>NC_140581.1:231197431-231804470 GCF_964204655.1 Triturus cristatus
GCATCCAAGGTTTTGAGCCAGAAGACAAGGGTAGAATGTTACAGAATGTTCTCTCTTATCTTGACTAGCAGCGAACAACAATAGTTAGAAAAATGCTCCAAATAACAAATTACTGTATAAACGCATATAGACTGTGATTAGACCGTAGACATTAATGCTTTAACTTGTTATGACATCACACAGAGAAGGGGGTGGGCGATCGGTACCGCGAATGCCAAACATCCATCAACGCGGCAGACTCCATAAAGCATAGTGAATCCTCCCAAGGGCTCCGACATAGTTAAAATAAAGAACACCAGCCAGCACCACGAGTGCCACATATTTCAAGGCACAGCAAACACCACAAAATGTCCCCTTTATCACCTCACGCTCCAGTCTAATGCTGTTCCTGTATTTTACTATGTCTCTATGATCTATACAGCCCACTATGGGGTCTATTTGGAAGCCCATTGTGCCGCTGGTGCAGAGTGCAGACCCCTATCTACAAGGCCACGCAAAGCCAATTTGTGTGGCTTTTCATGGCCTCATAGATATGTACTAAGACAATGCAGTGCAAGTCGCTGCGTTGCCTTACACTGCATCAAAGAGGTATTCCATTTGCCTTGCGATGGGTGCTCCCACGCAACACCCATGGATTTTGACACATTCTCAGATTTAGAACGACTTGTAAACCTGGTATTTTGCCAAAAGCCTACGTCTCCCCAGGGGGAGATGTAACTAGGAGAAATACATTGATTTCTCCTCTTTCTATGCGTGCAGAATTTGACAGCACATACAGAAGGAGGAAATGCCACCATTTATTGTTTTTCTGCAGAAAGGTATCCCTTTCTGCACAAAAACAATCATTCCTACAACTCAGACACCTTTGCACAATGGTGCAAGTGTGCCTGTGTTGGTGCAAGGCAGCCAACTGTGCACCAGCGCAGTGGAAGAGGAAAGGAATGTGCCTTATCTCATATATACAGCGCATTTCTGCCCCTGGTGGGTGGGTGGATGGGTGGGTGTGTGTGCGTGTGTGTGTGTGCGCGCATGTGTGTGTGTGTGTGCGTGCGTGTGTGTATATATATGTATATATGAATAAATAATGGCACACAGAACCCGGTTGAACGTGTCACCTAACTGTGTCAGTCCCTCCATGAGGGCTGGACGTACACCCACCCCACACCCATCCAACACAGGTGTCACGAGTAACTTGACGTCTGCTAATAAAAGGGGTCGAGCGCATGAGCCGGGGCCAGTTGACTACCCCACTTACTAGTGTATGGTTTGTCCACCTGTATCATGCGTGCCTGGGGCCGACAAACACCAGGTTGCGGGGAATCAGAGTTCCCCGCAACCTAGAAGTTAGAGTCAATTAAGACCAGATCACACCATGATAAGTGTTAACGATTACTCAACACAAACATTAAATCCAGACCAGTGTGTGCACATCACAGATTACAGCAACACATAAAACCAGGTGTGCGTATCTTGTTACATGAAAACAGTGCAAGCGTACCTGTCTTTTGCACGCCACTTGAAATTCTAGAGAAAAAAAAATGCACAAAGTTGCACTATTGTTTAAAATTCTTCACTGCTTGTGCGCCAGAATTGTTCTTGGAGTGTTTACCAGCTGTACCGAAAGGATGACGCACATGCACAGGTGTCAGGCAACCCATGTCAAATAGCTGTGGCCTTTCTACAATAGCAGCACGAACCATTGTTCGTTCCCAGATGCTTGGCATCACCATTGCACAGCACAAAAGACCCCAAAAATGGGAACTTAGCTGTGTTTGTTGACACTATCCAAACTACAGCCGGAAACTATAAAATGGCAGCACATCACATAGTTGTTATGCTGCTGCTTTTCCGTCACACTATCCAGGAGACTTCTGGACCTGGAACAAAAATATGTTCCGGTGCGGCCATTAGTACTAACAAAGTCACAGCTTGAAGTCAGTCTGTCAGCACCACACAGGCAACTTCCAGAGCTGGAATGCAGGTACATTGTATGGAGGTCATTAGGTAGGGTTTCAATCCAGTGACAAGCTGCCGAGACTACCACAGAAATCTTCATCCTAGGCAATGAATGGGGCTCAACACAATTGACAAAGTTGTATCTGGCCCGCACTCCAATGCAGTTGGCCTGAACTCTTGACTTTGTCCCGATCTGGCGCAACCAGATATCCCAAGATATGGCTTATTGCTTCTAAGCACTATTTTACAGTTATTCTTTGAAAATTCATATCTCAAGTTCTACTTTATGGTTTCTTGTCATTTTGGTCTTGTTTTATTCATTAAATTAAAAGATATTTTGTAATCTGCTGTGGAATCATTTTGTTTGGTGTTTTTCACTGTTTTACTGTTTGAAGTGCTGCATAAGTACTTTACACATTGCCTCTAAATTATGCCTGCCTGCGCTATGCCAAGCCACCATAGGGTGAGCAGAGGTTAATTTAGGGTTTGCCTTCTTCTTACCCTGACTAGGATGGCGGTTTCTACTTGACTAGGGCTCATACCACAGTCAACCTGCAACCCAGTTTCTAACATCTCCTGCACATATTTATCACCTGTTTGGAACAGGTGGTAAACATCTGCAGGTTTGGCTCCATTATTTCTGCTTGGAGGAGGAAACAAAACACTGATTTGGCCCTGGTTTTCACGGGTATTTGCGTTATTCCACATTTTGGGAAAACAACTGATAATCCCTGGATATAGGTGAACTTTGTGTAGCAGCACCTTGCTTTTAATTCGATTCTACTTAGCTTGTCCTGAATCCCAAGTTGATTCATGGGCATCTGTCCTGCAGCCTCTTTGATGAAGTCCCTTTCTCTAATGTGAATTTTAGCAAACATCTGTAAAAGTTACTACATCAAATTTCACAATTGTTTGCACGCCTTTATTCAGGCGACGCATTCCAAACCAACCTTGATGTGCCCCTGTGAGTCATACTCAAGAGACTTACCCAGTAGGAGTGGGCATAACTCGCATAATTTGCTGCAGCATTATTATGCAAAAATACATCAAATCTACGGGAGGTTATGAGGAATTAAGTGAGAAGCGTAACCCAGCATTTAGTGTTATTTTCTTAGTGCAAAATGCTCCCTTACATCCAAAATAGAACTGAGACTGCATTTTGTGCTACAAAATTAGTGCTAAATGCAAAAGAAAAGGAACAGCTGCAGCCAGCAGCTGCTCGCACTCTGTTCCTGTGTTCTGTGCATTTTAGCCCCAAATGAGTCCAATCACGTAATCTTCTGTAATTTCATGTCACAAGAGTAATAAGTAATCCACTTTGCTTTACCCTTGTCCTTTTTTCTAAAGCGCACAGCTGCCCAACCAGGTGTTCTTTTTTTTTGACAAGTTGAGGAGGAGGCATTTTTATCTGCATATGTTACAAATTATGCACCTTCTTCCAACGTCACCTCTAAAACGGTGGTCTAATCTACTGTTCTTTTCCTTCCAGAATATAGGAACTCCCTCTACAATGAACGGCCTCTCTGTATCTGACACCACCAAGTAAAGCAGAATGAGGCTTTCCATCTCATTCCAGCACTACCTTGCCATTCACAGCACTACCTAGCCATTCACAGCACTACCTAGCCATTCACAGCACTACCTTGCCATTCACAGCACTACCTAGCCATTCACAGCACTACCTAGCCATTCACAGCACTACCTAGCCATTCACCGCACTACCTAGCCATTCACAGCACTACCTAGCCATTCACAGCACTACCTAGCCATTCACAGCACTACCTAGCCATTCACAGCACCATTCACAGCACTACCTAGCCATTCACAGCACTACCTAGCCATTCACAGCACTACCTAGCCATTCACAGCACTACCTAGCCATTCACAGCACTACCTAGCCATTCACAGCACCATTCACAGCACTACCTAGCCATTCACAGCACTACCTAGCCATTCACCCATTCCTCACACCTCAAAGTGCTTCACTGGCTGCCTATAGCTAAGTGATCTATATGTAAGGCAATCAAGGTCTTCACTCATTAACCTTCTTTACCTAACACACTGGTTCTGGTTATAATAAAGATAGCTCACTGATTATGCACAGTGCTTTTCATGACCCTTCCTCGCTTTAAGAGCATCTATGAGACTGTGCTTTCTCCTTCCTTGCCGCTAAAACACTTGAAATGTAATTGAAATTGCATTTATAAAGCACCTAGTTCCCCTGACGAGACATTAAAGCACTTTCATAGCGAGAAGCACTATGCCTGAGAGCCCAAAGTTAGTAGTCGGTCCATTGGTTATTGGGGTTAGTCGAGCATGATAAGGAATCCATCCAAGGCATTACAGTTTCTTAGTGGTACATTAGTGACTTGGGTGGGATCATTAGATGGGCATTGGAGAAGCAAGTGATTTCAAAAAAGCTTTGCATGAGATTTAGAGTAGTTTATATACACACAGGCATGTAGAAGGGAAGCAGAGGTCCATTCAAAATCAACAAAGGAGGAAGCAGGTACATTAAGGTCTTTTTTCATACATCATTATAAGGAATATAGTAGGTGGAGGTTTTTGTGACATCTGTGGATGTAAACATGTGAAAAGAAACAGTTTTGAAGATTGGCACATCCCTGCCTCTCTGCACAAAGCAAGCCCAATGCTTGCTGAGACCCCTCTACCAGTGACCGTGAAGCAGTGCAGCACTGAAGCACATCCCATTACCCATAATAATAATTTGAAAACACCACCGCCACCCCTCTGTATGCACTGCAAGCAATGCTTTCAAGCTCAAAAAGACCACATTGTGTACCTCATGTAGTTGTATATTCAATACCATAAAGTATTGTTAACACCCACCAACTTAAAATGTAAAAAGGCAGCTGATAAGCACATTGCAGCAATCAAAATTCAGGGCATGTTTATTTAACCCATTCACAACCTGGTTCAGAAGGCGCTGTCCCCTGCACCCACCAGGAGAGCACCAGGCCAGACAAAACAGGCCCCCTGTCCTGGTGAATGGATGTGTCAGAGGTCACCTTGACACTCCAGCATCCACCTTGCCTCACAGGGGGGCATACTGGGTACTAGTAAACACAACTTACGATTCGCACTGCTGTATGCAACTAGTTGGTTTTTTTGTAAGGGGTTTAAGATCTGGCATTACCAGCTTCCATAATTCTCTTCCAGCTGCCATTATTACTCTATTCTTAGTAAACCATTTACCCTTAGTGCCAAAAAGGCCTTTCATGGTTTATAAACCTTTTTGCCCTTCATTCATGCTAAACTGTTTGTAAAATGTTTTCTTTTTGCAGTTTTATGTACCGCGAACCCGACCCCAAGGTAACAGAGCGCTTTACATGAGCACCAGTTGCATTATAGATGGACAAATTCATTTTTAGGCACAGGGAGAGTAAGTGATTTGCCCACAATCACAGGGTGTTTGAGCCTCGCCAACCCTCCACCCTGGTTTCCCAGCCTCAAAGTCAGCCGCCCTAGCCGTTAAACCACACCCTCTCCCCTGCTGTATAAGCAGTCCCGCCAGCAAAAGAGACGTATAGCTGAAAAGAGGGATACTGCACCTGCTGCACCCGCACTTTGCAGTATTGTCCCGTGAAGCTCCCGGAGTCGGCAGACAGGCACTGGCTGCGGGACCCGAGCCTCTCGGAATTTCCATTCAGGACGCCGCTGCTTACTTTTCCCATCGCATCATACACTGGAATATTTAAAGGGGAGCAGGTGAACACGGAAACTTCCCATTCCCTCCGCAAACTATTATGACGTATGAACAGAGACCATTTCAAGAACATGCTTTGAATGTTGTATCCTTGAAGGAATAATGTAAGTATGTTTCTGTGTAGAAATATGAGCTTCCCTATTGAGTAACATATAGTTTGTAAAATAATTCAGTGGGCGAGGCCTTAATTAGCACCTTTCTTTGGGTTAAATGACACCTTTGGATACGTTTAGTGAAATTGTCTTTCTCGTGAAGAAGGAGGGAGAAGACCTTTCAGATTTTCCTGATTATTACATGGCATCCTATATAATACAGCATGCAAAACTTAAAGATAAGGCTTCTTTTAATAATTTCCTTAAATTCAAGCAGGAGTTGTTTGCCTCATGTAAAATGGGTACCTCATAATCCGAAGCGTGCCTGCTGCTGTTGCAAAGTCATTCTTGTGCCCAGAATTGTTGCTGACTGACACCGGTGATAACTGACTTAGACTGTCCCAAGGCTCTGCCTAACCAGGCCCAGGGCCAGAGCCAGGCTGAAAACACACTTAGAATACAGTGAAAGCAAGTACATACACTGGGGTAACTATGGGTTAGAGTACCCCTATGATTGGCATGACCTCCCCTAGAATGCCCAGTACATATTAGCATTATTTACACTTGCATGTGTGTACTGCTGAGGTCAGTCCTCTGTAGCAGGACTGCTTTTAACATGTAAATGGGGCCCAAACTCAACTTTGTTATTTGGGGCACTTACAAATTAATAAACTACAATAGTTTGGCATAATAGGCACCCCCAGGTTCTTCCCTATGTGTCCCAGTGGTGGGGGGTCGGGTACTTATAAGTAGGACCCTTATAAAGCATGTTTTATATGCCTTGGGTTTTGAAATTGCACACTTCACTTCCCCCATTGTAGTACAGTGCTTCCCAAAATCGACTTTTGTGCCAGAAACACTGTGGAGTGAGGATCTGCAATATATTTACATATTCAGAACCCCTGAAGTCTCCCCTGGGTGTTCCAGTGGTGCGGGGGTCCTGCAGATATAGTCAGGGTCCTTATAAAAGATGTTTTATAAGCACTGGTGTTGGAGAAATTGCCCAGTTCATTTTCCCCATTGAAGATCCCCAGCCACATAGGTTAGCATGGCAAGAAGTTACCAATTACTATTTCCTGCCAGGAGAATCAGAAAAATATAATTCAAGGAATTACTAGAATGGTATTGATACATCTCACAATATACCATTGTTGAATTTATTCTAAAATGTACAGACAAGAAGTTATAAGACTTTCTTGCCCATAAGCCAAAATTCAGCCTTCCAGTGATCTGTCCTGATTGGTCAGAGTCAAGTGGATTAGCCAGGCTGCTTTGATGAGGTGATAAGTAGCCACTGGGCTGAAAGCGCGATATGGGAATGCCAGTGCAAGGGGGAGGGGTCGTAAACAATGATCTTCAATAGAAGGCTAAAATACCTAAAAGATCAATTACCCCCCCCCCCCACGCTCATCACTTAAAAAACCATTTGTGTTCCCAAAAATTCCCCGCTGTTATTGAAGGCCCCATAGCATGCCTACCCTGCGGCTTTCAAAGCACTCCACCTTCCTCGACTACTGGCCCTCCTACAGCACATAATCCTGATAATACAAGGGAAGCAAGAACCAGCTGGAACTGCTTTCTAGCCAATGTACGCTCACTGCCCAAACACGCAATCAACATCTGGGACTTAATCTCTTCCACCCTCCCTGACATAGGCTTCATTACTGAAACATGGTTAAAGCCCTCCTCCACCCCTGCCATTGCCATCGCAATACCTGATGGATATCGTCTGCTCAAAGTCGACAGACCTCGTAAGACAGGTGGTGGCATAGCCATCATATACAAAGATCCGATAAAAGCAACAATGCTTGACCAATATACTAGTGACAAAATCGAAATCCTAACCTTTAGAATTGATATACACTCTCAGCTAAGCTGGAAAGGAGCACTGGTATACCGTTCTCCTGGACCTATTTCTGACTACATCACCCACCTCCTCAATATAATTGCCTCACACGCGATATCTTCCAGCAGATTTCTTCTCCTGGGTGACTTCAACGTCCATAGTGAGATCCCTAACAACCCAGAGGCGGCTACTCTTTTGACCAAACTATCTACGCTAGGACTCACTAAAATCAATACTGCTCCTACACATAGCAGAGGCCACACTTTAGACTTAGTCCTCTCCAATACACCATCAACTAACCCGCTGACCTGGTCTGATTACTCCTCTATAGAATTTAATTTAATAGGCCCTGCTGACCATACAACCATGAAAAAATCATTTTCACGAGAATACAGACAATGGCACAAACTAACTCCCACACTATTTCGTGACACATTCATCCCTCCTCAACATTCTGACTCAGACTCATTAGACATGCACAACCACCCTCCAGAACTCAATTAAATCCACCATAGACGTCCTAATCCCCCTGAAACATTCTTCGGCCACCACCAAACGCACTCAGGCCCCCTGGTACTCTGAAAACCTCCGAGCAGAAAAAAGCCACTGTAAAAAAATAGAACGCCTATGGCGCAGAACTCAGGACCCCCTGGATAAAGGCAAATATAAGTCAGCCCTGGACTCCTATCATAAAAACATAAAATCTGCTCGGAAAAACCACATAGCCAATCTATTAGAGGCTACAGATAATACCCCCAAAGTCCTTTTTCAAGTACTTAACACCCTATTTAATCCTAAAGCCTGTAACCCGGAAGATGAACCCACTTAGGCATTATGTGACAACATAGCCAATCATTTCTCACAGAAAATAAACGATATATATAACAAAATAACTATCACTACTACGCACCAGAACCCACACATTACAGTAGCTTCCCCTCTTTCCACCACTATTACCCTCCAAAAATTCCCTCTGCTCACGATTCAAGAAACTGACTCTCTCCTGAGATCTTCTAAGTCAGGCTCCCCCAAGGACCTTATACCAGCCAAAATTTCGAAAAGTCTAGCTGGGGAACTTGCAACACCCCTCTGTCATATCCTAAACAAATCCATCGAGGAAAGCAAGCTACCCGATGACTGGAAAGCAGCACAGATCATGACTATAAGAAAGAACATTAAACTATGCCCAGATGTGATTTCCAATTATCGCCCAATTTCCTTACTCCCCCTTACACAGCAAATTGGTAGAAAAAAATATCAACACTCACCTGTCCGCATTCATTGAATCATCCGACTGCCTTGACCATTCACAGTCAGGATTTCGCCCCCGACACAGTACAGAATCAGCTTTAGTCAATGTCATTGATAACATTCTAATGCAGACGGATGCAGGCCGAGCAGTAATTCTCATACTGCTCGACCTGTCCGCTGCTTTCGACACCATTTCTCATCAGATTCTACTGGAAAGACTACAAACTATAGGAATACGGGACGCGGCTCTAGACTGGCTACGGAACTTCCTCATAGGAAGAACCCAAACAGTAAACTTGGGTCCTTTCAGTTCTAAGACCACGTCGGTCACAAAGGGAGTCCCACAAGGATCCTGCCTCAGCCCCTCCCTTTTTAATGTGTACGTCGCTCCTCTTGCCTCTCTCCTGAGAAACATCGGGTTCACTCCACTCTCTTACGCTGACGATACCCAACTTCTGCTCTCTTTTGACAAAGATTCCCCCAACACTAAAAATATTTTTTCAGAAGGCATGAAAACTATATCATGATGGATGAGCAATAACTTCCTACAGCTTAATGCAGGAAAAACAGAAATAATGCTATTTAAGGATGCAGTTACTAGCTGGACACCGAGCTGGTGGCCAGAAGAACTAGGCCCGCCCCCCTCCCTTAAACCAGTGATCAAAAACCTAGGGGTCCTAATTGATAGCAAACTCAATTTGGATGAACACATAACTTCAACCAAACGTGCATGCTTCCATGCCCTTGGCCTACTCCGTAGAGTATTCCATTTCCTCCCCCCTTCCACTCGGAAAACTCTGGTACATGCTCTAGTACTCAGCCGTCTGGACTTTAGCAATGCTCTACTAATCGCCGCAAAGGAATCCTCCCTGAACAGCTTACAGGAGGTCCAGAACACGGCAGCTCGTCTGATAGCCAGTGCTCCCCACCGAACACCTTCTCTCCCCCTTCTCCGCAAACTACACTGGTTACCAATACGTAAAAGGATCCAGTTTAAAATCTGCTGTCTGGTGTTCAAAGGCCTTAACCACATGGGACCGACATATTTGGCCGACAAACTAGTTAGGTACTCCCCTTCACGTACCCTCCGTTCCCAAGGAAAAGGTCTCCTTACCATTCCAAGGATAAAACAAACCAGATTGGGGGGCAAGTCATTCTCCTACCTTGCCCCCCAATTATGGAATCAGCTACCTCTGGACATCCGGCTCTGTAACAACTACCTGTCCTTTAGAAAAACCTGAAAACAACACTCTTCTAATTCACTCAGCCTTCACCCTCTTCGTCCTCAGCGCGGAGATACCCCACCCGGGGTGATTCATGCGCTTTACAAATGACATAAAATAAATAAGAATAAGGAGGAGACAGGCAGGAGAGACCAGTTTCATTTACACCCCTACTCTTTGAACCCAGCCAGATGGCAGGCTTAAGGAAGGAATATGCTGATGCCGGTGGAGGGAGAGTATGGAGATGAGCCATCCTTGAGGTTGGTTTAGCCAGCTCTCGCCTCGCTGCTGAGACTTCAGCCATATTGAATTTTGGAGAGATAGTGCTTTCTGGGAGAACATTGTGCCACACTTTAGAGGAAATGGTCATGCTCTGGGGTGTTGTCCTGTACCTCATTGGACAGGATTGCCCTCCTGTGTGACCCCAGAGCACACTGAATAAGTATCTGAGAGGGACAGTCCCTCTCAGAACTGCTGCTCGAAACTAAAGGAAGAAAAAGGGTCCATGCTGAGAAGTTTGATTTGCACCAACTAGACCCCGTACACTGACTGACTGCGCCTGCTGCATAATTCAGAAATACAGCCATGTACCTCAAACCTGCTTTAAAAAGACTAAAGAGTGGAGTCCCTGCAAGCTACTGGTTAACCGAGCTCACCTGGACCATCACCACCTAGAAAGTCACCCCGGAGTGCTTTCAAGCCTCCTTTTCAGTGCCTTAGAACAACATACCGGACAACATAGAGGATGCTCTTGCAAAATACAATGCTGCTGTCTCCGGCGCCATTGATGCACCACTGTCATCACTCCCCAACCTCTCTAAACGTCCTCAGACTGCCTGGTTTTCTCCCCAGCTTTGAGCTCAGAAACAACTCTGTAGAAAACAGGAAAGACGCTGGCGCAGTACACATTATGAGAAGGATAAAGACCGGTTCTTGGCCACTCTGTCTGACTACCATAGAAATATAAAGGCTGCGCATAAAGCTCACATCGCATCTCAACTAGCCCAGGCTGGCAATGCTCTAAAAGTGTTATATCATATCCTCCAATCCTTTATTAACCCAAAGGCCTGCGAGAATTTAGAGGTCCCTACGCAAATGCTTTGCAACAATATCGCCCAATATTTCTCACAGAAAATAGAGCTTATTTATGAAAAAATGGTCCCGTCAGGGAGCCAGCCTGCGGACTCCATGTCACCCGATCTGTCAGCACAGGCAACCTCCCAGTTGATAGAGAGTTTTCCTCCTGTGACACTGACAGATGTAGATACACTTCTTTGCATGGTAAAATCAGGTTCCCCCCTAGATACCATCCCAGACAAAGTTGTTACCTCTTTGGCCTGTCATCTGTCTCTCTCCTCCCAATCAGTGTCTTCTCAATCTCTCATTGAGAGAGGGTCACGTGCCGTCAGAATGGAAAGCAGCACAGGCCATGCCTATCCGCAAGAATAACAAGGCTCCGCTAACGGATTTCTCTAATCTCCGCCCTATTTCGCTCCTTCCCTTCCTGAGCAAGCTATTGGAGAAACACATAAATAAACATCTCTCCAACCTTGTCGAACAGGCCGGTTGCTTAGACTCCTCCCAGTCAGGCTTTAGGCCCAAATACAGCACAGAATCAGCTCTGCTTGCAGTCACAGACCACATCAGGATGGCCCTAGACAGGGGCCAATCTATGGTTTTAGTGCTGTTGGACCTATCAGCCGCGTTCGACACGGTTTCACACCAGATATTGCTTAGGAGATTTAAGGCGGCTGGACTTAGAAATTCGGCTCTGCAGTGGATGACGAGTTTTCTATCTTCTCGATCTCAGACCGTCATCCTTGGCCCGTATCGTTCGGCAACTATGGAATTAACCAGGGAGTGCCCCAGGGCTCTTGTTTGAGCCCCACCTTGTTTAATATCTATGTAGCTCCCTTGGCCAACCTCCTTAAGGCATGCAGGTTCATCCCCATTTCTTATGCCGACGACACACAGCTGCTTTTCCCATTTGACAAATTTACTCCAACAGTACAGGTGACCTTCTCCTCTGGTATGAGAGCTATCTCTAACTGGATGAAGAGTAACTTCCTCCAATGTAATGTTGGGAAGACGGAGATTTTGCTTTTCAGGGAGGCTCCCCTACTATGGACACCCCACTTCTGCTGACAGGTGATCCCAGCACGGATGCAACCTCCTTCAATGAGTGGGTTGCATCCTACTTAGATGTTATTGCTCCCTTGAAAATGGTAGAACAGGCTAGGAAAAAGCCTTCTGCCCCTTGGTTTTCTTCGGAGCTTCGCTTAGAGAAAAGCGCTTGTCAAACGCTGGAGCGCAACTGGCGAAAGACTTATAATCTGGAGGCGAAGAGCATATATAAAAGTGCACTAAAAAAATGTCATGCCCTCAAACGCCTCGCTATTAGGAATTTTCTAGCTAAGCAAATTAAAGAGTCGGATAATTCATCTAGGTAAGTGTTTAGGATCGCGCAAGATTTTATGAAACCTCAAGCCACCATGAGCACGATCACGCCATCAGTTGATTTATGTAGAGATTTGTCTAACGTCTTCCAGGAGAAGGTTCACTCTATATATCCTTCCTTCCCGGTTTCAGAGGATTGTTCTACTTCCTCACTGGTTGCAGATTTCCCGTGTCACTGGTCTGAATTCTGACCTTTCTGTCCGACCCTGTCCCTGTTATATCTAGCTAGAACTAAGTCAGGCTCGCCTCTTGATCCTTGCCCTGCCAGTTTTTTTAACCAGCTGGCCCCTTTTTTTTAATTCACATCTTAACGCTATTTGGAACGCTTCTCTGACGCTGGGTATTTATCCCTCTGTTTGGAAAAAGGCCTTTGTTCTTCCTATTCTGAAAAAGGAAGACGCAGATCCTGGCATACTGAAGAACTATAGGCCCATCTCCCTTCTGCCTGCTCCCGCAAAAATACTGGAGAAGGAAGTTCAGAGATAGCTCTCCTATTATCTGGAATCTAATAACCTCCTTCATGATTCCCAGTCGGGTTTTAGGGCGGGCTACAGTACCGAGACTGCGCTGCTGAAGGTAGCGGAAACCATCCGAGAATCCCGAGATCAGGGATGCTGTGCCATGCTTGTGCTGCTGGACATATCCGCAGCATTCTATATGGTCTCGCACTCGATTCTTATAGACTAACTGGCACAGCTGGCTATCTCGGGAACCATCTTAAACTGGTTCCGCTCTTTTCTGTTGGGGCGGTCTCAGCAAGTTTTTCTGCGCCCTCATGTCTCCTCCTCTTGCTCCATGGTATGCGAAGTGCCGCAGGACTCGGCGCTTAGCCCCACCCTGTTTAATGTCTAGCTGGCTACTTTGGTATTGTTTGGGGAACACTGTGGAGTGAGAATAATTTCTTACGCTGATGATACACAGCTTGTGTTTTCCTTTAAAGACACTGCTAAAGCGGTGTTTGACAGCTTCAGGCCTTGTCTAACTAAGATCAGCTAATGGATGACAGACAATTGCTTGAAATTGAATACTGACAAAACAGAGGTGATGTTTTTTAAGCAACATGCACCCCCACCGGCTGATCTATGGTGGCCGACTCAGCTGAATCCCCCTCCTACCCCTGTCTCTTCAGTCAGAAATTTAGGTTTCAAATTTGATTTAAAATTGTCGGCCAAGGCTCAGATAGGTCAAGTTTGCAGAGCATGTTTCTGGAAACTCAAAACCTTACGAAGATTTCTTTATCTGTTGCCGATGGACTGTCGGGCCACTATAGTCCATGCCCCTATTACATCTCAGCTGGGTTTTGCCAGCTTATCTTATCCATAGGCTGCAGACAGTCTAGAACGCCACAGCAAGGTTAATCAGAAATGTGCCCCTCCAACACCACAACTCCCCACATCTGCGGAGTCTCCACTGGCTCACAGTGAAAAGGAGAATTGAATTTAAGGCACTGTCTCTTGCTTTTAGAGCCACAAGAGATAAGAGGTCCAGGATACCTAAAACAGAGACTTCAGAAATACCATCAGTCCAGGACCTTGCGTTTCAACTCTCAGATGCTTCTCTATATCCCTCGCTTCTCTAAAACCAGGATGGGCTGGCGAGCCTTTGCAGTGAGAACGGCCACTCTCTGGAATGCTACGCCTTACTTTACACTTTTATTGCAGGTGTCTTTAAAAATGAAGGTGTTCTTACATGTAAGTGTGGAGGACACCTCATGTGCTTCTTTTCTTTCATTTCATTTAGAGAGTAAATAAATGCTAGCCCGTTTAGTTAACATTATCACAATGTTAGTGGTGAGTGATGCAAACAGCAGCCCAGTGCTGCTGTTCACCAGGGGGGCCACAAGCAAAGGTCAAGAGGGCTTCAAGAGCCCCCCCCATGCTGTACTTTAGGTACCACTGTTCTAGACAATTTCAAAGGTTTGGGATGCGATAAAGGAAATTAAAATATGTCAACTTGGGTTGGGCATTAGTAGGGATCTGTTGGATATGAGCACAGGTCTGGTTCCATTCTGCTTCTGTTAAGGGAGTATCAGATTCCCCTTCCCCTATCTGTCGGACCGGCAGGACTGTCTCCTGTTTTTCAGTTCTCAATGCTTCGTAAAGCCGGGACACCACATGGGCAGAATCGCCCATCGCTAACAGCACAGTCAGGACGAAGGAGTCGGGGGAGGCGATAGCATAGAAATTTTCCCAAACCACCTTTGCTGTCCTATATACTGTAGGAACTGTCCCGGTCCCACTCCAAACTGGATCTGTGCCTCTGCAAAGTCAGAAAATTGCTCTGAGGGTAGAGTTCGCCTAGTGTGGTGCATCCACCCACGTGCCACCATACCATAGACCTGTCATGGGCCATGTGCCCATCACAGGTCTATGGTATGGTATGGATCTTTCTGAACAGTTGTAACCGCCAAGTTCCCAGGAACCTGGAGAACGGGAAAATGCAAATTCACTCTGTATGCACCGCAGCATTGCACACCTCAGCAGAGTGATGAACCACACAGGGGTAGTGACGTGGTACCCCTGCATCAACAATACAGGGTCCATCTCTCCCTCACAACATCCTTTCAGTTAGTAGCTTTTCATCCTAACTTTCTTCCAGACTGCACCCCCGGTTGCTGAAGCTGTGCAGCGATGCAGTGTAATACTAGACCTGGAAGTCCCAGTCCGCCTTTCATTCTGCCTAGTTCGAGGGTGGATAATTTTACCCTACTGA
Source organism: Triturus cristatus (assembly GCF_964204655.1). Taxonomy (NCBI): domain Eukaryota; kingdom Metazoa; phylum Chordata; class Amphibia; order Caudata; family Salamandridae; genus Triturus; species Triturus cristatus. Next base: position 231,212,696 of record NC_140581.1, read on the forward strand.
GGTTATCAGCAAGAAAGAGCACATTATTTATTTATTTAGTATTCTGCAGCAGGGAGAAGGCAATTGCAATGCAATCTCGCGAAATTGGCTGTTGCCTAGCGTGGAAGGAATAAACACGTGAGAAGCGAGAACGGGCCAGTTCAGCAGCTCCCGCGGGACTCTCTAGTGATAAGAGGTCTAGAGAAGAACATACGTACGAACTAAACTGCTGGTTCATCCGCTGGTTCATCCGCAAAGTGCACGAGGCGCAAAATCTGGCCTTTTCTTAGGTGTGGCTGAGAAACAGATATGTGCCTTTTTTGTAGCCTACTGCAAGCGAATTGAAATCAAAAATAAAGGCGGATAGCGCTGACCTCACGTTTTGCAATCTAGTTTCTGTTCTGCCCAGGTGCTGGGCGTCCTTCAAATCTGCAGAAGTCACACAATTCCAGGACTTACACCTGGACAATTTGTGAACAGGGGAAGCTGTCCAAATATCCATAGAAATGCTCATGAGGTTATGGCAGCTGTGCTATTTTTGCCTGCTTGTGATACAGATATTCGTCTGAGCAATAATAAATAATTCTACAGAGATAGAACAGTATTCACAGGTGTTCAATGGGTTGAAAAAATGCTTTCTTACGTGGGATTGATTGAGCCTTTACTGTGCTACCCTTAAAATCAATGTTTTTGATCTTTTTAACATATTTTAGTCTTTTAGATTTACATCAACTATTTCGCACTAACAGGATAAAATAAATTAATAATTCGCACATTTGGCAGTGTTATTATAATCCGTACTGTTTCATGCGGAATTCAACAAAATACTCCATTATTTAAATTTAAAAAACTTTGACACTTGAGGTAAGTTTTAAAGCCATGGGTCATGGAAGGAAAAGCCGTACTTACTCATTACTGCGTAGGATTTGGGAGCCAAAGAATTGAGATCAGAGAGAAACTCTTTGGTGTGCGCCAGGCATTCCTGGGAAATATTTGTTTCCAAAGCAGTGCCAAGGACGGGGGGCACCAGGAGAAGCAACAGGCAGGACACGCTCGGCATGGTCTTTTGACAAGATGGTCGCAGACCTGTTTTGCTAAAAGGCCATCATTTATGGACGAAGGCACCTACCTGTACGTGGAAAATGTGAGTCCTACATGCGCCATACCCTGAATCACACACACCTCACTGTTTCCGAAGCCGCAACTATACTGAGCCATAATTGGAAAGCATGAAAAGAAAAGCGTCACACATGCTACTTCGACAAATTAAAGGCTGCTCTGCGTTTCCCGTTTGCCAAAATCACCTTGACTACCATTGGTTACACCGATCGAAAATGAAATGTAGCCTTTAGATTGACGCGCTTCCGTACTTCACAGAACTGCTGCTGCGACTGAGAAAGGATCAAGATAGAGGATGACAATTGTTACATTTTCAATGCATAAGTTTTGTTCTATCAATTGATATTTTCTTTCCTTCTCCCTTCTATCCCTTCCCCCTCTTTCTCTGTTTCTTCCCCCACGTTTATGACATTTTTTGCACTCTATTATATTTAGATATTATGTTCTATTGTTATTCTGTTGTACTTGATATTCAATAAACTTTCTTTAAAACTTAAAAAAGATAGAGAAGGCAAAGGGGGCAGTGCTTGAGAAGAGGCCTGTAGAAACGTAACCACCTACTGCAGATACTCAGCTGAGAGAGGTGATTTTTGCCCACAGTTTTTACGGTAATCCTCTCTGAAAATACTTTTCCATGTTCTGGTCATTGTCTTTGTGAAACGTCTCGAACTCCGATAGAAACTGTGTTTATCTAACGGGGTTGTAATTCTGGTTCTTTTGCATCCTGAACAACTGCCTTCCCTTCCAGGAGACCAAACCTGAACTAGAAGCGAGAGGATGCTCCGGTTCGTGATCGGTAATCTTCATTACCCACATCCAGGTCTTCCTCGTCACAGTCCTTGCCATGCAAGTTTTACTCCTGTTCTCACAGACATTGTTCGCCCCAGCCAGCCACAATTCTACAGAGTGATGGAGATTACCAGTAAGTAACCGGGACATTACCTCCTTGCTCATCTTCCTCTGACAATCCTTGCGATGCGAGTAAACATACCAAGCAAAAAAATAGTGATTTTTATTCAAATAATACAATGATGCTGCACATACAAATTTAATTTTTGTCACTGAACTCAAAGAAAACGATGTTTGCATTACTAGTGAAGAACTGCAGAGAAAACATGTAAACCAAAATCAGAGGAAATGGAACCCCCCCCAACTGCAACTTGTAATGGGTCATAAAGGTAGGCGGGGTTGACCACATGGCCGCAGCACACATATCCTTTAAGAAAGCACCCTGAAATCCAACCCATGATGTTGAGACTCCCCTAGTTGATCTGCCCTGGACATACGCTAGCAGGTTCAGGTCAGCTAGCTCATAGGGTTTGGAACTAGCAAGCTTAATCCACCTATAAAGGGTTGATGTAGATGGACGAAGACCTCAAACTGTCAGACCATGCATAATGAAAAATGCGTCAACTTTCCAGAATGCAGAGGTACGAGACATGTAAATAGATAAAGCTCTATGTAAGTTAAGGGTATGAAGACGGGAATCCTCTGGAGAAGAAGGTGTGGGTAAAAAGATAGGAAGGACAATGTCCGCACATCAATGAAAAGAGGATGGTACCTTAGGTAAAATGAAGGACTTGGCCTTAAGATTACTTTGTCCAAAAAGAATTTAAGAAATGGGATGATGAAAGCAAAGCTGTAATTTTATTACATCTTGTTGCCGAACAAACAACCATGAGAACCATAACTTCAGCTAAAAGGTACTTGAGATCATCTGATAAAAGAGGCTCAAAGGATAGACCCTGATGAGCGCTAAGATCTAATAGAAGATCCCAGTTAGGGACAGGGTCCAGGAATGAATGATTGGGGCTGAGAGAATAGCTTTTAAGAAGGAGAGAAGACAAGGGGGCTATGGGAAGAATATCAAGATCTTGAAAGGCCTGAATTCCTGCCCAGTGACTTTGAATAATAGTAACCATCAAATCTAAAAGATAACCATTCCGTAAAAAAACCAAAATCCAAAATCTTGGTTGGTTCACAAGAAATAGGAGAGAAACCTTTGGAACTACACCATGAGCAAAACTCCTCCACCGTCTTTTATAAGACTTAACTGTGGCCAGGCATCTGGATTGTTGTATACTTTCAGTAACTTCAGGAGAACAAACCTCAGCAATGAACCCTAACCTTTCACATGCCAAACCCCCAGATCGAGATGCCTGATCACCAGAGGGGAAAGAAGGGGTTGACTCAGAGGAGGAGGTTCAAGGAGAAACTGCCAGTGTGGGTGGATCGACAACTGGAGATGGATCAGAAACCAAATTCTCCTCGGCCAAAGAGGAACTACCACCAAGGCCTCAGCTGTTTCCATTTGGATTTTTCTCACTACTCTTGGAACTTCCTGGAACGGAGGGAAGCAGTAAAGGAGATCAGTCGACCAGCGATTTGAGAAGGCATCTGCTGCCTATGCTCTCTGTGAAGGAACTAGAAAGTAGATTTCAGAAGTAGAGCATTCTCTTCCGTAGCAAATAGGTCGACCCATGGCTCCCCAAACATCTGACAAATTCGGTGACATTTTAGTGGAGACAGACAGAGAGAGAGAAGTTGGAAAATGGCGGCTGAGGTGGTCTGCAGACCTATTCTTCCTTCCCGGAAAGCAAACTTCTGTTAGAGAAAGGAGATGTTGCTCTGCACAGAGAGGATAAAGATAGAGTCTGCTCCAAGGAATCAAGGCTAAAGTGGGCACCAATTTCCAGTGCTATCTCAACTAAGTTCTTGCTGGCGCTTGGGTCATTTGTAGAAAAGATAAAAGATTTGTTATCAATCTAAATTTCCTGTCCTTCGTTGATTTGATTTTGTGATTTATAAAGCGTGACAATTACCCATGGACATCAAGGCGCTGTAGTGAGCTTTCCGGATAACCAATCCTAACCTATGAAATTCAGGGGAAAAGACTATAGCATGAACTGCCAGGTCTTAAGTGCTTTCCTGAATGGCAACAGCTGGGAGGTATCCCTCAAGCTTTGCGCGAGGGAGTTCCAAAGTCTGCTTGCCGCCGTTAAGAATGCTCTGTCTCCCCATTTCTTTTTTTTAGTACTAGGCACCATGAGGTGATTTTGATGTGCTGATCGCAGGATTCTTCCTGGACTATACCAGCAGAACATATTTTTGATTATTGCTGGACTGGGGAGGAACATGGCCTTATGCTCTACGCAGAGAGATTTAAACATAATGCGTTTTCTGATGGGGAGCTAATGCAAGGCCTTTAGTCCCCTGGTGGCTAACTAGCATTTAGGAATATCAAGGATCATTCTGGCCAGTGTATTTTGTAGCAACTGGAGTTTGTGCTGGGTGCTCATGTTAGCATTCAGATATCGTTAACAGAACCTGTGAGAAATTGGGTTTTTCAAGCCTCTGGTAGCTTGGCACAAAGCAGTCAGGCTTAACTTAAAGGCAATGTGTAAAGTATGTATGTCACACTTCAAACATAATAAATATTGATAACAAAATACAAGAAAAATCCAACACCAATTCAGAACAGTAGAGCAATATTTAATAAATAAATCAAGACCAAAATAACAAAAATCCAATCAGGACAACCAGAGTTATGCAATTTGAAACATTTACGCGAAAATAGCACGAAAGAGCCCAAAGCACCACTCGTGGCCATCTGGTCATGCGAGACTGGGAGAAAGTTCAGGCCAACCGCAATAGAGTGTAGGTCAGATGCAGGGACCAGGTTAGTCCTGCTTAAGAGTTACCTTCTTAGTCCAGCACAAAGAGTCCTGTGCGCTATTCTTTATTACCGGTAATTGCAGAGTTATGACATGCCAAATGGTATGGCAGATATGTTTGGTGGTTTGTTATATAAACATGTACTACTGCATTTTGCATTGCTACCTACATTGTCATACTGTGCATCTGATGATACTAAATACCTGCCTAGTTGAGTAGCAGATATGCTACAAATATGTTAACTGTACCTATGATGTGGCTAATGTATGTTGTTACATGGCTGGAACTGTACGGCAGTCCACCATATGTCTTGTTCCCGTTTTGATAACTCAATAAAATATGTTTAAAAAAAAAAAAAAGAGTCTCATTCATGGTAGAGGGTTGCCCAAGGAGCAGGGAAGCATTGCGGATGGTTGTCAATGTACTGGTAAGAACAGGTTTGACATCGCTGATGGTCATCACTGTAGTGCGAAGATCCTGTTGTTGTCACAAGCAGTCGGGCTGGAGCTTCGCTGTGATGCTCTCTGCGAGTGTGAAGGATCAGGTTGACAGAACTTTGTGTTGGCGGGCACTGCAAGCAACAAGATCCACCAAAGCCACATAAAAGGTCCAGGGCCTCGTGGGCACCACTTAGGGTCAGGGGCTAACTCCAGCTGGATATGGGTACTGATCCAGGTGGTTGGGAGTTTGCTATGCCCCTGTGGCTCTGAACAGGAGGCCAGCAGACTAGCCCTTGGAGTCACCTGGGAGTCCTGGGTTCAGGTCCAATCCCTCTGACTCAGGCAGTAGGGCAGCAATCCAGAAGGGCAGCAATCCAGTAAGGAAGCAGCCCAGCAGAACAGCAGAGTGGCAGTCGTTTCAGCAGCATTGTAGTCCTTCACCTGTCAGTCTCCACTGGTCCTGAAGTGTACTGAAGAGTTGGTGTCTGAGGTCTAATATTTTTACCAGGTTCCTCCTTTGAAATGGGAGAGGCTTCTAGAGGTTTCCCTTTGAAATGCGCTGGTTTCCTGCCACCTTGCCCTGGCTCCCGACTAACTACAGGGGGTCTGTAGTCCTTTGTGTGGAGGCAAGACACAGCCTATTCAAGTGTAAGTAGAACTGTGCCCAGCTCCGCCCTACCATCCTGCTAGTGATGGCCTATCCAGACACACCTAAACCCTCTATTGTGTGTTATGTTATGTTAAAATGATTTCTAAAGCGCTCTGTTACCCGGAGGTGTCCTGGCGCTGTGCATTACCCACCTGAGATTAGCCAATGATTATGCTAAAAGAAAAGATTATATAAAAAGCCAAGTTTTTAATTGTTTCCTAAAAGGAAAGAGCTGGGTGATGTTTCTAAGCTGGAGGGGCAAACCATTCCATGCCTTAGCAGCACAATGGCAAAAACTCCTACCTCCCCAATTTGCTTTGTTAAAGCGGGAAGGAGTAACTAGTTTAGCCTCAGCCGAACAAAGATCTCTTCCGGGCACATACCACTGAAAGGCATGTTTCAGAAAGTCAGGAACAGCTTGACTCAGTGCCTTAAAAACAATACACAGTGCCTTGAACTGAATTCGTTGTTTAACGGGCAGCCAATGAAGTGTCCTGAGGCCCATCCTTACAGAGACAAATCTAGGTGTCCCTGTAATCAGCCTGGCTGCCGCATTCTGCATGATCTGGAGTCTGACCAAATGTCTCTCCTGGATGTTAATAAGGAGGCTGTTACAGTAGTCCAGTCGCGACAGAATGAGCGCTGTGACTACTGTCTTCAGGCTATCTTCAGGGAGAAGAAGTTTAATTTTCCTGAGGGTTAGAAGAATGAAAAAGCAAGAGGAAGCAACCCTACTAATATGGTCACTAAAGGAGAGTTCTGAGTCAATAATTACTCCCATATTCTTAGCTCGAGCCACCGGTGCTGGGAGTGAGCCCATTGTTGCTGGCCACCAATATGGGGTCCAGAGGTTAGCAGTATTCCCAAAGATAATTACCTCTGTTTTGTCTGCATTAAGCTTCAAACAATTTGAAGCCATTCAGGCTGAGATCTCCTGCATACAGTTGTTGCATCTGGACCCAATCTCAGCCTCAGATCCTTTTTTAATGGACAGCACAATTTGTGTGTCGTCCGCATATATCGTCAGCTGGAATCCAAATGATCTGATAAGGACGGCCAGCGGTGCTACGCACACATTAAATAATGTGGGGCTAAGCGAAGAGCCCTGCGGAACACCACAGGGAAGAGAAAAAGGTCTGGATCTATCTCTGCCAATATCTACTGTCTGGGTTCTGTTAGTCAAGAATGACTTGAGAAGATCCAAAGCCTTGCCTGTGATCCCGGCTGCCGATAAACGGTCCATCAAAACAACATGATGGACCGTATCGAATGCGGCAGAAAGATCCAATAAAATGAGTATAGCGGCACCTCCTTGGTCCAAGGTCTTTCTGATCTCCTCAGTGGATTTAATCAATGCCAACTCAGTGCTGTGTTCAGCACGAAAACCGAACTGTGTGTTGTCAAGCAATGAGTTGGTTTGAAGGAAGGAACTGAGTTGACCATTAATGGCCTTCTCGATCATTTTCCCAGGAAAAGGGAGCCGGGAGATGGGCCTATAGTTACACGGATCAAGTGGGTCTAGGTCAGGCTTCTTTAGAAGGGGAAGGATGGAAGCAATTTTCCAGGCGCTTGCAAAATAGCCTTTATCACAAATCGATGCAAACAGTGGGGTAAGGACCTCCACAATCACTTGCGGAACCTGTTTCAAAGTAGAAACTGGACAGGGGTCCAAAGGGGAGCCTGATCGAATATCAAGTAAAAGTTTAAAAACACCAGATGAATTCAGAGATATAAAATGATTTAATATTGGAGTGTGCTTGTTACCATTGCAAGGTTGTATTAAAGCAGCCTTTCTAGCATCAGTGGGAATGAGGGAGAAGGATAAAAAGATCTTTTCTACCTTTTGTAAGAAAAAAGCGTCCGAAGTCTCACAGAGTTCTGGACTGCTTTCGATTTTAGGGCTAGTAGTGAGTCTAGAAATTGTGCTAAACAGGACCTTAGATGAGGGTCCTGCCTTCCTAATTTGTTCTCCAATGTATATTTTCTTAGTTTCAAAAAGCAATTTTTTATATTTGGCAAGAGATAATTTATAGATCTCTTTATCATTAATGTCATACCTGCCTCCACTTACGCCCTAGCTTTTTACATTCAAGTTTCTGTTTTTTAAAATCTTCGGAATACCAAGGGGCAGATGGCACTATCCGTTTGAGGATACATTGTTTGCCTGGCGCTAATTTCCGGCAGGCAGCATCTATCCATACCGTATAGGAATTTGTATCCAGCTCAACATTTAATGATGGAGCAGGCTGTGAGACTCAACAAATTCACCAATTCTGAGCTATCAATATTTTTCCAAACCCTAGTGGTTGTGGCTACCTTAGTGGAGGGTTTAAAAGGGTGACGATCAGTTCGTTTAAGATCAAAAAGAATCGCCGCATGATCCGTCCAAGTGAGTGGGACTGTTTTGGTATAGGTCAAGCAGGGATTGTTTGAGAAGATCCCATCCAGAATATGTCCTGCAGAGTGAGTAGGATCTGTCACTAATTGCTTAAGATCCCCTCCACTAAATATCTGCTGCAGTTTGAGATTATCAGTATCGGTAAAATCTTCTAGATGGAAGTTGAAGTCTCCCATCACTGTGAAAGACTTATTACACAGCCCTTCCTCCATTAATGTACCAATCGAATCTATAAACCTACCCTTGGACCCTGGGGGACGATAAAGAAGAATGGCATTAAATGTATCATGATCTGATATTTGCATGTTAATAGACACTGCCTCACAAGCCAAACTGGAGGCCTTGGTGAAGGAGGACTTTAGGGTTTCATGATATATCACTGCCAGACCACCTCCCCTTTTGGTAGGTCTATCAAGTGTAACGCATTGAAAGCCTGAGGGAATGGCATTAACAAGATCAGGGCCCGACGTTTCTTTGGTCCAGGATTCCGTTATAAGGGCTAACTTGATATGATAGTCTTCCATAAGTAGAGCACATTCTACACTATGCTTAATTAAAGACCTAGCGTTAAGAAGAAGACATTTAAGGGGCTCATGCTCAGTTGGGCTGATCTTACGTCTAGGAATTTTTCCCTCTATACTACCGCCAATCTCTGCCGTCAAAATGTTGTGGCAGTTACGGCATTGCTCAACCCGCAATCCCCTGATACAGTCAGGGCTAACCCTTGTACAGCAGGCCTTGCCCCCTTTCAGGTCCCAGCTAAACAATTCCTCCCTGGAATAACTTCTGATAAAATGTGTGGGAGGACCAGGGGAAGTGGCCCTAGGCCCGGACCTGGCACGGACGGGCGCAGACGGGCTTGCCTTTGGCGCGCCAGAGGCGCGCCCGCTGCGCGCGTGCGCTGCGCGGTCGCGGCATTGTGAAATTTATGCATGAAACTTCCAAAACACTATAACGCTAACCGCTCCCTACTCAAAATGGCGGTGAGTTGTAACTAGTTCCCCCTTCTGGCCCGCGATGATACGGAGAGTGATATAAAAAGCAGCAATATGAAAGTGTAAATTCGGCAAATGCGGTATGTGCAAATGTGCAAATGTCATTCAGCAAGTAAAATCAATAAATAACAGGTGCGATTAAAATGAGAAAATATTTTAAAATTGTTAATAGGCGTTTCAGCAGTCCAAGCACCAACCTGACGAGCATTAAACACAGCTTTGTCTTAGGAGGTAGCGCTGCGCGGTCGCGGCAGCGTGGAATTTATACCTGAAACTTCCAAAACACTATAACGCTAACCGCTCCCTACTCAAAATGGCGGTGAGTTGTAACTAGTTCCCCCTTCTGGCCCCGCGATGATACGGAGAGTGATATAAAAAGCAGCAATATGAAAGTGCAAATTCGGCAAATGCGGTATGTGCAAATGTGCAAATGTCGTTCAGCAAGTAAAATCAATAAATAACAGGTGCGATTAAAATGAGAAAATATTTTAAAATTGTTAATAGGAGTTTCAGTAGTCCAAGCACCAACCTGACGAGCATTAAACACAGCTTCGTCTTAGGAGGTAGCGCTGCGCGGTCGCAGCAGCGTGGAATTTATGGCTGAAACTTCCAAAACACTATAACGCTAACCGCTCCATTCTCAAAATGGCGGTGAGTTGTCACTAGTTCCCCCTTCTGGCCCCACGATGATACGGAGAGTGATATAAAAAGCAGCAATATGAAAGTGCAAATTCGGCAAATGCGGTATGTGCAAATGTCGTTCAGCAAATAAAATAAATAAATAACAGGTGCGATTAAAATGAGAAAATATTTTTAAATTGTTAATAGGAGTTTCAGCAGTCCAAGCACCAACCTGACGAGCATTAAACACAGCTTCGTCTTAGGAGGTAGCGTTTAGGAGGAATACATAAAGTCTAACTGTCAGCTACATCCAGTCATGAGGCCCAGAGACAGCCTGTAGGCACTAAATGGCTAAGGCATGAAAATGTTGACTTTCCAAAAGTGGCATTTTCAAACTTGTAACCAAAAATCCGACTTCACCAAAAAGAGGATTTTTCATTACAGTTCCAAAGACATCAAACATGAACCGTTCACCTGTTAGGATTTGGAAGTTACAGCTTATTAAGTGTATTAAGGTAACTCCAATGTTATCCTATGGAATAGGTAGGCCTTTCAATAGTGAAAAACTAATTTAAGAGTTTTTCATTATCAGGACATGTAAAACTTAAAAGCACATGTCCAACTTTTTAAATACACTGCACCCTGCCCTTTGGGCTGTTCACGGCTTACTTTAGGGGTGACATATGTATTAAAAAGGACGGGTTGGGCCTGGTAAAAATGGCAGTTTAAAACTGTACACACAGGTTGCAATGACAGGCCGGAAACATGTTTAAAGGGCTACCTACGAGTGCCATCATACGCATTTAATTTACAAGCCCTGGGTAAAAGCAGTACCACTTTACTAGGGACTTAGAAGTCAATTAAATGTGCCAGTTGGGTATAAGCCAATACTTCCACATTTTAGAGAGAAAGCACAAGCACTTTAGCACTGATTAGAAGTGAGCTGAGTCCTAACATAACATGCATATTTATAAAGCGAACGTTCACCCAGAAGGGTATCTTGGTGCTGAAAAATAGATGTATATTGTTGCCCAACTCAATGGTACTCATTACATCAACCTCAGAAGGATGAAAGGCTGAGGAGAATCGCCAGGATTTGAACCTGTGACCATGATGTCGATACCAGACCCCTACAGTGGACGCATTAGTCCCCTAAGCCACCAGACCTGGCTGAAAGACCTAGAGTCCTATGGTCAGCAAAAACGAGATCAGCATATATTAGGAGGGGTTAAGTTTACACTCTGAACTGGTAGTGGACGCCAGCGACTGCAAATTGGAGGAACCGTTGGGGGCTGGTGTGGATGGGAATATGCAGGTATGCGTCAAGTAGATCAATGGAACAAAGAAAATCTAATTGGCTGATAAGTGGCATGATGGATTGCAGGAAAATCATTTTGAAAGGTGGATGCATTCAGCCCTTGAGACTGAGCATGGGGCAGAACTCTCCCAAGGTCTTTTATACTAAAATGGGACAGAGAAAAATCATTGGAACTTCTCTGATGTGGCACCTATATGATTGCTGCTTTCTGAAGGAGAAGTGAAATACCTTGCAGTAAAAACTGTTGGCGAATCAGACATTGCGGAAGAGGTGTGTGATGAAAATGGTCTGGAGGATAAACTGTGAAAGGAATCCTGAAGCCTATGGAAACTATCTCCAAGAACCAATCATCCAAAACACTTGTGTGCCAAATGCCCTGAAAGGTCCTGACCCTCTCCACCACAAAGTCATAGTCATGCTTTTGGGGGAGCAAATGGAGGATTATGGGCTCAAGCAGGATTATACTAGGATTTGTAAAGCACAGGGGTGCCCAGGCCATGACCTTTGCATCTAAAGGGCTGATAACCACCTCTCGTTGCCAACCGACCAAAGGCATGCTAGTAACCAAAAGCTTTAGTCATTGGAAAGGATTTGGCAGGAGCAATTAGCTTCTTATTATCTGCAGATTTTTTAACTAGGTCTTCCAGGTCTTGACCAAAATTGTTTGCACATTGAATGGAAGCTTCATTAAAACCACATTTTGAGAAGCATCAGCTCTCCTTTATCGCATCCAGCTATGTCTTTAGCCTGAGGCTGCTGCCAGCTCACACAGACTAGACATTAAATTGTCCACCTTAATTGAAGCTGGAAATTCGTCAGCAAAATTCTCCATATTGTATTGACGTGCCAGAAAACTTAGAAAAGGTTGATTTTCTAAATCTCTCCATTTGCGGGGTAGCACTTTCCACACAACACTATGGAGAGGTAAGGACTCCGGCTCCTGATAATGATATTGTGCTTGATGAAAGTAGTCCTCCTCAGGTAGAGGTACAGGAGGAGAGAATCTCAAGTTCTCTCGAAGGTGATGTAAACCTTCAAGCAATTTTGTGCCTTGCACAAAACGTCCCTTCACCTCCTCCTCCTCATCTGGGTCACCTGAAATATCTTCCAGTCTATGGACTTTTGCTGGAATCTGTATGTTACTGGCCTTTAAGTCATACTTCTACAGCCAAATTAATAATTTGATGCAGAGTATCCATATTAGGTAAAAGAGATGGACCAGGAGCAGCCTGGGATGACCCTCAAGAACAGTCTTCCTCCATTCTGCACTTATGAAAGCCAGCCAAGGAAAAATAACTAGATGTTTAAATCCTTTCGCCAACGTAGCCAGTTCTCGTGCAGTTAAGAGAGACGGTAGAGCATCATAACTAAACAGGCAAATGAATTAAGTATAAAACGGTATGGATATTCAAAGCATTTCTTAGTTATGTGTGGGAGTGTAAATAAACTTCCACTCCCACTTGCTTTGAGGACTGCCCAGCGAGTCCCAAACGGAGTCCTGTAGTCAGTCTGGCTGCCTACCAGTCTGTATGACATAATCTAGAAATATAGCAGGTCTCTGGAAGAAATAAATAAATATATTATATATAAAATATAAACACAATAAGAAATATGCCTATCTCGGCTGGACAGAGGCTTATCAAACGTCTTCGACAGAAGAAAAAAAAAAGGAATTTGGATGTAGGAAATTGGGTTACTTGTTGGGAGGGTCGCCCCGAGTCTCGGACAACACTACAACGCCAAAAGGGCATACTAGAGCCCTCGCTGCACTAAATAGATAAAAGGGCGTATCACAGCCTACTGCTGTATCGCACAAACCATTTTTTAAGGTTGGACTTACAGCCTTTTATAAATAACTTTCAGGAAGGAGACTAATTTCGCACAAATAAGCGTTGCATACCAAAGGGGCAAACTGAATCATTTTACTCTTTGCAGGATCACTATAATATATTTGCTGCCTTTATCCAGTACCTGAGACCATTCATCCAAAAGGAGAAATAAATTAATACAATGAAAAAGTTAAAAAAAGTAACGAAACACATGTCGGCTGTTCTGGTTGCTCCAAAACTGCCACCACTTGAAAGGCTCTAGGATTAAGACCTTCGCTTTGGCAAGTGTACTTGTTTACAGTGTTTGAAAAAACACCACCAGTGAACAATATTTCAATGTATTGTCAGTCACCTTACTATGTACTGTATTGAAAACCTTACGTGTTGCTTTGATAACTTTGGATTAAAAATACAAAGTCACATATAAACTATGTCTATTTGACGTTTTCTTCCCTTTGAGACAACACATGCCGATCTGATGTTTTCTTTTTTCCCTGTGAGATAACATATGAAAAATCTAAAGAACTAGGTTCACTAATTGGCCATTTTTGTAGCGGACAACTATAAAAACTTTTTATGTTAACTGTTAGAGTGCCGAGGTACAACTGTTTAAAAAATTAATCTAGAAATATAGCAGGTCTCTGGAAGAAACAAAGAAATACATTATATATAAAATATAAACAAAATAAGAAATATGCCTATCTCAGCTGGACAGAGGCTTGCCAAACGGCTCCGATAGAAGAAAAAAACTGGAATTTGGGTGTAGGAAATTGAGTTACTTGTGAAACCCTACTCAAGCAGCAACCACAATTTCTGTATGGTAAAGTCACAAGCAAATCTCAAATTAACCTGTGTTTAACCCTCTGATAGCTTGGCACAAAATCAGTCAAATTAACTGAGAGGCAATGTGTAAAGTATTTATGCAACACATGAAACAGTAATAAAGGGAAAACACAAGACATCCCACACCAATTTAGAAAAATAGAGTGCATGTTAATAAATTATTTGACGCCAACATAACAGAAATCCAATTAGTAGAACCGGAGTTATGAATTTGTATACTTTTTAGTAAAAACTAGCACCTAAGAGATCAAAGCATCAACTGCGGACATCTAGTCCCACAAGACCGGGCAAAGTCCAAAAATATGACTGACCGCAATGGAGCACAGTTTGGATACAAAAAGTGGATTAAGTCAAGCAGGCATTCACCTCCGGATTTAGAAAGATTTTCAAGAAAAATGTTCTGAGAAGGTAAAGTTCAGCTGTGCAAGGCTACAGTCAGTGTCTCAGGAGGGAGTGTCACCACCGAGCAGCCTCTGGACAAAGTTGCGGTGAAGATTTCTATGTTAGGAATTAGTCACTTTTTGGAAGTCGAAAATCTCCAGCGGGACAAGGCATGAGGCTGTAATGGAAGACAATTCCAAAAGGTCAGATACCCCTTTGGCAAAGGACAGCTGCAAAGAATTTGTTTCTGTGGACAGGAACGTAGCGGGAGCAGCCACATAGTCAGGCCAACCGGCGATGCACCATGGGCGGATCGATGAGCAGGTTAGTCCCGATCATCCCTTGGTACTCAGAGCAGTTTGTAGCCAGAAATGCTGTTTTGGATTTTTGGGCAACTTTACCATCACAACAAAGGGTCCAGGACTGGTTAGACACCACTTAAAGGTTCAGGACTCACTCAAGCTGAGTCCAGGTGCGGGTTCAAGATGGTGGCAGCCTTATATGTTCTTTAGGTAGCCAGCTAACTAGCCCTTGGAATCATGGTCATCCAGCGTTCAGGAGAAAATGCATGGCTCAAACAGCAGGGCTGAACTCAGAGGGTTTAATGCAGGCCCCAGGCAGCAAAGGAGTCCTTCTAGGTTCAGTAAAGCAGTCTTCTAGAGCACACAGCAGGCCAGAGCAGCAGGCAATGATCAGAGAGTCCTTCTGCAGGTCCAGAAAATGAACCAAAGAGTAGGTTTGGAGGCCTCTTTTTATACCAGGTGCCGTCTTTGAAGTTGGGAGAAGTTTCTAGAGGTTTCTCATTGAATTGCTTGTAATTTCCTGACTCCCCTGCCCTGGCTGCAGAGATAATGTGGAGGTGACAAGCCATTTCTGTAAAGGAAGCGCACATCCTATTCAGTTGAAAGAGGGGCTGTACGCAGCTTTGTCCCCATCCTGCCATCAGATGGCCCATTCCGGCACACCAAATCCCTGTATTGTGTGACTATCTGGGAGGAATTTGCATTGTCTGTCAGTTACACCAAGTCATGTGACCCATGGGAGCCTGCAGGCACCAAATTGCTTGGGGCAGAAAAATACCAACTTTCTAAAAGTGGCATTTTCAAAATTATAATTAAAAATCTGACTTTACCATTAAAGACGATTTTCTGTTACAATTTCATAGATACCAAACATGAAATGCTCATCTGCCCTCAATCAAAATTTATCTTCTGGGACAGATAGGCTCCACAGTAGTGAAGTAGTGGAAAACTATTTTTTTTATCACTAGGACATGTAAAACTTAAAAGTATATGTCCGACCTTCTAATGCCCCCTGCCCTATGTGCTACCTTGGGCATACATTAGGGGTGACTGATATGCAATAAAATGTGAGTTAAGGCTTGCTAACTGGGTTTATTGCCAGGTCAAATTGACGGTTTAAAACTGCATTCAAGCTACAATGGCAGACCTGCAACATGTCTTAAGGGACTACTTAAGTGGGTGGCACAATATATGCTGCAGGCCCACTAGAAGCATTTAATTTACAGTTTCAGTGTATACAGTATACCGCTCCACAAGGGATTTATAAGTAGATTAAATTGGCCAAACAGGTGTATGTCAATTAAACACTGTTTAGGGGAGTGAGCATAAGCACTTTAGCACTGATGAGCAGTGGTAACGTGCACAGAGTCCTAAAGCCAACAAAGAGGACTTCAGCAAAAAAGTGGAGGCTAAAGGCAAAACGTTTGAGGGTGGCACTGCAGAGTGGGCCAGGTCCAACAGTAACCTGATATTATCCCATGGGAGAGGTAGGCCTTGCAGAAGTGAAAAAAGTGTTTTCACTATCAGGACATGTCAAAGTTAAAAGTTCATGTCCAACTTTGTAAGTACAATGCTCCCTGCTCTTTGGGCTGTTTAGGGCCTACTCTAGGGGTGACTTATATGTATTCATAAGGAAGGTTTAGGCCTAGCAAAGGGTTATTTTGACAGGCCAAAATGGAGTATCTATTTTCATTTTTTGTTCGGAAAAGGTACAACAGTCACAATCACAGAATTCAATAACAGGGGGGGGCGGTAGAATTGTACATCAACAATTTACATGTAAGTCGAATAACGACTCCATGTCTCTACATATGGTACCTCCAATAATCCCTGTGCCCCTCCCTCTATATAATGTTCTTATGAGTCAGGCACCATTCCTGCCGTAAGGTGCAGCACCCGCATATATATCGTGCAAGTGAACTCCCTAAAGGTATCGAACAGGTTTTGTGGAAATGTGCCTAAAAGTGAGCACACTGGTGCAGGGTCACCCTCTCGTCCACGGGTCCGAAGACTAATAAAATAGAGATCTGCACTGGAGTTGGAATAAATAAGTGTATTAATCACTCATGAGTGGGACCACATCCACACAACACTCTCAAGTGCTGCAGGAGGTAGTACACTGAATTCACAAACCATCGTCCTTTTTATACCATTTTGTTGCAATGTAAGCATGTGAACAGAAATGGAAAGAACAAGTTTAGAAATAGCTATCAGCAAAGAAGAGCAGATGGATGACTACGTGGTTGGCAAATAGGGAGGGGGAGCAGGAATGCTTATAGCAGCAGTAAATGGTCGACAGTTAACATCTAAGACCAGGTGCACTGGCAGCTACAAACCCCAGCACGTACATTGCTTTAGCCATGTCAGGAGGTCAACTAAAATAGATAACACAAGCAGAGTGAAAAAGACGAGCAGCAGAGGACGGAAGAATTATGAAGAAAATGAAATGGACACCACAGCCAAAATGGCTGTCGCTTATGCTAACATCAAAGATTCCACGATTCCACAGACGACCCTTTTAGCATAAGCTAAGACATTTTCTTATGCTTCAAAAGGGGTATGATAAACATCATGGATGTCAATTAACATTATTTCATTGATTTCTCGTTCCATCGCTGAACGGGCCTTTACATTTTGGACATTTGTTTTAGATGGTAGACAAGTAGTACAAGTGGAAATACAGAGGGAACAAAGCATTGGCCCACTTTGAATACATAAACAACAAGAGAAGAGAATTGCAATAATTATGAATAAGGCGACAATATTTTCAGACCCCATACAGAAAATATGTTCCAGAACCATCCAACCCAAGTCCATGTTCTTGAGTCTTGATGTATCTCAGTAGCTATTTTATGCATTTTGGAAATAGCATCATAGACAGAAGGGACCTAGGGACGTTCTTTGCTCCTGAGGCAGAAGCCGGGAGCTAGTTAGCTATTTTAATTCACGTAATTTGTATTGCCTGTACTTCTATTAAAAATAAACTTTTACTTGCTTATTTGCACATCACGCTCGTATGAGTGACTGGTTACATCCACATAGCGCCGCACCCTTCGGGGACCTCGTAGTTTCCTCAAGCCGAGTTGGGCACTCTGTTGCCGGGACCTAGAGGGGCCGATCCATTACAGCGGCCATCTTGGTGAGGACGAGGTTGACGCGCTAGTTGCAGGGAGGTAGGGCTGGACACGCTGAGAGAAAGCGCATAAATTGAAACAGTCCATATACGCGCTAGCGTACGTGTTTGCGGACGCGCCTTAGAGCGCCGAAGGAGCGCCTAAGGAAAGCCCATCTGTGCCAGTCCGTGCCAGGCCGGACTAGGACGGGGTACAGGGCCATACTAATGGAACCCCCACATCCTAATACTCTTGTTTATAATGCTGACCTGTTAAGGGCTCTTAGTGGTGTTGTGAGGCCCGCTTGTCCGATAGAGGCCTTACCAGAGGACATCATTTCCTTCTGTCCCTATTGCAAGCCTTCTAAGCCAGGGAAAGCTAATAATACCCGCTTTACATTCGCCCTGTTAAATTGTAGATCTCTCCCGAGGCACGCCTTGGAGATCCACCTGATCCTAGAGGAACGTGGCCCTGACATACTCTTTTTAACTGATTCTTGGCTG
Source organism: Triturus cristatus (assembly GCF_964204655.1). NCBI lineage: Eukaryota > Metazoa > Chordata > Amphibia > Caudata > Salamandridae > Triturus > Triturus cristatus. Next base: position 231,230,861 of record NC_140581.1, read on the forward strand.
ACCGAGTCATCGGACCCGGATATAGTCCAGGCGCTCCCGTCCAATTATTCGATCATCAGACAGGATCGCCTGATAGGGAGGGGAGGAGGTGTGGCAATTATCCATAAGAACTCCTTTAGATGTAGAACCTATGAGAGTCCACTTATAGAGTGTGAGAGTCTTGGCTTCTCCATATCCTTCTTGCCCACATGTACCTTTTCAGGGATTTTGGTGTACAGACCTCCGGGTGATTACCGTGACTTCTGTAATAACCTTCTAGATAAGATCTCTCTTTCCATTAGCAGTACCCCCAACTTTTCCATCTTGGGCGACCTCAACATTCACCTTGATGAAGGCGATGCAGCTGCATCGCAATGTTTGCTCGATACCTTGGGTCTAGTACACCTGGAACAAATTGTGACAAGCCCCACGCATGTAGCCGGTCACCTACTAGATCATTGTTTTACTAACCTTGTGAACATTGTGTGTGACCAGCCCCACTTTGTCCCCTGGTCAGACCACGCTCTACTCTCCTTCGTCTGGTCTCCAGAGACACAGAATTACAGGGTTACCCATTCAAAGAAAGTTGGCCAAGTCTGGTCTAGATTACCGGTCAGGGATTGGGAGGCAGCCCTGAAGAGGTGCCCGCCTATTCCCCATGAGGACCCAGTGGCTGCTAATGAAGCCTTTGATAACTGGCTTAATTACACCCTAGATTCCACCCTCCCAAAAAAAGAGTTGCGGCATCGGGAGGGTCATAATAAAAAACCGTGGTACTCTGGAAAACTTAAGGAACATAAGCAACTGTGCAAACGAGCAGAAAGGAAGTGGAGAAAGGACTTTGCACTTGTTGCAAAAACTGAATATAAAGCATCCCTCAGATCATACAAAAAATTATTGAAATCTACCCAAGCAGCATACTACCAGGGAAAAATCTCAGAAGCAGCCAATGCTCCTAGAGAGATTTTTAAAATCTTTCAATCTCTGGTTGCTACTCCTAGGGCTACCATTCCTGCTCCGGACCCTCAGAAACACTGCGAGGCTCTAGCCGTGTTCTTTGCGTCCAAAGTGTCCAACATCTACTCTAGCTTTGTGACAACTCCACATACTCTTGACGAATTGGAGAGGGGTTATGAAAGGTCGGAGGTGGTGAATCCTAATTTATCTGGAGATCTCAAAGCCTTTCCGCTGTTAGATCTTGTTACTGTTGAAAGGCTTCTTAACAACTTAAAATCGAGCTCTCCTCAGGATGCTGCTCCTCCGACGGCTCTTAAGCAGGTTTCGGAAACAGTATGCCCGGTGATAATGCAGGTCATTAACGTGTCTCTGGCCTCGGGAGTAGTACCTCCTAACTGGAAGAAGGCAAAGGTCCGGGCCCTGTTAAAAAAACCTAATTCGGACCCGGAAGATCTGGCTAACTATAGACCTATTTCACTGCTCCAGAGTCTTAGCAAAATAGCTGAAAAACACGTTAACCAGGCCCACTCCTCATTTGTTGAGTCTTCGGGCTCCTTACATTCAACCCAGACTGGATTCAGAGCTAAGCAAGGAACAGAAACAGCGCTGGTAGCAGTAGTGGAGGCGACTAGGGGTATTGTGGATGCGGGAGGCTGCGCTGCGGTGGTCCTATTGGACCTCAGCGCAGCCTTCGACACTGTAAACCACTCTCTCCTGCTGCATCGGCTTCGCCTTGTAGGGGTCTCCGGATTGGCCCTTAAATGGCTTCATTCCTTTTTATCGGACAGATTCTTCTCCGTTTTTGAGGATGAGGTGTCATCGAGCCAGCTGCAACTGAGTCACGGCGTTCCCCAGGGATCATCACTCAGCCCTACGTTGTTTAACATTTACATGAGATCTCTGGCTGAGGTGGTGCTTCCTTGGGGAATTCAGCTTGTCACCTATGCCGATGACACGCAGCTGGTTGTTTCTTTAGTGAGGGATGATGCCTTACTTCAGGGGATCAACAATTTGACCCCGTGTCTCACCAAAGTCCTTGAATGGATGACCTCGTCTTGTTTAAAGCTAAATGGAGCCGAAACGGATATTATGCTATTGGGATATAAAGTCCCAATCAACCTGGACCCCTGGTGGCCGCATTGTTTGGGACCCCCTCCGAAGCCCAAGACCAAAATAAAAAGCTTGGGGGTCTGGCTGGACTCCGCCATGAACTTCCAACCTCAGGCTAATAAGGTGGCCGCGACCTGTTATGGTCTGATGAGAGCTATAAAAAAAGTCCTAGATCTTCTTCCATTTGAAGCCAGACGCATGTTGGTCCAGTCGTGGATTCTTTCGCGACTGGACTATGCAAATGCTATCTATATGGGGACATTAGCAGCTACCATAAAAACTCTGCAAGCTGTGCAGAACTGCGCAGCTCGCCTGCTTATGAAAGTCCCCAAACGATGTTCAGCAAAGGCCTCAATACGATTGCTTCATTAGCTACCAATTCAGGAAAGAATTGTGTTCAAGACTATGTGCTTGGCACATAAGACTATCCACAATGTTGGCCGTCCATTCTTGACCCCCTGTTTTGTCGCCATCAATCGGTTAGATCCCTTAGATCCAACCAACGAAATCTGCTTGTAGTTCCTAGGGTGAAGTTGGCCCGGATGGGCGGCCGCCTACTCTCTGTCCAAGCGGCCAAAGGTTGGAATAAACTCCCCGACAACATCAGGCATGAACCGAATTATATCGCTTTCAGGAAGCAATTAAAGACATTTCTGTTTCAATAATGTCTTCTAATGTCCTTCGGTCTTACAGCGCTGGGATGCTCCAGGGTAGCCATGCGCTATACAAGAAAGTACTCATTCATTCATTCATTCATTCAAGGGGCGTGGTCAGGAATGAACACGCAACAACTACTCCCGATAATGCTACATGCTCCACCACGATCAGCTAGGCTAACATCTAGCACCATTCTATTTTGCAAAGTCACAATTCTCGTAGTTTGGAGTTCTTCTGTAATATTTCCCAGAGCCATTGCTGTTTGATTAGTCACAGCCTCCACTACACGGGTTAAGCATATAATCTTCCTGCTATTTAAAGCCGCACCAACAAAGAAAAAGAGTCCCAAATTAAAGAGATGTATGACGTTACAACGCATACTATTACAACGCATGCCTTTACAACGCATTTTTAACAACGCAAATACTGTTACAACGCATGTTTTTACAACGAATACTGTTACAACGCGATATAGTGTTATGAGTTGAAAAGTGCAATTACAACAACTTCAAATATAACGCATACCTTTACAACGCACAAATATATATTTTTTTTGTAAAATAAAACCTGGCACGGGATGCAGGGAAATTAGGGGTTTTAGGGTGGGGAAGTATTTTAAAATGTCGTGAAAAACAGAACATTTATTTAATTAAATGCAAAGCATTTATTAAAATTAATGCTCGAGTATTAAAAGTAATACTCGAGTATTAAAATTAATACTCGCATATTAAAAATACTCAATTATTTTCCGTTTTTGAAAATTTTACATAGCCAACGAATTATTAAATATAATAAACTTACAATATATTACTATTTCACTAAATAAGTATTCGTAAAAACAAACATTTAACATACACATAGTCGCCATTTTTAACATTGTAGTTCCAAAAATTGTCCTACAACACTTTCCATGAAAGTAATACCACAACGCGCCTTTCAAAATGGATGCCAAAACGGAACTAAAAAGTGAAAATAACACATCTTAACACGCTTTTTAAAATTATAAGTTTCCACAGTAATTAAAAGATTTTTTAAAAATATAACCAACGATGTATTTCTTAAATTTAACAATGACACTACCTAAAACTTATAAATAGGAGAAACACACCATTTTAAACTCAGTTGAATATCAACTCCCAGAGTGACCAGACGCCAAAAGCTGACCCTCTGACCTCTTCACCGAGAATCCATGAAAGAAGCATTATTTCTCGAAATACAAGTACGTTTCTAAAACGAATCACAGAAATGTTTACTTTAAACTTTTTATAACGCTGCACCTAATAAGTTTGAGGTTGCATTTTTAATTAAAAGAATAACACCAAGCTATTACTATAGTGATGGAAACATATATCATTAAAAAAAAACACAAAATATTTTAAGCTGACTAAAATCTAAAGTAAATTGTTTATTTAAGAAAAGGATTGTCAAATAAATGAAAATATATATTATTTTTCAAACATCACAAAATGAGTCATTTTTTTATAATATATAACTTCTATAAAGGTGCCGATCACGATCCTGCAAAAACCAGGTACAACCGTCGGACGGAGCACATTCACCGTCCGACGCGTACCCGGTCGACAAAATATACAAACATGGAATTATGATTCGAACGGAAACACAATTTCCGTACGAATCGTACAAAACCCCGACCGACGAAAATAAACATACAAATGCGATCCGGGAAAGCGCCGACGTGACGTCGGGACGCACGCAGCCTGCCATTCACGAACCAGGAATTACGATTCGCACCGACGTCATCCCGCACGGACAATATTTTCCGGCTGCCAAAAACTGCCGGGAGATCAGGACGACGCGAACAAGGAGGACCTGTACGCGACGGGCAGACATGGACCCGAACCTACGTGTCATCCCGGCCCTCATAGCAGTCGACCTCCTCTACAGGTTCCGACGCAGACGCCGCAGAAGGTCAGAACAACTAAGGGAGAGGGGAAAGGGGGGGGGGCAAGACCAGGGGCAGGCCACAAAACCACCACCAAAGTCACACAGCACACATGCCCTGGACATACCTGACCCCCATGCCCTGGTCACCACGAGGGGGTGGGGGCGTGTCCAGCAAAGCCAGCGTCCGCCACAACGGAAGTGCCTGACGACGCGAACCGGCAACACAACTATACAGGTACGTCCCGTACCCACGCCTTAAGAGCGTGGGTATGAGTCGTACCACGCCCACACCTACGTCACCCCAACAATGGCGGGATGGCTCGTACCCACGTGGCAAAGGCCTGGGTACGGCCCGCACAAGCATTCCACAGCATGGGTACGGATATGTACGGACCGTACCCCCACCCGCGTATGCATGGAGCATACCCCCCATGCCAACAGTGTACGTACGGACCGTAACCCCACCCGCGTATGCATGGAGCGTACCCCCCATGCCAACAGTGTACGTACGGACCGTAACCCCACCCGCATATGCATGGAGCGTACCCCCACCCCAACAGTGTAAGTACAACCCGTACCCACACCCGCGTACGTATGGAGCGTACCCCCCACCCCAACAGTGTAAGTACGAACCGTACCCCCCACCCGCGTACGTATGGAGCGTACCCCCCACCCCAACAGTGTAAGTACGACCCGTACCCTCACCCCCGTACGTATGGAGCATACCCCCCACCCCAACCGTGTATGTACGGACCGTACCCCCACCCCAACAGTGTAAGTACGACCCGTACCCTCACCCGCGTACGTATGGAGCGTACCCCCACCCCAAAAGGGGAAGTACGACCCGTACCCCCCACCCGCGTATGTATGGAGCGTACCCCCACCCCAACAGTGTAAGTACGGACCGTACCCCCACCCCAACAGTGTAAGTACGACCCGTACCCCACCCGCGTACGTATGGAGCGTACCCCCACCCTAACAGTGTAAGTACGACCCATACCCCCACCCGCGTACGTATGGAGCGTACCCCCCACCCCAACCGTGTATGTACGGACCGTACCCCCACCCCAACAGTGTAAGTACGACCCGTACCCTCACCCGCGTACGTATGGAGCGTACCCCCCACCCCAACAGTGTATGTACGGACCGTACCCCCACCCCAACAGTGTAAGTACGACCCGTACCCCACCTGCGTACGTATGGAGCGTACCCCCACCCCAACAGTGTAAGTACGACCCATACCCCCACCCGCGTACGTATGGAGCGTACCCCCACCCCAACAGTGTAAGTACGACCCATACCCCCACCCACGTACGTATGGAGCGTACCCCCCACCCCAACAGTGTAAGTATGACCCGTACCCTCACCCCCGTACGTATGGAGCGTACCCCCCACCCCAACCATGTATGTACGGACCGTACCCCCACCCCAACAGTGTAAGTACGACCCGTACCCCACCCGCATACGTATGGAGCCTACTCCCACCCCAACAGTGTAAGTACGAACCGTACCCCCATGGAGCGAACCCACACACGTGTATGTGCTAAGCGTACATATTGTTAAATAGGAGGGGTGTGTGCCTATCACTCCCAGCAGTGCCCAGACATAAGGGGGGTGGGTGCCTAACACTCCCAGCAGTGCCCAGACATAAGAGGGGTGTGTGCAGAGTCCTCCCAGCAGTGCCCAGAGACAGGAGGGGTGTGTGCAGAGTCCTCCCAGCACTGCCCAGACACAGGAGGGGTGGGTGCAGAGTCCTCCCAGCAGTGCCCAGAGTCAGGAGGGGTGGGTGCCTAACACTCCCAGCAGTGTCCAGACATAAGAGGGGTGTGTGCAGAGTCCTCCCAGTAGTGCCCAGACACAGGAGGGGTGGGTGCAGAGTCCTCCCAGCAGTGCCCAGACACAGGAGGGGTGTGTGCCTATCACTCCCAGCAGTGCCCAGACATAAGAGGGGTGGGTGCCTAACACTCCCAGCAGTGCCCAGACATAAGAGGGGTGTGTGCAGAGTCCTCCCAGCAGTGCCCAGAGACAGGAGGGGTGTGTGCAGAGTCCTCCCAGCACTGCCCAGACACAGGAGGGGTGGGTGCAGAGTCCTCCCAGCAGTGCCCAGACACAGGAGGGGTGGGTGCCTAACACTCCCAGCAGTGCCCAGAGTCAGGAGGGGTGGGTGCAGAGTCCTCCCAGCAGTGCCCAGAGTCAGGAGGGGTGTGTGCAGAGTCCTCCCAGCAGTGCCCAGAGACAGGAGGGGTGGGTGCAGAGTCCTCCCAGCAGTGTCCAGAGTCAGGAGGGGTGGGTGCAGAGTCCTCCCAGCAGTGCCCAGAGTCAGGAGGGGTGGGTGCCTAACACTCCCAGCAGTGCCCAGAGTCAGGAGGGGTGGGTGCCTAACACTCCCAGCAGTGCCCAGACATAAGAGGGGTGTGTGCAGAGTCCTCCCAGCAGTGTCCAGAGTCAGGAGGGGTGGGTGCAGAGTCCTCCCAGCAGTGCCCAGAGTCAGGAGGGGTGGGTGCCTAACACTCCCAGCAGTGCCCAGAGTCAGGAGGGGTGGGTGCCTAACACTCCCAGCAGTGCCCAGACATAAGAGGGGTGTGTGCAGAGTCCTCCCAGCAGTGCCCAGAGACAGGAGGGGTGGGTGCAGAGTCCTCCCAGCAGTGCCCAGAGACAGGAGGGGTGGGTGCAGAGTCCTCCCAGCAGTGCCCAGACACAGGAGGGGTGGGTGCCTATCACTCCCAGCAGTGCCCAGACACAGGAGGGGTGGGTGCAGAGTCCTCCCAGCAGTGCCCTGACACAGGAGGGGTGGGTGCAGAGTCCTCCCAGCAGTGCCCAGAGTCAGGAGGGGTGTGTGCAGAGTCCCCCCTGCAGTGCCCAGACACAGGAGGGGTGGGTGCAGAGTCCTCCCAGCAGTGCCCAGAGTCAGGAGGGGTGGGTGCAGAGTCCCCCCAGCAGTGCCCAGACACAGGAGGGGTGGGTGCAGAGTCCTCCCAGCAGTGCCCAGAGACAGGAGGGGTGGGTGCAGAGTCCTCCCAGCAGTGCCCAGACACAGGAGGGGTGTGTGCAGAGTCATCCCAGCAGTGCCCAGAGTCAGGAGGGGTGGGTGCCTAACGCTCCCAGCAGTGCCCAGAGTCAGGAGGGGTGTGTGCCTAACACTCACAGCAGTGCCCATGGAACGCAAAGGGTGGAGTAGCCACAGATACCATGCCCACAAATTTCAGTCAGGTGCACAAAGACCCTGCAGTGCATGTAACACATGTGTGCGAGGCTGGGAGTATACGCATGCATAGCGCAGAAAAGAAACCATGTCCACATGAAGTCATGGCAATAGTCCACATACACAAGTACAATGACTACCAAGGATGCCACGAAGATGCAGGTGGAGACATCGCTCAGCATGCATGTGCAAAGTTGAAGGAGTCCGTCACACACCCAGCTAATGTACACACAGCTCAGCGCTAAATATTGGGAACACCCTGCAGGGAAGATGTTAGGGTACACAGAGGAAGGAATACACCTTGGGACAATTTCACCATGCAGCAACTGCTTACATGAACACAGAATCCTAGCTAACACCGTGTGATGGCACACAGATCCCAGGGTCCCCCCTATGACCAGCACACTACTACATTTCCCACACACCCAACACATGAACACCACCCAAAACCATGTACCAGCCCCACCAACAGCAATACCAGCAAAGCAGTAGTGTTCCAAGGGAAAAAAATAAATTGCTTTATTCAGCATGAACCAAAAAATCTTGTTTGTAGGAAGTTCAATATTTACAAAGCCCATAGGGCAGTCCAGAAGTCACAGCTGGATGGGGGACACAGTGGGATGCGTGTCCCCTAGCTTGCCTGCACAGTTACATTCCGTCGTCTTCCACAGGGGTGAGGGCATCATGTGGGGGGGGGAAGAACCAGGCACCGCAGGGACAGGAGGGTGAAGGGTAGGCGTCGTGGGTGCAGGGATGGAGGACTCCACCGCAGGGGGTGGGGCAGGGCCAAAGGCGGAGGCCAGGATCTCGCTGCACACCTTAGCAAGGTCCTCCAGGGACTCCCCTGCACCCGAAGGAACCACAGGCCCCAAGGAGGGGGAGGGGTCAGAGGGATGGGTCGCAGCGCCACTGGGGGAGGGTGTGGATGGGGGGGGAATCAACCACCCTGACCGGGGACTTCCTTGACCGCTTGCGTGGTGGTGTCACTGTGGGGCTCAGGGACAGAGCGGCCATGAAGGAGTCTTTGGGGGAGATGTGGCCAGGAGAGCTGAGGGGAGGGGATTTGGAGGGAGTGGATTTGGTGGAATGCGGACTCCCACTCTGGCTGCTTGTCACACGTTTGCCCCCCGACCCAGTGGGTGTGCCTACTTCACCCTGTGTGTGCGTGTCAGGAGGTGTGCGGTGGACCTTCCCTGCTGGTGTGGTGCCTGTGTGTGTTGTGGTGGGTGCATGCTGACGTCTGGGTGTACGTGGGACAGGCATGGGAGTGGGAAGTGTGGATGGGGCAGGGGTAGGGGGTGGGACGTAGCGCTGCAGGAGACCCACCGCTGCAGTCAGTGTCGAGTCTATCGACCTCAGCAAGCTGCGTTGGTCAGCCTGCGATGAATGAATGCCCTACAAGTATGCCTCCATGTTGTTGAGGACCTGGCTGTGGCCATGGAGGACATTAAGGATCGCAGCCTGACCAATCTGCAACTGCCGCTGGATGTCCACAGACTCGGCATTGGCGGCAGCAGTGGAGACAGGGGCAGGGGGTGCGGTGCCTGGCAGGAAGGAGACATGTGGTGACCGGGCACGTTGGGAAGGGACACGAGCAAGTGGGAGGCGGCTGATGGCAATGGAGGGGGCGGGGTGCGATGTTGTGCCGCTGTCAGATGGTGGTGCAGCCTCCGCCCACTCGGAGAGATCATCCTCGGACCCGTCAGCTTCATACTCTGTTGTGCCAGTCGACAGGTCCCCGGCTTCACTCTCCTCCGCCTCAGTCCCACTTGATGTGCCAGCCCCGATGTCACCGCTGGCACTGGTGCTCGACCCCTCTGCTCCGTCTGTGCCCATGTCTCCCTCCGTGTCCCCCGACGATGCTGTGGGCAGGGTGAAGAGACAGAAATTAATCATACACCTGTATACATATGTCACATGAGTCCAATCTACATAGGTTACAGTGCATAGCCTGAAACAAAAGAAGAGTTACATCTACAAAACAAGGTACATATGTAGGGCATGCAAGACACAGTTGTTTGACCCACCATGCCACTGAAAAACTATGGAGAGCTTGACACACTAGCAAATGAGATGGAATGGAATTTTGACTGAGGAGCAAGGCCCTGGGGACAATCCAGCACTGCATATGCACCATACAGCGTGGCAGGAAATAGGGATGAGCAGGGACCATATCCAGGAACAAGAGGCACATGCAGCATAGGTTATACTGAAAACATGCCCACCATGACTGGCTCACTGCACCTTGAGTGCATGTCCAGACAAACATCACACACTGGCCAGTCCTAGCAAGGAGATATCAGGTTGTGACATGAAGGACATGCCCGCACCACCCACCCCCTACATGAGACAATTATTTGGAGACACAGGAAGCACTTACAACCCTTAGTCTGGGTGAAATATACATGGGATGCAACAATTCAAGATTGCACACAAAATACCCAAGGTGCGCCTGTCCAAATAATCATGTACAAATGGGCATCATCAGATGATTGTAACAAGACACACAGGCAATGTCCACCGTGAGTATGAACAAGGAAAATCAGGTCAGGCTGTACAGTGGACACTTGTACTACATTTCACGTCAATATACATTTGGCCAGGGGACAATGGCACAGAGCACAACCTATGCTGTAGACACAGAGATTGTCGACATATTCGGATTACACACATGATACCTAGGAAAATATGCCCCTGGGGACAGTAGTGGCCACACAACTCCATGCTCCTGAATGGGAATGACTGCAACACACGCTACCATCCCCGCACTATGCGTACCGCACACTCATGCACATCATGTCACAGGCTACCACATAGGACATGCGTGCTGTAAGGCCTCACACTTGAGAGACTAACTCCCATGTCTGGACTCAGCATTAGTGCCAAATGACATGGAACCCACAAGACCGGAACTGGACAGGGCACAGGCAAGGTCCCAAATCCTGTTACACACCACCCCCACACATGATGCTGCAGGCATTGTACACGTGGCGAAGGTGCCAGGCTACATAACCTTGTGACGGAGTGACGTCACACAGACCAGGGAACACATTGCAAGGAGGGGAAGGGAGGCAGGAGAGCACTGCAATACTGTGGGTAACAGGATCTGCACAGCACCATTAAACCCTGGCAGTGTATCCATGGAACAGTGCACTTACAAATGCTGGTGAAACACAACAAACACACATGTACCTACCCCCTTCCTGCTGCTGCATCTCCTGTAAGCGCCTGTCCAAATCTGGAAATACCACCACCAGCACACGCTTGTGGATGTGGGAGAGACGGTGGCGCCCGCGGTTCTTATGGCTCTCAGGTGAGTCCCCCAGCAGGACCCGTGCGATCCTCCGCGTCCAGCACCGGATATCCTGCCAGCGTTTCCTCACCTGGGACAGGCGCCGCTTGCGACCATCCGCACTCCTCACGGCACTGACGGTGGTCAGCCAGATCTGCTCCTTGGCAGAGGCGCCTACCTGTGAGGATGAACAAGTGACACTACATCAATACACCTGCAACATGTCACAGAGACACATATGAGAACAAATTAGCTGGTTACAAGGCATGTCATGCAGCCAACGCATTGCACCTTTGCCATAGGGACATACTCATCTGGGGAAGGGCAAAAGCAGTACGTGCCAGTGAAAGTACACAGGTGGAATGAGGGCAAAGACACAATCAATTATCAAGGCTCACACTGTGCATCACACCCACCCCTCCTGCGTCTGGGCACTGCTGGGAGGACTCTGCACCCACCCCTCCTGACTCTGGGCACTGCTGGGAGGACTCTGCACCCACCCTTTCTGACTCTGGGCACTGCTGGGAGGACTCTGCACCCACCCCTCCTGTGTCTGGGCACTGCTGGGAGGACTCTGCACACACCACACTTGTGACTGGGCACTGCTGGGGGGACTATGCACACACCCCTCCTGACTCTGGGCACTGCTGGGAGGACTCTGCACCCACCCCTCCTGTGTCTGGGCACTGCTGGGAGTGATAGGCACCCACCCCTCCTGCGTCTGGGCACTGCTGGGAGGACTCTGCACCCACCCCTCCTGACTCTGGGCACTGCTGGGAGGACTCTGCACCCACCCCTCCTGTGTCTGGGCACTGCTGGGAGTGATAGGCACCCACCCCTCCTGCGTCTGGGCACTGCTGGGAGGACTCTGCACCCACCCCTCCTGACTCTGGGCACTGCTGGGAGGACTCTGCACCCACCCCTCCTGACTCTGGGCACTGCTGGGAGGACTCTGCACTCACCCCTCCTGTGTCTGGGCACTGCTGGGGGGACTCTGCACACACCCCTCCTGACTCTGGGCACTGCTGGGAGTGATAGGCACACACCCCTCCTGACTCTGGGCACTGCTGGGAGTGATAGGCACCCACCCCTCCTGCGTCTGGGCACTGCTGGGAGGACTCTGCACACACCCCTCCTGACTCTGGGCACTGCTGGGAGTGTTAGGCACCCACCCCTCCTGTCTCTGGGCACTGGCTGGGAGACATCAGGCATTCCCCCCCCTGGGACCCCCCCTACAGTACATAGCATGTGTGTCACACCTGGACACAATGGCAGAAGTCACAGTCACAAAAAAGGGACACAGTCTGTGCTAGTAGCCTCTGCACTCACCTGATACCCTGGTCGCCCATACAGCAGGGGGTACTGTGGGAGGATCACATCCAGCAATGCCAGGTTCTCCTCCAGGGCGAATGGCTGTGACCTCTCCACAGACCTTGACATGGTTCCAGGGAATCAGGAGCAGCAGCAGTGTGGTAGAATCGAAATATGTGCAGGCAAGTGAGCCCTCATGGGACCTGGCTGCCTTATATCTACCTTGCTGTCCTGTTTCATGCACAGGAGTACAGAGTGATTGGTCACTCACATTTGCATCCTATGTTTCCTCCAATCCCTTCAAACCTAGCACAGTCAGTGGGTTCGTATTGTGTTTTTTTCTTCAGCATAATGTCAACCCCACAAACACATTGCAACAAAGTAGATTCATTCCAACTGACTTCTGCTGTGCACCTTCCAGAACAAATTCTAACTTAAAACTTGGTCTCCATGACAACCAGCATGCATGTAGGCCTTAATACTTGTCCCTCATGTGTCCCCTATGTGAATTTGAGCTTCACACACACGTACGGTGCGTTCCGGGGCCCTAGGGCACCCCAAATGCATAGCAACGGCCCGTACAGGCGTGTGTACGGGCCGTACCACTATGAGTACGCATACGCGAGGACACCCATGGTGAGACGGCCCGTAGACACGCCTGTACGCTCACTATCACCATGGGTGTCCTCGCGTATGCGTACTCGCAGTGGTACGGCCCGTACACACGCCTGTACGCTCACTATCACTATGAGTACGCATACGCGAGGACACCCATGGTGAGACGGCCCGTACACACGCCTGTACGTTCACTATCACCATGGGTGTCCTCGCGTATGCGTACTCGCAGTGGTACGACCCGTACACACGCCTGTACGCTCACTATCACTATGAGTACGCATACGCGAGGACACCCATGGTGAGACGGCCCGTACACACGCCTGTACGCTCACTATCACTATGAGTACGCATACGTGAGGACACCCATGGTGAGACGGCCCGTACACATGCCTGTACGCTCACTATCACTATGAGTACACATCGATGACACCCATGGTGATAGTGAGCGTACAGGCGTGTGTATGGGCCGTATCACTGCGAGTACGCATACGCGAGAACACCCATGGTGATGGTGAACGTACAGGCGTGTGTACGGGCCGTACCACTGCGAGTATGCATACGCGAGGACACCCATGGTGATGGTGAACGTACAGGCGTGTGTACGGGCCGTACCACTGCGAGTACGCATACGCGAGGACACCCATAGTGATAGTGAACGTACGCACGCGTGTACGGGCCGTACCACTATGGGTGTTCTTGCGTATGCGTACTTACTGACCGTACACATGCCTGTACGCTCACCATCACTATGGGTACACATACGGCAGCACTCCCATAGTGATATGGGAACGTACACAGGCCCTCTTAGCAGCAGTACGGTGGTTTTCACACATCACAGTGGTGACAGGCAGCACACAGGAAGGAATAGGGCTGACATACTTGTCCAAGGATGGACATCAAGGCATTGTCTGGGCAGTACTACATGTGTGGGGCACAGGTGTGAAAGGCTGTGATGTGGCACATGACTCCTGAGTTGAGAAGGCACCAGATGTATGATGAGATGTGTACACATGTAATGTGTGACGGTGCGATGTGTGCCAGGCATGCCCTTGACTCCTTTGACATGTGTGCATGTCGTACTGCACACTTGTGATGAGCGTCACTGGCATGGCACGGACACCAACACACGGAAGTGTCCCCTGACGCCCGGTACAGGGGTTACCACACCTGACATGTCACTACCCACGATGCACGATGTGACTATGTCATGTATGTGTGGGGGGTTCAAATTAAGTTGATGTTGGAGCTCCCTCAAAAGCTGCAGCTGTTGCAGCAACCAACATGTGTCTGTGTGTAGATTGACATTGCACGCTGTTCCGCACACCATGCCACATGTGGTATCGGATGTGAGGTGCGTATGTATGCATGGGACACGGAGTAGCGTAACAAGGACATGTCTGCATCCTCTCTGTGAATGTGTGGTAAGTCATGACATGTACACCTTCATTGCAAGGTGTGTGGGCTGTCCTAGTGTAATGTCATGTGACCTGTGGCTCTAGTGTTCCGCTACCAGTCTCTGCAATCTACATCCTACTTCTGCTGATGTGTGGATGTATGTCACTCCTGTCTTGCGTCTGGCTGTTCACTTGCACTGGTACACAGCTAATCCCATGCCATGGCATGTGGAGGTTCACAATCTCCGTGTGTAGCTGGGTCTTGGTAGGAGTGTCACCTGGCAGCCATACGTGTCCAGGGCATGTGGCACATACCTGACTCCATATGTAGCATATGTGTATAGACAGATTAACATGTGCTCAGTACTAATTAATTGTTGTTGTGGTGCACTCACTCTTCCTTGTCACTTCCAAATTACTGCAGAGCGCCGCCTCTTCCCCGACCAATTCCGGACTTGGCTGCCATGCGGGAGAATGACTGTATCCGGTGCTACCGCTTCCCCCAACGGTTGATTCTGGAGTTGACGGCGAGACTGGCACCACACCTGCAACCGCTGCACAGGTATCCTACGGCACTGACACCCAAGCTGAAGGTAATGGCAGCCCTACATTTTCTAGCCACGGGTACCTTTCAAAATACCATAGCTCATGTTGGTGGCATGTCCCAGAGCATGTTCTGCCGTGTGCTGCATGATTTCTTAGAGGCCATGTTGATTCACCTGGATGACTTCATCCATTTTCCTACCCCTGAAATGTTGACTGGGGTCAAGCGTGGGTTCTATGCCCTGGGAGGGATGCCCCATGTCATTGGGTCCATAGATGGGACACATGTGGCTTTGGTACCACCACAGGCACAGGAGGTAGCGTACCGGAATCGCAAGCACTACCACTCCATCAATGCCCTTGTGGTGTGTCTGTCCAACATGGTGATTTCACATGTCTGTGCTCGTTTTCCAGGATCTGCACACGATGCCTACATCATGAGGCGTAGCAGGGTGCCTGAAATGATGATGCAGCTGTGCAATGAACGAGCATGTGTTGTTGGTGGGTACAGTCTGTCTGTCCTGTATTTTGCGTAGACTTCCAGCACGACCACTTCTCCTGTCCTGCTTATGTCCATGTGCTTTCCATGTAGGGGACGCTGGCTATCCCAACATGCCATGGCTGATCACACCTCTCCGCAACCCCATCACGCCGGCCCAGCTCCGCTACAACATCGCCCATGGCCGGACAAGGCGAGTGATAGAGAGGACGTTTGGCCTCCTGAAGAGCAGATTCCGATGCCTCCACAAGACCGGCGGCGCCCTCCCATATGCCCCGGCGAAGGTCTGCAAAATCTTCATGGTCTGCTGCATGCTGCACAACATGGCAGTTGAGAAAGCTGTGCAACTCATCCTGGATCAAGATGACCAGGACCATCCACCCGTGGAGGACGAAGGGCTTGGCAATGGGGCTAGTGATGTGGAGGATGTGGAGCCGCAAGAGGACATCCGGACTCGGCTCATACGCGACTTCTTTGCTTAGTGGTGAGTACCAGTGTCTGAGTGTGCACGCATTGGTCCCCGTGTGGCATGTGTTGCGATGTGTGTCTCCACCTGCATGTATGGCACGTGAGTCAGAGGTGTGTGTGGGTGTGTCACTGGAGTGATGGTGCCAGTGATGAGTGTATTTCCCCAGTCATAATTGTGACCTAGCATGTTGTCATCCATACATGTGTCGAGTACATGCACATGCAAGTGGCTGTGCTTTTTGTGGCTGACTTCTTGTGTGTCTCTCTTCCCCAGGTACTTGCGCATGCCGTCTGCTGGTTGCATTGTTGTGGCACTGCTATTCCTCATGGACACGTCATCGTGTGCTGACTCAGCGTTACAGGCACGGACACGTTTGGGTAAGGGATGCATCAGGGGTGTATTGGGTGTGGCAGTTGTTCACGATGTATGCACACTGCCCCTGTCGATGTTTGGTTCCTCTGCAGACTTGTAGCATCACCATGGTACACATTACATGCAGCTGGGTACACCTGAATAGATGGTCAGACTTGTTGACAGTCATCAGTGATGGGATTGTGGAATGTGATGATGGCATCAATGTGTGTAACACTGCCCTCGGACACATCCGGTTTGCATTGGCTTGACATGCTGTGGGACTTCCACATCAGCGGATCAATGGTGTATGGCAGGCTCTCCGTGAGCAGCTGGGGGTGTTTAGCTGTTAGCCGACACTTGTGTGCCAGTTCCATGGCTATCACGCATTTGTGCTGCAGAAGGGGGGTGCCAGTGTTGGACCCACATGTTACTCCACATGAACTGTTCATGTGTACTTCGAGTTGCCTCTGCAATCCCGAATACATGACTAATAAAGGTGTCCCTATGCCTCCAAGGTGCCTCTTCTCAGTCAATGCTGGTGTGTTGCCACGGTGCATCCGGCATGTCTGGCATGGTTTTCCGTGATAGTGGCTATGTGTCTATGTGTCGAGTAGCAAGATGCAAGCTGTTTGTGTGGGATTAGACTGTGTATTGTGCATGATGTCCATGACTGTGTGGGTATTGTGACATGTGCCATCCCCATGCATCCAACGTTGGCCAGGCCACTATTCTCTGCATCCACCGGACTCAAGCTTGCAGGACATGGTTCTGCCACCTGTCTACACATACCTGGGTGCCCCCCAGGACACTCCACATGATCCCTGACCTCTGCGCATGACTGTTGCTGTACTCAATATGTCTGTCGGCACGGTTGTGCGGCCACCCCCTCAGCTGGTTGGGCACATCACGGGTGTGTATGGTGCTCCATATCTGTCTTGCCTAATACACTGTGACCCATGTGTGTCCTGTGCCAGACTCAGGCCCCAGGGTGTGGATGGTTTAAGTCAAAAGAGAACTCAGGCATGGTTAGACGTTACAAGACACATGTAAGGTAATAATGCAACCAGCAGGCATCTTCTCTTCATGGTGTGACTTTTTATTTTATTGGGGGGGGGGGGGAGGGGGTTTGACATGAGGGGCTCTCCGGGTGTGTGGAATCCAAAGTTCACTAGGGGAGTTGGTGTCCTTGCCATTTTAAATCCTCAGAGTCCATGCCACAGTCTTTGTCAACATTGGTCAGACAGTGACCAGCAAGGCCATGTGGCAGAGAATGTCTTTTGATGCTGTGATGCTGTTGCTCCAGAGGCTAGGTGCCAGGCCAGGTGTCCTGGGAGATGGTGCTGTAGCGCCGACCCTCACGGTTGTTTCCGTGGACGACACGGCCTCCTGTGGGGACCCTCAGAAGCAGGCCGTGACGATGTTTGGGATGCTCCATTGGATGTTTCCTCCTCCTCCTCCTCCTCCTGATCCCTCCCTGTGGGTGGTGATGTTCTACGCCTTCTGGCACAGGGAGGGTTGCCCATGTTGTCGGCCATCCGACGGAGTGTAGTGTGAATTCCCGTGAACACCGTCACGAGCTCAGCCTGTCTGTCCTCCATCCTCCGTTGGTGTTGCAGTAGACAGGCATGTAGCTCCGCATGTTGCTGGGCCTGCTGGGTCTTGATCCCCTCGAGGACGGTCACAACCTGGGCCATGCCCGTGGTGTCCTGCCGGTATGTGTCCAGGATGTTTTGGACATGGGCATATACCGGTTCCCCAGCCAACTGGTCAGGCTGGCGCCTCCACCGTCCTCCACTCCCACCACCCCAGCCCACTTGCGCCTGCCCTGCCCTCCTCCTGGGTGCCCGGAGAACCTTGTCCCTCCTGGACAGACTGGCTGCTTTGTGGTGGTGGGGCAGGGATCCTGGGTGTCTCCTGGGATGTGGCAGGAGTGGGGGTGGTGGTTGGCCCCGTTGTACCTGACGCAGGTGCTGCAGGTCGTTGGACACCAGAGGGGCCAGGTTGGTCGGGGTCGTCCACAGAGTGGTGAGAGTCGTCGCTGCCGGTGGGATCGGCCTCCCGCAGAGCCGGGTCCTGTGAGTCTTCCCCCCCAGTGTTGGGGGGTGAACCACGACGTTGACCTGTGTGTGAGAGAGACAATGTTAATTTTGTTCCATGCAACATCCATGTTTCATTAGTTTCAAAGTTGGAACATTTCCTCTGGGAATTTGGATCTGTCTAGCATTCCACTCACAGTGCACTTGTGCATGGGTATGTCCCTTGGGCACAGCTTTGGCGACTTTAACTATGTGTGGCACAGTCTTACTTGCTGCGTCAAGTCTGACTGCAGTCAGCAGTGGAGTGGGCAGGTGTGGCGAGCCGTGCATTGGCACCTTCCGTGTTGCACTGTACGTGGGCACATGAAGTTGTTCCACACACTTCAATGATGCAGGTAGCTGTCGTTGTGCTCGTGCACAGGTTGTGACATGGCCCTGTGTTTTGCCATGGAGGAGAGGGGGGGGTGCTGGCACTGCCCACCCTTGTCTACATGCACGCAGTCCACCTGCTGACGAGCAGACATTCCCACACACCACAAGGCTGATTTGCTCTCCCTGTGTCTCCCTCCCTCTCTGTCCCCCTCTCCCTCCCTCTGTGTGTCGGCCTCCTCCCTCTGTCAGTCTCCCTGTGTCTCCCTCCCTCTCTGTCCCCCTCTCCCTCCCTCTGTGTGTCGGCCTCCTCCCTCTGTCAGTCTCCCTGTGTCTCCCTCCCTCTCTGTCCCCCTCTCCCTCCCTCTGTGTGTCGGCCTCCTCCCTCTGTCCGTCTCCCTGTGTCTCCCTCCCTCTCTGTCCCCCTCTCCCTCCCTCTGTGTGTCGGCCTCCTCCCTCTGTCCGTCTCCCTGTGTCTCCCTCCCTCTCTGTCCCCCTCTCCCTCCCTCTGTGTGTCGGCCTCCTCCCTCTGTCCGTCTCCCTGTGTCTCCCTCCCTCTCTGTCCCCCTCTCCCTCCCTCTGTGTGTCACCCTCTGTCACCTCAGCCCAGCTTCCTAGGCACACACTTTTTGCAGATCTTTGAATGGCCCTTGGATTGTTGCTGTGAGTTTGTTTCTGATCTCCAGGCACCCATTGGGTGTAGTGTCTGTGTCTGCGCTGCTGCTGTGGTGGTGTGTGCTGCCACTCTTTCACAGTGTTGGCTGTTCATTAGCTGCTGTCATGTGCAAAAACGTGCCTTCACCCCCATGTGTTAATGCAAGGCATCCGCCATTTGCTGGCAAGTCTTTCCTGTGTGGGGACACGCTGTTTGTCTGGCTGTGACCTAGGCCATATGGGCAGAGGGCATTGTTGTCTGCTTCTGAGTTGCACTATGTGATTTTTGGGGCCCACCCTCCCGCCATCCGGGTTACCATGTCATGTGTTGGTGTCTTCTGTGGCCTGTGACTTGACATTGTCCAGCTGGGTGCATGGGGCATGGTGGCGCCAGTGGCATGTGCGTGTTCATGGAGTGTGGTTGAGTCATGCGATAGCTTGGGGTGGTTGCGTGCCTGTTTGTGAGTTTGGTTGTGGATGACGTTCCCCCCATGTGAGGTGCGTTGTTTGTGTACTCACGCGGGTCTCGGAGTCCTCCTAATCCTTCGACTGCCTCCACCGGCAGTATGGCCATCACCCTCTCCTCCCAGGGATGGTAGTGTACGGGTCTGCGGGACGGCCCTCCTCCAGTGACGTTGGCCTGGTTGTGTTCATCCGTCATCTTGGCTCGGACCCTCCTCCGCAGATCGTACCACCTGGCTTGGCATTCCTGCTTGTTCCTTCTGGTGTCCGCAACAGCATTCACAGCATCGACGATGGTCTGCCCCATGGCTGTTTTTGCTGATATGCTGGTCTGTCTGACCAATGTTCCAAAGAGGTGTGGCTCGACTCTGAGGATTTCATCGACAAGGACCACCAACTCTCGGTTAGTGAACTTTGGATTCTTGTTAGTGGGCATGGTGAGGGGTGTGGGTGTGGATGGTGGGGGGGTGTGTGTGTGGATGGTTGTGGGTGTGTGGGTGTGGTTGTGCAGGTGTGTGTGTGAATGTGATGAGGGGGTGTTTGTGAAGGTGTGTGTGTGAAGGTGTGCAAGTGTAAGGTGTGGTGAAGCTTCTAATATGGTGCTGTAGGTTGTCTGTGGGGTCTGGCAGCAGTGAGTCTGTTGCAAAGGCTCATGGTTTGTGTGTGTTGGCCCTTTTTATTGGTCCATTGGTGGGTGTGGCTGTGTTTGAACTTTGGGTGGGTGTGTTATAAGGAGTGGTGGTGTTTTGGGCCTCTGTTTGTTTTTGGCAGTTGCAGGTCAGTGAATGTGTTTCAGTGGTTGTTGGACATGTTTAGTGGCTTTGTGCCATTCGAATGGTGTATTCTTGTGTCGTTTTGGTTTGTCCTGGTTGTGTACGTGCGATTTCAGCGTGTGTACGGTGTTTACATGGGCCATTTTGTTGTACAGTGCTGTCCTTGTGTGTGGCTTGGTACGACTCGTACATGCGGTTGTGATGTTGGGGCCTGGGGTGCGCTCCGTACTTAGAATGTTGTGGTGGGGGTACGCTCCATGCATACGTGGGTGGGGGTACGACTCGAACGTACACGGGTGTAGATACACGGGGGTATGACATGAACGTAGAGGGGGGTAGGACACGTACAGGGGTGTACATACACAGGGGGTACGACACGTACACGGGTGTACATACACGGGGGGTACGACACGTACACGGGTGTACATACACGGGGGGTATGACACGTACACGGGTGTACATACAGGGGGGGTACGACACGTACAGGGGTGTACATACAGGGGTACGACACGTACACGGGTGTACATACAGGGGGGGTACGACACGTACAGGGGTGTACATACAGGGGGGGTACGACACATACACGGGTGTACATACAGGGGGGGTACGACACGTACACGGGTGAACATACACGGGGGGTACGACACGTACACGGGTGTACATACAGGGGGGTACGACACGTACAGGGGTGTACATACAGGGGGGTACGACACGTACACGGGTGTACATACAGGGGGGGGTACGACACGTACACGGGTGAACATACACGGGGGTACGACACGTACACGGCTGTCCATACACGGGGGGACGACACGAACGTACACGGGTGTAAATACGGGGAGGTACGACACGTACACGGGTGTACATACAGGGGGGGTACGACACGTACACGGGTGAACATACACGGGGGTACAACATGTACACGGCTGTCCATACACGGGGGACGACACGAACGTACACGGGTATAAATACGGGGGAGGTACGACACGAACGTACACGGGGGGTACGACACGTACATGGGTGTACATGCACGGGTGGGGGTGTACATACACGGGGGTACGACTCGAACGTACAGGGGCTGGGGGGAGTGTTGGGCACGTATGCGGGAACATGTCTCCATGGTTGCTATGGGAGTTCGGTGCGGACAGTGTTTTTTCCATACGGTTGTAACATCGGACGCACGGGATGGATCGTGATTCCGCGGTCGGACTTCACTTTTCACATTTGTACTGCAAATTGTCTGAGGACGTGTCGGACACATTTTCCGACCCGAGGACGTGTGGGGAATAATTCCCAATGCGATTCGTATGGTCTTTTTCCCATGCGAATCGTAATTGGCAGTTTGTACGGCACTTGTACGATTCGTACGGTAAAAAGACCGGATACGAGTCGTACGGGCTATTTTTTTACCGGATCGTGATCGGCACCAAAGTGTGACGAAAAATACAACTTTAAAGAAATAGCGTTTTGCAAAAGGAGCCACACTCCTCATCAAGAATTATTAGAAGGTATTTTTGTAAATTTTTGTAAACACAATTCTAAATTAGTAAGACGAAAAAACATTTTCGAATCCACACATATTTAATCTGTTTTTCACACAGAAATTCAATAACGAAAAATAATTAAATACTTTCATCTTTGAAAATTCAAACGTCGAGTTTTAAATAAGGTAAATATTTTTTAAACATAAAATAACCACATTTTTTTTTTCTGTCTTCATTAATAAAAAAAAGATTGTGAAACTGTAAGAGAGTGTAGAGGTTAAAATAATTCAGGTAACTCCAGGAAGGTGCAGCAGTAGAGAAATTGTAACATGATGTAAGGGTAACAATTACTATTCTTACTCCAGGAAGGTGCAGCAGCATGGAAAGTGTAGGATACTCTAGGGGTAACAATTACTATTCTAACTCCAGAAAGTTGCAGCAGTAGGGAAAGTGTGGGATGGTGTAGGGGTATCAATTACTATTCTAACTCCAGGAAGGTGCAGCAGCGGGGAAAGTGTGGCATACTGTAGAGGTAACAATTACTATTCTAACTCCAGGAAGGTGTAGCAGTAGGGAAAGTATTAGATAGTGTAGGGGTACCTTATACTATTCTAACTCCAGGAAGGTGCAGCAGTAGGGAATGTGTGGGATACTGTAGGGGTAACAATTTCTATTCTAACTCCTGGAAGGTGCAGCAGTAAATAAAGTGTGGGATAGTGTTGGGGTAACAATTACTATGCTAACTCCAGATTGGTGCAGCAGTAGGAAAAGTCTAGTATAGTATGTAGGTACAATAAAGTAAAATGTCACTTATGCACAGAAATGTTTACATTTTTGACTGTATCACAAACATTGCATTCATAAAATACATTTCCATTGCTTTCTCATTTTCTCAGAGACTCACATACATCTTCTCAACACCAAATCAAAAGTTGAATCCCACAAGACCAGACAACAAAAAACCCAGCAAGAAACGAAAAACCAAACCAGAAACCCGAACAAGAAGAAAACACCTAAATCAAAAGGTATTTTAAATGAACACTCCAAACTAGAAAACCATTCAATTGGCAAAACTGAAAAAACATGTTCAAGAAAGCTGCAACAATACAAAAAGTGTGGGATAGTGTAGGGGTTACAATTATTATTCTAACTCCAGGTAGGTGCAGCAGTAGAAAAAGAGTAGGATGGTAAAGAGGTATCAATTACTAATCTAACTCCAGAAAGGTGCAACAGCAGGGAAAGTGTGGGATGGTGTAGAGGTAACAAATTACTATTCTAACTCCAGTAAGATGTAGCAGTAGGGAAAGTATGGGATAGTGTAGGGGTACCAAATACTATTCTAACTCCAGGAAGGTGTAGCAGTAGGGAAAGTATTGGATAGTGTAGGGGTACCAAATACTATTCTAACTCGAGGAAGGTGCAGCAGTAGGGAATGTGTGGGATACTGTAGGGGTAACAATTTCTATTCTAACTCCTGGAAGGTGCAGCAGTAAGTAAAGTGTAGTATAGTATGTAGGTACAATAAAGTAAAATGTCACTTATGCACAGAAAAGTTTACATTTTTGACTGTATCACAAACATTGCATTCAAAAAATACATTTCCATTGCTTTCTCATTTTCTCAGATACTCACATAAATCTTCTCAACACCAAATCAAAAGTTGAATCCCACAAGACCAAACAACAAAAAACCCAGCAAGAAACGAGAAACCAAACCAGAAACCCGATCAAAAAGAAAACACCTAAATCAAAAGGTATTTTAAATGAACACTCCAAACTAGAAAACCATTCAATTGGCAAAACTGGAAAAAACATATTCAAGAAAGCTGAAACAATACAGAAAGTGTGGGATAGTGTAGGGGTTACAATTATTCTTCTAACTCCAGGTAGGTGCAGCAGTAGGAAAAGTGGAGGATGGTAAAGAGGTATCAATTACTATTCTAACTCCAGAAAGGTGCAACAGCAGGGAAAGTGTGGGATGGTGTAGAGGTAACAAATTACTATTCTAACTCCAGTAAGATGTAGCAGTAGGGAAAGTATGGGATAGTGTAGGGGTACCAAATACTATTCTAACTCCAGGATGGTGTAGCAGTAGGGAAAGTATTGGATAGTGTAGGGGTACCAAATACTACACTAACTCCAGAAAGGTGCAACAGCAGGGAAAGTGTGGGATGGTGTAGAGGGAACCAATTACTATTGTAACTCCAGTAAGGTGCAGCAGTAAGGAAAGTGTGGGATAGCGTAGGGGTAACAATTACTATTCAAACTCCAGGAAGGTAAAGCAATAGAGAAAGTGTGGGATAGTGTATGTGCAGGATTTACTATTCTAGCTCAAAGGATATGGAACAATATGGAAAGTGGAGTATAGTGTAAGGGCATTATTTACTATTTTAACTCCAGGAAAGTGTAGCATTAGGGAGAATGTATGATATTGTTCTCTCTTATTTGTCTTTTTATTCCACATAGTAAAATTAAACATTTTTTCTTCACAGATAATGTCTACTCAAGAAACAGCTTCCTCCATAAAATCCAGAAAAGGAAACAGATTACTTAAGCATGCTGGATACATATATTGTAAAGAAAGGATAAGTTTTCCAAGAAATCATTGGAGGTGTGTGCAATACTACTCATCCCATTGCAGCGGAAGAGCGGTTACACATGATGATATCATTATTAAAACAAAAGATCATAACCACTCTGCCTCTGCAATGGAGATTGATGTAAGGGAAACCTTAAAGGAAATGAAACAACTTGCAAGCACCTCCAGTGATTCTACTGGATCCATTTTAAGAGAGGTTGCACAGCATCTCTCCAGTCATGTTGCTGGTAATATGCCTATAATTCCTAATTTGAGGCGAATTATACAAAGACAAAAGCAGGCAAGTAACACACAAACCACAACAACTCATACCTTTTCTGACATTGTTATTCCACAAGAACGTACTATTTCTTTTGCTAATGAACCCTTCCTTCTCCTTGACAACAAAAACCCTCAAGAACGTATTCTAATTTTTAGTACACCCCGCAACCTTGTTAAGTTAGAAAATAGTGAAATTTGGATGATGGATGGTACGTTTAAATGTACACCCCATCCTTTCACTCAAATTTACACTATACACGCTAAAATTAACCATAATGTGATCCCCTTAGTATATAGTTTGCTGCCTGATAAAACTTCTGCAACCTACACTGAACTTTTATCCCAGTTATCAAAAATAAAACATCCAAAAGTCCTAGGAAAATAATTGTCGATTTTGAATTGAGCATGATCAATGTTATCAGTAAAACGTACACGGATACCCAAATTCAGGGCTGTTTTTTCCATTTTTCCCAGGTATTCTGGGGTAAGTTACAAAAAACATCCCTGGTTGCAGAATACTCAACAGATAGCAAACTAGAATTTGAATTAAAAAAATTAATATCTCTTTGTTTTGTTCCTCCCGTAAATGTAGACGAGTACTACACTGCCATTACAGAATCAGATTATTACAATGCTAATGAAGACAAATTGGCACCCATCCTAAATTATTTTGAAGACACATGGATTGGGCATCTAAGCAGATCGGGTCGCAGGAGGAAGCCACGTTTCCATGTGGAGTGGTGGAACTGTTACATGAGCTGTTTAGAGGGAGAAGTAAAAACAAATAATGCCATTGAGGGATGGCATAACTCCTTCAACCATACAATTGGCAAACCACACCCTAATTTCTACTCTTTTTTGGATACTTTGAAGAAGGAGCAAAGTTTTCAGGAAATGAGACTTTCACAAACATTAACTGGTAGTCTAAACCCACGAGTTACACAAAAAACCAAGTAAATGTCTGAGAGACTATTGGGTATTATACAACAGTTTTCGTTGTGTGTGGCTCTAGATTACCTTGAAAATCTTGCTAACATTCTAAACTTCTAAATAACTTTTTCACCTTACTTTCCTGCTTTGCCCTAAATTTAATCAAACACTAATTACAATTGGCAATAACATTTTTCCAAAACATTTTTCAAAAATAGACGTCGGGTCTGCCTACCTTTTGTTGCCTTCTTTCTTTTTCTTCTCCTTTTTCCACCATAATAAATCCAATTTTTTGCAACATGCAAAAACCCCAAGCATTCCAAAGTATAAAGGAGATAAAAATAGTTTCTATTTTTCTAAAAGTGAATATCCATTCCAATCTTGCTACCATGAGAAAGCATATTTTTTTTCCTTTAAATGCATTTTTATTTTCACAATATTATCTTCTAGTCTTTGTTATTAAAATTAATCTTAAATAAACTTCTTTAAATAACCATGTATATTTCTTCCAATTTTTGGTTATAAGGCCAAACATTTTTTCAAAAGGTAAACTTCTGTAAATTGCTAAAATATCTAAACAGATATTTTCTAAAAAAAATTATTGGTATATTTGTTTTTTTTTTTTTTTTTTTTTTTTTTTTTAAACCGTTTATTGCAGTTTATAGAAGTTACAGGTATGGGCCTACAACCACCCGGCCGGCCGCTAGAGCATCAAAAGCATATTACATACATACAGCAAAAAATTTTCTCAGCGGTGCACAGTAGGAAAACAGGAGTGATCAATGGTGCAGATCTCCAAGCTCCATGCCCACAGTACGGTTCCATTTTCTTAATACAAAACAACATAAACAAACCACAACCGCAAGGCAACCCTCGATCCAAAGTGACAACACGTGCTCCATAAGTGGGGGATCCACACCAGCAGCAAAATTCTGAAGAGGGGGATGGGAGTAGATCAGGGATTGGGGGACCGCGCGCCCGCGGCCAAGGGAGGTGCGCCATCTAGGGAGACGGAGCCGGCGAGGCCGCCGGTAGCAGCGGCGGCTCACAAATACCCCCGCGGTAAGCGTTCCAGGGGCCCCAGAGTTTCATCCACGCCCCAGGCTTACCCCTCGCCACATACACCACCTTTTCACGAAACATACACCAATCCATATGCTCTTTCCAGGCCGACACCGCAGGGGGCCTCTGGGATCCCCACAATTGGGCAATATCCCGCTTGGCTATCATGTATCCCAGAGTCACCCACCGCGCCTGCGGGACCGAGTAGTCATTTGGTTCCCAGACATTCAGCAAGCATCTCCTCGCTTCAGGCAGCAGCGTGACACGCGTAACCATTCGTAGAACCTCATGCACACCACGCCAGAATCGCTCCACCTTCGGGCACTCCCACAGTATATGCATGAAAGTCGCCAACGCACCACAGCCACGCTTACACATTCCATCACCGGCAAAACCCATACGTAAAAGCCTTGGCCCCGTCACGTAGACCCGGTGAAGGATCTTGAGCTGGACGAAACGAAGGCGAGCCGGGATGGCCACCTCTTTCGGAGAGGCCACCGCGGAAATCCAATCCTCGTCGTCCAGCTCCAGCCCGTCGGCAACCCAAGCCTCGCGGAGACTAGTCAGCAGACACGATCTATCGTTAATCAATTTTTTGTATATGAGGGAGATCGTGCTGTCCGGGACATGGCCATCTAGCACTCTGTCCTCCAGGGGGGAAGACTCCGGAATGGATGCAACATCCGGGAAGACGGAGCCCAGCGCATGGCGGACCTGTAGGTACCGAAAGTACTCACTGCCCTGCAGCTGAAACTCCGCCTGCAGCGTCTCAAAAGTTTTGAATCCCCCCCTCGTCCAGAGATCTCCCACCGTGCTGATTCCGATCGTGTCCCACTTCTCGAAGCCCTTCGACGTCCACAGGGAGCCCAACCTCTCAGATGCATACAGCGGAGACGCTCGGGTCAAACGGTCCTTCCACCCCATAGCTGCATTAGCCGCGTGCCAGACACGCACCATGACACGCGTCGGTCCCGTCAAACGGGAGTCGGGCGCGCCAGAGTAGAGCGCTCGATTATAATCGCCACCGGGCAGAAGCGTCCTGTCCATCTCGAATGCCGGGTTCAAGGCGGGCCCGTAAAGGCCATGATTAATTGCAGCTAGTTGGGAGGCCCAGTAATACCGTTTGATGTCCGGGAGGGCGACCCCTCCGTCGTACCACGGGAGCGTCAATTTAGCCAGAGCAATACGCGGCCTCCCGTCCCAGAACAGGCGCCGCTGGAGGCCCTCCACCTCGCGAAAGTAGCGTGCCGGGACCAAGTCCATGGTATTCTGGAGGGCGTAGAGGAAGCGCGGCAGGGACATCATTTTAAATAAGGCCGCTCGGCCGAGCGGCGAGAGCGGCAGACGCCGCCAGCGCACCACGTCCTCCCTCAGACGCTGGAGGGGGGGCAGCAAGTTCCGCTCATAGCGGGCCTCCGGGTCAAGAGTGATATATATACCCAGGTACCGGAAACCCTGGGAGGCAATCTGGATCTGACAGTCCCGTGGCAGGACCGGGGCCTCCCCGGAGAGCACATAGACACAGGATTTCGCCCAGTTGATGACCAGGCCTGAGTTGCGACCGAAGGAGCGCAAAACATCAACCAGGACGATCAGCGACTTGCGCGGGGAGGCGAGATACAAAAGGATATCATCAGCATAGAGAGACACGCGGTCCTCATGCTCGGGGGTCCAGCGGAGACCACGGATAGAAGGGTGCCACCGCAGCCACTCCGCCAGGGGCTCCATGGCCAGGGCGAACAGGAGAGGCGACAGGGGACAACCCTGTCGCGTGCCCCGCCCCAGCGCGAATGGGGCAGATACTCGCCCATTCACCACCACCTGCGCCAACGGGCCCGAATATAGCAATTTGACCCAGCTGACGAAACCCGGGCCGAACCCAAACTTCGCCAGCATCGCCCAAATATATGGCCATTCGAGCGTATCAAACGCCATGGTGGCGTCCAAGGACGCCAAGATGGCCGGCTCCCGCACAAATGGGACACGCGCGAGCACCCCGTGCAAGCGCCGCAGATTAAGCGCCGTGTTGCGGTGTGGTATAAAGCCCGATTGGTCTTGGTGGACCAAATCGCCCACCACGCCAACCAACCGGTTGGCCAACACCTTGGCGAGGATTTTGGGCTCCGCGTTCAAAAGCGAAATCGGCCTATAGGATGTGACCCGTTCACGGGGCTTCCCCTCCTTGTGGATCACCACAATTGTAGCCAGACGCTGGTCCGGCGGGAGGGAGCCCCGCGAGTGGGCCGCAAGGAACATCGCGCGCAGGTGGGGCGCCAACACATCCGGGCGCAACTTGTATAGCTCAATGGGAATACCATTGGGGCCCATGGCCTTGCCGGATGCAACCGAGCGAATAGCCGAGGCAATTTCGTCCGAGGTGGGAGGGGCGTCCAGCGAATCCCTGTCCTCCACCGTAAGGGAGGGCAGTGCGATGTCTCGAAGCAAGGCATGGGAATCTTCCTCCGAGCAGGGAGAAACCGGGGAGTAGACTTCGCGGAAATAATCCGCGAAGCAGGAGACAATGGCTTCCGGCTCAGTGACGCACACACCATCCACGCTCTCAATCAAAGGCACCACGCGGCTCGCTCTCTCCCTCTTGTCCAACCACGCAATCAATTTGCCAGCCTTGTCACCCACATCATACAATCGCCCCTGCTGCTCTCTACTAA
The DNA here is from genome assembly GCF_964204655.1 of Triturus cristatus. Lineage (NCBI taxonomy): Eukaryota > Metazoa > Chordata > Amphibia > Caudata > Salamandridae > Triturus > Triturus cristatus. The sequence goes on from NC_140581.1 coordinate 231,260,449, forward strand.
GGCCCCTGGCCGCCTCCGTGACGAGGGCCCGATAGGCTGCCTGCTTTAAATGCAAAACATGCAACTTGGCGTCTGTTACCCCGCTCCCCAGGTCACCCTCCAGTTCTGCAATCTCGGCCTCAACCCGGGTCACCTCCTCCCGCTCGCGCCGCCGGGCATTGGAAATAAAGGAGAGGGCCTCCCCTCTAAGAACCACCTTGAAAGCCTCCCACAGGGAGATGGCAGACGGGACCGACCCCACATTCTCATCGAAATAGCGCTGTAAGGATTTGATCAAGTCGGCACGAATGGTGGGGTCGCGCAAATACCATGCATTGATCGGGGCCACTCTGCCATCCCCCCTCGGGAAGACATCGAAATGCAACAACAATGGGGAGTGGTCTGAAATACCCCGTGCCAAATGGCGCACCTCCCCCACCCTCCCCGCATGGGCTGCCGGGACAAGGATGTAATCAAGCCGCGAGAGGCTACCATGGGCCCCCGAGTGGAAGGTGTACTGTTGCAATACGGGATGCTTTAAGCGCCAGCAATCCACCAGGCCCAGCGTGTCTAAAAGGCCGGGCAGCCACGCCTGTGCCCGGGGGAGGTCCCTAGGGGGATGGCGATCCATAGACCCAGAGGCAACCGCGTTAAAGTCCCCTCCAACCACCAACAGGCCACCCGGAAGGTCCAGAAGGAGGCGCCCCAGGTCCGCAAATGTAGTGGCTTGTAACCCAGGCGGGACGTACACTGATATAAAGATAAACACTCTACCCTCCATTCGTCCCACCAGAACAGTGTAACGTCCCCTCTCATCATGGCGCACCTCGTCAATCTCCAACGGGAGCGAGTTCTTGACCATAATACCCACCCCCCGCGAGCCCGAAGTGAAGCCGGAGTGGGCCGCCAAACGATATCCCCGCCGATTCATTGCATGAAAGGTGTTACCTATAAGGTGTGTCTCCTGCAGGAAGACAACATCTGGTGAAATACGTTTTAAATACTGCAGGACCACACCACGTTTAATCCTATCCCCCAGGCCGTTAACATTCCATGACAACACAATCAAATCCCTACCCCCCATGATACGTCAAAACAATCGGTCGCCCCCCACCGAGCATCTTAAAAACAACAAAACAGTTGCGGGTTTGCCTTGCGGTGTTAACAAACAACACACCCCCCCCACCCCCCGGTCCCAACAGAACTCCCCCCTCCCTGCACCCCTGCATGAGCCCAGACAGCCCCCCCAAAGTGCAGTGTGCCTGTCGCCCCGTAGCTAAGTACTAACTAGTCCCCCAGAGGAGGAGGGAAGCCCCCAGCAGACCCCACCCGACCTCCATGGGAGGGGAACATACGAAAGCAATATATGGTAAAGGAGTAATATCCCGAGCAAGGCCTATACAGTCACCCCTCAATTCTGATCCGGCGGGACCTCCCCGCCAGCCGCGCCCCCCCCACCCCGATCTCCAGGCAAAGTATCTAACCAGTCCCCAGCCGCCTCGGGCCGGTCGAAGAAGTGCGTACGGCCATCCACCTCCACCCTCAGCTTAGCCGGAAAGAGCATTGAGTACTTGAGGTTTAGGTCCCTTAGGCGACGTTTAATACCGAGAAAGCTCTGTCGCTGCTTCTGGACCGCCGGAGTAAAGTCTGGGTAGAAGTGTACATCCATGTTGTCCAGCCTGACCGGTCCCCGTTGCCTGGAGGTCTGGAGGATGGCGTCTCTGTCCCGGAAATTAAAAATCCGGGCAATAATAGGCCGCGGCGGGGCACCGGTCTTAGGGCGGCCCCCAGGGACCCGGTGGGCACGCTCCACCGCAAAAAGCTTACTCAGCCCCCGGGGCTGGAGATGAGTCAGGATCAATTCTTCCACAAAGAGATCTGCCGCCTCCGCCTCTCGGCCCTCCGGCACACCAATAATGCGAACATTGTTCCTCCGGGCCCGACCCTCGGAATCCTCCAGTCGCCGGTCCATCAGGGCGCTCGCCTGGCCAAGCCGGCGCACCTCCTTCTGGAGGGCCACCACGTCCGTCGTGAGGCTCGTTGTGGTGTGGGCCAGGGAGTCAACTCGGTCGTTAGTTTTTGACAAGTCTGCCCTCACAAGGCCCACATCCACCAGGACCGAGTCAATTTTTTGCGCCAGGGTATCGAAACGCTGGTCCACCGAGGCCTTCATCTCTGCGATGGCGCCCATGACGTCCCGGAGGGTCAGATCCACCGGTTGGGCAGGTGCCTCCGTCGGGCCCACCAGGGACGACCGCGCTGTCTCCGGAGAACCCTTCTGGAGCGTATACCGATCCATACTATTGGCCTGGTGCGCCGTGCCACGGCGGGTTGTCTTCATCTTCGCCCGGTCGCCATCTTGTTTGGTGGACATGCTGGCCCTTATACCGTCGTGCCAAGATCTCCAAACGGGCCGCCACACCAAATCACGGGTGTCAGGGGGGGGGACGGGGGCGACCACCGGGCAGCGGGTCAACCCACCGCCGGCGGGTCAGCCGGGCACCTGGACAAGGCAACACCACCGCACCCCGCTCCGCAGCCCGACCCCGCCTGAGGCAAGGAGGGCGCAAAAGCGAAAGTGAAAGTGCGGGGTATGCGAGTCGCTCAGCCCCGCTCGCCGTTGTTATTCACTTCGTCCCCGGATCGCCCCACTACTCCAATCCGGGGGGCCGGCGAGGAGAAGGCCGCAACCTTCAATCGATGCTCCCACCGGTGTTCGGGGTCCGATTCGAGCCCAAAGAACGGGCGGCGCCTCAGCTCGGGTTCACCGACACAGTCCCCTCAACAAGGACAGGATATCGCCAGGATTAATTCAGGAGGTCGCGGAGGTCCTCGGGAGCCTCGCACCTACGCGGCCATCTTGGTTGCGCGCTAGGCTCCTCCCTCGGTATATTTGTTAAAATCAAATATACCATATCTTTTTTCTATCCTTTTTTGACTCAGTCCTTAAACGTTTTCTTCTCCTTACGGAGTTGTTAAATACATTTTCTAATAGGAAATATTTTCCTAATTAGTATTTTATTTCCCAAAAATATTCTTTTTTTTAAAAAACCATAGTTCGAAAACTAAGAAATCCAAAATTTCCATAAATCTTTTTTTTTGTAAAATCCAAAAAAATCCTTGTCCATAAGCATCCAGGTGAAGTCCACGATAACGAAAAATCTAAATCTTTTCCACTCCTTGTTGATTGAATATGTAGATCCATCTTCTTCTTTTTTTAAAAACATATTGCAAAAATATGACAGTAGTATAATAACATCCTTTTAAAATTACTAACTCCTAGCAAAACATTTTCTCACTATGTCACCCTTGCTATTTACCAATTTGATCAGATCCAAATCTACCTCCTAATAAAGCATATTCTCCCTATGTCTACCTCAGCTATTTTCCTTGTTACACATGACAAACTTTCGTATTTCTTCTGACCAACCAATTCAAAATTAAACAATTACTTCCTCCTACCAAACCATACTCTCACTATGTCTACCATAATACTTTTACAAAACAAGGCAAAAAATGTTAAACATTTTTAAACTCAGCTTTTCATAAACAAATACGTTGTTGAAAACATTTATATTACAACTATTTTTTTTTTTTTTGCAACAAATTCGATACACAAATAACCTTTAACTTTAACTTTTTGAGACCCGACATAGGCAAACTCTATTAACACGATCGGCGACATGCTTTTTTAACAGTTTAACATTACATTCTTAAACCGCAACCTCTCCTTATCCTTTCTTTTCAATATATGTATCCTTTTTTAACTTTACATGTATAAATAAAGTTTAAATTGTTTCCTACCTGGACGTAGATCAGCTTCCTGCTGCTTCCTCCATGGATGCTCTTCAAAATGGCCGCTTACGTTCACGTTTACGTGCTTACGTCATCTTAAGCTGCAAAGATTGTTAACGGACTATTTATTTATATAATTTTTGGAATTACTTTTTTTAATTTAATTAAATAATATATTACTTTTAAAAATATGTGAAAATATGTGAAAATTAATATAGAAAAAATGCTTTCTTTCTATATTTTTGAAATAAAAAAAAAATTAACGAAACTGTGTGAACGTTATTTTTATTAATCTATTTATTTAATCTATACATCTTATTTATATGTTATTACTTGTAAAATATAGTAATTTTATCCTTACCTGGATGCTTATTCCATTTCCTTTCCAAAGATACCCTTTCTTGGTTTTTCACACCTTCCTTTTCAGTTCCGGGAGAGAAACAGCTTCATATATGGAAATAAATGAAGGACAATTTTTCCCATTGCAAACAATGCAAAAGCGTGGGACCTTTTTTTTATTCATAGTTTCAAATAATTTTACAACTAATTATTTCATGAAAAAAATATATATATTTAACATTTCTCTTTTAATACATTTTAATAATTATTTTACATTTTTTTGTTCATTTTTTAAAAAATATTAATTTTAATTCCTAAGTATTAAAATATTACATTTACACTACTTTTTTTTCTCTTAAAATATAATAAATAATTATTCTCACATTTAAAATAAATTTCCAAATGTACTCTATATATATTTTTTTTAAATAAAAGAGTATTAATTCCCAAAAATTTTTAGTTTGTTCAAGAAATTATTTTAAAAAAAAATCTATATAATGATATTTAGTTCCTTTTTTAAAAAAACATTATTTTTTATATATTTCCTCACTTTTAATACTATTTTTTTCAATTAATAACACTTTAAATTGACTTGTCAATATTAATATTAAAAATATTAATATTATTTTTTAAATTATTAATACTAAAGTATTATTTCTCAATACTGAAGTTTTTTTACCATTTAATAATTTTAAATATTTATAAAACAACTTCAGTAAATTAAAATATTTTTTAATACAATACTTATAATAATTAAGAAATATAATTTAATAATATTAAAAAAATATTTTTTTTGAGGTCGCTGACCCCAGAACGTGCATACATGGGCTCACTGGAGGGCCCCCCGCTCTGAGCTGTTACCTGGAGAGTGCCGGTGGTGCTAAGGTTGCGCCCAGACTTCACGTGGGCGACCGGAGCTGGCGCGGACCCGCGGGCACTCTAACGCAGAGGCGGGCGGAGGAACGTTTGGCCCCAGAGGCACCGGCGGCACCATGCGGCCTAAGGGGGGCGCCACGACCCAGTCCAACAAGCTGGATAACTATACGGTAGCCAGACCGGCGGCGCAGCCTGGAGGGACGACGAAGGAGGCTGCAGGTCAGGCGGAACCCTCCCTGACGTCCATAATGGCCGCAATTCAAACCCTGGGCACCAGCCTGGAGACGAAAATGGACAAGATCACGATAGAGGTGAACCTGCTCCGTGCCGACTTGGGAAAAACCACGGACCGCTCTAAAACCAATGAAGCTGACATCAAAGCCCTGCAGGATTCGGAGAAGCGGCTCGAGGGCAGGGTCAACGAGCTTGTGCACCAGCACCGGCTGATGGCCCTACGGCTCGACGACCAGGAAGGTAGGGCTCGGAGGAGCAACATACGCATGGTAGGTGTGGCGGAAGGACTTGAGGGGGAATGTATGGAGCTCTTTGAGGATTTGATCCTCCGCCACCTGAAACCCAAGAGACTTTCTAAGCTCTTCACTGTTGAGCGGGCGCACAGGGCCCCGATCCCGAAACCCAAACCAGGGGCCCTACCGCGAACAATTATTGCTAAAATACTGAACTACCGAGACCGCGATGCAATTCTCCAGGCTGCCAGACAACATGGTGATTTACAGTACGAGGGGGCCACGGTTCGCTTCTTCCCGGACTTCACGCTCCAGGTTCAACAGGAGAGGCGCTCCTTTCAGGGGGTCAAGGCGGCACTACGAGACCGCGGGATTCGGTACATGATGTTCTTTCCCGCCAAACTGAAGATCATAGCTGGCAGTAAATCCCTTTTCTTCACTTCGCCTGCGGCGGTGCAGGAGTGGCTGGACGCGGATGGGACTGCGGGGGCCCCTCGGCGGGACGGCGCACCATGGCGAGGCACAGGGCACCCATCCCCGGGGTCAGCGGCAGGGCGAGTGGAAGGTGGTGAGCAGAGCCAGAGGTCCTGGCGTTCGCGATCGAATAGTCCCCAGAGACGACGCAGCGAGATAAGGCCACGAACGCTCGACTGAGAAGCCGTCGGACAGTAAAGTATTAAAGTTGTTGACTGTAAGACTGGCTTGCTCCACGGGGCAATGTGACTGCATGCCCGAGGTTGCTGAGCCGGGCTCACTGTTTAGCGTATGCACTGAGGGCCTGGGGGGCTGAGCGAATTGGGCACCACGGGCGGGCGGCCAGGAGGGGGCTGGCCCACGAACTTCCCACATAGAGTTCCTCGGTGAGCTCTCACCGGGGCAGGGTTGGGCGACAGGCGCTCTGCTAATTGGGGTAGTGGGTAGTTTGGAACCCACGGAGCAGGGGGCAGGGAGGAGGGGTTTGTTTTTGCAGGGGGGGTAGGGATGTTGGGGACGGCCATGGGGGGGGGGGGGGGAGGGTGGAGTGAATGGGATGTCAGGTCCCTGACCGCTTGCATTCAGTACACTTGCGGGGCGGGAACCAGGGAGGGGTGGGGAGTTGGGGATCCTTTATGGTCACACGAACTATGTTGTCACTTAGTCAGCCGGAACACCGGGGTGGTGGGACGAAGCACCCTACGAAGCAACGGCTATGGATAGGAGATGGGAGAAGAGTTTGAAAGTCCTCTGCTGGAATGTTAATGGGTTAGGAGACAGACTTAAACGAACTATAGTCCTACAATTCCTCAAGCGGCACCAGCCAGACGTAGTGCTAATGCAAGAAACTCATTTGATGGGTAATGTCTGCCAGGCCCTCAATAGGTGTGGCTACACTCTAGCAGCTCACTCTGGCTTCACCTCCGGCTCAAGGGGGGTGGGAATACTCCTGCGTCGCTCACTGCCCCTCCATATAGACCTTATCAAAACTGACCCACAGGGCCGCTTCACGGCTGTCTCTGGACGGTGGGAGGGCCGCACGCTTAACCTCCTCTCGGTATACATCCCGCCTGGCCTCCAATCCCGGGCGTTCGCGGACCTGGGCGCGCTGCTCCTCTCCCTTCCCGGGGGTCAGTTGGTGCTGGGGGGGACTTTAACGCAGTGGTGTCAGGAACCCGGGATAGGCAGCCCCCCAGAGACCTGCCCCGGGGGCAGGGGTGGTTGGCGGAATTTCTTGAGGCCTTCGGGCTTACTGACGTCTGGCGCTTGCTCCACCCTACCGACACCCAATTTACCTTCTTTTCGGGGTCGCATCATTCATTTTCACGATTAGACTACATCCTTACCCTTCTGCAACACGACATGACAGTACTGGAGGCAGCGCTTCTGCCTAGAGGTATTTCCGACCACTCACCGGTCCGTACGCACATCGCATTTGGGAGTCGCCGTGAGGGCTGCATAGTACCAATAAACGCTTGGCACTTAAAACAGGAGGACACCAGAAAGCAGATATCCAACTCAATCTCACAGTACTTCGAAGAGAATGTTGGCTCGGTAGACTCCCCCGTCACCTTGTGGGAGGCATTTAAACCCGTGATTAGGGGGAGGCGCTCTCGGTCATTTCAGCTAGACGGCGGGAGCGGCGCATGCAGGTTACAACAATCGAGGCGGATTTGGAGGTTCTGGAGAGGGAGGCGACGGAAGGTGGGGACAGGGACGTCAGACACGAACTGCAGTTAAAGGCGGCGGAGTATAGAGCACTGGTTACCCAAGAAGCTCAGACCGTGGCTCGTCATAAGATGGGTAGAATATATGATCAGGGCGATAAAGCCGGGAAACTTATAGCCTGGCTCGCGAAAAAACAACAGGCCAGTAAGGTGGTGCCAGAAATACGCACCGAGTCCGGGACTGTAGTGACAGAGCTCCGGGGAATAGTGGAACAGTTTGCGAGACACTTCCAGCAGGTCTACAGGCACGAGTCGGACCGGCCGGAGGAGGACTCCATGGACCTCTTAACCGATATTCGCATGACCTCCCTATCGGATGAAGATCGGGAGGCTATGGATAGCCCGATCACTGAGGCCGAACTACAGCGTGCAATAGGGGAACTTCGCCCTGGTAAGGCTCTCGGACCCAACGGCCTCTCGATAGAGATTTACAAGCTCCGGCCTGACGCCACTAGTAAGTATTTGAAACTCATGTTCGAACAGAGCAGGGAGATGGGGGTGCTGCCCCGTGATCAGCGCATCGCGACCATAGTGGCAATACCGAAAGAGGGGAAACCCAAAGACTCATGTGCGTCATACAGACCAATTTCGCTCCTCAACGCGGAGCCCAAAATACTGGCGAAGACGCTGGCCAACAGGCTCAAAGCGGTGCTTCCTTCGTTGGTCCACCCTGACCAATCAGGGTTCATGCCCCACCGTAACACGGCCCTCAACATTAGAAGGTTAAACGGCGTTCTGGGGCAGCGCCACAGACTACAGGAGGACGCAGTTGTGGTCTCCCTAGACGCCACCATGGCCTTCGACACCTTAGAGTGGCCATATATGTTCGCAGTCCTGCGTAAACTGGGATTTGGACCTCAATTCATAGCTTGGGTGCGTCTATTATACGCCGAACCCCTGGCGCAGGTACTGGTTAACAACAAGCTGCCCGAGGTGTTCACGCTTGAAAGAGGAACTAGGCAGGGCTGCCCCCTCTCTCCCCTTCTCTTCGCCCTCTCCCTAGAGCCGCTCGCGGCCTGGATTAGGCAGGATGTCTACCTAAAAGGTATAGCATGGGCGGAAGGGTGGGAGGATAGAATATCCCTTTACGCAGACATACTCCTGTACCTTTGCAGGCCGCGCAGGTCGATAATTGTAGCACTCGACATATTTGCAAGTTTCGGTCGTAACTCTGGCTTCCGGATCAACTGGGCCAAATCACATCTCTACGTCTTGCTTGGTGACCCTCCGAGGCTCCCGGACACGTGCCCGATCAAGGTGGCAGAGGGCGGGTTTCAGTACCTGGGAGTATTCATCACCACTAACAAGACCCTGTTATACGAGCAAAACCTCAAGCCGCCGTTAGTTCGGCTACAAAGGGAGGCCAAATCCTGGCAGCACCTATGTTCTGCTTGGGTTTTCGGATCAGATAGAACCCGCTCATCAGAGCCTCACTAACCCAGCCAGAACGTTACCCCCTCCCTAGGGCCTATTTACAATAGTGCAACCACATATATCTACCACCTAAGGACAGGGAATTCCTACTATACATACCAAGACCTCTTATAATCGGCGGCCTCGCGATCCCATACGGATCCAGACCTCTCTGCCCATACGACAGTATCACAAGTGGCGGCCTCGCGATCCCATACGAATCCAGACCTCTCTACCCAGACGGCAGTCTCAGCACAATCGGCGGCCTCGCGATCCCATACGAATCCAGACCTCTCTGCCCATACGACAGTATCACAAGTGGCGGCCTCGCGATCCCATACGAATCCAGACCTCTCTACCCAGATGGCAGTCTCAGCACAATCGGCGGCCTCGCGATCCCATACGAATCCAGACCTCTCTGCCCATACGACAGTATCACAAGTGGCGGCCTCGCGATCCCATACGAATCCAGACCTCTCTACCCAGACGGCAGTCTCAGCACAATCGGCGGCCTCGCGATCCCATACGAATCCAGACCTCTCTGCCCATACGACAGTATCACAAGTGGCGGCCTCGCGATCCCATACGAATCCAGACCTCTCTACCCAGACGGCAGTCTCAGCACAATCGGCGGCCTCGCGATCCCATACGAATCCAGACCTCTCTGCCCATACGACAGTATCACAAGTGGCGGCCTCGCGATCCCATACGAATCCAGACCTCTCTACCCAGATGGCAGTCTCATACGACAGTTCATCCTATGATCACCATAACATACAAAAAGGGAATCAGTCTCACTATTCATCAGATCACACAAGGACTGCCAGTTCGAGCATAGCCTGTTCTCCGGTTCGAGGGGCTCCTCTTTCCCCTAGTCAGTTACCACTTACCTGATCAGGGTTAACATCTGTTCATGTAGCCGCAGCTGACTAGAAGAATAGGCTACCCTCTCATACAAGAACACGCAGCACATGTTGGTTCACTACAAACTGGGTACTTTATTACTCATTACATACGCAATCACATAACATTACAATATAACACATAACCTGCAAAGAAAAGTGAAAGATTAAGTTGTACACTCTAATAAGAAAGGGTCGACATCACCTTAGTAGTATGTAGCCTGCACTCAGTGGTCATCTAGGTTCCCTTCTCGTCTGTGCCTCGGCTCGCCTGGAAGTCACACCTCCGCAGTCACGGATACATGTCTGCACCGCTATGCGCTGTTCTCTTCACCCTTCTCCGAGTCACTGGGACCTCTTCCTTCTCGGCTACTCTCTCCTCTCTGGCTATTCTGCTAGGAGAGTATCTGTCTCTCGGTTCTTCTCCGCCTTCAAGATGGCGTCTGTCTTCCCTGGAATAAGTAGTAGCTTTACTGCTAACGGCTAGATGCCGCCTACGGACTGAACATGTAACTGCCTCAGACTTTCACTAATATAGAGGTGCGTTTCCTCATGGAAAATTCCGGCCCGTAACCTGCCGCCCACCAAATTCTTGTACCTCCCCGTACCAAGGACACGTTCCCAGCCGGCCGGCCTGATATAGTGTCTTCGGCATGAAGAAAAATACAATCCTTCGATAAGGGCCGGCCTGAACCGATTCTCTCCAAGCGAATAACACCTCATAACTAAAACATTACATTTGACCTAGAAGCATCCCAAGCTGCCGGAGCAGAAAGAAAGATGGAGTCTCTCCCGTTTGAGGCCTACCAGGCCTGAATTCAGCACGGCTCCATGAAATACCCTCACTACAGGACAGGTTATCCCTAATACTAACAAATCTATCCCCTAGGCTATGTGTGCAAGCCCTGATCTATGGGGAAGAGCACAGGATCATGTCGAAGTGCCTAGTAAATAGGCTCCATTCACTACTCTAACCCTTAGACTTGAATGGTAAGAGACTGAAGTCACATTCAATTACTTTTCCTCACAAGAAGGCGGGGAAAATCGAGCAGAACATTTCACCCTTGACTTCAGTCTATTATACATTCATTAAACAGAACTAATATCTGTGGAAGAATAATATGAAACAAGACTAACTGATCTATGTCTAGTACCAGGTGTGCAGAATTGAAATAGTGAAGGAATACACTGAATAAAGCAACAGATAGAAATCAAAATGCCGATAGTAATCAGAATACCTCCTAATATCTGACGTAACATATGCAAATCAGGTAACCAATTAAAGAGCCAGTCAAACCAGCCCTGGTCAATGTGTTTTCTAACTTCTTCTGTCAAGTCATGTAGTTTATCAATGTGAGCTTGAATGGATTTTGTATGATCCGACAAGTTAAAACAACAAAGACCCTCAAAATCAGAACAATCGTGTCCATGTTTAAGCAAAAGATAATCAATGGATGCTCGATTTTGCAAGATAGCTCTACGTTCACCCTGGGCGTCTAATAGCGTGTCAGACAGGACTATAGAAGTATGATTAATGGATTTTACCATCCAGCTGGCCATTTTCCCAATAGATTTGGCATTATAAACTGCCAAAGCAGGAACACCAACAATTGAAATAGCCAGGCTAAGGTATTCAGACTTGGAATATAAATGCAAAGATGAGTCACAATCCTCCTGTAACCTCACTGTATCTCGAATCACACGAGAGTTGGCATTCGGATGTGATGAAAACATCAACAAGCTCAGTCTAGTAATGGCACAAGGGCCTCCAGAAATATTTGCGGGGATATATGGCCAGGAAGTATTACCACATGAGAAAAGCCATCCGGCAGGTAGTAACATCGTGCGATAATGACTGGGGGTAACTACCAAACTCTTGCAAGTCATGTTATTCTGAACAGAAGTACATGTTTTCGGTGTCCTTTGAAGGCACAAAGTTCGTTCATGAGCGGTGAATGAAGTGGCACCTTTCAATCTTAAACGCATACATTCAGAAATCGCACTAGGATCACAAGTAAGGAAAAAACACAAATCACCCTGTGTGATATTATAGGTAACTATTTGGGACTGGATGGGGGGTATCGGGTCTGACAGTACAGTACACAAGGGGCAATACTCATGGGTAGCAAAATCGCCCAGAAGAACATTGGGGCGAGCATTCGATATATTAAAAATATGAGTCAAAGTCTCCAATGAAGCAGGGACAGCAACTAAACAAGTCGCTAGAATGTCAGTCACCGATCTCATCGGTGTCAAGCAGAAATGAGGGGCTTTAGTCACTCGTTTGGCTAACATAATCCAAAAGTTCGACGACGAATCCCACGCAGCGAAGGAACGCGACACTCGGGTTCTCAACTCAGCCCGGGTTGATGGGATCCCTCCTCTCTCGTCGTACCAGCCCAAAAGGAGTCCAACGCCGACACATCCTGCAGCAACAGTCCAAAGAATGATCTGAAAGAGAATCAAATACAGGCATTATTCATTCTCGTAAGTAACATTTGTCAGCCTGGACTGCTTCCCAGCTATCTTTCCCTGGTCTCATAACTAAAATGGTGTTGTCTTGACCGGTTGCAATGACTTCTGCTTGTTCAGGGGGATTCTTAGGCTACTGCACCCAAACTCTGGCCCCAGGATTATCTGTGGAGCCAAAACCTTTCTGGCCTCGTACAGTTAGCAACGTTGGGGCAGTGCCTTTTGTGATCTCACCACTGAAAACAGGCATTATGAGCAATTGAGCCACTCGGTCAGTTTGATGTATCAGTAAGTCAACCTCACTGCTATTCAGCAGGAGCACCTTAATCTCTCCCTGATAATCACTGTCAATGATCCCTCCAAGCACCTGAACGCCTTTTACAGCCAGCCCCGATCTAGGGGCGATTAATCCGAAATTCCCAGTTGGTATATGAACACCAACACCAGTTTCAATGATGACTCGATCCTTACTTTTTATAACGGTGTCATCCATGGCATGCAAGTCTAAACCTGCCGACCCTGGGGTCGCTCTACATGGAGCCAAAGCTCCGGGAGTAATTTCCCAGTACATCACAGTCTCTCTGATTTCATTGGGCTTAGCATCAACATTCGGAGGAAACAAACGCATAAGTGGGGATTCAGCATTTAGAAAAGGACGGTTATTCAAAATCAATAGCGCTTGAGGCAAAAAGTCTCGCCAATTCTTATACTTGTCATCTATTAATTTACGTAACTGATCTTTCAGCAGGCCATTCAACCTCTCCACAAGACCCGAGGCCTGTGGATAATATGGTATATGAAACACCCATTCAATATTGTTTTCCACACAGAATTCCTGTACCAATCTTCCACGAAAATGGGATGCATTATCAGATTGAATTTGGAATGGCACACCATAATACATCATAATCAATTCCACTGTTTTAATAGTATTCAATTGGGTAGCTTGCTTACAGGGAAGGGCCACCAACAGGCCACTGTATGTATCAACAATAGTGCAAACATATTGACAATTCCTACTCATAGGAAGTGGACCAATGTAATCAATCTGCCAAATTTGAGCGGGTAATTTCCCGCGATGTAAATGACCTTTAACAATTTGGGGCACTTTGCGCTGCCTGATATGCTGACAAATGGGACAATGTAGAATAACATTTTTGATTAAATCTAGGGGAATATAAATTCCTCGATCAGCAGCCCACCTGCTAGTGGCTTTCTCTCCAAAGTATCCTGCTTTCTGGTGGGCCCATTTCGCCAATCCCGCAATATCAGAATCTTGCCTGTCCACCACTGCCTCAGCAATTTTAGATTTCTCATCTGCAATATTATGAAAGAATTTGTCAAGAGAGTCTATCGGGGTATGAGCATCCACATGGAAGATTGTAACAGTACTCTGTGGGAGCATTTCCCAAATCTCCTGCCATAATTCTTTTCCCCACAGTTCTTTTGAATGGATTTTCCAACTATGGGAATGCCAAGTCGGTAACCAAACTGCCAGTCCATTGGCAGTAGACCAAGAATCGGTGAAAATATGACATGTGCCAGGTAACTCTTGTTTCAGAACTTGATAAACAGCATAGAGTTCAGCAAATTGACTGCTCTTACCCTCACCAGTTGTACTCAGCAATTTTTGTGTGATCGGATTATAGGACACCGCCTTCCAATGCCGTTTCGTCCCTATGAACCTTGCTGAACCATCCGTAAACCAGACATGGTTTCTGTCCTCTGCGGACAAATCATCAAAAGGTCTACCCCACTTAACAGGAGACTCCTGTACTAAAGGTACGGAACATTCACTCTCAGTCTCAGTCGATGGCGCCCGTGCCACCTGCTCATGCAAAGATGCAACTCCTTTTTGTCCCACACGTGCCCTGTCTTGTATATACCATTTCCATTTAATCACACTCGCCTCTTGAGCGTGTCCAATTCGGTGAGTTTTCGGCAAACTCATAACCCACTGCATGATAGGAATTTCAGGTCGCAAAACTATATCATGTCCCAAAGTCAATTGCTCGGTATCCACCAGAGCCCAATAACATGCAAGTAACTGTTTCTCAAAAGGTGTATAACGATCACCAGCATCAGGTAACTTTTTGGTCCAGAAACCTAACGGTACTCTACTCTTGCCTTGTTTCTGCCACAAACTCCAATTCGCATAAAGGCCTTGTACAGACACATTCAAATCCACATCACCATCACATACAGGCCATAAATCCAGAGCATGCTGAATTGCTTCTTTTGCCAGACTGAACGCATCTTGCTGTGGTTTATCCCATTCAAATGCATTCTTTTTACGAGTGACATGGTACAAAGGGGCCAATATTTGACTCAAATGAGGAATATGCTGGCGCCAAAAACCAAACAAACCAATGAAGCTTTGGGCTTCTTTCCTATTCCTCGGAACTGCAAAATCAAGAATTTTCTGTTTAACCTGAGGGATCACTTCTCGGTGCCCCTCATGCCAATTAATACCCAAAAATTTCACAGCCTGGGACGGACCTTGTAATTTATCCGGGTTGATTTCCCAACCTTTCTCACGCAGGCACTCAATGACTCTGTCCAATTGGGTCTGAACTTCCTCTTGTGTTTCGCCTTGGATCAAAATATCATCAATATAGCGACATATCTGAATTTGCGGATGAACCGGTACCTCAGCCAAATGCTCTGCCACCAGCCGGTGACATATCGTAGGACTATGCACATAGCCCTGGGGAAGACTTCTAAACGTCATATGACGCCCGTTCCACGTAAAACTGAATTGTTCCTGACACTCAGGGGCAATCGGAATCGAAAAGAAAGCATTAGCAATATCAATGGACGCATACCATGTACCTGGATGTTTTTGGATTCTTTCAATTAGGGTAATAACATCCGGTACTGCAACAGTCAAAGAGGGTGTGTGTCTATTCAATTCTCGATAATCAACAGTCATGCGCCAAGAATTATCACTCTTACGTACAGGCCAAACAGGATTATTCCAAGCAGTAGTAACTGGGGTTATAACTCCTGCATCCACCAACTCCTGAATAGTGGTACTAATCTCTTCATGACCACCTGGAATACGATACTGCTTCTGACGAACCACTTGTGTCGCCTGGGGAACTTTTATGGGGGGCATCCTTAAACGACCAACCCGTACAGGCCTGGACGATGTATAATGTTTAGTTCCAAATTGGTAACATCCATCATCTAAGTGCAAAGTCATTCCTTTCAAAATATCAATTCCAATTATGAATTCTAAGAGTGGTACCACTAATACAGAGTATTCTTTTCTAGGAATTCTACCTATTCTCATTTCAAGTAAAGTTTGAACTGCGGGAGTTTCCTTTCCACCTAATCCGGTAATTGTAAAAGGCTGACCTTTAAACTTCTTTGATTTTCCATGAATAAGAGTGGCCTCCGCTCCTGTATCTACCAATGCTCGGGCCCTTTGGACATTACGATGTCTCCAATAGATATCAATATCTACATAGGGTCTATTATCTCTGTGAGCCCATCTGTGTACTGGAGCTTGACCTATTTCCTAGTAATTTTTACTGCGTTCTGTGTACCAGGATAAATCAGGATAAAGACTCTCACGTTTCCCAGGTATCGATACCTCCTGTTCATATCCATCTCCATTACGAAATGGATTCCTGTCCTCTGCATTGTACTGCGGGTTTCGATCGGCCAATCTGTGTCGATCCTCTCTCCTTCTCAACTCAGGGGATTGATCCCTATCATCTCTACGTCTGCTGTTAACATAATCATCTCTCCCCCTCTCTCTTTCACGACGGGGGGACAAATCACGTACATAACGTCGATCATCACGACGATCAGAGCGCCCACGGCGGTCGTCATCACCGCTACCGTCAGAAAAACCACGATCACACTCAGTCGTCCGAACACGCCGGGCACCCTCCTTTCGATCCAAGCCACGTTTGCGAAACATTTCCCACAAACGAGAAGTAGTCTCACCGTTAATGTCCTCCTTTCGCACACCATCGGCCATAAGACCAAAAAACATATCACGTCTAGTAAGTTTATTGTCACCAGGAGTACGAGTGTCAGGCCGGGATTGCCGTTCAGGTTTAAACCACTCACCCAACTCACCGAGTTGGCGTACCGATTCCAGCACCATAGACAATATGTTACCAGTCTGATTAATCAATAAAGTCATCATGACCTGCTTATAAGCAACAGGGGAAGAATGAATAATACGATTCCGCACAGAAGATGTCAACAAACCATCAAGCAACCTGTCAGCAGTATTCAGAAAAATTGCCGTTTTCATCACCTCCTCTTTGAGACGTTGTGCAGCATCGCGCAAAGTATACCACGGTTTGTCATTCACAGGCCAGTCAGATTCAGTAGGATATTTTTGATTACAACCCTCAGTCGCCAATTGAAGCAAAGAAATTTGACCACCAACATTAAAGTTACGAAAATGATCCTGTACAGTAGAATCCGAACTCAAGGAACAAAACTTCAAACAATCGCCAGCATCCAACATAATGCCAGCAGCGCCCAGTTCATAAAGGCGCACCATCCATGTGAGTAAGGTCTCACCAGCTCGCTGCCGAAATCGCTGCAAAATATCACTAATTTCTTGTTGAGTAAAATCCTCCAAAGAGTCTAAAGCAATACCATTCGGAGCACCGGGAGCCTGCTGCAACTTCCGCCGAAAAACTGGATGCACCGAGACCGCGGGACGAGCATCACAAGGAGCTCGACCAGTACACATAGAGGAACAATCAGTGTAAGAAGCATCGACCCCACTCGAAGGACGAGCGCAATCACGGGGTGCACCATCAGAGGCGCAAGAAGCACACTTACAATCACGGCCGGAGCGAGAGGACTCGCGCTTGGCAGACTCCTCACCCGAGGAAGGAGAATCACTCGAGTTCCAGATATTACCATCCCATTCATCAGGATTCCAATCCAGTCCGGCTTTCGCCACGACCAGACGCACCTTTCGCGTCGAAACCCGACCACGCCGATTCTTGTATTTATAACTAGCAATTCGCACAGCCGCCCTCTCGGCAATAGTTTGGTACGTCTCAAGTTTGTCAGCAAGCAACTTATTTTGACACCGCAACAAGGTATGAGCATTCTGAATCTCAACAAAGTTCGCTTCCACATCCTTATGCAATTTCTGTAACTTCAACAACCTCTCATGCAGAATCCTGTACGCAGACAGAACAATCCAACCTCTGCGCCCCAAAACGGGAAGCTCATCACCCTTAGATACCGGCGCCTTCTGTAAACAAGTAATCACATTAGCCGGCTCCGCCAGCTCCAAAAAAGAATTCCAATTCTCACTCAAACCAGTAGAATCAGCCCACTCACGGGCTAAGGCTTCATAAGGCGTTGAATCCCAGCCGGGAATATCAACGGGCAACTTAAAAGTAGATTTCGACTTTCTAGAAAACATCTCGGAAAAGAAAGAAAAAGAGAAAAAAAGAAAGAAGAAGGAGAAAAAACTACATACACAATTATATACAAATAATATACAAACGAAACCACGCACGCGCCGAAAGCAAACACGATACAACCACAACGCACACAGGTTTCGTAAACGGTTCGTGACGCCAAATGTTCTGCTTGGGTTTTCGGATCAGATAGAACCCGCTCATCAGAGCCTCACTAACCCAGCCAGAACGTTACCCCCTCCCTAGGGCCTATTTACAATAGTGCAACCACATATATCTACCACCTAAGGACAGGGAATTCCTACTATACATACCAAGACCTCTTATAATCGGCGGCCTCGCGATCCCATACGGATCCAGACCTCTCTGCCCATACGACAGTATCACAAGTGGCGGCCTCGCGATCCCATACGAATCCAGACCTCTCTACCCAGACGGCAGTCTCAGCACAATCGGCGGCCTCGCGATCCCATACGAATCCAGACCTCTCTGCCCATACGACAGTATCACAAGTGGCGGCCTCGCGATCCCATACGAATCCAGACCTCTCTACCCAGACGGCAGTCTCAGCACAATCGGCGGCCTCGCGATCCCATACGAATCCAGACCTCTCTGCCCATACGACAGTATCACAAGTGGCGGCCTCGCGATCCCATACGAATCCAGACCTCTCTACCCAGACGGCAGTCTCAGCACAATCGGCGGCCTCGCGATCCCATACGAATCCAGACCTCTCTGCCCATACGACAGTATCACAAGTGGTGGCCTCGCGATCCCATACGAATCCAGACCTCTCTACCCAGACGGCAGTCTCAGCACAATCGGCGGCCTCGCGATCCCATACGAATCCAGACCTCTCTGCCCATACGACAGTATCACAAGTGGCGGCCTCGCGATCCCATACGAATCCAGACCTCTCTACCCAGACGGCAGTCTCATACGACAGTTCATCCTATGATCACCATAACATACAAAAAGGGAATCAGTCTCACTATTCATCAGATCACACAAGGACTGCCAGTTCGAGCATAGCCTGTTCTCCGGTTCGAGGGGCTCCTCTTTCCCCTATTCAGTTACCACTTACCTGATCAGGGTTAACATCTGTTCATGTAGCCGCAGCTGACTAGAAGAATAGGCTACCCTCTCATACAAGAACACGCAGCACATGTTGGTTCACTACAAACTGGGTACTTTATTACTCATTACATACGCAATCACATAACATTACAATATAACACATAACCTGCAAAGAAAAGTGAAAGATTAAGTTGTACACTCTAATAAGAAAGGGTCGACATCACCTTAGTAGTATGTAGCCTGCACTCAGTGGTCATCTAGGTTCCCTTCTCGTCTGTGCCTCGGCTCGCCTGGAAGTCACACCTCCGCAGTCACGGATACATGTCTGCACCGCTATGCGCTGTTCTCTTCACCCTTCTCCGAGTCACTGGGACCTCTTCCTTCTCGGCTACTCTCTCCTCTCTGGCTATTCTGCTAGGAGAGTATCTGTTTCTCGGTTCTTCTCCGCCTTCAAGATGGCGTCTGTCTTCCCTGGAATAAGTAGTAGCTTTACTGCTAACGGCTAGATGCCGCCTACGGACTGAACATGTAACTGCCTCAGACTTTCACTAATATAGAGGTGCGTTTCCTCATGGAAAATTCCGGCCCGGAACCTGCCGCCCACCAAATTCTTGTACCTCCCCGTACCAAGGACACGTTCCCAGCCGGCCGGCCTGATGTAGTGTCTTCGGCATGAAGAAAAATACAATCCTTCGATAAGGGCCGGCCTGAACCGGTTCTCTCCAAGCGAATAACACCTCATAACTAAAACATTACATTTGACCTAGAAGCATCCCAAGCTGCCGGAGCAGAAAGAAAGATGGAGTCTCTCCCGTTTGAGGCCTACCAGGCCTGAATTCAGCACGGCTCCATGAAATACCCTCACTACAGGACAGGTTATCCCTAATACTAACAAATCTATCCCCTAGGCTATGTGTGCAAGCTCTGATCTATGGGGAAGAGCACAGGATCATGTCGAAGTGCCTAGTAAATAGGCTCCATTCACTACTCTAACCCTTAGACTTGAATGGTAAGAGACTGAAGTCACATTCAATTACTTTTCCTCACAAGAAGGCCGGGAAAATCGAGCAGAACAACCTACCACTGTCTTTGTTGGGCCGGGCAGCCCTATTTAGGATGCTAGCGCTACCACGGTTTCTCTATGCGCTACAAAATTATCCAGACTTAGTCCCTAACGCCTACTTTGTAGCGATAGAGGCTGCGCTGCGCGACCTCCTCTGGGCCGGGTCGCCCCGAATATCATTGACTAAACTCACACTGGGGTGTTATGACGGCGGTATAGCCCTCCCTGACATTCGCAAATACTACTGGGCAGCCCATCTCTCAGCGATCAATCAGGGGACGTATGGCGACGGGAATGATCCCGCCTACGGTATGGATAGATGGCTGCTTCCCGGAGGGAACTATGAGATAGCACTCTACTCTAAACGGGGTACACGCCAACTCACCGGCCCTACACTTCACTCGGTACAGGTATGGCACATTGCTCAGAGGAAGCTCGGATGGTCAGGAGTCCTTACACTAGCCACGCCACTTTGGGCCTCTGAAAAACTAGGCAATCTGGGACGCACCAAGGGCTTCCGCAACTGGGACTTGATCGGCATCTCCCAAGTCAAGGATATCTGGGGCCCTACAGGGATCCGCACGTTCGCCCAACTGCGAGACACATATGAGCTGGCACACACTGAATACTTTAGATACTTACAGGGGCGACACTCCCTACAGGCTAATATCCCACCGGAGACCAAAGTACCACAAACCTCCCCGCTTGAAGATAGGTTACTGGATGGACACCTCACAGAACACGCCATATCACTTACGTATAAAAAACAAATCAACAACCCCCCCTCCCCCCCCCCCCGATACGCTCCTGCCCCTTAGAGAAAAGTGGGTCGCCGATGGGCTGGAGATAGACGACGAGGAATGGCTAAATGCTTTGGTTTCCCCACGGGAGGTCGCGATATCAGCCCGACTGCGACTTCTCCAACTAAAGATCCTACATAGAATTTATATCTCCTGCACTAGGCTACACACAATGGGTAGGGCGGACGCAGTACTCTGTAGGAGGGGATGTGGAGGTACGGGTACCTTCTTCCATGTGTTATGGGACTGCCCGAAGATTCAACGGTATTGGAGAAGGGTGGTACAGTGTATGGAGGAGGTATGGGAGGTGGAAATTCACCCGGAGGCCAAGAGGTGTCTCCTTAACATATGGGAGCCAACGGACCTGCCACCGAAGGGGAGGCTCTGGGTGACGCTCGGACAAATGGCAGCGAAAAGGAACATTGTCAGACTCTGGGGAAGCTCTATTCCACCAAAACTGTCGGACTGGCACAGCGATATGGACTGGTGTATGCTGCAGGAAAAGACTGTGTATGTAGCGAGAGGGTGCCCCCGGAAGGGGTGGAAGTGTGGTCCAACTGGAATGATTTCAGGGGGGGCATCTGCGAGCCTCCTTCCGCCGCGCAGGACAGCTCAGGAGCTGTGTAGGAATCCCAACGCTCTTGTTGCTCCAGGTGCAATAGAGTGGGGTGCTGAGGTCGCATCACCGGTACGTAGGTATTTACGGTGCTCAACGTGGTGACCTTGTTTTAGGTAGTTGGGAGGGGGGGGGCAGTTTAATCGTTAGGCGCCCTTGCGCCCTTGTGGTACTATGATCGTTAGGCGCCCATGCGCCACTGTGGTACTATGCCTATGTTTTATGGCTGTAACAAAGAGAAAATGAGTCCTGCACTATCCTTCTCTAAACTGTGAGACACTTGCACCTTATAACGCCGCCGTACCCCCGGGTTGACGGCACCGGGCTGTGTTCTAGACAACAAAATGCATGTGTACAAACTGCGCGGCCAGCCCGAGGGGTTGTAGGCTGAAAGCTGTGTATTGTGGAACACTACAATAAAGGTCTTCAAAAAAAATAAAAAAATAAAAATATATTTTTTTTAATACAATAAAAATAATAAATCAGAAATATAATTTAATATATATAATATTTTTAATAAAAAATTAAATAGAAAACATAATACTTACGTTCTAAAGGTATTTGCGTTGTAAATGTCCTTGCGTTGTAAAAGCAGGCGTTGTAAAAGCATGCGTTGTAAATCCAGTTGCGTTGTAAAAGTTCAGTTGTAATGGTAGTGCGTTGTAAAAGTTGCGTTGTAAAGGATGTTTACCAATTAAAGTCAACATATTGCTGTAATGCAGTGTCAGTTTGATCCACTTCATCATTATGTATAGTTCTTTTGAATCGGTTCAAAGAAATGTCATTAAACAAGTTTTTGATCTTTATGATAAGATGCAGGTGCTAAGAACACAGGAGGAAGCAAGAAGGACACATAGCATATGCCAGACCATCCGATTGGTAGGTGATAGTAACCTTTACTTCCACAAATGAAGTAACTGCTATTGTTCATTCCAGTGATATTCAATACTGTAGTACAGTCACGTTTTCCCACTGGGATACTACCAAAACTGCTCACACAAAAATTTGCCCGGGCTCTAGTAACAGCGATAACAGGAGGCCCGTTACTCTTGGCCATTCGAGTGTAGGGGAAAACATAGCTTTTAGAGGAATCTCCTTTGAGATACTCCTCCATTTCCCATACAGTTCCTTTGGCTTGTGGGTCCCCTTCCTCATCAGGGTAACAAACCTTATTGAGTTTCTCATTAAGTCCTCCTACATCAGAGAGTAATATTAGCGATTTCAGAGGCCCACAACAGTGCGAAACAGGCTCTATAGGGGCCATTATGCAAGAATGGCAAGGGAATGAAAGGCGATCCTCCCTTCTTCTGATGGGCTGGCATCATTCCACATACCCAGCAGTTGGTAGTGTTCGTAGCATTATGAGTATGATGCAACATTTGTATGAAAGTGTTATTGAGATATGACATTCGTGCTTTTTTTCATGATAGGGAAGAGTAAAATAATGATGTTTGGTGGGGACAGGAGTAGTAGCAGATAGTGAGTTTCTATCCGGAGCTACTTCCTCCACAACCCACATTATCACAGCAATGATAACAGCAGTCAAAGTTAGTCCAGTAACAAACATTGTACTTTTGCTACAGACTTTTGTAGCACTCGATTTCTTCTCCTCAAACATGTTCATCTCGTTGGCAAACAACAAAACAGAAGGTGTCCTAAGGTGTTGGTTTCTTCACTAACGTTGAGACGAGTAGTTACTAAAAGGCTACCCCCCTTTGCAGTCAGTCTTTAACCACCCAGGACTGTGGCTCAAACAGTCTCTTCCTGCGATGATGTGTCTTTCTTCCTGGATTGAAGCAGATATCTAGATGCACCAGGGATTGTGTGGTCATGGAAGACTTCCTCATGTCCTTTGGGTGACGCAGCTCGTCCTCTCTCGGAGACCAGGATGTCACGGTGATCTCTCAGCACAGCTGGGCTCACGAGGGCATGCGGAACCTTTCGACAATGGGTGGCATGTACCCAGTTCTGCCGGTTGGTCACTCGCACTGCAGTTCTGGTAGCCAGGAGGACCTGCTCTGGGCCGTGCCACCAAGGTGCCTAGGAACTGGTCGGTTGAAACGATTTTGTCAGCACAAAATCTCCAGGCCGCAGATCATGGCCTTCACCCAGCGACCTGTATGGAAGAGCTTCCAGTACCTGCTGATAAATAGAAGACAAGATGTCAGTTAACTGGGACAAATAGTTACTCATCAACACATGGGGTACATCGTGTATAGGGCGAGGCTTAGGGATCCCCCAATTTTTCCTGGGCCTCCCAAAGACTATTTCATGCGGTGTAAGGTGTATGTGGTTTAGATCTGATAGAAAGAGGTAGGGGCAGTGCATTAGGCCATTTCAAAGATGTGGAAGCCTGTATTTTAGCCAATTTCAATTTCAGGGTGGAATTGTAACGCTCCAAGTGGCCTGCTGATTGTGGGTGAAAAGCGGCATGAAATTTCTGCTTAATCCCCAACCCTTTCATCACATATTTGACAATTTGCCCAATGAAATGAGGTCCGTTGTCACAACATAAGACTCGACAAATGCTGAATCGAGGAAAGAACTCCTTTAGGAGAACTTTCGCTGTCATGAGAGCTGTATTATCCTTCGTAGCATACGCCTCCACCCATTTACTGAAGGCACAAACCACTGCTAGGATATATTTTAGGTTATTACAGAGCTGAAACTGAATGTAGTCCATTTGCAGGACCTCAAAAGGTGCAGTTGGTGTTGCAAACCCTCCTATTGGAGTTCGCGTTCCCTTTCCAGGATTATACTGGAGAAAGACCAGACAAGACTGGACTATCTTTTTAGCAGTGCCAGCAATATCAGGATGATCCCAAACTTGCATAAGCTGTTTTGCCATTGTGGATGCACCAATATGTGCCGGCCCATGTGCCATGTGAATCAATGGGTGTAAGTAGGCTGTGGGTAACTTCCATTTGGTCATATCTTTATTCCTCCAGCAGCCCTCATCATCCAGTGTTCCCTCCTTAGACCATTGGTCTAGTTCATCAGTGGAGGCAGATTGTTGCATGTCCAGCACCTCTTGCCTGGCATCATGCCAACGTTCAGCTTGTGATTTCACCACATACATGGATGTGGTACTTCACTGCATTGCGGTCTCACGGGCTGTGTGATCCGCAAAGGCATTACCTGCTCCTATTTTATCAGTCACTTTCTTGTGTACACTACATTTAACAATTGCCACTTTCTTAGGATAGGTTAGGGCAGTAAGAAGATTATGCACTAATTCTCCATGCACTATGCCCATGTGAGGTGAGGAAGCCCCTTTCTTTCCATAAGCGACCAAAATTGTGTGCCACCCCGAAAGCGTACTGGCTGTCGGTAAAAATGTTAACAAGTAAGTCTGTACTAAGCTCGCATGCTCTCGTCATTGCAATCAGTTTGGCCGCTTGGGCCGACTTCTGTGGGATGCAAGCTGTCTCAACTACTGTCTGAAGTGTTGTAATCGCATAGGCAGCAGATGTAGTGCCAACAGGCAACTGCAAAAACGAGCCATCAACCCATAACTGGGGAGAGGAGTTGGCCTAACGGCTAGGGTGCTCGACCTCAGACCTGGGGAACAGGGTTAGAGTCTCGGTAATGACGCTGAACATCCTGTGATTCTGGGCAAATCACTTAATCTCCCCGTGCCTAACAAAAATGAATGTGTGTCCTCTTCTAACGTAACTGGTGCTATGTAAAGCGCTCTGATACCTGATTGGATTCGGGTCAAGTTTGCGCTATATAAAACTCAGCAAAAAAAGAAATAACTCCCCATCAACACTAGAAAGAGGTGTATCTTGTAGGTCAACACGGCCCTTTGTTTGTTCTTTAGTGAGGAATATACAATCATGTAACTCTTGCGACTAAGGGTGAGTAACTGGAAATGGTAATAGTGTAGCAGGGTTTAAGGGCAAACATCTTTTCAATGTGATATGAGGGGCCAAAAGTGTCAATTCATATCCCGTCAAATGAGCACTAGTCAAATGCTGTGTTTTTGTTTGATTTAGCAAAGCATCAACTGAGTGTGGAACTAACATGAGCAGTTTGTGTGACAAAACTATTCCTTCACTCTGACGTATAGATATAGCCGTTACTGCCACTGCCCGGAAACAACCAGGCAGCGTGCGAGCGACTGGGTCAAGGACAGCTGAGAAATATGCACAAGGACGTTGTAGTCTGGAGATCCTAATACGGGTGCAGAGACTGAGCAATGTCTGGGGATATCAGATAAAAGGCGAACAGCCGTTGCTGCCACTGCTCGGAAACAACCAGGCAGCGTGCGAGCGACTGGGTCAAGGACAGCTGAGAAATATGCACAAGGACGTTGTTGACCACAGTGTGTCTGTGTTAAAACCGAGAGGGCACAACCTTCTTTCTCGTGTAAATAGAGTGTGAATGTCTTATTGTAGTCTGGAGATCCTAATACTGGTGCAGAGCAAAGAGCTTGGCGTAACTGTTGGAAAGCATTCTGACATTCAGTAGTCCATGGGAGGGGCATCAGAGTGTCTTTAGTCAAAAGGGCCGACAAATGTTTAATAATGTGCAAAAAACTGGGGATCCACTGCCTACAAAAAAGTAGTAAGGCAAATCAGTGCACGGACATCCTTCTGAGTACGGGGCACAGAAGTATCTAAAATAGTCTGAATGCAGTCTGGTGTGAGTGCACGTCCAACCTTAGACAGGAGGTGACCTAAATAGATAACCTCATTACAAAAGAAACATGGGTATGCTACTTAGCCTGCACATCCACTTGAATTATTAGTTCTTGAATTTATGTAATACAGAACAAATATTCAGGTGCTCCTGTGATGTTAATATACCTACCCACCAATGTATAAAGATACTAAGATTCCAAATGATCTATAGTACAGTCGTATTATAAACACATTTGGGCACACCAGTTCACTATATCTGTCATCCAGAGACAAATAGCCATCACAAGGTGAGGAAAGAGATTTATAATACTCAGAGAAAATGTTAATCCAAAAAGCCACATAGCGTATCATCCTTTAAATCAGGAAAAACATTTTTTGAAGAAAGGTCTTAAATCAGGTTCTTCTTTTATATTTTATTTTCGGTTCATAATGGCATGAAAAACAACGGCAGCCAATCTTAGAAATTTTTGTTTCATTCCCCTTTTTCCTATTTCTTTGGAAATGTTATTGACCCGTGTGGGATCATGACTGAATAGATCATCCATAAGGGCATTTCTATTATCATCAAATGTAGCCATCCTGAACCTCAGTATTTAGTAACCTGATTCTTACACCTATTATAGTGTGTTAATTCAATCTTCATAAAAACATTTGTTTAGGCAATAAACTTCAAATTCTCTTTCTCACATTAGTCATTTGAAACAAAACGTTCTACACAAGCACAATTGAGTGTTCTTTTAAAGTTACAGTACATAAGTCAGAAAAGAATATGTATGTAAAGCAATATCACAATCAAATGGAGTGCCAGATCCGCAATAATCATAAATTCATTACAAAAGAAACATGGGTATGCTACTTAGCCTGCACATCCATTTGAATTATTAGTTCTTGACTTTATGTAATACAGAACAAATATTCCGGGTGCTCCTGTGATGTTAATATACCTACCCACCAAGGTATAAAGATACTAAGATTCCAAAGGATCTATAGTACAATCGTATTATAAACACATCTGGGCACACCAATTCACAATATCTGTCATCCAAAGGCAAATAGCCCTCACAAGGTGAGGAAAGAGATTTATAATACTCAGAGAAAATGGTAGTCCAAAAAGCCACGTAGCGTATCGTCCTTTAAATCAGGAAAACATTTTTTTGAAGAAAGGTCTAAAATCAGGTTCTTCTTATATATTTTATTTGCGGTTCATAATGGCATGAAAAACAACGGCAGCCAATCTTAGAAATTTTTGTTTCATTCCCCTTTTTCCTATTTCTTTGGAAATGTTATTGACCCGTGTGGGATCATGACTGAATAGATCATCCATAAGGGCATTTCTATTATCATCAAATGTAGCCATCCTGAACCTCAGTATTTAGTAAGCTGATTCTTACACCTATTATAGTGTGTTAATTCAATCTTCATAAAAACATTTGTTTAGGCAATAAACTTCACATTCTCTTTCTCACATTAGTCATTTGAAACAATACGATCTACACAAGCACAATTGAGTGTTCTTTTAAAGTTACAGTACATAAGTCAGAAAAGAATATGTATGTAAAGCAATATCACAACCAAATGGAGTGCCAGATCCGCAATAATCATAAATTCATTACAAAAGAAACATGGGTATGCTACTTAGCCTGCACATCCATTTGAATTATTAGTTCTTGACTTTATGTAATACAGAACAAATATTCCGGGTGCTCCTGTGATGTTAATATACCTACCCACCAAGGTATAAAAATACTAAGATATAAAAGAAGATCCTGATTTAAGACCTTTCTTAAAAAAAAAAAATTCCTGATTTAAAGGCCGATACGCTACGTGGCTTTTTGGACTACCATTTTCTTAGATGTGTTTATAAAATAAATAGATAACCTGCTGTCTATAATATTGTAATTTCTTTTGCGAGACTTTGTGAGTATGAGAGGCATGAAATGATAATAATAACAGTGTTCCTTCTTCACACTGCTTAGGAGTATCAAGATGTCGACGACGTACTGGATAAGAGCCACCCTTTGTAGTACAGGAAAGGAATCAAGCTGCCTTTTTAATGCCTGACTGTAAATGCTAGGACTCTCTGTATAGCCCTGTGGAGCTCTGCAGAACCGGAAGGATCTATTTTTCAGGGTGAACACAAACAAATAACGGCTTTCAGGGTGAATGGGTAGTGAGAAGAAGGGATTGTTCAAATCGATCACCGAAAATGTAGTGGTGGCGAGGGACCATAGTGAGAAGTGTTGCGATATCAGAACCTACCGGATATTGGGGCACTACAATTTTATTAACCTCCTGCAAATCAGTAATGAATCTGTAGATTTTAGTGGCAGAGTCTTTTTTCAAAATAGGAAGGATAGGGCTATTGCAAGTATTGTAGGGGACTTTTTCCACTACCCCCACTTTAATCAAATCCTTAACAATGTGCGCTAATGCTTCTTTGCCTTCTCTGGATATTTTGTAGTGGGGCAGACGAGGCAATGAAACACCCTCCTTTACTTGGATATGCACAGGTGGAATAACCATTTGTGCCACATCAGTATCTGATCTAGCCCACAAAGTACTAGGTAAGGACGCCAGAGCAACATCCTGATTGATAAGACAAGATCTCTCAACCAATGGATAATTGTCATTCAAAATAAAATGCACAACTTCCATAGAACAACGTATTATAGCACGAAAATATTTAAGCATATCAATACCCACAATGTTTTCCGGCGTGTTAGGAGGAAAATAAAAACGGACATGCTGCAGTGAATTTGTCAAGTCCGAATTCAAGTGGCTGTGAAAGTGGACTAGGTGTAGTTGTCCCATCAAATCCTATCGATGTTATTGTTGTGCCAGACAGCGGTGCCCTAGGAATCAATCTTTTAGACAGAGCACTACGGGTAGCCCCTGTATCAACCAGAAACCGATCAGTAGATCCCAAGACATTTGCGTCAACATAAGGACCCATTTGATCTACTGGCACCTCAACCGGTTCTTTACCCCCTCCTAGACATCCCTATCCATAATCGGAATCTGCAAGGGCATCAGCAGAATAATCAGACATTTGATATTGATTTCATCTATAAAAAGTATTAAAGTAATTTGGTCCTTGTTCAACTGCCTCAAACTTAGGGTGAGCTCCCGTACCTCCCCAGTTTCCTGAATTCCCTGGACGTCCTCTCATACTTCCCCGTCCCCGCTGGTACTGCTGACCTCGCAGAAGAGGGCACTCAGAATGCCAATGCCCAGTCTCTTTACAATAAGCACACTGATCAGGGGACAAATTTGCTCGAGGGAGAGGGGGCACTCCAGGTGTAGACATTGCATGTCCGCCTCGTCCACCTCCCCTAAAT
Source organism: Triturus cristatus (assembly GCF_964204655.1). Lineage (NCBI taxonomy): Eukaryota > Metazoa > Chordata > Amphibia > Caudata > Salamandridae > Triturus > Triturus cristatus. The sequence continues at coordinate 231,289,844 of NC_140581.1, forward strand.
GGTGGGCCTTATACTTGGGCCAACATAACATTTGCCTTTAATTCTTTAACCTTCTTATCCTCCCTGCCTTTTGATTCCTGGTTCTGTCGCTCATAATATTGTGCCATAGTCAAAAGGGAAATTGGGGAAGGCGTGGTCCAAGAACTCTCGCTGGTCTTTAAGCGTCTAGCTATTTCTGGTAAGATATTAGTGACAAATTTGTCAACAAATAAATGCTTACTCGTATCATCGGCCAATGACTGACCACTAAAATCATGGAATGTTTCTTCAAATCTTGAAAAGAAATCAGAAACTAACTCATCCTTTTTCTGTTTACAGGACTCTAACATAGTCCAATCTATTTTCTTAGGGGGTATGAGAGTCTTTAACTTAGTTACAATAGCTTTAGGAAGATCTAATATCTCCTTCTCTTCTTCTGAGGTTTCTGCACAGGCTCCCTTTCCGCATCTATTTCTTCTAAATGTTCCTAGGTATCTCCATATGCCACGTTATCATCTATTTTACGTATTGTTCTCCACATATCAGGGGGCAAAATAAGACCAAAGAACATATCAATATCTGGCAAGGTCATAGTGCAGGAGCTAATGGCTCCTTCCACCTCCTCATAGAAGGCGGCAGGATTTTTCTGGGGGTCTGTCTAAGCAGCCTTAAGAGCCATAACGTCTGCTCTACTCCAAGGAGTGTAAACCCAATTATATATAAAATATCCCTTTGTATCATCCAAAGTTTTATCATCATCTGTTCCCGTACCCTTCGGAGGAACATACAGGGGTGCAGCTTCACGCATTGGTTTCATAGTAATTGTACCACTACCGGTGTAAACTCATCTACCGGAGCATCTATTTTCTGTGCTTGCGATTTTTCGGTCTCTACAACTTTACCCTTTCTAGCTAATTCTTGCTCCTTTCATAAACGCAATGTTTCATCTCGTAATTTAACTATTCGTCTAATCATATCAGGTAGGATCGAGAAAAAAAAGTCCCATCTACTAACTGTTTATAATCAGTACTTATATAATCTGGCTCTGTTTCATTAGATATATGCCGCCAACCATAAATTACCTCCCATGAGAATTTTTCTACAAAATAAAATTGCTCCATATCTTCCACTGTTAAACCATAGCTACGAGGGTCGATGCAGTGGTACTCCAACGAGCTTCCTCTCTAGCAGCGGTTTTAAATGTATATTTTTCTGCTTTAGTCAGAGTAGAGCGAGTCTGCCGCCCACCTTGCTTATCTTTTTCTTCTGAAGACAAATGCTCCTCGTCAGAAACTTCATCCTCAGGGGCACTTGGAGTAGGAAAAGTATACGGGGTGGGGGTCGGTCTAAAAGAATGAAATCATCCTGAGGTGTATTAAGTAGCGGATAGAGAGGGCGCCTAATAGGATACTGGCCATTTACCTCTAATAGACGTTCTCTATCTTCTTCTATTTTTTCCTTCATTTCTTTATTTTTTAATTCTAACGCTTTTTGATATATCGTTTTCCGCTGTTCTTTTTCTGCTATAGCTTCTGCTCTCTTTGCTCTCTCTCGCACTTCTTTTTCCCACATATGCACACAATCAAACATATCCTGTCTACTTTTTCTTTTAAATAAACACTGCTCTATATATTGAACCTTTTGAGAATCGAATGACCCATTCACTGGCCATTGAAAATCAGACTCTTTCTTTGTGCATTTGTTCCACAATGAACCATACATTATGGGAGAAATACCATATTTAACATACATATCTCCATTGGGCGTCCCTTCTGGAGGAGCCGGCTGACTTTGTTCCAGACTAATCTAGGTACCGCAAAAGCAGCAACACCACTTACGAAGTGTGCTGAGAACAGGTATGTTTTTCCAAGTATATGTAAAATATTACTACTCCAAAAAAATATTCCAAAAAAAGGAGAAAAATCTCCACATTATCTGCCTTCAGTCTTTGCAAAGAATGAATACTAATACTAAACCAAAAACAAAGTCATACAAATCAAGAGTGCCGCTTCAGCGACCTTACCAAACAGAAGTTTCCAACTCCCACCTGCCGATCCCTGGTTGACCTAATGGTCACTGCAGAATTACGCCAAAGAAAGCCCCAGTCAAGACCACCCACCACCCGGAGGGTCAAATCGGGCAAATCAGAAAAGTCACGTCGGCCTGCAATGGCAAGGGTCTCCTTATGCAGTGCGCATCCTCAGTAATATTTCGATCCTCCGTCAAGACCACTCCTTCGGACAGCCGCGTCTCCGATGGGGCCACACGTTTCGGGCGCCAACTGTGGAAATGTGCCTAAAAGTGAGCACACTGGTGCAGTGTCACCCTCTCGTCCACGGTTCCAAAGACTAACAAAATAGAGATCGGCACTGGAGTTGGAATAAATAACAAGTTTATTATTCACTCATGAGTGGGACCACATCCACACAACACTCTCAAGTGCTGCAGGAGGTAGTACACTGAATTCACAAATCATCGTCCCTTTTATACCATTTTGATGCAATGTAAGCATGTGAACAGAAATGGAAAGAACAAGTTTAGAAATAGCTATCAGCAAACAAGGGCAGATGGATGACTACGTGGTCAGCAAATAGGAAGGGGGGAGCAGGAATGCTTATGGCAGCATTAAATGGTCGACAGCTAACATCTGAGACCAGGTGCAATGGCATCTACAAACCCACAGCACGTACAATGCTTTAGCCATGTCAGGAGGTCAACTAAAATAGATAACACAAGCAGAGTGAAAAAGACGAGCAGCAGAGGACGGAAGAATTACGAAGGAAACAAAATGGACACCACAGCCAAAATGGCTGTCGCTTTTGCTAACGTTAAATATTACACGTTTCCACAGTATTTCAGACAGGGTCCCCACAGTTTCTCAAATTTAGGCAGTGTATGATCTACTTCCGCTGTCAATTTCTCCTTGGCTAACAGGTCCCAGAGCTTATGTATCCAATCTGTATGTGTGGGTATGGTGTCTGTGCCCCAGCACGATTGCAGTACCTGTTTGGTGGCACACAATGCCAGTGTTATGGCCCTCCCACTAGCTGAGCGTAGAGGGTTTGTCAGAGTGTTGGGTAGTCCTAATAGGATATAGCTAGCGAAGAGGAGTAGCTCAGTGTTAAACATTATGTCTATATCGGTGAGAACCTCGGACAAATATCGATGTAATTTAGGACAATACCATAGTAAGTGGGATTAAGTGCCCAAACGGTTGCAGTGCCTCCAGCACCTATCATCACTTCCCCTCTTCCATTTAACCAACGGGATGGTGTATAGCGCCAGTAGTGGGCAATTTTTAACAGGGTTTTCCTACCTGAGGCCCTACCCACAGAAATGCGTGCCCTCTGTAGAAAGTTGCATTTGTGCTCCCACCACATCCTAGCTGGAGAACACAATGCTTTTGGTGTGGTATTTAGAAATGCATAGATGTCTGACAGGAAAAGTCTATCGATCCGCCTCGATTAAAGCCAACATTCAAATGGGGCGAGTTGTCTGCTAGCGTGAGGGCGTATCAACGGATGTGCCACCCAGTGTCATATTGTTATGTAGTGCCAATGTTTAGAACTCAGTATCCCAAAATCCTGCTGCACTTGCAAGAATTGGGGAGAGGAGTTGGCCTAACGGCTAGGGCGCTCGACCTCGGACCTGGGGAACTGGATTTGAGTCTTGGTAATGACGCCGAACATTCTGTGATTCTGGGAAAATCACTTAATCTCCCCCACCCTAACAAAAAATGAATGTGTGTCTTCATGTAACGTAACTGGTGCTATGTAAAGCGCTCGGTTACCTGATTGGATTCGGGTCTAGTTCACGCTATATAAAACTCTGCAAAAAAAATAAAAAATTCCAGCAAGCCCCGCACATCAAACAAATCCCTGATGCATTCGCAATTCATTTCCTACCATAGGGGGAAATCTTTACCATGTAGTGACGGGAGGAAATCTGCATTTCCAATTATTGAGGTGAGGGGAGAAATGGGGGTATAGAGTTGCATAAGAAAACAAATTCTATCCCATATTCTCATTGTAGCCCAAACTACCGGAGAAATATACACCCCCGGTGGGCGGTGTCGTTGCGGAAGCTAGGGAATCTTCCAAATATGGATCCCTGCAACCCCCTGGTCGAGGAAGCACCAGTGTTTTTCTGTGTATTGGCGCTGCCATTCCACCAGGAAGCGTAATTGCCTGATAGTAACGCAAAAGATGGGGTATGCCACGTCCACCCTTTGCCAGTGAAAGGTAAGTGTGGTCACATGCCATTCTCACATGTTTATCGCCCAAAATGAAAGCCTCCAGAGAGTGGTGAAGTTTGTGCAGCACGGACGGTGGGGTGGGGCCTGCAGCGGTATCGCCTGTAAATAAAATAAGATCATAGGTAATAGGGACATTTTGATGCCTGCTATTCGCCCTATTGAAGAAAGTGGATCCCCCATGCCAAGATTGTATCAAGGAGTGTGTCGTATTCAGTAGGACTGCATAGTTATGTGACGCAGGATTCTCTATGGTTGAGAACAGTTGAATGCTTAAGTGGGCAATTCCTAGTGTAGCCCAGGCAAACAGAAATGTCTCAGCTAGAAAGGCCTGGTTGTCCTATGTGATGGTGAGGTTGAGAGCCTGGGATTTGGCAGCATTCACCTTAAACCCCGAGGCCCTCCCTAACAGCTCAAGTTCCTCCAACAGCGGTGGCAAAGACTGACGCAGTTAAGTAATGGCCAAAAGCACATCATTATTGGATAATACTTTCTTGTGGGATTGGACCCCCATTTGAACCCCATCTGTAAGTGGATGGCCCTGTATAAGCTCTGCCAGGGGCTCCATATAGAGTGCAAACAAGAGCAGCGAGAGCAGACGCCCTTGTCAGGTCCCCTTGATATAGAGAAAGGTTGAGATATCAAGCCATTAACGAGGACTGAAGCCACTGGATTAGAGAAACTGGCCCATACCCATCTCTGGAATCGGCGCCCCAGACCAGTAGCCTCTAGGACTAGCCATAAGAAGGGCCAATGCACGTGATCGAACAGTTTTTCAGCTTTAATAGAGAGAAGCATAATGGGAACCTTGGATCTCACGGTTTAATCTATTAAATGAAGTATGCGCTTAGTATTGTCTTCGCACGTGGGTACAGGGATAAAACCCTATTGGTCCGGGTCTACCAACCCAGGCATGAGTCGCCCCAGTCTATTGGCTAGAATTCCAGTAAACAATTTTGTGTCTATGTTTAATAAGGATATGGGTTAGTAGGAGCCGCAGAGTTGTGGGTCTTTTCCAGGTTTCGGTAGGACCGTAATAATAGCCGATTTCATGGTTTCCCTAAGCGCTTCCTCTGACAATAAGGAATTGTACAGGCAGGCCAACAAGGGAGACAGCCGAGAGGCAAACATTTTGTAGAATGCAGCTGTGAACCAGTCCTGTCCTGGGGCTTTGATAACTTAAGCTTCCCTACAGCATCGAGAACGTCTTGTGATGTAATATTCAATTCTAGCAATGCAGCTGTAGGTTCTGTGAGTTTCGTGATGGGAGCCTGCTCTCAGTATGTGTAACAGTCAGTATGGGAGAGAGGGTCTGAACTGTAAAGCTGCGCGTAAAACCAAACGAATCCCAACCCTATTTCCGAGTCTCGTGTGAGGGGATGGGAGGCGTGACCTAGTATATGGGAAATACGCTGTTTATGGGTCTGTGCATGTAGTTTATGTGCCAGAAGTCTTCCCGCTTTGTTTCCCCCGTGTAGTACCTTTGTTTCGAGTGAAGTAAGAGATATACTGCTAGCTCCATATCTAAGGCTTTAAGCTGTTTCCTAATTGCTGTACGTTGGCGTTGTATCTTGTGTGAGCACACCCGCCTATGTGACTTCTCCAGTTCTGTGTCTCCAATTCTAGATGTTTGGCCTTCCTCTCTATTAAGTCATGAAGCTATTGCTATACAGGTCCCCCTCACAACCGCCTTAAGGGCGTGCCATAGTGTTGCTATCTTAGTGTTGGGGGTATCATTATCTAGTCTACTATTGATTGCTCCACTTCCAGAGCGGCAGGGGTGTAGGATAGTAATTTAGGGTTAGGTTGCCACATCTTAGAGTTGGGGAAAGAATTGGGGAGGTGTAGTGCAATTGTAATGGGGGAGTGGTCTGATATAGAGGCTACCTCGATATCAGCGTGGGCTACTTCCAGCCTGAGATGAGCAGACGCCAGAAAGTAGTAGATTCTTGCATAGGACTGATGTGCAGCTGAAAATAATAAGAAAGTCCTCGTGTTGGGGTTCAGCGATCCCCTTATATCGAGCAGCCCTGCATCTGCCATCCACTGTAGCCCCTTTGGGGAAATGCTCCAGACGACCCTGCTCTGGAGGGGAATCAGTCTAATTACATGTCGGGTATCACACTGAAATTTTACCCATCAGGACTTTAACGTCCGGGGAGGTAAGAGCCATCCCCACTGCACGGCGGTTAAAAAGCTCTTGGTGGTCGTTGGGTGCGTGTATGCATACAACTGCAAACGTGTGGTGGTAAAATGAGATGTTCAAAGCTAGGATACGACCTGCTATTTCTGAATGTACCAGTAAGACTTGCCCCTGAAAATGAGTGGATAGTAAGATCGCCACCCCCACCTTTATTCCTGGGTTTAGAGGACCAGTATTAATGGTCGTACCATTTCGACCATATCTGGCCCCAATCTTTCTTGAGCAAATGTGTCTATTGTAAAAGACATATATTGCACCGCGCAGACCTCAGTTGGGACAATAACGCTATACTCTTAGCCGGGGCGTTCAGTTCTCTAACATGAAGGCTTATTATCTTCACCATGAATATGGGGTCGGTATGTGCCGGGGAAGCCCACTAAAAGCAGGGGGTGGATCACCTGTGGTACCAATAGACGTGTTGAGGTCACAAATAGATGGAGTTTATTGACGGATAGAAAGAACACAATACAAGAAAACAAACATAACCAAATACACAGACTGGTGCTAAACTTGCAAGCGTGTAATAGGGGTCCATGTCGCCGGCCATCCGCGTTGGGTAGCAAAGGAGTAGACAGGAATGCGGGTCCCCTCCACCACACTCCCTCTGCTATACTCCAACTAACAGGCCAGACCGGGGTTCACGCTGTGTTGCCGTTAACAGCAAGGGCTTTTTAGACATTTCAGGAGATAAAAAGGACGCAATTTAAGAATGCTAACTTGAGAACGGAGAGTTTGATACCTTGTGGGAATTGCAGACAGCATAATGATGCATTTTACAATATACTGTAACCCAGCTCATCCCCGCTCTTTTCAAATGAATTAATCTTTAATTTTTGTACATTAATTAATAAGCCTCACATGGAAGGTGTAATAGGAACAAACAGTGGCCGAAGTTTGATATTTTAACGTGTTAGCTTCATGTATCCGTGCTTTTTTTATTATTTCATTTTGCACTGGTTATTACATTTTGCACTGATCTATTTTTCACAAACGTACTGTTTTTCATGCCCTGAAGATCTCTGCAAAAGACACACAATTGAAGGACGGAATGCAGAACAAATCAAAACATTCACCCCTAGTCAAGAGATGTGGGTTAAATCCATCATTCTTTTGCTCACCATGCCACCCCAGTTTAGACCTGGCCATATGGAAATCAGTCTTGATCCTGTGCCTCATGGGGAACACTCCAGCCCGAACTGCCAAGCAAGGTCCTCCCCGGACCGGAAACAAGCCTCCTAGTAACGGTTTCGGGGTTTCACCCCTCATCAGCAAAGATAGCTTGATTCCAGTGGCACAGTGAGCCCAGGACCCACGTCTGGGCATACCCGGCGCACTGAGGGCGAGGAAGCAAAAGACACACAATTGATGGTCCCGTGCTCTCCATGCCCAGATCTCTGTACTGGGGTGAATGTATGTCATTATTCTGCATTCTGTCCATCAATTGTTCTTTTTGCATTGGTCACCCCGAGTGGGACGGGTATGCCCAGACGTAGGTCCCGTGCAATCCATGCCACTGAAGTCAAGCTATCCCAGCTGATATGGGGTGAAACCCTGAAACCGGTCCTAGGATGTTTGTTTCCAGTCCAGGGAGGACCTGACCTGGCAGTTCGGGCTGGACTGTTCCCATTGAACGCAGGGTCAATACTGATTTGCATATGGCTGGGTTCAAACTGGAATGGCATGGTGAGCAAAAAACAATGGATTTAGGCCCAGATCTCTGTACTGGGCTGAATGTATGGCTTTGTTCTGCATTCTGTCCATCAATAGTTCTTTTTGCTGAAGATCTCTGCAGCAGGCCCTGCATGGGTGGAGAGTCAACCAGCTGCAGGAATCGAGTCCTGGGCTCTCATCGCCGCTGCATAGATGAGTGGCCCAGCTACAGGAATCCGATCCTTGCTGCCTGGGTCCCAGATGGCACTAGATGGAGGAATCCTAGCCTGGGTCATTGGCTGGCTCTGGAGGGAAACCTGATATGTGGCTGCTGCTCCTGGATGGAGGAATCCGGGCCCGGGTCCCTTCCTGGCTGGCACTGAAGAGAACCTGTTAAGCAGCTGCTGCTGCCCCTCGTCGACGACCGTCGCTGCTGTAGGCAAATAAGGGAAAACCATTGCAAACTGCATTCTCAAAGGGCTTCCTTTCCTTCCCCCACACAGCTACCTACTTGGTGATGTCACACGTTGTGCTGACACCCAAGCATTGCCAGTGTGAAATGGTAATCATGTGAGCATGTGCTCAGGGCTGGGTCTGGGGTGGTGTGACCCGTGCCACTGAACCGGGTGCAGATTTCAGGGGGCGCTGAATTTGCAAGTTTATATTGGTTTTAAAAGCACTTGCTGCTGCTTTCCTGGCCTCCAGCAATTTCCAGGCAATGGTAAAAATGTCAAGTTAACTCCTGTGATTAATGTTCTTCCTGAAGAGAAATCAGAGTTTTGTCTAGTTGAGGTTTTGGCTTATCATAAAATAGCACGGAGGGTTAATATGCCTGTTGCAATGAACATGTATCATGCAGACCCACAAAGTGCATACGATGTAAATAGGTCAGTGAGTTACTGCTTTTCTAAGAGACATCCTTTTGTTACCTGCAGTTTATAAGTTAACATCCTGAAATAGAACAGTGAATTATTAACTTTCATCAGAGAACTGCATGCACACTGCAAAGTACAGATTAGAGCATAGATTAATGTTGCAAAAAGGCTTCATTTGGGTAAAAATCGATTCTAATTATTAAAGAGAACCCCCAACTACAGTGTTCCATTTTCAAATCAGTGTTTGTGCTTCTCCAGACCAAGCACTCAAACTATACTGCCTACCAGTATAGATGACATGTCATGAGGGAATCCATGCTTGAGGTGGTCACCACGTCCACCACGGATGGGGGGGCGCCAGCAAACAAACTTTGTCGCAACGGGCACCGCCAGCCCTAAAGCCAGCCCTGCATGTGCTGCAGAGTAGAAATACTGTGTTTGCTCACATGATCACCATTTCTTTGAGGAATCCTGGCATGCTGCAGGAGGTACAAGTACTCTACCTGGGCATTGAAAAGTTACGATACTCATGGGGAATACAAAAATAAGTGCTGGTACTCAGTACCAATGAGTACTGGCTCATTCAAAGCACTGTCTATTTCGATATCAATGAGGGCACATCATTGGATTCCCTGACATAATGGGATGCATTTAAGGTGATAGAGCGTATTTTTATTCCTCATTTGCCTTCAGCCACTTAAAAAAACAGCCACCTATTTGTAGCCTTACTTATTGACCTTGAATGTCTTTGGCTTTTTATATGGAGTCTCTCATTGTCTAAGCCTGTAAGGGTACATTTTTAGGCCGGAAGGTAAATTCCCCTACTGAGAGAAAAAGGGTGAGGTTGGATTTACTCCAGCTAGGTCTTTAAAGGAACCTGATGGACATTATCGATAGCCTGGAAAGGCATGGAGCGATCCAAGGAGTATCAAAAAGGCATAATCATAAGACCCGGAAAAAAAAAGAAAAATAAACCTATTTCCACTGAATCAACAGGTCCCAATATGCGATTATTTTCTTACTGCATGTTCTAGACATGTCCATCTTGGATACTTCATATAATGAGTTCAACCAATCTGAATGTTTGGGGGGAGCTGGATCTACCCACTGTTTGCAGATTTGCATTCTAGCCATTAATAATGAACAAATAACAGCGATCTGGCAGGGCCTACGATGTTACTGTTGAGGCCGAAAATGATCAGGGACAGGTTTATATGAATTGGTACCCTTAAGATACTCTCAAGTGTCTTCCGCACTTCTTCCCAGAAAAAAGCGATGGAGGGGCAGTATTTAAACATATGTATGTCCGATGCATCAGCCAGCCCACATTTATTGCACACTACTTGGTTCCCTTTCAGAAATTTAGATAATCTGAGAGGGGATAGGTATGCACTGTGAGCAGTGAACAGATGATTCCGCTTCAGCCAAGCAGGTTTAACTAGTCTGAAGAGAGTTCTACCATAGAGAATCACACTGTTTGTCCGGGATCTGTTCCCCCCCCATAGCTCATATGCAAGCTTAAATTCCCCATCCACCGCCTCTTCAATAGCCCAATACCACACTGAGACCTCTCTTTTTCATGCCGGCCTCACAACTAGCTGTTGTTCCAAGCCAATGCCCTTACCAAATGATTTATTCTGTCTTAACTGGAATTGTGCCCAACTTTTTAGCTGGATATACATAAATCTTGAGAGACCTGTCCCTACTCTCTTTCTTAAATCTTCCCAAGAAACAAATTTATCCTCATTAATCAGGTCTCCCCACACTTTTATTCCAGCTTCTCTTAATGGTATCATCAAATTATCCTGGAGGCACACTGGTAAACCTGGTGAGTCTCAGAGTGGTGCTAGATTTGAAAAGTAATTAAGATCCACCCTATTTCTTAATCTGGCCCATATTTTTGCTATTGACTGGAGGACCTTTAGTCTGACCTTTTTAAAGAATTTCTGGTCCCCAAATTTAAACATAAAGCCTTCTTCCAGTAAACCCGCACCCCTTAACATTGCCCGAAACATGTCTCCTCCCACTGTACTCTCAGGCATTTTCAAAAACATTAGAGAATGTGAAAGCTGGAAGGCCCAGGCATAGTATTGCAGGTTGGGTAAAGCCAATCCTCCTTTCTCTCTCTTTCGCCTTAGTTTTTTTCCAGGCGAATCTGGTCGATCTATATCTCCAGATAAAGGAGTTTACCTCTTGTTGGAATTTGTCTATAAGGGATTTGTCAAAAAAAGGGGGGATTGTATTGAAAAGAAATATGAGCTTAGGTAAAATTGTCATTTTGACCAGATTTACCCTCCCCAAGATGGATAAGGGGAGATGTGCCCATGCTTTCATCTGTTTCTGACACTCTCTGAAGACTCGCTCTAGATTGGTTTCTGCGATTTTTCCTACATCCTGCACAATTCTGACCCCCAAGTACCGCATGATGGAGCTAATCTGGAATTGCGTTTCTCTAATATTCCACGTAATTATTTCCGTCTTACTGGCATTGATTTCGTACCCAGAGACTTGTCCGAATTCCTCTGCTAATTTTATGACAGTCGGAAAAGCTGTATCCAAGTCTGCCGAGAGTATCAGGATGTCATCCGCATACAGGGTCACCCTCCTCTCCCACTCTCCATATTTAAAAGAGATGATGTTAGGGTTGTCTCTAAGTCTCTGTGCAAAGCGCTCTATATACATATTGAAGAGGGGAGAGGGGGCAGCCCTGTCGCGTTCCCCTAGTTATTTTAAATGCCTCAGTCAGAGTGCCATTGACCAGCAATCTAGCTGACGGTGTTTGGTATAATAGCTGAATGGTACGACGGAATTTATCCCCCAAATTAAATCTTGCCATGACTTCCGACAGGTATCCTCAATTCACCCTGTCGAAAGCCTTGGTAACATCCAGAGTTAAAACCGCCAGGGGGAGTGAGTAGGTGTAGGCAATATCGATTGCACCGACCAGATTTTATATAAGGTCTGCCAATTATCGCCCTTTAACAAACCCTTTTTGGTCTGGGTGAAGAATGTCGTTTGCCACCATCCCCAGCCTGGTTGCTAAGATGGAAGAGAAGAGTTTATATTCTGTGTTTAAAAGTGATATCGGTCGATATGAGCTGCAACTAGCTGGGTTTTTGCCGGGTTTCAAAATTAGGACCACCGTCGCATCATCCCAGGAACTAGCTCCCTCCAATAGTATCTTATTAAACAATTGAGTAAGTACTGGGATTATGGCCTCCTGTAGAGATCAATATATTTCCACTGGTAGCCCGTCAGACCCGGCCGCTTTTCCTCTTTTGCCACCTGCAATGACCTTCCTAACCTCCTCTTCTGTGATGGCGCACAGCAGATCTATCTGTTGTTCGGAACTAATAGATGGTAAAAGGGTCCCATCTAACCAGTGTGTTACTTTAGCACTGTCCTCTGTGCAGGTCTCTCTATAGATGTCTTGGAAATAATTCAGAAAATCCGTACCGATATCTTTGTCTGAGGATAGGGAGGGTGCCTCATCATCCACCTTTATTTCTTTGATATGGTTCCGGAGCTGGTCTGCTTTAACTTTCCATGCAAGTAGTTTGCCTTTCCCTTCACCAAATTCAAAATGGGCAATCTTGCTTGCCTCCCACCTGCGCATGAGTGTCCCTTAAAGAATACTATCTAGCTCTTTTTTTAAATGATCGAACTCTTCCAAATCTTCCTTCCGGCCAATACCAGTCTGACTGTTCATTTTGCTCTCGACTGCCCTCATTTCCGCTTCCAGAGCCAAGGTCGCTTCCCTATATTTCTTCTTTCTATAGCTTGATCTGTTAGTAATACTGCCTCTCAAGAAAGCTTTGAGTGTGTCCCAAACTATTGCGATGTCAGCTGTGCTTAAGTTTCTCTCTAAAAAAAAAGTTTAGGTTAGTTTCAATGAAAAGGAAAGCAGTGTCCTCTTCTTCAAGCAGTATTGTTCGATCAAATGACCAAATTCTGGTATGCTGTGGCTGTATGCAGTCTATAGCTAATAGGACTCCTCAGTGCTGCGAAAGATGCTTTTTTTTCCAGTTCAGGGAAGACATTGTTTGGCAGTTCGGGCTGGACTGTTCCCATGAGGCACAGGGTCAGACTGATTTGCATATGGCAATGTCTGAACTGGGGTGGCGGAGTGAGCTAAAGAATGAGGATGGATTAAACCCAGATCAGTTGACTGGGGGTGAGTATTTGCAATGTTCAACACTCCGTCCATCATTCCCTTTGGTTTTGCTTTGTTCACTCTAAGTTGGCAGGGTATGCCCAGACTCGGGTCCCTTGCCACTGGATTCAAGCTAGCCTGGCTGATGACGGCTGATTAGCCAGAAACCGGTCCCAGGATGCTTGATTTCCGGTCCAGGGAAGACGTTGCTTGGCAGTTTGGGCAGGACTGTTCCCATGAGGCACAGGGTCAGACTGATTTGCATATGGCCATGTCTGAACTGGGATGGCGGAGTGAGCTAAAGAATGATGATGGATTAAACCCAGATCAGGTGACTGGGGGTGCTTGCAATGTTCAACACTCCGTCCATCATCCCCTTTGGTTTTGCTTTGACTAGGAAAGATGGCGGAGGCCCACAGCGTTCGGCTGATGATGGAATAATGCCCCCTCCCCCAACCCCCAAGTGCATTACCGGCATGGGGCTGCTGTCTGTGGAGAGAAAACACTGACCCGCAAGACACCTGGCGCTGCCTGATTTGTGAGAGGATGGGTGGCCAGCCTGCAAGAGGTACTACGGAGCGGTAGACTGGATTGCCTAGCAGCGGCCAATCCAGGAGGCGTCCCCAATACAACAGGAGAAGTGGCGAGGACGTGTGAGGGGACGGTATCAGGAACTGAGGCAAGTGGAGAGGTAAGGGGGGCCTGGGGATGCTCCCCAGAGGCTCCGTGGTGATAGGGGCTACCGAAGACCTGGAGCCTCTGTCACGGGAGCGTGCCGGGCTGTCGCTTCTGTCTCCCATTACCACTCGCCCCCTCCTTCCCCTTACCTGCACAAGAACTGGGCCGCACCTGACCCGTGTTGACTGCAGCACCTCCCGGCTGCTATGGATAGCGTTGGCTGCCCACTGGGGAGCCCTGCGGGGGTGGCTGACGCTGCGTGGACCTCTGCTGCAAAAGCAGTGATCTGGCCTAACAGGCTGCAGCAAACAACACGCGACGCATGCAAATCACAGACTGCACCCACGCTGGCCATTGAGCTGGTGGAAGGAGAGATGAGTGCTAACTCCCGAAAAGCCCCCTGGAGACAGCAATAAACAGAAAATTAGCTGTGAAAGCCTGCTAGAGTGTGGGGATACCCAAATTTAACAACACGAGGATCTGGTCACGAAGAAAGCAGGCATATCACTCTCACATGGTGTTAGAAATGAGGGTATCTTGTTGGCAAAGGTATTTACCTTTGTCCAAATAGGGACCCTTGCTTCTAGGCAGGGTAAGGGGGATAAACTCTTTAGATAACCACTGCTCACCCCCTGAGAAGCTTGGCACGAGCAGACAGACTTATCCAAAAGACAATGTGGAAAGTATTTGTACTCAAAACACTCAGTGATAGCACCACAAATGGACACCACACCAGTTTAGGAAAAATAAAGTATCTTTATCTAAAATCAACAAGACTAAAACCCAACATACATACGTACTAAGAATATGACTTTAAAAAGGTTTCAACAATTGGCTCATTGAAAACTATGGATGCGTGATTCCTCTCAAAGTACCTGTAGTTGCGACAAAATTCACAAGGCCTAACAGCGGCAGAGATGGGACGTGTTGAAAAACAAAGATGTGTCAGTTCCTGAGACCATAGGGAGGCATTGCAACAGCTCTGCTGCACTCAGGAGAAGTGATGTGTCAAATCCGGTCTGTAAGGGGAAGTGATGCGTCAATTCCTGGACGGTTCTGGTCCGCGGGTGAATTGTTGGGAAAACTTGCCGCACAGGTACGATGTGTGGAAATCCAAGATGCGGCCAATCCAGGAGGCGTCCCCAATACAACAGGAGAAGTGGCGAGGACGTGTGAGGGGACGGCAACAGGAACTGAGGCAAGTGGAGAGGTAAGGGGGGTGATGTCGAACGGCGCTGCATCGGTTTCTCCAGCCGTTATGCGTCGATTCTTGCAGCGGCAACAGGCGCTGTGTGAGTTTCAGCAGCAGCACGGCGATGCATGGAGATTCTTCTCGCACAGTGGTGCTGCGGCAGAAAAACAGCCGAAAGATGAGCGATGCGTTGATTTTCTTGTAGTTGCATTGCTTTTCCAGCTCCCAACAGCAGGATCAACCTCCAGAAGCCCAACACAGTCACAGGCACCTCTTGGCAGGTCAGAACCTGAGCAAGAAAGTTCAGGGGAGCTGGGGGTGACGTCTTTGTGTCCCTGAGACTTCAGAACAGGAGGCCAGCACACATAGGCCCTTGGAGATATTCCTCAAGCAGGGGGCACAGCACACAGCAAAGAGCTTATCCTTTCCTTGGCAGAACCAGCTACTGCCAGCCAACCCCAGACAGCACACAGCAAAGGGACAGTACTTCTCCTTCAGTTTCTCCAGCTCTTCTCCTTGGCAAAGGTTCCTCTTGAATTCCAGAAATTATCTAAAGTTCTGGGTTTTCAGTTGTAATACTTGTACCCCAAAATGTCTTTGTACTCTTTGTGCAAGGGTCTCTGAGCCCAGTCTAACCCAGTTCTGTCCTCATTGGTGCAGCATGACAGCAGGGGGTTGAGACAGCATTGTGCAAGGGAGACAGGCCCTATTCAGGTGCAAGGAAATCTCCACCCACTACTCTAAATTCAGCCAGAGTCTATTCAGCCCCGCTCGGAGTCGGAGTTCAGTGAGCCTAAACTTTATTTCTCCATCTTGTCCCAAAGGGAAGTTATATTTATAAGATGTTATAAATAAGCTCCCATTCTAGCCTCTGGGACCAGATAGCCTTTCAATAGTGAAAAACGAACTTGGCAGTATTTCACTATCAGAACATGTCACACACACCAGTACATGTCCTACCTTTTACATACAGTGCACGCTGCCCAGGGGGGTACTTTGGGCCTACCATAGGGGTGCCTTACATGTAGAAAAAGGGAAGGTTAGGGCCTGGCAAGTGGGTGCATTTGCCAAGTGGACATGGCAGTTAACAACTGCGCACAGACACTGCAGTGGCTGGCCTGAGTTACCTTTTCAGAGCTACTCATGTGGGTGGCACAATCAGTGCCCACCAGTAGCATTTCATTTACAGGCCCTGGCACACTTCAGTGCACTTTACCTGTGGCTTACCAGTAAATCAAACATGCCAATCAGGGAGAACCAAGTGTAACAACAATTTACACAGGGAGCACTTGCACTTGCACTGATCAGCAGTGACATAGTGCCTAAAGCATCTGCCCAGCAAAAACTAAATCCAGCACAGCATCAAAAATACAGGAGATAGAGGCAAAAAGTCAGGGCAACCATGCGAAAGATGGCAAGTGTAACACATGGTGAACATGGTACGCAAAAACCCCAAACAGCGCCGCCTGCAATTTAATACAGCCAGAAACCGGGGGTGATACAGACTCGAGACATGGCAGATGAAGAGGGGCTGAGGGAGATGGGTTGAAACCCCCCCCCCCCACAGAACAGCATCGATGGCCGAGCTGCGCTCAGGTTTTAAGGCAGATTCGATGCTCTGGACAGAAGACTGGATGGCCTGGGGGAGCACATAGATTGGCATGATGCCAGACTCGACACAGCAGAAGGCAGGATATCGAATCTTGAAGATGGAGCGGCCCAAATGGCTAAGAAACTGGAGAGAATGGAGAAACTGATGAAGACAGTCATCATGAAGAACGAAGACCTGGAGGTGAGGAGCAGAAGGAATAACATACATATTTTGGGCATTCCCAAATCCACGAACACTGGGCGAATAGATCAATTTGTCGAGCGCCTCTTGACCGACCTGTTTGATGGGGAAGCCTTCACTGCTACGTTTTTCATTGAGCAGGGCCAGCTGATGACATTTGGTGGGGTGTAATGTTTGTGGATGAATTTTAAGTACTGAGTAAGCAAAAGGAGGAAGCTCTACTGACAAAATGGCGGGTTGGGGGGTCTTCCCTGGAGAAACCTTTGAAAAAAGAGGGCCAAATGGCGTACTTTAATAAAGAATTTTGTGAAAAGCAAAATGTATAAACCATTGAATGTGAACCGAATTTGTGGCACACTTTGTCCAAATTTCAACATTTTGGAATGTTTGACTTGTATGTGAATTTATATCAAACAATCAAACACTGCCTAGGTGAATAAGTTGAGCTTTGGCTAACAATCTTCATCATGTTATTTGATTCTGTTTTGGTAATGTGTGCATGTGGACATGAAGGAGATAGCATGAGTGAGTTCTTCATTGGCAAGATATATTGAATAATAATGTGATGTTTTGTACTTTTGGATAAAAAAGCATCTTTTGATTCCTTCTTTCCTAATCCTCACTATTGTATGGTTTAAGTAGTAGTTTGTTGCCTTAAGTCTTTACACTGATTTTTTCATCCCTGCCTTAAGGAACTCCCATCCTACCAGCAGGGGGCCTCTTTTCCTTTACACTGTAAAACAATATGTCAAACCATTAAAGTATGCCCCATATCTTACTACATCCTGCCTCAAAATGTCTATCCGAGCGAGTTCAAATTGTCTGGGTTGTTTACGACAGGCCAGTATTGAGAACTCAGGAGCGGAGTGTTTTTTAGTGTGTCATAAAGGTGTTCACACTACAGGCACATTTAATACTTGGCCTATCTGCAGAGCACCCTGAAAATGGCAACTGCTAATTTTGGGAAAGCACATAAAGGAGGTCACACAGATGTCAAAATATGCACAGCTAGAAATTAAAAGAAATCCCCTGCTCAGAAGTGAGTGGAGTTTGTATGTTGTCTGAGCACAGGAGATAGAGGAGTGGAGGAGATGAAAGGAAGTATGAACAAATAGGAGAGAGTGTTAACTGTGTTGAAGAGGAAAATGAATATGTGAGAAATGTACAAATACTGGATTGCAGGAAAATGTGTGGAGAGAAATAGATGCACGTTCCAACAGAGAGAGAATGGAAAGAAAAGTGGTGTGAAAGGGAGACATGGAAGTAACAGGTACTTTGAAGACTATTATCAATTACACAGACCTTATTAAAACTTAATTCACAGTGCTTCGCTCCATAGAGAACCACCTCACCCCCTTTCATTCCACTTAAAGCACTGTGCATGCCGGGTAACTTTTTCCCCCTTTCAGAGTCGTAGCAATTTTCACCAGTTTTTTGCTTAACATGAATTCAGTTAACAAGAAATTATAGTTGTCATATTTGATTTTCATAATTAAGGCGCTAGGAACTGCTGTGTGCAACTACATACATCTAATAAAACAATTGCACTTTTTATAATATTGATAGTAGTGTTATCATAAAATGGAAATAAATACTGGGTTGCAAACGAGTTTAAAAACATTCCACCCATCTTCTAAGGATCATCAAAGGCTCATAGTGAAAATTCTTCTGTCTTTGAAACATCAAACATATAGGTCTACAGAGCTATTGCTGACCCGCCTAGATTCTCCAAACAAAGCAATTAACTCTGACTCTACTGCAGGGCTCACAGTTATAAAACAGTGACAGAACTTTTCTCCTGCCCATGACCAGCAAGAGTGGGTCACTCGAGACACATGTACCGAAACAGAAAGCAACAAGAAGTAGAATACCAATGATACGGCACACAAAAACACACTCAGAAGCACAGAAGAACTCTGCAGCAGGTGCTTCCCATTAAAGTTATTCTTAAACACAATGCCCCAGCTGTACTGGTCACTTGCTCAAAAGCTGGCCCAGCACAACACTCTCTTACTGCTTTTCCAGGAATGCCTGTAGTTTTTGTAAAGGGACCTTTACTCACTGCTGACAGCTACTTTGCTGCTCAGTTACTGATGTGCTGGAGTGAGTTGCCGGTCCCGTCCGGAGATTAAAGATGGCGCTCCTGTCTGACTGGTCGACCCGGGGGTAGCGCAGCTGGCAGGCTGACACAGATAATGCCTTTTTTCTGCGGCGCACTGCTTTGTAAGTCCCAGTGAGAGCTGTCCTTGATGGTGTATAACAAGGAACAGTGGTCCTGTGGACAATGTATGTAATATGTGGTAGTGGTAAAAGCAATGGCAATTTATATGGGTAGACAGATGTCGGATAGAAAAAAAAAACATACACAACAAGACAATCACGAGTATTCGCTGTTTATGTAAATATGTAATCAAATTAATCAAGAAAGTGCGTGGTGTCCCAAGTGAACATAAGACCTACATATCAAAGGTGACAGTTTGTGACATTAAATAGGTTTCAAGAATACAAAAACGGCCATAGCATAAATATTTAGTAGTTTAGTAACAGCCTTCTAATAGAATAGTAGAGGTTGGGGAATGGTTCGTTTTAGAAGTGTGTCGACGGCGTTTCGACCCCACCATCAATAAGGGGTCTCTTCAGGACCTAACAATGAGGGACAACTCAAAACATACTCAAGGGATAAATAAGTGGGCCAAAATGGAGGAAAACCACAAAATAAATCAAACGGTAGTCAATTGACCAATGGTTGTACCTGAATGAATGAGAATCCACTGTAAGAGTGTAACTGGCACACCAGAAGGAAATGTATTCTGAGAAAGGTACTCACATGGGGCCCAGCCGGGCTCTAATCGAGAGAAGGAAATAAAAAAAGAAATGTGAGCTTTATTGTGATGTGGGAAGGAACAATAGCTAAGGACTGTGTTGGTCTTTAACTTACCCCAGTGAGGGGAAGGGGGCTGACAGTCCTTGCGGCATCTTGTGTGATATTAGACGTCAGTAATGTAAAGGGAACATGACAATCCGTGTTATGGATGTATATCTATTTAGAGGAGAAAGGTGGGCAAGAATGAGGAAAAACCACAGAGCATGGTATGGCCTGTTTATCAGCGTTATTGTAGAATATACAGGGGGCTTACCCAAATTAGCAGAGCGAAAGAAAAATCATCTGCAAATACTACGACTTGGGCCGCCGTAGGCAGCCTCATAAATAATCTGAAGTAATAAAGTCCGTTCATGGAGGACCACCGAAGTCAGCCCCCTTCCGTAGAATCACTAAGAGCAACGCGCGGCTGCAGTAGCTAATTATAGCTTAGAGCCGTGTCCGTACGATCTCGTGCCACGCAGCGTGGCAGGCATTGCAGGATATAAATAAAGAGCACGAGTATCGTGCCGCTCTGGGTTCACTCGTTGAGGAGTACACTGATGAGTGCTCCCATGGGGATGTTTACTATCTTCATGGATTGTTGTCAATAGGGCAAAAGGCTATTCCGGCAATGTGTGCTTATTATGAAGGGGATTACTTGTGGATAAATAATGATAATAATAAGCAAGAGAAAAATAAGAATCACAGATTAAACAGAGTGGTGGCGGACATAGAGATATGGTGGATACATAATGGGGCCATGTCTGTTTAAAATTATATACATGTATATACATTGACGGAGACTATTGCAATTACAGTGCGGTAATTATAATCAAGACAATACAAAAGAGGTATCATTGGGTGTTGACCACTCAGGGGGGATGACATCTCATTGTGTTAATTCATAGAGGTACAGTTCAAGGACAGATTGTCTAATCAGTTTGATAGAGTGGCAACAAAACCATGCTATTCTTCAGCAGTGTTCAGTCCATAAGTGATAGAGTTGGCCCGTTCTATCCATCGGCATTTCAGTCTTGGTAGGATCTGTGATAGGTCTCCTCCTCTTTCAGGAATGGTAGTCTTGTCGATAACTTGCCATTTGACATCATCCGCTGTATGCTTCTTTTCAATGAAATGAGTTACCAAAGGTGCGTTCAATACAGAGCATCTTTTCTGCTGCGATGCAGGCAGATGCGGGTCTTGATTGGTTGTGAGGTTTGAACAATATAGGGTAAAGGGCATGGACACCATATGCAGTGAACTACGTTACGTGTGCTACAATTGGAGAAAAAATTTAAGTCTTGTCTGATGTTACTATGTTTGTTCTAAGGCCTTTGTGTCAAAGGAAAACATACAAGCAATACAGTCACACATCGGAAGTGACCTTTCGCTTCTGGAAGGGCTCAAGCTGATTCTAGTGTTCTTGGATCATGACTAGTGCAGCATTGTGTGGACGAGTGCACCAAGTGGTCTTTGATATTTTTACCACGTTTGTACTCCTCCAGGAGTGAACCCAGAGCGGCACGATACACGTGCCCTCTTCCTTCATCTCCTGCAATGCCTGCCACGCTGCGTGACACAAGATCGTTCGGGCACAGCTCTAAGCTATAATTAGCTACCACAGCCGCACGTTGCTCTTAGTGATTCTACAGAAGGAGGCTGACTTCAGAGGTCCTCCATGAACGGACTCCATTATCCTGTTACTTCGGATTATTAATGAGGATGACTACGACGGCTTAAGTCGCAGCATTCGCAGAGGATTTTTCTCTCTCTCTGCTAATTTGGGTAAGCCCCCTGGAAATTCTTCGATAAGGGTTGTAAACAGCTAACAGTCAACACCATGCTCTGCAGTTTTTCCTCATTCTTGAGCCCATTTTTCCTCTAAATAGATGTACATCCATAACACAGATTGTTGTGTTCCCTTCACATTACGGACGTCTAATATCACACAAGACGCCGCAAGGACTGTCATCCCCCTTCCCCTCAGTGGGGTAAGTTAAAGACCAACACAGTCCTTATCTATTGTTCCTTCCCACATCACAATAAGGCTCACATTTTTTCTTTATTTCTTTCTCTCGATTAGTGCCCGGCTGGGCCCCATGTGAGTACCTTTCTCAGAACAGACTTCCTTGTGGTGTGCAGGTTACACTCCGACAGTTGATTCTCATTCATTCAGGTACAACCATTGGTCAATTGACTACCGTTTGATTTTTCTTGGTTTTTCTCTGTTTTGGCCCACTTTCATATCCCTTGATTATTTTTTTAGGTGTCCCTCTTCGATAGGTCCTGAAGAGCCCCCCTGTTGATGGTGAAGTCGAAATGCCATCAACACATTTCTAAAACAAACCATTCCCCAGCTCCTTCTATTGTATTAAAAGGCTGTTACTAACTAATGTTGATGTGACAGTTTTATTTTTCTCTCTTGGGGGTTCTTTTCCACAAGTTTTTTCTCAAATTGTGTCGTTTTCTAAAATCACAAGTATTTATGAAATTTAACTAATGTGGAAACATTGTTTGTAGTAATGTATGATGTATATACAAATTATATGCCAACAGAACACACATGATTGTTTTGCTATTTACAAATTTAATATAAAAAAACAAAATAATAAAAAGAAATTTTGAATGTATTTTGAGTAATCTTGTATTCTGGGGTTCTTGCTAAACATAAGTGATTAATACTGCACAAATAAGATAGGTCAGTTAAGAGGTTCTTTCTCTTCAGATGGCTGCACAATGCCATGAGGGATGCACTGTATGGACAGGAGAGGCGCTAACCTTACTCAGTGGCAGCAGGCGCTGCAAACCTTTTTTGAAAACCAGTTGAATCCATCAGAATGCCCACCATTAAAGGTCAGTGACAACACTAGTGAGGTCGTGCAGCGCCAGTTGCCAGAAAAACAACAGGCAAGGCACCGCCCCACTGAATTCGCATGAGGGCACTGCCGTGGCACAGACACCTCCTTACATGGCATATTACAGGCCGAGAGCAGGGCCAAGAAGAGAGGGGTCCGCCGCATGTTTGTTTGTTCCTAGCAGTTGAATCAGTACAGTACTTCAATTCTCTCTAGTCCTGGCAGGGGAAACATTTAGTTTGAGTCCCCCAGCGAATCTAAGCACTGCTCTTATGTTGCACATAATGCTAAGCAGCATAAGAGCAGTGCTACGATTGGCTGGGGCATGCAAGCACAACGCTCCACGGAATACCAATGGGGCTGCGTCTTTGCTGTCGCAGCTCCATGGCTGCCTTCAATGTGGAAGCCTGAACTGCGCATATCAGATTGGCCACAGAAAATATACAGCCAATCTGACCTGCGCAGCTCAGTTTTAGCCTTGGCTCCTCGTCACACCCACTAGGACACCGTAGCCCAGCCCTATAAGGAAATAATATCAATGGAGTGACGGAGCGAATTTAAATGATCAAAATGAGTCTGGTCGCAGCAGTAGGAAAAAAACGCTGCTGTCATTGATTGAGCAGACCGATCACTAGGGCCGCGCCCTAACCCCGGCTGTTTACCCCCCCACCATAATTGCTAGGCTACTGAATTTCAGGGACTGGGACACGGTGTTGCGGCTGGCACCGGAAAGGGGCCCCTGACATGGTAGGGTTCAACGATGTCCATCTTACCAGACTTTACGTCACTTGTCCAAGAAGCACAATGTAAATACACTAGAGTAAAAGCCACTCTCTGAAATCTAGGCCTTAGATACGGCATACTCTGCCCTGCCCGTCTCAAGGTTGCCGTCAATGTTAAACCACAAGTATTTGGCAATTCCACAGATGTCCAAGTCTTTTGTAAACAGTACTCTGAGAAACAACGCACATCGGGAGGGAACTACCGCGAAAGCTCACTGTCAGATGACCAGTCAAATGCCAACTATGCAATGTGAGAAAAAGAGGCTATAGTCACTACCTAATAACTCCCATATCTTAAAATCTTTTACCAGACTGAAATCACCAGAGGATTTTACAGCATAGTCAATAAGAGTGGCAGATTTCCCACTAGCAAAGGTATTTTTACCCGACTGATCACCATTGCACCTACCATTAATATCATATCATAATGTCATATTTAGGCTGTCAAATATGGACAACAATTTCCTACCTTTCCTGTCCCTGAGATATTTAAGAAGAACCTGAACCAGGATTTCCAATACATTATTATTTTCCATCTGAAAGTAATCATTCAGCATTTGACTGGGGATTTTAGCATTAAGATCCCCTACCAATAGGATTGGAGGTTTGCCAAAGTTTTTTCAATTACAATTACCATCACTTTCGACTATTTATCCTGGCTATTTTTAGGAGGGAAAATTGCTTTTACTATAATTTGATCTATGCAAACATTTTTCACCTAAATTTCCTAGCTTTTCTACAGACCTGAAATTGTAATATTTGAAACGATATAGGAGTTGATGAAAATCTTTTGAATTATTATACTGTGTTTTACTGAAACCAAAAATGCTAACCCCACTGCAGGGCGTCCATATTGTCCCTTAACTGCATCCACACTATAAATCAATAAATCATTCATTATAATTTCTTTAAATTCCCATGTTTTTTGCAGAGTATTAACAAATATTTATTCTTTTCTAAAATGGACAATAAAGATTTCAGATTCCTTTGCAAGCCAGATATATTCCAAGAGACAAGAGAAACACCATCATCAGGAACTCCAAAAAGGAGGTTTTAGGTTAGCATTTTGAGGATTAGTCGCTCTAGACACCCAATTCCAGTCATATTCACCCATTACAGATGAATCATCAGATTTAGCATACATTTACCTTTCATTCAATGACTTTGATACAATCCCTTCGGTTCCCCCACCTAAAAATCTATTATTAAACCTATGACTTAAAATTTGTTTTGCTGTGCTGCCATTGGTACATCACAGCGACCTCAGTGGTAGTTTTCAATCTCTCTTTGACTTTCAAATGGAACTGAATGGGAAGGAAATCTCTCATATACATAATAACCTGCTCATCACAAATTATTAATTTCCTGGACCACTACCCTGAAAATGAACAGTTTCATATGGCCAAAATGCTGCAACATCAGTTGCCTTCGAGAAGGAAACCAAAGCAAAGTCCTTCGAAACCAACTTGGAGAGCTTCGGTATTGAGACCACTGACTCATGATCAGTGAAATTGCTCTCCCTAAGTGAGGCCTTCCCCCGAGCCCCTGCACTCTCGAGTGTTGGTGTTCGAGGACCTCCTCCACCCGCAGGTTATTCATGCACCTCATCCCTTAGGGTCTAGTGGACCTCTGTCTCCTTTCTCTCGCTCCGCTTTTCTCTCCGTTTTTCACCCTCTTTTCAATCTTTCTTTCTGCACTTTTCTGCTTTCTGCTCTTTTGCTTTCTGCTTATCCCTCTTATTTTTCCCTTTGTCCTCCTTAATGCCTGTTTTCCCTGCCGCTGCTGCACCCGCGGTCCCTCCCCCCCAGAGCAACCGCCCCAATCCAGCCCCCTTCCCCGCTCCCACCTCCCAACTGTCCAGCCCTCCCCGACCCCTACTTAATGGCGGCCGCTGCACGACGCGCGCACCAGGTGCGCCACTGGCACGCTGAAGGCTCGCCAAAGGCAAGCCCGTCTGTGCCCGTCTGCAACCCGACTGCGACCAGCGCCAGTAACCCTGGACCTACGCACCGCCAACGCTACGACCCAGCAGCACTCCACGCACTCAACCCAGGCCGCAACAACAACTGCAAGCTAGCCTCACCAGCAGACACCCACGGACCCTTCAGCTGTCACCGCTGCCGACAAACCTACAGCACCGCAAGGAACACGGACCCAGCACAACACGACCGCAAGAACACACCCGAACCGAAGACCCTGCAATGCATCCTCCTCAACGTCTGATCCCTCCCACAAACATGCCACCGAAATCTGGCACCTCCTCGACAGCACCACCCCGGACGTAGCATTCATCGAAACCTGGACCAACACCACCTCGGGACTGGACATCGCCATCGCCATCCCCCAAGGATACAAGATCTCCAGGAAGGAACGCCCCCACCTGGAATACCCGCGCCAAGAAATCCAGATGGTTTACCACCGAACTTCGAGAGTCCAGATGCACTTGCCGCCACCTCGAAAAGGCCTGGACGAACACTAAATCCACAGAAGCCCACAACAACTTCAGAGCCGCCACCAACGCCCGCCACCAACGCCCACCACCAACTCATCAGGGCAATGAGGAAAAAAGCGATTGAAGACAGAATCTCCACCCACGCGCACAACAGCAAGGAACTCTTCAACATCATCAAGGAGTTCGCCCAACCCACCAGCGAGTCTACTGACATCCCTCCATCACAAGACCTCTGCGACAAACTCAGCACCTTTTTCCCTCACAAAATCAAGAGCATCTACGACAACTTCGACGAAGACAACCAACACACTGAACCCTCACCAACCACCCCTGACATCCCGGAAACCGGCGATTGACAACTGGACAGCCCTCACCACCGAAGACACACTGAAGACAATGAAGTAAATCCACTCAGGGGCTCCCGTGGACCCCTGTCCTCACCACATCTTCAACAGAGCTGCCGACACCATCGCACCCATGCTCCGCCACACCATCAACCGCTCCCTGGCGCCCTCCTCGTTCCCCGATGACTGGAAACCCGCCTAGGTCAACCCCCTCCTGAAGAACGCCTCGGCAGAGCCAACTGACCTCAAAAACTACAGACCCATCTCCCTGCTCCTGTTCCCAGCGAAAGTCATCGAGAAAGCCATCAACAGCCAACTCACCACATTAATCGAAGAGCACAACATCCGACTCCTCCCAATCCGGCTTCATAAAGAACCACAGTACGGAAACCGCCCTCCTCGCCACAAAAGATGACATCCGCACCCTACTGGACAAAGGAGAAACAGTAGCCCTCATCCTTCTCGACCTCTCAGCGGCGTTCGACACAGTTTTTCACCGCACCCTAATATGCAGACTCCACGATGCAGGAATCCAGGACAAGGCCCTCGACTGGATCCGCTCCTTCCTCTACGGCAGAACCCAGCGGGTCAGACTCCCCCCATTCCTCTCGGACCCTACACCTGCGACCTGTGGAGTCCCCCAGCGCTCCTCCCTCAGCCCGACGCTCTCCAACGTCTACATGGCTCCACTCGCCCGCATTGTTAGGACCTACGGACTGATCATTGTATTGTACGCAGACGACACCAAACTCCTCCTCTCCCTATCCAACAAACCAAACACCGCCAGACAACTTTCAAGAAGGCATGGAAGCTGTCGCCAAATGGATGAAAAACAGCTGCCTACAACTAAACACAAACAAAACAGAAGTACTCATCATGGGCCCAAAGCCCGACACCTGGAGCGACACCTAGTGCCCCCCGCCCTCGAAAACCCACCAACCCCCATGGACCACGCACGCACCCTGGGAATCATCCTGGACTCCGAGCTCAAAATGGACCGCCAGATCAACTCAGTCTCGTCTTCCTGCTTCCACACCCTCCGCATCCTCCGTAAGACC
This sequence comes from Triturus cristatus, assembly GCF_964204655.1. Lineage (NCBI taxonomy): Eukaryota > Metazoa > Chordata > Amphibia > Caudata > Salamandridae > Triturus > Triturus cristatus. The sequence goes on from NC_140581.1 coordinate 231,316,972, forward strand.
TTCAAATGGACCCCCCTCGAACATAGAAAGACTGTCACTTACACCCTGGTCACCAGCAGACTCGACTACAGCAACGCATTCTACGCCAGTACGCCAGGATAAACAAAAACCTCACCCGCAAGCTAGAGAATATCCAGAATGCCGCCGCAAGACTGGTCCTCAACCTGCCAAAACACTGCCACATCTCCCAGCACCTGCACGCACTCCACTAGCTCCTCGTCGAGGCGAGAATCATCTACAAGATACTCACCCATGCACACAAGGCCATCCACGGCACCGGACCAGCATACCTGAACAGCCGATTCAAATTCCACGCACCCCAAAGGACCCTACGATCAGCCCAGCTCTCCTACGCCATGGTCTCCCGCACCAGAAAGACCAGATCGGGAGGCCGCTCCTTCTCCTTCCTCGCGGCCAAAGACTGGAACGCCCTTCCTCTCCACCTCAGACAGACATTGCTCCTTATCTTCGCAAGAAACCTCAAAACCTGGCTCTTCAACAGACCCCCTCCTTGATGGAATGGATCCTGCATCCCCCTACCCCTAGCGCCTTGAGACCCTTACGGGTGAGTAGTCACGCTTAACAAATTGCTAATTGATTGATTGAGTTAAAGAGGCCTTATATCCTAGATATATTGAGGGGTCCTTCTGGATGATGATCTGTGAACATATCTACCAACTGAAGAACCCGATCTGCAGCATTATATGGATTAGTTGAAAATACTCCACTTCCTAAGCAGGTCATAGCTTGCTGTAAAACCAAAAGACCTGTCCCCTCCTTTCAACATACATTACTTTCGTTCACAGATGTGATTTCGGGTACCTTGTCAGGATTATCATGACTAGGAGAACGCGTCTGTGAGCTATTTTGAGGAAAAACTGGGTCTTCTGAATCTCCACAAATGGGAAACATCCTTTACCACGCAACCATTACAACGCGGTATGGTTACATCGTGGTTTTTACAACGAAAGTCGTTACACCGACTTGCACTGGAGGGCGCTCTAGACTAAGGAATAGTGTGAATTACTATTCCAACATCTTCCCTACTGTACGTAGACTGGAGTTGGAATAGTAATTCACACTATTCCTAAACCCAGCGCCCTCCAACGCAAGTCGATGTAACGACTTGCGTTGGCAAAACCACGATGTAACATACCGCGTTGCGATGGTACGAGTTGTATCATCATACATCCTCCACAAATATTACTAGTACTTTGACCCGAGGACAATTTAATCAAAGATAATTAAAATCAACCTCCCTTTGCGCCGTAATCTCTGGAGTTACTAATCTCTTGCTGCTCCTCAACACCCTCTTTGTCTATTCCTCTTGGTGGCATTGTCTCCAGCCGCAACACCCTTTATTTTGTAATCCTACTGCACTATTTAATATTTTTATTTGCAACAGACCTTGCTTGCCCTGTTTTTTTCTGGAATAGTGGAAACACTTGATCTTTTTCGACCCATTCACACTCTCTGCCCTTACCCCTTCATCCCCTGTTGCTTCTACTGCCCTAATAGACTCTTATTCTGAGGGAGCAATTTTCAAAGCATTGATGCCAGCCATATTTCACGCTCACCACCACCGTTGGCAACATACCTCTACTACTTTAGTGTGAGTCACATTATAACAGAGTGCTACCAAAGGGACCATGGTTTCCTTATAGGTTTAATTAAAAAGGGACACCTCTACGGCTTGAGTCTGAATCTACTTATGGGAAGTTGGTATCAAAGGCACCATGGTTTCCTTATACTAATGGTTCAGGTCATTCATTCGGAATTCTGACAAGAATTGCAATATCAAAACTTTCCTAATGGTCAAATTCCTCTCCTAACGCTCACATTACAATCACCTCCGTAACCTGGCTTCACTTATCGCTACGGCATATCCCTGGGCCTTTTCCCCTTATGATACCCACCCGGCACTTACGAACAAACCTCTGAGGTGTAGAGACTGCTTTCTCTAGCTTAATGTATCGACTTGTTCTTACCCCAAAATGTATCCGGGTATTATGATTGTTTGTTTTACCAATATATTGTATCTACCTGTCCCTATCCCTTTGGCTCTCTCACCCCCTTCCCCCCCCCCCCCCCCAATGTCCTTGTATCCCACCTTTTACTACTGTAAAGTGCTCCGATACCCTCAGGGGTCTGGTTCGCGCTCTATAAAACACAAAATAAATAAATAAATAATAAATAGATCAGTGTCCACATTATGATTGTGCCCTTTACTTATTTAGACAGACGATGGACAGACTTTGATACTTTATTCATTGATGCCATCCAGCTTGAGTTATTTGAGATATGCGCTCTCATGGAATGGTTTGGTAGAACCAGTTAGAGACTAACAATGGTTCAGGAATCAAGGACCGAGTTTTATTTAATTCCAGGTCACTGACCTCTTGTGCAGAAGATAAACCAGTTAAATATTGGACAATCTCATTTTATTTCGCTCCAGGTTTAATGCTTGTGCATTTTCTATAGGTTTCCATAGGATCAATGATTTCAGTACAAGGGCTGGAGGACTGAATAATATTCAAGAGCCTCAGATTGCCTGAAAGCATAGAGCACAGAGGGCTATCTGACTCATCCGCCAGCCCCCCTTCCTTTATACATTTTCTAGAAAAGACATCACTTCTTTGCTCACCTAATAAGTTCATATCAACATCGGAGATCACCAATCCACCCCTAACATTACCTGACCCCATTTAAAAATATTCTCTATTTCAAGGCAGACAGACTGTTGGTGGCTATCTCATTTAGTAGAGCAACTTACAGTAGGACTAGGGCTGGTTGGCATTAACACCACTGACCCTTCCTGGACACCCCCTGACGTGGAGTCAGACATTGCATACCTACAACAGGGCTAAACTAAGGAAAAGCCTCACATTACTATGGACAACTGCCTTTTCTCTAGTTACACCTGTCATCTTATACTCATACTTATCTAATCTACGAAGTAACACTGAAACTGGCATTCCCCCAGGATTGCTGGGCACCACACGTAGAGCTGATGAATCCATTAGCAAATGTTTCTTGGTTGTTATTATTTGCTGGTAGTGGAAGAGATCCTTTTTTCAATATAGATTTCATATAGGTCTGCATCGATTAGCTGGATCCCTTTGATGCATATTGTTTTTTCACTAGGTCCCTTCTATTCACCACTCGAGACCTCAGAACATGCAGTTGGCTTGAGGTCAAACAGGCACTCGAAAGAGCAGCAACCTGGGCATTCATATTCTGGACCTTAGAAACGTCATCCCAAAAGTGCTCCCACTCATGCTACGTGCCCAACCTATGTTCAATTTTTACTGGATCAGGGATGCAAATATTACACTTTACCATCACTCTGGCGTACGGATGACTAAAACGATCAAAGAGATCAATAAGAGACTAATAAGCTGGCCAAGCGCAACTTAGCTCTACTCCACCCCAGTCAATGTCCCAAGGACCAATGGTAGAGCTAGTGCCACTTCAATGTCCCAAGAACCAATGCTAAAGCTAGTGCCACTTCAACTTTCCAAGAGCCCTTCAATTAGTCTATAGTAACATGGCCACGGCAATCTGAGTACACCCAGAACTTGAAGAGCAAATGGAGCACTGAAAATCAAGGAGCACAGGAATCGACAAGAGTGCTGAGACTCAATGATTAAGGTTAGATTGATATCTTCTCCAGCTTGATACAATCAAAAGACAAAATATCCCAGAGTCAAAACATTCTCATACATCCAAACATTAATCTGCTGCTACTGCTGCCGCCATCACCAAATAGCTGCCTCCTAAAATGTTAATACTGCTTTCTGTTTAACAGGGGAAAGCACCCACCACCTTAATTTGCCTTCTCCAGAGACTTACACTAGGTGGTTGCTCCAGCAGTGCCCTCTTACACCCAGTGTGGCAGTCACCACCTTGCTGCACACCCACCACCTCTAGGCTCGTCAAGGGCAGCGAGTGTAGTGGTGGTATGCACTCACTGTGGGATTAATATCAGAGAGAGTAACCACAACACTCCCCTTAGCCAAGGAGTGCCCTAAGCACCAGTTCCAACTCCTCCACAGGCTTTGGCTTAACCCCTTCAGCGCAGCGCGGATTTCCGCGCCACGCTGAAGATTCCGTGCGCGGGCGGGGCCATGACGGAACGGTTCCGTCATAAGCACAGCCCAACCGACGTGCATGACAGAACCGTTCCGTCAAGCGCGTCGAAGGGGTTAAACTTTGACTTAAACTCGGGCTTATGTTTTTAGAGTTTTAGATTACAGCATTACAGTGGGGTTTGGTGGGCACGGCAGCAAACTGTTTTTTCAGGCAACTCTGACTATGATGCCTATTAGCGCAGTAATATAGGAGCGTAAAAAGGAGAATTCCAGGTTTATTCAAGATTTTTTTCCAATTAAATAATTTAAAAAAAAATAAGATACAAATAAACAGGCCTCACTCCTCCAACTTATTAATCTTTAACCTCCTCAACCTCTTCATCCATTCTACTTTATCCAACAGACAGGTACAGTTGACGGTGAAAGCAGGTACAAACAATGGCCTGGGTATAAGAAAAGGCATGCAGATGGAGGGCAAAGAACAGGAAAAGTAAATCAAGCATTTGCTATGCAATTGTTCTCGCCTTTGGGGGCAAGTGTTTAGCCATGCAACATATCGCACGTTACTGCAATGGACTGTGTGGCATGCAATGCCATGCAGTGCTTGATGTGGACACAGGAAGAGAAAGGCAGATATTGTTAGAGCATTTTTCGGGGCAAGGTCCTGCACTGAGGTGAGTGCTCTGGGGGACAGATGTGATAATAGGAGAGAGGAGGGGGGTGAAAGACCGAAGGAGAAATACAAGAGAGAGTGTGCAAATTAAGGTGGGAAGAAGTGATTTTTTTTTTGCAGAAGGGCTCCGCCCACTGCGAGGTTGTTTACTGTAAGGAGGTCAGTGGGAGTACACTGCAGCCAGGGCTGTTCTCACTTTGATGTCACTTAAATCAGGAGAGGTACCAGTGCATGGAAAGCTTTCAGTGCGATGCCAGTGCAGTATGCAGCTGCTATTTCTAAGCTATTAGCAGCCTCAGGGTCATTTTACACCAGCATGGAAGAATTTAAATGCATAGCCACTGCCTAAGGCCACCTACAGTGTGCTGGCAATTTGGTATGGACAGCCCATGTCCATTGTTAATGCAGTAAGAACCGCTTCCAGTGCGCCATTGCTGCAATAGACATAGCTGTGCGGTCACAGTAGCATGCGGCACCCAGTGGATGTCCGTGTTGTGCTGGTAGTGTTCACTATTTAGGTCTCGCCTAGCGTTGCAGCGCGAATGCGCTGCCATCGCTTTGCGAGGCGTGCAGTATATACTGTAGTGTGGAAGCTCCGCCCACTCTGTCCATTGGCTTTTGTCTTAAATGCTGCCTTCCGATTGGTTTGAGGCTTGTTAGTTCCTCCTCATTCATCATTTGTATCCTTCCACGGCTATTGTCCCCTTTACTCCTAACACTATTTTCTTCCCTGTCTCCCCACCCCACCGCCCCGTCCCTCAGTCTGTGACTTCTCACCCTCCCCCACCCCTCCCGTTCGTGTTTTCTTGCCTGCTGGCACTTCCGTTTTCATCTTTATTATTGCCACCTTGAAATATGAGAGTTCAAGATGCGTGCTGTACAAAAACTTCTCGTGTTTAATGAACTAGATTTTAATGTTACTCTAAATATAATAAGACTCTAGGCAACATTCGGGGTATGCATGGCAACTGACGCCTCTTAGTTCACAAAGGGCAATGTTGTCGGGCGGGAGGAGCGGCAGTGTTTTAACTCATGCTTAAAACTAGCACTTTTAATAACTTCCTCTCAATTCAGTGCTATAATATAACGGAGGTGACGCGCTAAAGAAATGCACTTTTTTGAATTCTGAATAGACATTATCGCACATTTACATCATGTTTACTGTATGATTAACATGCCAATCATTTTCACGGCTCGCCTATACGATTGGCTCTACCAGTTAATTAATATATTGACTCGCGCACCTCTAACAAAGAGAGATGAATGAATACATGACAGTGAGCCCGGTAGATGGTAGAGAAATAGACTGGTGCAGACAGACAAAGTCAGTCTCCACTGCCTCACATCAGAATCTTCACTTTCAATAACCTGGAAATCTGCCGGCAACTCCTGCATGCCCCAACCTCATCCCCCTCACCTATTCTTAGCAGAAGCAGCAGATTCTGAGCTGTGCCCTGCTGGTGCAGAGGAGCACGGCAGAGTCTGTAGAAGCACTGGGATCCCTAGTCTCTCCGGGCAGGCACCTAAGCCTTCCGGGTGCCTTCACACTCAGGATAAATGAATTACATTTGGTTCTGTGCTTTAGTCGCCCCTCTGTGAGAACTGTCTGGTAGATGAAGCTCTGTGTTAATAAACACATTCAGAGAGGTGGTTGTATACAAACAAACAACAGCCACAATACCGTACGCTTTGAACGTGTAGTTAAATACCTGCTCATCGAGTACCTCATTGGCAGATCATTCCATGGCACTACCAAAATTACATTTGGACACATTTGCTCAACTGTAAAACACTCCCTTCTATGGGTCATTTAACAACTCGGGGCTTTGGGGTTAGGTAACCTACTTTGGATGCTGTGTAAAAGAGTAAATACAAAAATGAATGCAATGAAACTAAGCAACCAGTACTGTCTAAAACAGTTAAAACTGACACGCATTCTGGCATTTTGTTTAGTTAATGTCGATTTTCTCATAGATGCAAGTAAAGTACTCCTAATATCTTAATGAATTCTGCACACTTTTAACTAATAGCACCAGGCGACCTTTGGACAACTAGGCAATGAATACATTCTCATGTACCCCTGAAGCCCCCCTGGCCCCCGCACACTTGGCAAACTTCATGGCTTTCCAGTGTTTGGGGGATAACCAAGACGCAGGAGAGTGAGTCAAATAGTCTAGAAAATGAAAGAGAAGCCGGGATTCAGATTCACATGCTCTGATCCCGATCGCGTTGGTTAGTCCTTAAGCACTACTTTTATTAATGAGTGTCGCATTAGTAAAGCACCACGGTGTGCATTTGTGGTGACACTTCACCCATGAGGTACGTGACAAGCAATTGTTGATACAATCCACACTTAGCGTCTTTTTCAATATATTTATTACGAAGTGCAGGACCTTTCCAAGGGATTTTGCACACTACATACATTCCCTCCAAAAATAAAACGTATAGGTAAACATTGCCATTTACAATGTCAATAGCTCTAACTCACAAATGCGAGACCTATTTGCATTGCAAATGCTTGTTATATATTAATGGCAGCTCTCAGAGTGTTGTTAGCACGGCAAGGAGATAGTCAGGAGGCAGCAGGGCCACATGAGATAAGAAAAATCAGCTGCTTGCAGGAGCAGTTACCTGGCTGCCTTGCTCCATAAATGGATCTCCTTTGGATCCCAGATTTGGGACGGCGAACTGGAGAGCTGCCGGAGCCCTGCACCTCCTGCATTAGCAGTTGAAGTAGAACGTCCGGCTGCGATATTCGGAAAAGGCCATGGAGCAGCACAAAGTGGGCAGGATGAAAGGGAAAGAAGCAAGAGTAAAACATTAGAAAAACACCTATGGAAACCCAGTCAAGAAACAGCCTGGTTAATCATGTGACCACATCAAGGCGGAGTAGTAAAGTTATCGCTGGTGCTCTGCTATTTATCTCTGTATTACGTTTCACTTTGAACTTCATATCAATGCACAGCTGAACCTCCTTCTGAGCGTGTAATCAGTCGATTAATCTCCTGCAGCGCGGCATTTTGTTTCTATGTAAGGGTGTTTGGGTTTCTACACAAAATGGGTGTTTTTAATATACTGTTGTATTATGAAAAGTCCCCAAGTAATGGCAGAGAGCTATCTGCGTATTAAGGTGCACAGAGGGGTGGGCGCACACGGACAGGTGCATTTTTCGCCTTGTGCGATAATGATGCTCCATGTGCCTGGATGGTAGCAGCAGCACCCGGTGCGTGCGAGCTGAGGCAGTCTTATCGATTATGTCACCGAGCCACAACAGAGAGCGACCGCCGGACACGATAGGCTGAGGCTGCTTTGTTTACACCATAAACTGAAGACTAACAGCGGACGACTTTAAAGCAGCGACTAAATGCAAGTGTCGCGACCACAAACAAATCACACTGGTAAAAAGCTGTAAGGGGCGGGAGGTGTTTTTGGGGGAAGACATAGGGAGATTAACTGAACTGTCAGCAGCACCGTGTGCAGCGAGTCACTGGCAGTAGAGAAAGGAAACCAGCAAGTCGCTGATCGGAGAGAAACTAAAGGAAACAAGCATTTACAATGCAATAGGTCTCGTACTTACATTATTTTGAGCTATTAACACTGTAAATGATTTTTTTTGTAAATCATAAATAAAATGCACTGTAATTTAAAATGGCAAAAACTAAGGGCAGAAAAAAGCAGTGGATGAAACAAAAAAGGAAATAATAAAGAGGAAAAGAAGAAGGGAATGAGAACGAAAGGAACAGAATAAGCCTGACCTTGCCTCCGCAGCCTCCTCTTGCGGAACCCGAAGGTGCGCTCCTTGGAGAAGATGTCCACCAGGTTGCCATTGCACAGGCCGTTGTTCTTGGTGGGGCTGCTCCGCCTCTTGCACACTTGATTATATCATTAAACCAAACAGGAAGATATTTTCAATTGATAACTAATGTTCAATGATTCTACCAAAACAAGTGGTACCCCACTAACTCTGGATCTATAGACCGCAACAGACGAGGCTCCAGAACACAATGTGGATACATCAAAATTTCGACCTTGCAAATTGGACCTTTTTGCAATGTGGGTAGCAGCAGTATTGAGACAGGGCTCATCAGTCACACAGGAAGAGGTACTAAACGCAAACATTTACAAAAATTAGACACACAAGTGGGTCCTAACTGGTCTAACTTGCATGGATCCCACTATGAATCTTCCGAGATCTACAAACTTTCTACCAACCAGATTCCCCACACTTTTCCTATTAAAAACGTTACACCACTTGTGTGGGTGGGAATATTACCGGAGTCCAACTCAGATCAAATCTGGGACCATGCTAAAACCACAAGGATACTACATTTACTTAATATGGCTGCAAAAATTTGAAAGAAATGGTGACTGTCAAATCTCAAAGTCATATAGGGCACACAACTAAACCTGGTACGAAAAAATGCCAGAAATGTATTCATTGCAACAATGTAATAGTCGGATCATCCATTCAACATCCCCTAAAAGGCAAGAGTATTAAACTAAAAGATCAGGCAGATTGCAATTCAACATACGTAATTTACAGTATTAAATGCCCATGTGGCAAACTATATATAGGGAAAACAGAGAGAAAATTAAAAATACGAATCACAGAACATAAAAGTCGAATCAGAAACAAAGTCAGCACTTCTAGTCTTGCCACACATTGGGCTGAATTTAATCACACAATCCCATAATTAAGATTTCAAGTCTTAGAAAAACTCAAATTACGTCCAAATTATGATAATGCAAAAATGCTTTCTCAACATGAAATTTGGTGGATACATTTTTTGGATACAATGTTACCAAAAGGATTAAATGACAAAATTGACATGATATGTTTTCTGTAACAAAATGCATTGTAATGATGACTCTTGGTATGTTTGATGCCATTAGCATGTATTTTACGCCATATTAATAAATCTTAGGAAGCTGGCAATATATGGTTCGTCATATTCTTGGTTATTTTCTTGTTCTTTTTTTTCAAACTTTCACTCAAACTCTTCTTTATTGATTTTTAAATTTGAGCACTGTTCGCTTAGCAAGCACTTGAATGCAAACATTCAGATAAAGATGGCCACTGCGTTTGGCTGAGGATCAACGCGAGCGTTAGTCTAATTTCTATGTTGATACGCTTGTTGGTAGTTAAATCATTGCGGTAGACAGGAGGATACAGGAAGTTTGCGGTTGCCTCACTCACGTTTTCGCAGGAGAAGTACAAGTATTTTCAGGTATGTTCGCCCATTGGGGCGTGCATGAAGGACTGCATTAAGATTTTCGGTAAGCGGCAACAGCAGCGTTCTCATGGTCGGGTTTACGGTTGTTTGTAGATTATATCGGAGACCTTGGAACATACAGACGCGGTATATCGGACGGGAGTTCACTGCAAACCTTGGTGAATCATCCACACATAACTCAAGGTAAAATCTGCTTGAAGGCAAAGAGCATATTTCGATCAGCGTACGCTGAATATGCATAGATAGTGGTTGACTGAGTTGACTATGATTGTTTTACAGTTGACACAGTGTGTTGAAAGAATCATTAAAATCTATGTTGCGGAGCTCAAGAGGTCGTTGGGGAAACGTTCAGCGATAGACAGAGTCTACATTTTGCCGGTAAATAGCGAAGTACTTCAATGGTTGATGGTAGTTCCTTAGTGTAGCATGATCACAGCTGTCTACAATATAGTTTTTTTCTTGCAGCGTGCAGCTAAGGGGAGAACCTGTGTCATTTACATCAGATTTGTCTAATTTCATTGCATCTAAGGTAACTGGTTAGGTCTAACACAGAACACAATTGAAACAAAGATCTACAGTGGTTGGCATTGTTGAATACATTCATATACTTTTTGATTACAGCACATGAGGCATTTTCAGAATTGAATAACGTCAGACATTGGTCTTTTTTTCATAGTTGGTAAGTGGAATGGGCAGGTTTGCTCTGCTGAGATACATACACTGGGTGTTTTATTTTGGTGATGGCTCGTTTCTTCTTCTACCTATCAATAGAATATTCATTATATTTTTCAAACAGAGTAACAAGTGATTGCTCTACTAAGATTGTTGTGCTGGATAAACTATGAAAATTCATGTTTATTAATGTTTTACTTTTAACAGTTCCCCTGAGGAAGGGATCTTGCATCCCGAAATGCATTGGGACAAAGCAACAAATGAATTACAAGAAGGCTACACAATGTTTCTAATAATTGCAATATGTTAATGTGAAAAAATCACAGTTGATATTGGTTTCAAAATACATCATTTATTGAAGTATAAAATTAGTTGTGAGAGATTATTTTTGATGACAAGTTTCGTTGCAAAATCAAATGAATTAAAATGATGTGTATTGTATAAATATTTGTATAAATTTTGTTGGTATACATTTGGCATAGTTTGTTTGCCACACGCAGTGCGGGCAGGGTCAAGTGTTACACTTGAAACATAAATCAGATTCAGTAATCATAGGGAGGACAGCTACCTCAATCTCCCCCCCCCAGCACGCCCATATTAAACACAAGTTAAAAAGTAAATCTAGATTACAGGGCATAAACTAGGTGTGCGCTGCACATTCACATTTTTGTTCATTGTAATTTTTTTAATGACATGGGCGATAGTCCCAGAAACAGTGCACTACGGTTTTTATCAGCGAAGTGAGGAAAAACGAAGTGGCAGGAAATGTGTGGAGGCTGTAAATTCCAGAACTTTCCTTCATGGAAATTTGAAAAATAAATGCATTATTTTAGACGTTTGCAGGGCATTCTGGGTAAGATCCACTAAAAACACCACCCTTGATTCACTTGGGTCTTAATGTTTAAAAAAAATGCCTATGGTTTGTAGGTTATTTATCCGACTCAGAACCTGAATAGTGCAGTGATTCACTATGTGAAGTGAGAGAAAATTAAATGTATCATATCTGCCCGTTGATGTCAAAACAGCTCCAAAAAAGAATCAAAATTTCCTCTCGGGAGGAGGAGCCTAGCGCGCAACCAAGATGGCCGCGTAGGTGCGAGGCTCCCGAGGACCTCCGCAACCTCCTACGATTATCCTGAAATTATCCTGCCCTGGATGAGGGGACTATGTTGGTGAACCTGAGCTGAGGTGGCACCCGTTTTCCGCTTCCGAATCGGACCTCGGACACCGGAATGAGCACCGATTGAAGTGTGCGGCCTTCCCCTCGCCGGACCCCGGATTTGCGCTGTGGGGTGATCCAGTGACAAAGTGAACAACAGCGGCAGGCAGGGCCTGGCGACTCGCGTGCCCCGCACTTTCGCTTTCGCACCACCTTGTCGTCTCTGCGAGGTTGGGTCGCGGAGCCCTTGGTGTTAGTGTGGTGTGGCCTTGCTGGGAGACCCTGCCTGCCTGCAGGCTGTGATCCTCCCCGCTGCCCTGAGGGGGCCCCCCCGGAGCTCGTGTCTGCTTTCCTGCCCTACACGACGTGGCTGGTGCGACTGGGAGACTGGTGGCCATGGCCACGAAACAAGATGGAGACCGGGCAAAGACCAAATTGACCCGGCGTGGCGCCGTCCATCAGGCCAACAGTATGGACCGCTATACCCTCCAGAAGGGATCGCCCGATGGACCGCGCAAGTCCCCTGAGAGCCCTCCTGATGCCCCAGACCTGCCCGCAGATTTGACTCTGCGAGATGTTATGGGCGCCATTGCCGAGATGAAGGCCTCGGTGGGCCAGCGGTTTGATACACTGGCGCAGAAGATTGACTCGGTCCTCGTGGATGTTGGCCTGGTGAGGGCCGATCTTTCCAAAACCAATGACCGAGTAGAGTCTTTGGCCCACACCGCATCGGGCCTAACGACAGATGTGGCGGCCTTGCAAACAGAGGTGCGCCGGCTTAGTCGGGCGACTGCGCTAATGGATCGACGCTTGGAGGACTCCGAGAGTCGGGCACGGAGGAACAACATTCGCATTATCGGGGTGCCCGAGGGACGCGAGGAGGTGGCGGCGGATATCTTTGTGGAGGACCTGATTGCTACCCATCTCCAGCCACGGGGGCTGAGCAAATTCTTCGCTGTGGAGAGGGCCCACAGGGTTCCCGGGGGAAGGCCGAAGGTCGGAGCCCCTCCGAGACCTCTCATCGCCCGGATTTTCAATTTTCGGGATAGAGACGCTATCCTGCAAACCTCCAGACTGCATGGACCGGTCAAGCTTGACAATATGGAGGTTAATTTTTATCCTGATTTCACCCCAGCGGTCCAGAAGCAGAGACTGAGCTTCTTAGGCGTCAAACGCCGTCTTCGGGACCTAAACCTCAAATACGCCATGCTTTTCCCGGCCAAGCTGCGTGTGGAGGTGGATGGTCGCACGCACTTCTTTGATCGTCCCGAGGCGGCCGGGGACTGGCTGGATACTCTGCCCGGGGATCGTGATCGGGGGGGCGGGGGGGGGGGGGGGGGGCGGCGGGGGGAGACGGCACGCTGGATCAGGACTGAGGGTCTAATATTGGGCCTCACTCGGGACGAAATTGATGCCACTTTTGATTCTGCGTCAGTTTTTGTAAGTTCCCCTCCTATGGAGGTTGTGTTGGGTCTATTGGGGGTTCTCCCTCCTCCTCTAGGGGGTTTAGTTAGTCTAACTATATATGGGGCGACAGGCACACTGCACGTTGGGGGGGCTGTTTGGGCTCATGCAGGGGTGCAGGGAGGGGGGAGTTCTGTTGGGGTGGGCGGGTAGGGTTGGGGTGTTGTTCGTTTTTATCACAAGGCAAACGTATTATTGTGTTGGTTCTAAAGTGCTCTCCGGGGTACGAATGATGGCTTTTGTATATGATGGGGGGTAGGGAACTAACTTTGTTGTCCTGGAATGTGAATGGACTGGGGGACAGGATCAAACGGGGTGTGGTCCTGCAGTTTTTGAAGCGAATCTCGCCCGATGTAGTCTTTCTGCAGGAGACACACCTCATTGGCAACTCCTTCTGCGCCATAAATCGGCGTGGCTATCGCCTAGTGGCTCACTCGGGCTTCACGTCCGGCTCACGGGGTGTGGGCATCATGGTGAAGAACTCGCTCCCGTTGGAGATTGATGAGGTGCTCCACGATGATAGGGGACGTTATACGGTCTTGGTGGGAAGACTGGAGGGCAAAGTGGTTGTCTTTGTGTCAGTATACATCCCACCGGGGCTGCAGTCGACCACCTTTGCGGACCTTGGGCGCCTTCTCCTTGGCCTTCCGGGGGGGCTTTTAGTTGTGGGGGGGGATTTTAATGCGGTGGTATCTGGATCTTTGGATCGTCACCCCCCTAGGGACCTCTCCCGGGCACAGGCGTGGCTACCCGGCCTCTTGGATACATTTGGATTAGTGGACTGCTGGCGTTTAAAACACCCCACGCAGCTGCAGTATACTTTCCACTCGGGAGCCCATGGTAGTCTCTCACGACTAGACTATGTCCTTGTCCCGGCGGCCTATGTTGGGAGGGTGGGAGAGGTACGCCATTTGCCACGGGGTATTTCGGACCACTCCCCGCTCCTACTGCACTTTGATGTCTTCCCGAGGGGTGAGGGTAGGGTGATCCCAATCAATCCTTGGTACCTGCGAGACCCCTCCATTCGCGCTGCATTGATTAAATCCCTTCAGCGATATTTTGATGAGAATGTGGGGTCTGTCAGTATGGTCTACTAAGCAGGGAAGAAAAAGGGAAGGGGAAATGACAAGTTGTCTCAGATGAGGTTCGCAAGTGGTAATGTGGTGGAGACTAGAGACTCCTGGATGGTACTAGAAGTGCCCTCACACACCCTTGCGGGTGCAAAGCATCATCATCGGGCTGTGCTCCTCGTGGGGGTGGCGCTGCAGTCCCTCACGGGCCCTAAAAGGGCTCTCTATCGGAGATCTTTTGGTGGAGTCGCCGTAGTTGTGCGTGTGGGTGTGTGGGGAGGGGGGGTGTGTGGTGGTGAAATCTAAAAAGACCTAATGGTGCCCTAACTATTTATTGGTGGGCCCAGGAGGTCTATTAAAAATTAACGGGGATTGATGTTATATAAACATACAGAGTGGGGAAAAACGGTAAATACGTCCCACTACTCTCGACCCGTAAGAGTGAGGGTTTAAAGTGAGAGAGAGGGGGTACAAGTGGTGGTCAACATGTTTCGCGCTGTTGCCGGTCCCTAATGGATCCTAGCGCTTCGTCAGGACCGAGGTGGTGATTACAAAGTAAGGGATGGGATTCAGAAAAAAGAGGGGGAGTATTCTGTAATCCCAGAGACACACAAAAAAGGATAGTTGGAGGATCACGGGTTATTCGTGTCCTAGACGTCGAACCTGTGGGGGAGAGGGAGAGAATAAAACATAAAAAGTAATGATGGGCTTCCTACGGTAGAGGGCTCAAGAAGCATGCACCAATAAGGAAAATATTCCTGCCGAAATCGTGCTAGGAATAGGTGCTCAACACGCACAACTACGGCGACTCCACCAAAAGATCTCCGATAGAGAGCCCTTTTAGGGCCCGTGAGGGACTGCAGCGCCACCCCCACGAGGAGCACAGCCCGATGATGATGCTTTGCACCCGCAAGGGTGTGTGAGGGCACTTCTAGTACCATCCAGGAGTCTCTAGTCTCCACCACATTACCACTTGCGAACCTCATCTGAGACAACTTGTCATTTCCCCTTCCCTTTTTCTTCCCTGCTTAGTAGACCATACTGGCATATATATTTCTTTAGGAACTGTTACCTTAATTTGTATGTGGATTGATTTCAGGAGCACCGGTACAGGACCTTCTCCCTCTCCTACTTATCCCGCTCCTTGTCCCCCCATTCTCTTTACAGTGTGTATACAATGTGGGGTCTGTGCCTTCGGCCATACCGCTATGGGAGGCCTTCAAGACAGTACTCCGAGGGGAGGCCCTATCCCTTATTTCCCACGCCCGGAGGCGCGAGCGGGAGGAGGTGACCCGGATGGAGGCTGAAATAGCCGAGTTGGAGGGGAATTTAGAAGGTGGGGTGACGGATGCTGCATTACATGTCCTCCAACTCAAGCAGGCGGCCTACAGGGCCCTCGTCACGGAGGCGGCCAGGGGCCTCAGTAGAGAGCAACAGGGGCGACTGTATGATGTGGGTGATAAGGCTGGTAAACTTATAGCGTGGTTGGACAAAAAAGAGAGAGCGAATCGTGTGGTCCCGCTGATTGAGAAAACGGATGGTGTGTGTGTAACTGAGCCAGAAGAAATTGTCTCCTGCTTCGCGGATTATTTCCATGGGGTGTATTCCCCGGTGTCTCCCTGCTCGGAAGAGGATTCCCGTGCCCTGCTCAGTGATATCGCGCTGCCGTCCCTTTCCGGGGAGGACAGGGTGTCGTTGGACGCCGCTCCCACCTCCGACGAGATCGCCCTCGCCATACGTTCGGTCGCTTCCGGCAAGGCCATGGGTCCGAATGGTCTCCCTATCGAGTTGTACAAGTTGCGACCGGATACGCTGGCACCCCACCTCCGGGCTATGTTCCTGGCGGCACACTCGGTGGGCTCCCTCCCGCCGGACCAGCGTCTGGCTACAATCGTGGTCATCCATAAGGAAGGGAGACCTCGGGACCGGGTTACATCCTATCGGCCCATTTCGCTGCTGAATGCGGAGCCCAAGATTCTCGCTAAGGTACTGGCCAACCGGCTGGTCGGCGTGGTGGGCGATTTGGTTCATCAGGACCAGTCTGGCTTTATTCCCCATCGCAACACAGCCCTTAATCTGCGGCGTTTGCACGGTGTGCTCGCACGTGCCCCGTTCATACGGGTGCCGGCCATTTTGGCATCCTTAGACGCCACCATGGCGTTTGACACGCTTGAATGGCCATATATCTGGGCGATGCTTGCGAAGTTTGGATTTGGCCCAGGGTTCATCAGTTGGGTCAAATTGCTGTATTCGGGCCCATTGGCGCAAGTGGTGGTGAACGGAAGAGTATCGGCTCCGTTCGAGCTGGGCCGAGGCACACGACAGGGCTGCCCCTTATCGCCGCTCCTCTTTGCACTTGCCTTGGAGCCCCTGGCGGAGTGGCTGCGGTGGGAGCCTTCCATCCGTGGTCTCCGCTGGACCCCTGAGTATGAGGACCGCGTATCCCTCTACGCTGATGACATCCTCTTGTACCTAGCTTCCCCACGTAAATCACTCATAGTACTGGTTGATGTTCTGCATTCATTCGGTCGTAACTCCGGTCTGGTCATCAACTGGGCTAAATCGTGTGTGTATGTTCTCTCTGGGGAGGCTCCTGTCCTCCCGCGGGGCTGTCCGATCCAGGTCGCCCCGCAGGGATTTAGGTACCTGGGTGTCTTCATTACTCTGGACCCGGAGGCTCGGTATGATCGGAACTTGCTTCCCCCCCTCCAGCGTCTGAAAGAGGATGTCGCGCGCTGGCGGCGTTTGCCGCTTTCGCCGCTCGGCCGGGCGGCATTGTTTAAAATGATGTCGTTGCCGCGTTTCCTATACGCGTTGCAGAACACTATGGACCTCGTCCCAGCGCGCTACATCCGCGAAGTGGAGAGTTTGCAGCACCGCCTGTTCTGGGACGGGAGGCCACGTATTGCCCTGGCTAAGCTGACGCTCCCCTGGTATGATGGGGGGATTGCCCTCCCGGATATTAAACGGTATTATTGGGCCTCCCAGCTAGCTGCGATTAATCAGGGCCTATATGGGCCAGCCTTAAACCCGGCGTTTGAAATGGATAGGATGCTACTTCCAGGTGGCGACTATAATCGAGCGCTCTACTCTAGCGCGCCCGACGCTCGCCTAACGGGCCCCACGCGTGTCATGGTGCGAGTGTGGCACGCGGCCAATGCTGCAATGGGGTGGAAGGACCGTTTGACCCGGGCGTCACCACTATACGCATCTGAGCGGTTGGGCTCCTTGTGGACCTCGAAGGGCTTTGAGAAGTGGGATTTAATAGGCATCAGCAAAGTGGGGGATCTCTGGGCGAGGGGAGGATTTAAAACGTTCGAGATGCTGCAGACGGAATTTCAGTTGTAGGGCAGCGAGTACTTTCGGTACTTGCAGGTCCGGCATGCGCTGGGCTCCGTCTTTCCGGACGTTGCCTCCATCCCGGAGTGTTCCCCCCTGGAGGATAGAGTGCTGGATGGACACGTCCCTGACAGCACGATCTCACTGATCTACAAAAAACTGATCAACGACCGCTCAGACTTGTTGACTGCCCTTCATGAGGCTTGGGTAGCCGATGGGCTGGAGCTGGACGACGAGGACTGGATCTCCGCGGTGGCCTCCCCGAAAGAGGTGGCCATACCGGCTCGCCTTCGTTTCGTCCAGCTCAAGATACTCCACAGGGTCTACATGACGGGGCCAAAGCTCCTGCGTATGGGCTATGCTGAGGACGGTTTGTGTAAGCGTGGGTGTGGTGCGCTGGGGACTTTTCTACATATCTTGTGGGAGTGCCCGGAAGTGGAGGGGTTCTGGCGAGGTGTGCATGAGGTGCTGCGAGTGGTCACGCATGTGGCGCTGTTGCCCGAAGCGAGGAGATGCCTGTTGAATGTGTGGGAGCCTACCGATTACTCGGTGCCGCAGACGTGGTGGGTGACTCTGGGGTATATGGTTGCCAAGCGTGATATTGCCCAGCTGTGGGGATCCCAGAGGCCCCCGACTGTCTCGGCCTGGAAGGAACATATGGATTGGTGCATGTTTCGGGAAAAGGTGGTGTATGTGGCGAGAGGTAAGCCTGCGACATGGGTGAAAGTGTGGGGCCCCTGGAACGCCTACCGCGGGGGAATCTGTGCTCCACCGTTATTGCCCGATCCGTCGCCGGCCCCGTCCCCTTAGCCAACTCATCCCCCCGGTACCTGGGCATTAGGTGTCCCCAGCCCTAGTTTTGATCTCCCCCCCCCTCTTGAGATTCCTTTGGATGGCTAGGATCCCCCCCTCTAGGGGAGCACGTGTTGCTATTCCGATTGAGGATTGCCTTGTGGGTTTGTTTGTATTTGTTGTTCTTTAAGTTTAAAATGGAACCGTATAATGGGGTCTGGATAGTGTGGCTCGCAACGATGTTACCTCCTGTGCATGCTCGGCCGCAGCACCATGTGTTTTATAAATGTATATCGTATGCTCCTTTTATTGCTAGCGGCCGGCCGGAAGGTTGTAGGCCCATATTTGTATAATTTTTGAGTCTTGTAATAAACGGTTTCAAAAAAAAAAAAAAAAAAAAAAAAAAAAATTTCCTCTCGATTACCATGGGGGTGCTCTAGGCACCAGGGGGCATAAAAAGACGGAAGGTGTGATGTCAGGCCAAGTTAGTTCCCACCCCATTTAAAGATGCAAGGAAATCTCTTCACTAGCAACCCGATTTTTTTTTTAATCTTTCCAATGTGCAGTAGACGTGATGTCACACCACGTTTGTAGTTCCCTGCCACACAATATATATATGGGTTCCTTCTAGAGGTTCTGCCTTTTAAGGGCGTGTATAATTTAAAACATTCCTTAAATTATTTAATTGGGGCACGAACTCCAACGAAAGCAAAGCGTCTGCTGTATAAAATGTCACCAACCCCGCTGTCTCATTGTCTGGTAGAGTGAGCGGAAAGTTTGATAAACAAGAGCATGGCTGTATATTATACAGATCATACTGAACATACATGTGCAGGGATGAACCGGGACATGCCTGTGTTTTACACACACTCTTAAATACCCCCGAAGTGATCTAAATGACTGCACAATACCCTGGTGTGGTAAGTGATTACTTATGAGTATTGATATTACACAACTCGGAAACGACCCTAGTGCGATAATCCGGAACAGACCCTACAATACGTGTGCAGAATAAAGAGGGGCCTAGCTGTATATTACATCCATCAAACAGGTGAAGAGAAGAATGGCTCCATATGTAGGCAGATCAGACAGATGATTAACGATGTGCGCAGTGATGAAAGGGGCCTATTTCAGTAAAACGCATGAAGCATCCGTGGCTTTTAGGGTTACTAGATGAATCTGTGCTACTGGGGCATTGCTTTTCGAGTCCTGCACCTTCCCATTGCGTTAGATGTATTAATCAACTGTTTAATTAGGTGGAAACAAAATAACAGCTCCCATAATGCACCGATCTGCTAAATTGGTGGCCCGAAGAGGATTCAAGGTGTCCCAGTGACATGGAATTCTCCAGTACATGCCTAGGAATGTCTGCTGTCAAGAGGGTCTAGCACCCCTATTCCTCTCCATTTCTTACTTCTGGAATACATGCTTAATTGTGGAGCCCTGCTTTTCAGCACAGAGAACAAAGCTGAACAGAGTATGTGTTCCATGCTACTTCTGAGGATGCTGTCAGATACAAGGATACTGCCAGATGCGAAAGGCCTAAAAACAAATCAGTTATGACACAGATGATGCTCCTGATGATGTATGTTAGGTAGCCTTACAGGCAGCAGAACTCATGAAAGATGCCTGGTCTTCCACACCACTATACACTTTTCCACAAGCTATCCACTCACTCAACATCCACTCATTCCTCCATCGCCTCCTATGCTCATTCATATCTGTAGCACCACTAACACTACCTCTGGATCACAGTTTTCCTGCATTTTAGTCCCACTCGTCTATGTTGTGTTACATTGCTCTATCGATAAGACTGTGCTACATAAATCCCACTTAAACACAAGTGCTTTGTAATGTAATGTGTTGTTGCCATGAGCAATGCATTGTTAAAGGTCAGGTCAGATTCCTACCTACTTTAAAAGTCACATTTCCTAACTCTTAGTTTTCATACTGTAATAATAGCATCACTTCAACTCCAACTCATATTTAAAAATATATGGCTATTTTGTACTGTTGCTGGTTCAACAGAAGCATCAAGCGGACCACAAATTAGCTGCCGTAGATACAGAATGTTGTGTGATTAATGTTACACCATAAAATGATAAAAGTTCAAAATGCTAGACATTTATTTACATGGCAAATTCATTTCATACAGTTATAACGGACATATAGTTCAATTACATTTGACAGCAGCAAGACTTTTTCAGAAACCAAACAACCACTATAGTGTGCCATGCAGTAAACTAAATATACATAAAAAAAGTTTAAAAAAGTACAAAATTAGGGATTTATACAAGGTATAAAAAGGAAAAATGCAATAACTCTCACAGAGAACTATTTATGGAAAGGACTTAACTGTACACTTTCTGTAATGTATGTTAGTGGAAACATCCAACCATCACTTAGTGAACAAGGGTATAATAATTTTGCACTTATAAACACACGTCCTAGGGACAACCTGATGTCATATTTTGGGTCATTACGCTAAGTGCTCCAAGAGGATGTTTTTCACTTGTACAATATACAATTTATCTACAATAAAAGAACAATCTTTGTCATGTTTTAAAGCAAAGAATACTCCACCATGGGACCCCTGCACCCATCATGACAGTTGTCATTTAATGGCACTTTGTTCTAAGCTGCATTCTTTGAAGCCATGTAGACAAAATTTCCAATTACCTAATTATTGCCTTTCAGGTGAACTATTAGGAAGCATTATTATCCCTGTGAGTGGACAACAACAGTCCCCATTAATTGCTCATCAAGAAGTTATAAGCCAAAGCCAAGAATGTATATAGAGGTGGACGGGAAATTAACAGTCATTATAGCCTCGCTTATGGAGGGCAACAAAGCAATTAAAACATTCCACCCAAGAATGATAATGTTCAATTTAAAATAAAAATGTTTTTTAAACCTCACGCTGTATGAAAGACCACAGAAGCTCCCGGCTTCCACAGTCTATCGCTACAGTCACCTCAAAGTGAAAGAGTTTAGGTAGGATCTGCGTATGCCTATATTCTGTAGTGATTTTCTTTTTTCTTTTTTCTTTTAAATAGCAGCCGCCAATGTTGTAACTAAGGGCCATATGTACTGATTTTAGGAATAGCAATTACCTAATCGTGATTTTCTGTGAATCGCAATCAGGAAATTGCTATTCCTAATGTATGAAACGCATTAGATTTCAGTTAGCGATTCTAAATGTAGACGCAAACAGAGCTACTTTATGAATATTAATGTGGGGGGTCGCAGAATTGCAGCCATCAAAGGGATGGTGGTGTGCTGGGGTCAGCAGACCACAATGTCTGTGATTACTTTTTAGTAAAGCAATCTTTTTTTTTAAATTTATTTTTTTATTCTTCAAGCCCATTTTCTAAAAGGAAAAGGGGCAGTGTTTCAACAAATAAATTAAACTGTTAAGTTTCTTATTTTAAGAGCAGGCAGTGCTACACTGCCTGCTCTTAAAAAATATTTATTTCAACATTCACAAAGGGAAAAGGGTCACATGGCGACCCCTTTCCATTTGCAAATGCTTATCACCACCTTTGAGGTGTCAGTAAAAAAGTTAATGTTTTGCAAACGTCATTCAGTCGCAAAATATTCATACATACTACATTTCAGTAGTTGGAAGGGACGGCCTTAACACACCCCTTCCAAAAACCGAATCACTAAACTCAAACTGCCATTAAGTAACTTATTACCAAATCGCAATTTGAGTTTTGCACATATCAAAATGCATTTTCGGGGACGGAAACGGACACATTCTGTGAATCGGGCTGCTTCCGACCACAAAAATGTGTTTGTACATATGGCCCTAACTCTTCCGCGGCAACATCTTAGCCTGTTCTCCCATATGGCACAGGTGTATAGAGAAGGCAAGGCACAGGATGGCATTCTACTCAACAGAACACTGGAATGTTCATGTCAACAAGCAAAATGCCACATGGCCTGATGCCTTCCTATTATTTTTAGTGGCGATATGACTGTTTTGATAGTCTAACAAAAAAGGCTATTTAGCATAAACAAATACAAATGAGCATGCTTCATCCAGACTTCCATCATCAACAACCACCACGAATTAGGATTTTGGGATGTTTGTTCGTTTGATGATATTTGGTTGGGTTTTGAGAACTACTTTGACATAATTTTCTGGATGGGTTCTTTAAGAGTTATTGGAATACTGTTGAATATGTAAACCGCGGATCAAATATGGTCCAACCTAAAGGCGAAAAACAGATTGTAGAAGGGGTTCATAAAGGCTCAGTAGCATAAACTTGATGATGCAATTAGCACCTGTTTCATGGTCTACACCACTCACACTAAGATGTACATCCTTATGGTTCATATTTAATTTATGTCCTTACTTTGCACTTTCAAAGAACTCACCAAGGCTAAAAATGCAGCAAAAGAAAATAAGCATTATAGTCTGCTGCTGAGGGCATTAACAATCGTTAAGGGTCTTGAAACCGAGTTATAGGCTTAAGCTGCAGACTATGGCCTATAAGGATGCTGAAGGCCTTTAACAACCATTATAAATCAGAGGCGGAAGGACTATAATGCTATTAGAATATTCCACCCAATGGGGCGGGGCGGCAGAATGTTCTAAATTAAAAAGGGAGAAACAGAAAGACAAACATTGGAATGATGGAGCAGAAGGTCTGTACACGCCATTATTGGCCCGGAGGCCCTCCATAATCTTCGGTAGAGCTCTCAGCATTCCAGTGTTCTAATAGTAGTTCATGCCTGCGTCCTAGTCATGTCAGTCGTTCTGCTCAGTTAAGCCTATCTCAGCTTTCCATAGAGGGTGCTAATGCTTCCTATGTCAGGGAAAAGGATAAAAATAAATTTGATGCAAAGCACAGATTATCCCTTTAAGGGACAGATTTAATAGTCTTCAACTGTAAATACCCCAAAAAATAATGTAAAAGAAATTATGCTAAAACATGAGGTCCAAATGCATTACTTGCTTTCAACGTTTGGAACGGTCTTAAATTCTCAGGCGTTTCATCATCGTCCAGCCAATAGCCAAGCTATGGTCTCCAGTTTAAAAGCAGTGGTTCTGGCAGCAGTCATGGTCTGAGTTCTATTCCAGTCGAACTGAATAGCTTATCATGAGAAACTGCAACATGTTTTATTGATTCTGTCCACTGGTACCATTATACATAATGGTATGAACACCGTACTTTTAAAATAAGATGTTGTACCAATTGTTTTTAGAAAGAATGAGCGTTCATGTAGATTTCGGATACTGAAATGGACATTCACAGCCACTGATGGTGGAGACTTTGTAAAACTGCCTTCTTTCAAGTGCTTAGCAAATCCCTAATGCTACATCCTTAAATAAATAATGTGACATTTAAAAACACTATATTTATTAACCAACAAAACTTTCTAGCTACACATTTGTATGACATTCAACAAATACCCCAACACTTCCACTCATACATTCCGTGGTTAATTTTCATTTCGAAACTTTCATACGCACTTTTTATAACAAACAGAACTTGAATAACAACCCAATATTAAGAACTGTTTGCGAGAAACCAATTACAAAAAACAAAATAAACACGCCCCATCCTCTCCACGAGACAGTAATACAAACACATAACAAATAGTACAAAAGTTTTCGTTTAAATATATACAAGGTTCGTCTCTTTGTGATAGTTTGAGTAGATGCTGAGTGTATAGTACGATGGGATAGCTAAAATAAACTGATTGTAGTGCTCCCAAGTACGGTTTGCTTCCTTCAGTATCAGCAGAAATGTTATTATGAGGTGTTTGGAGTACACCCAAAGTCATCTTTTCTACTAATATTTAAGGATGGTGCAACTTTACTTCACATTTATGGTCATTTTTCTACTGAGCTCATTCGTTTTGACTTGATGAAGGCCATGCCATGGGTTCTCATGTGAGTGTTTAAGGCAGCTTCAGTTTCAAATGTCTTTGCACAAACTTTACATCTTTTTTCTGATTCTGCACAGTCAGATATCTCGTCTGCCAAACTGAGTTTATTGTCCTCATGATTCTCCTCTCCAGATCCATTTTGTTTAGAAATGGGTTGTGGCTCCTTTAGCTTGTGGACAATGAAAAGATGGCGAGATAGAGACACATGGGAGGTATAACAGAGGCCGCACTCTCGACACTGGTATGATGAGCCATCTGATTTGTGCTGAGGGATATGTTCATGAAACTGTAGTAGGTTTTCTGTTGTAAAGCCACACACCGCACATTTGTGGACTTTAAAAACATTTATCTTCAACTTTTTTAATGGCTGAGTAATTGAACCTTTCTTGGGACTGAACTCGACAGTGGATTCTTCTAATTTGCGCTTTGGTGTAGAGACCTAAAGAAACCGCAAAAAAAGAATAGTTACAAAAATGCTATAAGTCCATAAAACATTTACATTTTATCAGTTTGGGTAGTCTGTGGTTTGGAATCACCAACTCTTAAAATAAAATGACTAATTTAGGAGTGGCTGGTAACAGGAATTCATACGATTTCTGGAGGGGGTGAATCCTCTGCAGCAAGGTAGAGGAAATGCAGCTTATACCCTGCCTTACCCTGCCCATAACAAAGTTGGTTCAGTCCGTCCGTCTGCCTCAACATTCTAAATCTTAAAAAAATTTGACCAGGGGGTCAATTCTCACAAGAAAACAGTTATCGCCATCCTCTTCAAATATTTAACACTGCAATAGGAATGCAAAGGACACAAAGTACATTCCCCACTTAAGAGAAAAACAAGCTACTTACCTTCGGTAACAGTCTTTCCAGTGAATACCCTAGCTAACCGCAGATTCCACTTCTTGTGAATACCCACAGGCCCCAAACTGGATCTTTAGATTTTTCTCAGCAAATCTCTTGTGCATCAGTAGGTGGCTTTGTACTGCTCCACGATGGTCTATCCAATGGCTCAAACCAGAAAATCCTGCAGGACCGAACAGGCTAAATGTTCCACCTGTCAGACTTGGTGATCCAGGTAGCAGTGCTTAGTGAGCATACGTCCACATCACAGCCTGGCAGATGTCCAAAATAGGTACTACATGCACAAGTGCGGTCGCAGCGGCTTTGGCTCTGGCGGAATGAGTACCAAGGCCTACTGGGTGCTTTTTCTTGGCCAAACCATACCTGATCTTTATACAATGAACAACTCATCTGGAAAAGGTCAATTGCTGCACTACTCTTACCTTCTTCATACCAGAAAAATAGCTGATAATCGACCCAGAGATCTTTGGTGCCACTGATGTAGAAACTCTGGGCTCTCTTCCTTCTTGGATGGATAAGGTGGTGTGAAGAGCTCTGGCAGGGTAACAGACTGCCCAATTTGGAAAGGCACCATAACTTTTGGGAAGAAAACTGCCTTGGTCTTTAGCACCAATTTATCAGGGAAGAAGGTGGTGTATGGTAGCTGGAAAGAAAGTGCTTGCAGCTCACTCAAATGATGAACTGACAATTGCAACAAGGAACATGGTCTTCAATGTGATTTTCCCTAGGAAGCAGCTGTGCATAGGCTCAAATTGAGTGCACATTAAGAACGTAAGCACTAGACTAACGCCCCACTCGGACATCACGACTGATGACGTAATGATGGCTAATCAGGCAACGGTAGAAAAGCCTTCGTGCTTGTGAACTTGCTGACAAATAACCTGTGACTGTTGTCACAGCAAGGCCTGGGCTAGAGACAAGGCAAAAAGGACCGGTGATCTTCCCACAAAAATGTTTTCCTTTGCCCTCCATTTTTTGCTGAAATTTGTTTTGGTGGCATTAGGACTCTGTGCACTTTATCACAGGTAACCAGTGCTAAAGTGCTTGAGCTCTTTCCTTTATTATAATTGTATTGTATTGTAATTTCATTTGTATAGCGCTTACTACCCCTGACGAGGTGTCAAAGCGCTTTTCGGCGAGTAGCCCGCTACTCCGGGACCCATAGAGGATTAGTGTTGAATTAGTATAGTGAAACATGCAAGTACATTTTAAGTGGTGGATATGTTAGTCAGTTATTTGTATTCGGATGGATAGCAGGATAGAAGAGGAAAAAAAGGTTTGTATTTATATAGCGCTACTTACTCCGGATGGGGTGTTGAAGCGCTTTTTTTTGGTGAGTAGCACGCTACTCCAGAAACCCATAAAGGATTAGTGGTGAATTAGTATGGTGAAATATGAAAGTAGTTTGAGTGGCGGATATTAGTCAGTTATTTGGAGTAAGAAAGATAGCTGAGGGATAGAAGGGAAAGAAAGGTTTGCATTCATATAGCGCCTGTTACCCCTGATTGGGTGTTGAAAGCACTTTACTGGCGAGTAGCAGGCTACTCCGGAACCCATAAAGTATTAGTGTTGAAAATTAGTATAGTGAAATATGAAGTAGTTTGAGTGGTGGATATGTTAAGTCAGTTATTTGGATTGAGAAGGGTTGGGGAGGGGAAAAAAGGGAAAAAGGTTTGCATTTATATAGCGTTTGTAACCCTGATGAGGTGTTGAAACGCTTTGTTGGCGAGTAGCACGCTACTCTGTAACCCATAAAGGATTAGTGGTGAATTAGTATAGTGGAATATGGAATTAGAGAAGTGAACATGTTGGTCTGTTATTTTGATTGAAAAGGATAGTGGAGGGATAGAAGAGTGAAGGATTTCTTTTTTTAGGTCATAGCAGTAGAAGGAGGCTTTTGAATGAGTAAAAAGGTTTTTGGGAGGGGAAAGGGTCAGAGGGAAGAGTTTAGAAAGGTGTGTTTTGGGGGATCGGTATAGTAAAAGAGGTGTCAGATGATGCAAGGAGGTGTAGAGTAGGAGAGACACAAGAAAGGGTTATTTGTAAAGTTATTTGGATTGAGAAGGGTTGGGGAGGGGTAAAAAAGGGAAAAAGGTTTGCATTTATATAGCGTTTGTAACCCTGATGAGGTGTTGAAACGCTTTGTTGGCGAGTAGCACGCTATTCTGTAACCCATAAAGGGTTAGTGGTGAATTAGTATAGTCGAATATGGAATTCGAGAAGTGAACATGTTAGTCTGTTATTTTGATTGAAAAGGATAGTGGATAGAAGAGTGAAGGATTTCTTTTTTTAGGTCATAGCAGTAGGAGGAGGCCTTTGGATGAGTAAAAAGGGTTTTTGGAGGGGAAGAGTCAGAGGGAAGAATTTAGAAAGGTTTGTTTTGGGGGATCGGTATAGTAAAAGAGGTGTCAGATGATGCAAGGAGGGGTAGAGTAGGGGAGACTCAAAGGGTTATTTTGGGGAACATAGTAGTTGTATGGGGTTTGGGATAAATGAGAGAGTGGGTGTAGAGGATATAATGATAGATGTATAGGGTGAGATAGGGTAGTGCATTGGAAAGAGTAGTAGAAAGACGTTGGAGATGAGCCAAAGTTGGACTAGAAGATATATTGAGAGAAGCATAGGCTGAGAAATAGGGTAGTGCATTGGAAATGCTAAATTAGAAGAAAGTGATAAATATATAGATCCGTAAGTACATTAAAAGTATATAGATGCATAAAGGAGGTAAGTATATGCAGATTAAAGATATTGATAGAGGTACAGGATGAGAAATAGGGTACTGCATTGGATATGCTTTTTCAGGAAGTAACAGACACACAAATCCAAGTACATGGAGGTACATAGATGCACAATGGAAGCAAGTACATGTAGACCAAAGATGATTTTTTGTTGTTGGTTTTTTTTGTTTTGTTTTTAGAACAACATAATTATTCTACATGTTTATACAAAGCAATACTCCAAGATAGGTACATATCTATAGTGAAAATAAATGCTTATATACAGAGGGACACATACATAGGGCGGGTATTAATGAATGGGAAAATGGGGACCGTAGCCCTAACACTATCCAGTCACAACACTAGCCCCAAACTCTAGAACCAATAGGAAACCAGGACCTTACAGCCAATCTTAGCCCTAGTCCAAGCACCCAATCAGTTTCATAAACCCTGATCTCTACGTCCAATAGAGGCCCTAGCCCTACCAGCAGTCCCAACCCTAATCCAAGCAACCAATGTCACAAAAATCCCTAGTCCCTACTTCCAATAGAAAGCCTAACCCTTCTCTTAGTCCCACACCTAGTCCAGCAACCAATAACACCAGAAGCCCTAATCGCAACTTCCAATTAAAGGCTTCACCCTAGCCCTAGTCCAAACAACCAATAACACAGGAAGCCCTAGGCCCTACCTCCAATAGAAATCCTAAACCTAGCACTAGTCCCAACCCTACATTGATTGAATCACAGACCCAGAAACCAATCAGAACCCTCAAATACCCAACCAATGAGGACACTAACCCAAATCCAATAGAAACATCAGATACAACCACCAATCAGTGTACACATGTACCAAACAATATCAAATTATATAAGGGAGTTGGAAGCTGTTCCTCTATTCAGAAATCTCCTAGGAGACAGACAGGCTCAATCCACACTTTGAACTTCTGCAGGTAAGGCCTGATAAACTTGTCCTCTAACAACTCTATTTGTATAACGCTTTCCTCCCTCTCCTGGCCAAAACACTAAGTGCACAGTCCCTATTAAACACAGTTTAAACAGCTTACAGCAGAATACTGCTGTCTCACTGGGGAGAGGGGGAGGGGCTGTTTCACTGACTTGTTAACACAAAATGGTCGCTAGGGGGCACTGCTTAACATACAGGTCTTGGCACAGAGCAAAGGAGATATTTGGAGGGAAAAACTGATAGTCACAGGGGATGAGAGGGAAAAACTACAGAGTTGGGACTGCATATCCCACAATTCAACAGGTTAAATGGAAGCAGTCACGTGCAGGAAAAACCACAAGTTTAAACACAAATACATGGGCTAAATTATGCAAGCACTGGCAGGTTAAAACTACAATTTCAAACTGTAACAACCACAGGCAAAGACAGGTAAGGAAATTTAAAAAGAAAAAAATAAGATGATGCCATCACAGGTAGAGAATATAGTTTAAAAAAAAATCTTTTTAGGAAAGAGACAGCACTAGTCTGCCTCCTTACCACTTCCTGGACTCTGCTCACTGAAATCTGGGCACAGGTAGGCTGCAACTCACAAGATGGAGGAGAATGATTTGGGGTGCACCCAGCAAAGCCTTAAGGGGCCTAGGCATAGTTAAGTTGGCTTACACCTGATTGGCATACTTAATATACTTCTAAGTCTCTTGTAAAGTGGCATACTGTATACCCAGGGCCTATAAATTAAATGCTACTAGACGGCCTGCAGCACTTATTGTGCCACCGGATGCGACAACGCCATCCTCCACACCCTGAACACCAGACAACCCAGCAAATGCTGCTGCCATGCTGCACTGCATTCTACAGTAGGACCGTTGACCTGCGTCAGATGCACCTCCTTCTGCACCAGCACGAACACAGTCACGCCACAAAGCACCACGCCGACCTCTCATCACACCACGCCAGAAGCAACACACCGACTCCACTGCTTACTTCTCAACATGCACTCGATATGCAAGCATTCCACCAAATTATTGGAGCTTATTTCCACGCTTGCACCCAACATCATCTTCCTCACAGAGATCCGGCTCAATCCCACATATGCCTCAGACATTGCCACAGCGATCCCATACAGATATAAAATCTTTCACCAGCACCGCACCAACAAGCCAGGAGGGGGGGGGGAAACACCATCATCCACAAAGAGACCATACAGTGCACTACCACCACCACCATCCCCCATGGAAAATCTTGACTTCAAGCTCCACGGACGACAAGACAACCATCAGAGGCAACATTGTATGCCAATCCTCAGGTCCGTGCTCCAGCTTTAGCAACAACATCACAGACTTCATTACGCTCCTAGCCTTAGACTCCAAGGACTACATCTTCATTGGCAACCTAAATTTCCACATTGATGACCCCAATGACAACACGGCACACTACCTTGACAGTATGAGCAGGCTCGGATTGACCCAGATCATCCACGACCCTATGCACACTGCAAGACACAGGCTGGACCCAATCTTCAACTCTAGTAACCGCATGAAATACAGCCACATCATATAACTCACATGGAACGATCATTCCATTGTCCACTTCAGCATCTCCATCCCCCGCACCTCAACCCCCAAGATGACCAGCACCCCTACTGAAAGTGCAACAAAATTTCAGAGACCAGCTAGATGAACACCCTCAACACCTCCAACTACCACCACCAACCTCAAACAGGGAATTAAAAACCTCAATGCCTGAATCACCAATTGTGCTGACAACATCGTCCCCATCAAGCGCATCATCCAGAGAAAATCCTCCAAAAATGGCAGCTGGTACACCCAAGAACTCAGAACAGCGAAACAAGACAGCAAACAGCTGGAGAGGAGATGGTAAACCAGCAAGGACAACTTTGACAGAGCAGCCTTCAAGACCTCCTTCAACATCTACCACCACCTGCCCAAGCTGCACGCATCGAAACCAGAGCCAACACCACCAAGGAACCTTTCAACATTGTTAAGGAACTCTCCAACCCTTCTGCCAGCAAAAACACCAACAAAGGAGCTATGCAACAACCTCGCCAACTTCTTATACGGCAAGATTACAACCATATACAGAAACTTCGAACCCCAACCCACACACTACCTCGGCAGATGCACAACCACCGCAACCGATGCACAAGTTACTTACCTTCGGTAACGATATATCTGTAAGAAACATTAGTTAGTGATAGATTCCTTACCTTAGAATTACCCCCAGGCGTCAGACTGGATCCGGAAAGTTTGTCAGCAGTAACCCTGCGCGTCAGAAGTTGGCGTCGTGCGGCTCCGCGTCCGTCGTTGGCATCGTGGTCACCGAGATGATGTTGCGGCAGCTACTTAGACACCGCCCTCGCGCACTGATGGCAGTTCTGTACACTACTTTCTGCACCAGGAATGCAGAGCCATGCAAGATACTGACCACTGGTGCATTGAAACTAGGGCCCTGAAAGGGAGGACCTTAACCCTAGAAATCAGTTCGCAGTTCGGGGAATCAATCACTAACTAATGTTTCTTACAGATATATTGTTACCGAAGGTAAGTAACTTGTGCACCTGAAAGAAACACGTTAGTGATATATTGCTTATCTTAGAATAGATACCCCAGCAATACCAACCCCGGTGGTGGGTCTGCGAACCAAGATCCCACCAGGAAGTCCCGGAGAACAGAATGGCCAAAGAAGCCGTCTTTCCGGACTTGGCTGTCCATATACTTAGTAAAAGTGTGCAGCGAGGCCCACGTAGCTGCCTGACAGATGTCTTGTAAGGGAACACCACGTCCCAATGGCGTAGTGGCAGCAGTCGCACAGGTGGAATGGGCGCACAGCCCAAAGAAGGCTCCTTCTTAGCCAGAGAATAACAGGCTTTAATACACAAGACGACCCATCTGGAGATAGTTCGCTTGTGTACGGCCTGACCATTCTTGACGCCAACGTAGCCAACAAAGAGCTGGTCATCCACCCGGAACTGTTGTGTGTGATTCAGGTAAAATTAGAGCGCACGTTTTGGGTCCAGACGGTGGAGCCTCTCTTCCCCTCTGGAAGGATGCAGAAGGAAGGTGGGCAAAGTGATGGTCTGCCCGATGTGAAAGGCAGTGACAACCTTTGGCAGAAAGGATTGATGTGTCCTGAGCACAACCTTGTCCGGATGGACAGACAGAAAAGGAGGTTTGCAAGAAAGAGCCTGGAGTCACTGTCCTAGCAGAGGTGATGGCAACCAGGAAAGCAGTCTTCAGAGTTAACAGACTAAGAGGACAGTTGTGAAGAGGCCCAAAGGTAGTGCACATTAAATATGTGAGGACCAAATTCAAGTCCCACTGTGGCATTATGAATGGAACAGGACAAAAAAGGTGAGTAATGCCTTTGAGGAATCTGTTAACAACAGAGGACTTGAAAAGAGAGGGCTGATCAGGGAGCATGAGAAAGGCCGAAATAGCAGAAATGTAACCCTTGATAGTGTCCAGGATAGAGCCCAGCTGGGCCAAAGAAAGAAGGAACAGTGGGACTTCGGAAAGAGGTGCAGAAAGGGGATAAACAGCTTTTGCTATGCACCATGCCACAAACTTGTTCCACCTGCAGGCATATACCAACTTAGTGGAGGGACGCCTGGCTGCCAGAATGACATCACAGACTTCAGGAGGCTAGTCAAAAGGAATCAACTGCCGCCGCTCAATCTCCACGCAAAGAGGTGGAGACGGGACAGGTTCGGGTGGAGGACCGTCCCCTGCTGCTGCGACAGAAGATCCTCCCGAAGAGGCAGTCGGATCTGGGGATCGATAGTCATACGGAGTAGCTCGGGATATCAAACTCTTCCATCCCAGTCCAGAGCCACAAGAATGACTTGGGCCCGGTCGCCCCATATCTTCTTCAGCACTCTGGGCAGAAGTGGTATAGGCGGAAAGGCGTACAATAGACCGCAACTCCACTCGTGGCGAAATGCATCGCCGAGCGGGTGCCGCCTTGGAAATTCCAAAGCGCAGAACTGCTGACATTGCGCGTTCTCTTCGGTGGCGAATAGATCTAACCAAGGCCCTCCCCACTGTTGAAAGAGACCTTGCGCCACGTCCGAGTGAAGACGCCATTCGTGATCCATCATGCACCTGCGGCAGAGTTTGTCCGCCCTGGCGTTCAGTGAACCTGCCAGGTGTTGAACCACCAGAGAAATGCCCTGATGTTTCAGCCATGTCCAGAAGCGCAGAGCCTCCTGACATAGGGTCCACAACCCCACTCCGCCCTGTTTGTTGCAGTACTACATGGCAGTGGTGTTGTCTGTGAACACCTGCACTACTCTCCCCTTGACAGATGGAAGGAATGCCTTCAGTGCCAGTCGGATTGCCCAGAGCTCCAGAAGGTTGATATGGAGCCTGGAATCCACCGGAGACCAGAGACCTCTGATCTTCGCCTCTCCCATGTGGTCGCCCCATCCCAGGAGGGACACATCCGTCACCACTGTGTGCTCCGGTTGGGGAAAGGAGAGGGATCTGCCATTGACCCAATGCTGGTTCGTGAGCTACCACTGCAGCTGTTGTGCAGTGCCCTCCGAGATCTGGACGTAATCGGACAGTTTTCCCTGATGCTGCGCTCACTGGAACTTCAGGTCCCAATGCAGAGCCCGCATATGCCATCTGGCATGACTGACCAGCAGGATGCAGGAGGCCATGAGGCCCAGAAGCCTCCGGGTCATCCTGACCGAAACCCAGGATAGAGGCTGAAAGATCGGAATCAGAGCCTGAATATCCTGGACTCGCCGTTTGGGAGGATAGACCCGAAAGTGCGTTGTATCGAGAAACGCTCCGATGAAGAGGAGATTCTGAGAGGGAATCAGGTGCTACTTCGGCACACTGATGGAGAACCCCAGCAAATGCAGGAGGTCGGCCGTAGTCTGGAGGTGGGAGACGACTGACCGGGGTGAGCCCGCCTTCAACAGCTAGTCGTCGAGATAGGGGAAGACTGGCACCCCCGATCTGCGCAGATGAGCTGCGACCACCGCCATCACTTTCGTGAACACCCGAGGGGCACTGGTAAGGCCAAAGGGGAGCATGGTAAACTGAAAGTGCTCGTGGCCTACCATAAACCGTAGGTAATGCCGATGGGCCGGCAGGACGGGAATGTGGAAATATGTGTCCTGCAGTTCCAATGCTACCATCCAGTCTCCAGGGTCGAGGGCAGACAAGACCTGAGCCAGAGTCAACATCTTGAACTTCTCCTTCCGGAAGAAGAGATTGACGTCCTTGAGGTCCAAGATAGGATGCAGGCCCTTGTCCTTCTTGGGCACCAGAAAGTAGTGGGAGTAACAACCACGCGCAGGAACACGCTCGATGGCCCCCCTTGGCCAAGAGGGCGCGACTTCCTGTCGAAGAAGTGTCAAGTGATTCCCCGACATGCGGTGGTACTGGGGTGGCATGGCTGGAGGGGTAGTTTCGAAGGGGAGGGAGTAGCCCCTTCGGACTATTTGTAAAACCCACCTGTCCGAAGTGATGGTGCGCCAGTGGGGGAGGTGATGGCGAATCCGGACGCCCACTGGCGTTTGATGTGCCTGAAAAACCAGACTAGGAAAGTTTGGAGGCAGTGGTGGCCGGGGTGGAGGTGGACTGACCCACCCGCTAGCCCCTGACCCGGCTTGGTGGGTCCCACGTCCGCGGCCACGCTGAGACTGTTGCTGCGCAGGCCTGTGGCTCTGAAGCGAACGAGTCGGGGCGCCCCTTCCGTGGCCACTGAAGGAGCGAAAAGCAGAAGGTGGAGGAGGGCACGTGGCGGAAAGGCCCAGGGACTTGGCCGTAGCCCCGGAGTCCTGCTTTGTTGCCGAAAAGGCGAATGCCATCAAAGGGCATGTCCATCAGAGTGCTCTGGACATTCCCAGAAAAAACAGTTGTCGTCAGCGAGGTGTGGCGACGGAGCGCCACTGTCGCGGAAATCATTCTGCCCAGTGAGTCGGCGATGTCAAGGCCACAACGAATCGTGAACTTGGCTGCATCCCTCCCTTCAGCAATAGCTTGAGAGAGCACTGTCCGGGCCTCCTCCGGACATTGAGGCAGCACGCACGCCACCGTATCCCACATAGAGTGGGAATAATGGCCCAAGAGGCATGCGCTGTTGACAGACCGCAGCCCTGAACTGGCTGAAGAAAAAATCTTCTTACCAAAATGCTCAAGTTTCTTAGATTCCCTGTCCGGTGGTGCAGTAGGGAATGCGCTCGGGGACGCAGAGGCTTGGACAACCAAGCTCTCAGGGGTGGGGTGTTGGGAAAGGAAAAGAGGGTTGCCCGGGGCCGGGCTATGGCGTCAGGCCACGTTCCTATCCACAGGAGCCCCTGTGCTGGGCCTGGACCAGGTGCCCAAAAGAACATCTGAAAATGCATCATTAAAAGGCAGTAGTGGCTCCGCAGAGGTAGCTGCCGGCTGAAGCACTTCTGTCAGGAGGTTAATCCTGATGGCCACTGTAGCGAGCTCGAGGTGGAGGGCCTCTGCCGCCCTACGCAACACCACTGCGTAACTTGCACCCTCCTCCGTAGCCACGGTAGGAGGAGTCAGCATGCCAAGGCGAGGAGAGGTATCAAGACCACTGGCCTCCCCCCGCCTCTACCCAGTCTGGGTCAAACTCACATTGTGCTGTGAGAGGGTCCTCAGACCCCTCCCAGTCCTCCCCTTCCTCCGAAGGCTGAGGAACAGGCCGAAAATAAGGAGGATGGACATAGGGATAGAAATCCCCCATCAGCATCGAGTGGCGCCGTTCCGGTGCTGTATCCACATCGGGGCTGAAACTGGGGGCGTCGTCGTCCGGTGGACCGGGCGATGTCGGAGGTGGTGCCGGTGGGGTCGAAGTCAGTGGAGGTGTCACAAGGTCAACCGGCATCAACCCGGGATCCAGGCTTGGATCAATGGGGGCCCTGCGGTGCCGGGGCTGGAGCAGACAGTGATGCCGGAGCCGCCAACAGTAAAGGGTGAGGGCCCCCAGTCGGGCCCGAAGGCTCACCGGCGGGGCCCGACGGCCCAAAGATGCAAGCCATGGCTGCCAGAAATTCCTGCAGCTGGGCCGGAGTCACCGACGGACCCGGGAAGGGCGGGTAGGCCGGTGGCGACTGAGTAGGCTCTGCCGGAGCTGCGGGGGAGGCACCACCCGCACCCTCAGCCGTGTCGTGCGAGGGGGAAGTCAGACAGCGATGGCGCTTCTTTGACCTTTGACACTGCTTGCAGGTTAGGCTGCTCCCCACGCCGCACAGCTCCGCCTGTGTGTCCCTGCCTTTGAGCCTGCCGCTGCCGCTCCGTGAGTTCGCCGCTCCCCCCTCCTCTGTGTGCCTCTCTCACCTTTATTGTATTCATTGTGTTGCCTGCAATTGTATTCTTTGTGTTGTCCTGTGTGAAAAGTTTTGACCCGTTCTTCACTTTTTTGGTTGCCCCCGTTCCCTCTTTGCCTTTTGTATCCCCGTCGTCTTTCCCGCTGCTGCCTCCCTACGGCCCGCCCCCTCACTCTCCCATTCACCGCCCCACTCCCGCCTCCCAGCTGCTCCTCCCTCCCACCTCCTCTTATAGGGCGGCCGTGCGTAGCGGGTGCGCCAATGGTGCGCCTAAGGCAAGCCCGTCTGCGCCCGTCTGTGCCTGGACCGCGCCCAGTGCCAGAACCCCTGTCCCCCGCGAATGCCACGACGCCAGACTCCAGCACCCTCCATGCTCTCAACACTGGACGACCACGCACCTGCTGCGTGGCCACCCCGAAGCGCACCCAAGGACCCTTCTCCTGCCGGAACTGCAGCTTTACCAGCATCCGGCTCACCAACCCACCGACCAAGAAAGAACCCAACTACCTCAGTTGCATTCTTCTCAACACCTGCTCCGCCCGCAAACACGCCGTCGAACTCTGGGACCTACTCGACTCAACCTCCCCAGATGTCGCCTTCCTGACAGAGACCTGGCTGAACCCCTCGGCACCCGACATCGCCATAGCCGTCCCGGAAGGCTACAAGATCACACACAGGGACCACACCAACGGAGTAGGAGGAGGAATCGCCATCGTCCAGAGTAACACTCTCAGAATCTCGACTAACACCGACGACACCCTCAACACCGCCAAACATCTGTACTTCCAGTTCCACACCGACCCCAACACCACCCTCAGAGGAACCCTCGTCTACAGACCCCCCGGACCCTGACCACAGTTCAGCGACTCCATCACCGACTTAGTCAGCACACACGCCCTCGCCTCCACTGACTACATCCTCCTCGAGGACCTGAACTTCCACCTCAACAACGACACCAACTCCACCGCCCTGATCGACAACCTAGGCAACCTCGGACTCAGACAACTCGTCACAACACCCACCCACTCCGCCGGCCACACGCTCTACCACATCTTCTCCGCAAGCCCCCACGTCTCCTTCAACCACACCACCGAACTCCACTGGACCGACCATCGCTGCATCAACTTCACCCTCCGGAAACGCACCACCACATCAAAAAGATGCCTCGCCGCTGCAGGAGCAAAGTCAAGAAGACCAGCTAACCACCACCCTCGACCAGAGCCCACCCGCCGACCCAAACACCGCCACCTCAGACAGTGGATCGACGACTGCGCCAACACCCTCGCCCCGTTCAAGAAACCCTCCAACAGTCACACCAGCAAGAAAGCCAAATGGTTCACTGAAGACCTCCAGGCCTCCAAGCAAACCTGCCGAAAGCTGGAGAAGAACTGGCTACGTGAACGTACGCCGGACAGCTACACAGCCCACAAAAACGCCACGCGCAGACACCACCACCTCATCAGATCCGCCAAAAGGACCTCCTTCAAAGACCGCCTAGACAACAACGCACACAAGACAGCAAAGAGCTCTTCAACATCGTGAAGGAACTCTCCAACCCCAACACCGACATCCCTCCTTCGCAAGACCTGTGCGACTTGCTTGCCACATTCTTCCATCGCAAGATCGCAGACATCCACGACAGCTTCAACGCCACAACCGCCCGACAACCACTGAAACCTCTGACCCCACAACCACAATCCGCACCCATCGCCTGCTCTCCTGGACCAACATCAACGACGACGACATCATCAAGATCATGAACACCATCCACTCTGGATCTCCATCAGACCCTTGCCCACACCACATCTTCAACAAAGCCAGCACCGCCATCGCACCTCATCTCCGGGAAGCCATCAACATCTCCTTCGAGATAGCAACCTTCCAGGAGAGTTGGAAGCATGCCGAGATCAACGTCTTACTCAAGAACCCCAAGGCGGACCCCAAGAACTTCCGGCCCATCTCCCTGCTCCCGTTCCCGGCGAAGGTCATCGAGAAGACCGTCAACAAACAACTGACCCGCTACCTCGAGGAAAACAGCATCCTGGACCCGTCCCAGTCCAGGTTCCGCAGCAACCACAGCACCGAAACTGCCCTCATTGCCGCCACCGATGACATCAGGACCTTGCTAGACAACTGAGAAACCGCGGCCCTCATCCTCCTGGACCTGTCAGCAGCCTTCGACACGGTCTGCCACCGCACACTACGTACACGCCTCCACGATGTCAGGATCAAAGAGAAGGCCCTGGACTGCACGACCTCCTCCCTCTCCGGCAGAACACAGAGCGTCCGCCTCCCCCCCTTCTGCTCCAAAGCCACCGAGATCATCTGCGGCGTACCCCAGGGCTTATCCCTCAGTTCACCGCTGTTCAACATCTACATGGCACTGTTTGCCCACGTCGCCTGACTGCACGACCTCAACATCTCCTACGCCGATGACATCCAGTTGATCCTCTCCCTCACCAAGGACCCCCACACCACCAAAACCAACCTTCACGAAGGAATGAAGGCCGTCGTCGAATGGATGAGGAACAGCTGATTGAAGCTGAACTTGGACAAGACGGAGGTCCTTATCCTCGGATCCACCCCTTCGGCCTGGGCCGACTCCTGGTCGCCGACCGCACTGAGAACAGCTCCAACACCCACCGACCACGCACGCAACCTAGGGGTCATCCTCGACTCCACCCTCTCCATGACTAAGCAGGTCAACGCCGTCTCCTCCTCCTGCTTTAACACCCTCCGCATGCTCTACAAGATCTACAAGTGGATCCCCACCGAAACAATAAAAACGGTCACCCAGGCCCTCTTCAGCAGCAGATTGGACTACGGAAACGTCCTCTACGCAGGAGCTTCGGCCAAACTCCTGAAACGGCTTCAACGCATCCAGAACGCCTCTGCATGCCTAATCCTTGACATCCCTCGTCGCAGCCACATCACACCCTACCTAAGAGACCTGCACTGGCTCCCCGTCAACAAGAGGATAACCTTTAAGTTCCTCACCCACACACACAAGGCACTCCACAACACCGGACCAGCGTATCTCAACAGACGACTCAGCTTCTACACCCCCACCCGCCAGCTTTGCTCCGCCGACCTCGCCACAGTCCCCCGCATCCAAAGAGCGACCTCCGGCAGCAGATCGTTCTCCCACCTCGCCGCCAAGACCTGGAACACCCTCCCCATCCACCTACGGCAGACCAAAGACCTGCTGACCTTCAGAAGACTCAAGACCTGGCTATTCGAGCAGTAGCAGCGTTCCCCTCCCCCCAGCGCCTTGAGACCCTCACGGGTAAGTGGTGCGCTTTACAAATGCTATGATTGATTGATTGATTGACTTCTTGAAGCGCTTCGTCTTACCTGACCCTGAGTGCGAAGACTTCGATCCTGACGAATGGTGGTGGTGGTGGCTCCACGACCGGTCTCTCGAGCTCCCACGGGACCGGGACCTTGTGCGGTGCGGAGCCGACTGCCGGAATTCAAGCAACTTTCAGGACCGCTTTCGCAAAGTCTTCGGCGGTATGACCCGGCAGTCGGGGTACGACTTGGGGTCGTGGTCACACCCCAGGCAGTAAAGACACACACGGTGCGGGTCCGTCACCGACATCATGTTACTTTAAGCCGGACATCCCTACTGCACCAGGAGTCGATCGACTCGAAAAACTCAGTCAAAAAGTAACTGAGGATACTACTTTCTCTGGCGCAGAAAAAGAAAGAACGGACGTCAGCGCGCGAGGGCGGCGTCTTAGCAGCTGCTACGACGTCATCTCGGCGACTACGACGCCAACGACAGATGCGGAGCCACACGATGCCACCTTCTGACACGAAGGGGTACTGCTGACGAAAACTTTCAGGATCCAGTCTGACGCCTGGGGGTAATTCTAAGGTAAGAAATTTATCACTAACGTGTTTCTTTCAGATACGAACCACAGACTGACCACCTGGAACCTCTTCTCTACCTAAGACACCACCTCCACCATGTAAATCCATCCCCTTGGGAGCTACCACGGACCCATGCCCACACCACATCTTCAAACTCGGAAACCAAAGCATCGGCCAGGAACTCACCACCCTGCTCAATACTTATCACCACTGCAACATTTCACAATGCCTGGAAACATGCAGAAGTCAGCCGACTACTCAAAAGACCCTCCATTCTACTGGCCTCCCAGTTGGCTGCCGTCAATCACGGGATGTATGGCCCTGCTTTGAACCCGGCGTTTGAGATGGACAAATTGCTATTGCCGGGCGGAGACTATAATCGAGCGCTATACTCGGGGTCCCTTGATGCGCGGTTGACGGGCCCGACGCGGGTCGCGGTACAGGTGTGGCATGCGGCAAATGCGGCGATGGGGTGGAGGGATCGTTTGACTAGGGCTACGCCATTGTATGCGTCCCAGCGTTTGGGTTATCTGTATACTACGAAAGGCTTTGATAAGTGGGATACGATTGGTATCAGCACGGTAGGGGATCTCTGGACGAAAGGGAAATTTAAGACGTTCGACATGCTGAAAACTGAATACCAGTTGAATGATAGGGAATACTATCGGTACGCTCAGGTCCATCATGCCTTGTGTTCCGTGTTTTCGGACGTGGCGGCTATTCCGGAGCATTCCCCGTTGGAGGACAGGATATTGGACGGCTATGTGCCGGATAGCACCATTTCGCTGATTTATAAGAAGCTTATTAATGATCGGATGGGTTTGCTGGCTTCATTGCGGGAGACATGGATTGCCGACGGTTTAGAACTGGACGACGAGGATTGGGTGTCGGCGGTGGCCTCCCCGAAAGAGGTGGCTATACCGGCCCGGTTGCGGTTCGTCCAGCTTAAAATACTCCATAGAGTGCACGTCACGGGGCCTGCTCTGATGCATATGGGGTATTCGGTGGATGGTTTGTGTAAGCGAGGCTGTGGACTCCTGGGAAGTTTCCTCCATATCCTGTGGGAGTGTCCGGAGGTGACTCGGTTTTGGTGCAGAGTGCATGCGGTGTTAGAAGAAGTCACGCATGTTGCCTTGTTGCCGGAGGCACGAAGATGTTTGCTGAATGTCTGGGAGCCGACTGATTACAATGTGACGCAGACGCAATGGGTGACTCTGGGCTATATGGTAGCGAAGCGTGACATTGCACGATTGTGGGGCTCCCAGAGGCCACCCACGGTCTCCGAGTGGAAAGAACACATGGACTGGTGGATGTTCAGAGAGAAAACGGTGTATGTGGCGAGAGGCAAGCCTGGGAAGTGGATTCAGGTGTGGGGTCCCTGGAACTCCTATCGTGGAGGTATATGCGCCCCGCCTCAGATGCGTGAGATAGATGCCGCTCTGTCTCCCTAGCCCGCGCATTCCTATATGCTCCTGCGACATGCGAATTTGGTTTCTTCGGCCTTGCCCCCCCCCCCTCTGTCTACCCGGGTTGGATTATTCCCTCGATACGAGGGGCACATGCTACTGCTATTAATTTCCTCTGCCTTGTGTGTTTGCTGTTTTTCGTTTCCTTAAAATATGAAACCTTTCTTGTTTGTTTATGGACTGCGGCTGCGACCGACTGCGATGATTAACTCTCCAGTGACCCCTTTTTTGTTGCTTCATCGATGTGAATGTTCAGCTGTGCCTTGGGTTACACTGCATTTTAGCGGCCGGCCTGTTGGTTGTAGGCCCATACTTGTATTTCTCTGAAATTGTAATAAAGGTTTTAAAAAAAAAACAAAAAAAAAAAAGACCCTCCATTGACCTCAGCGAAATCAAAAACTACAGGCCAATCTCCCTGCTCTCATTCCCAGCAAAGGCACTGGAAAAGATCATCAACAAACAATTCAGGACACACATGGAGCAGAACCAGCTACTTGACGCCTCCCTATCCAGCTTCCGTAGCAATCACAGCACCAAGACTGCCCTGATCGCAGCCACTGTCTACAGCCAAACCCTCAACTGAGGAAAAACAGCAGCTCTGAACTTCCTCGACCTCCCCGCAGCCTTTGACACTGTATCCTAATACACACTGATCAAAAGAATCCACCACATCGGCATCCAAGAGGACATGCTCAGATGGATCATCTCCTTCCTCACCGGAAGAACCCAGAGGATCCACCTCCGAACCCAAAGATATCAACTGCGGAGTCCCCCAGGGCTTATCTTTCAGCCTCATGCTCTTCAACACATATTTGATCCCACTGGCCAACATCATCAGATACTGCGTTCTCAACATAATTTCCAACGCATACAATGCCCAACTTCCACGGATGCATGGCAAAAGTCGCCAACAGGATGAAGAACAACTGCCTGCAGCTGAACACAACCAACATGGAAATAATTATCTTCGGCAACAACAGCAACACAAACTGCTTCTGGTGGCCATCAGACATAGAACCCGCACCCACTCCCTCCAACCACGCCAGAAACCTCAATCATCATCAACAACAAGCTCACCATTAAATGACAGATTAATGCCATCTCCTCTGCATGCTTTCTCACTCTGCGCATGCTAAGTGAGGACCTGTGCACACGTGATGCACCGAGATACAGGCCCTCATCGCCAGCTGACTGAACTACGGCAATGCTCTCAATGTAGGAATTGCTGCGCACCTCCTGCAGAGACTTCAGACCATACAGAACGCTGCAGCCAGACTCATCTTCATCCTTGCTTGACGAACCCAAATCACACCCCACCTCAGGAAACTCCCCTGTCTCCCTGTACAGAAGAGATGGCAATTCAAGCTGCTGACCCACACAGGCTCTACATAACCAAGGATCTGCCCACATTAACCGCCGCCTGAACTTTCACCAACCGCCTCCCTATCACTTGCCCCTACTCCCTGCATCTACAGAAACAGAAGTGGAGGATGCTCTTTCTCCCACATCGCAGCAAATACCTGAACAGCGTCCCAACACAACTCTGGACCATCACCTCCCTTCTGGAATGCCGAAGGGCCCTAAAGACCGGACTGCTAGAATGAGCCTCCAGGACCTGCAAGCGCCTGGATACCCTATCAGGTGATTAGCCGGGATCTATAAATCCTAATTGAGTAAATGTAAATTGTAAATTGATACTTGTATAGCGCACTACTCACCCGCAAGGGTCTCAAGGCGCTTGTACGAATACCACTGTGGAACCCAACCTGGCTTTCCCTGTGAGGCGTCCACTCCTGGGCACCCCCAAGGTGGAGGCCAGGCATCCTTTAGCGTTGTGGGGGCCGTTGTGGAGATTAAGCAAGCTATTGCCCAGAGTTGCAGAGTGGGACTCCATGATTGGAATAGGCACCGATGCGAGAATTATCGGGTCCGTGGAATTTTGAGCCCAAGACCCGCCGGGGCGGGGAATTGAACCCTGGTCCTGGGCCAGACCTATGCATCAGGGTCTGCCGCTCTAACCATTGAGCCACAATTGAGTGACTTAATTAACCCCTTAATACATGTCCCAGGTGTGACGTTGCAGGCTGAATGCCGTTTTAAACTGCCAATTCAGCTTGGCAATATAACAGTTGCAAGTTGGACATTGTTTATTCCTCACAGGGAGCTACACAATAAAGGGATCAGATGAGCCTACGTGGACCATCAACTGATAGGATGGGGAGGCGAGATCTTGGCACAGCACTGCTCACAACTAAAAAGTCTGTTCTCTGCCTTTATACAAGGCCTTCCCACCCCTGCATTGTTCATGCAGCCAGCTTGGAGCCAAGGTGGGGGAGTCAGGAAACTTCAAGCACTTCAAGGGAATTCTCTAGAAACGTTTCCTAACTCAAAGAAGGCACCCTGTATAAAAAGGGAACTCTCACTCTTCAGTACACTCCTAGACCTGTGGATGCTACAGAAGGACTGCTGTGCTCCTTTGCTGCCAGAAGGACTGCCGCTCTGCTGCCCTGCTGGCTGAGAGGGAAGACTTGACTTGCACCCATTATCTCATGCTGAAATGAATCCAAAGGTCATAAGACTGACCTACTGTTTTGAGCTACAGGGGCATGACATAAGGTCCAGATGCTCCCTGTAACTGTCCAGCAACTGCACCTGCCTAAAGCCTGCTGGCCTCTGCTGGAGTGAGCTCATGACCCCGCAAGAGGTGCTACACAGGTCCTGGACCTTTGATGAGGCCTCAGTTGAGCTCCTCTCCAAAAAAAGGAGAAAACTGGGAGTTTTGGGCCTTTGTCAACATAAACAGGCCTAATCGGGCCAAGATTTTCCTGCCCATGCCGCCTACCAACGTGAGGTTTTGGCGAACCAGACTCTTCGCAACATAGCAACCAAACACCAGCAGCACTAGATTTGTTCTTGGCATTATAGCATCGACAGCTCGCGGTAGCGGTCAATGTGAAGTTCTAGCAATGACTGTTTGTGAAAGACGAAAGGATCTTTGTGCTACAGCGAAGACCACTCACGTCGCCCGGCCTACTCTTCACGCTATATTGACCATTCAGGGCACTCTCCCTGCTCCTCGCGGCCCCTTCCACCACAA
The DNA here is from genome assembly GCF_964204655.1 of Triturus cristatus. Taxonomy (NCBI): domain Eukaryota; kingdom Metazoa; phylum Chordata; class Amphibia; order Caudata; family Salamandridae; genus Triturus; species Triturus cristatus. The sequence goes on from NC_140581.1 coordinate 231,361,659, forward strand.
ACAGAACTCTTCATGCAGGACTTTAAAGGTAACTCTTTCAGCTGGACTAATCGGGTCCCTGTCTCTGACCCACACTCTATCGCGGTCGGCTGAACTTCTGACTTTCACCTAGTCTTGCACAACCAGATACCTGCGAGTGGCGCTTTGTGCTTTTAGGCGATATACTTACTTGAAATCTTTAAAACTGCATATCTCTGGTTCTATTGATTGGATTATGTCGCTTTGGTGTCAAATAATTTATTAAAATGTACTCTATTTTCCTAAATTGAAGTAGGATTGTTCTTCTGTTGTGTTTTCACTTTATTACTGCTTGGGTGCTGCGTAAATACTTTACACATTGTCTGTCATGATCCTTCCTTTCCCCTGGGCCCAACGAAATAAGGATGAGGTAAACATGAACCTATATATACACTTATATATACACATGACAATCTAAATGCCTGTATTAGAACTCTGCAGGAAGTATGCATTCACAGTACCCAGGTCACTATGCTGATTGCCACAAATAATGTCTTTACTGCAATGTCAGGATGACCAAACCACAAGTATTGCAGAATGATCTGCAAAGCACCAATTATATACCTACGGTATCGTGCCGAAGCCAGCGATAGGTGTATAGTCCTTTTGTTTTTGGAGCTTGTTGCGGCCATCTGACTTTGTCCCTTTTCAGTTTTAGTGCCCCACCACCAGTATTGAGAGCTGACATGCCGCATTCAAATGCAGGAGGTTCCCAGCCCCACGAAATGGTAGGCCCCCAGTGCAGAGCAATCTTGGGAGCAGGTAAGGAGACACCTGTTCATCTTGTGGAGTGCTCGCTTTATTTACATTTATAGTGGTGATGTAATAAGGACATTGTCTCAGTGCATTCAACCTGAATCACTTGGAAGTTACTGGAATTAATGATTTACGAACATTGAACCTTGGGCAAAACAGTAGTTCTCTAGTGCTATATAAGTATTGGGTGACGGGATGAACCAAATAGGATGCACATAGTAGATTTGGCGCAAACAAGGTTGTGTACACGATACTTGCTGGAGAATCTAAGTGGCAATGCAAGTGCTAGACTGAGAAAGTGGCGTAGAGACATTCCAAGTTTTACCTACAAATCCCACCTGGAACAATTACGAACCCTTTACCTTGATCACAGTGTTTCCTCAGCACCGGCAAATCTCAAGGCAATCAGACTGTATGATGCAGTAGGAAAAGTGGCCTTAAACAAAGAGACTAGTGTGTGATTATCAAAGCCAACCCACTGAGCGCCAACCATAGAAGAGGACTTTTTCACCCAAAGGTAACAGCCTCTAGTAACAAGCATATGATATACTGGTATATGTGTATATGCCGAAACAGAAATAGTAATGCCTTGCATGTTCTGTTATATGACTCCCTCTCAGCAGTACCCTCCCTAATTCCCCTCTCATCTGGCCACGTTGAACCTCTGTTGAGTCAGCGCTAGCGTAAGGTGAGCCTCCTGAGGGTACGGCTCCCCAAGAACCGCAACCTTGACTTTGCCTTTAAGTAAAGCCGGACTGCATTTTTGCCAAGCTACTGGGTGGTTAAGCATAGGTTAATTTAGGACTTTTGTGGTTCACCCCGACGGGGATTGTGGCTGTTGCTTGAATAGAGGTCAGCCTCCCCTTCAATCAACAACAAATTTCTCACAGGTTTGATATGCCAAGATGAACACCAAACAACAAACTTCTCCCAGCATCCTGCATACGCCTGGCTGACAGAATAACACATATGGTAGTGTAAGTTGTACTAGTTCAGGTGCAGGACCCTGCCCTGCTGCTACGACAGGAGTTCCTTTCAAAGGGGCAGCTGGATTGGAGGACAGATGATCATGGCCAGTTCTGGGTAATGCACTCTTCTGGCCCAAGTCGGCACCAATGGATGACTAGGGCCCGGTCATTCCTGATCTTCTTCAGAACTTTGGGCAGGAGAGTCCTCTGCAATTTAAAGATTTAGCTAGGTGTTCTCTGGGCACAGAATCCATAGCCCCATCCTGTCTTTTGTGTTGCATAACCACATGGGGGTGGAGTTAAGTGTAAGAATCTGCACCCATTCCCCCTTGGATTGGAGGAAAGCTCATACTGTCAAGTGAATCACCTACACTTTTAGCAGACAGATGTGGAGAAGGGCATCCGCCTGAGAAAGACTCTTCTGAACTCCACCTTGCCCAGATATTCTCTCCATCCCAGCAATAATGCACCAGTAACAACCATCAGTTATAGGTGGGGTAGAGAGAGGGGCTGCCACTAGTACAACTATGGTCCAGCACCCACCACTGCAAATCTTTTGCAGTGTCCTCCAACACTTGGATTGTACAGGATAGGTTTCCCTGGTGCTGAGCCCAATGAGACTTCAGATCCTATTGCAGAGTCTGCATGGGCCAACAGGTGTGGTCCCAATTGTAGGATGCAGGAGGCCAAGAAGTCTCAGAGCTGCTCGCACAAAAACCCAGGTCAAAGGCTGAAACAGGATAATAGCCCAGATATCCTAGACTCTGAGGAGGAGGGACGGCCCAAAACACCACGGTGTCCATAATGGCTCCAATGAAAGAGTCTCTGTGAAGGAGTCAGTTGTGACTTCGGCACCTATATGGAAAATTCAAGTGATGTGAACAGGTTGACCATCATCTGGAGGTGGTTTAGGACTGTTTGAGGCAGGTCCGCCTTTAGCAACCAGTCATCGAGGTCTAGGAAGACTGGTATTCTCAACCACCTCAGATGGGCAGCAACCACCACTATCACTATTGTGAACACCTAAGGGGCATTGACTGAGGCCAAAGGGCAGCCCAGGAACTTAAGAGTTTGTAGACTACCTCAAACCGCAGATGGCATCTGCAGGATACCATCTAGTGTCTGGGTCCAGAACAAGCAGAACTTTGTCCAAAGAGAGAATCTTGAACTCTTTCTTCTTGTGGAAGAATTTCAGAGAGATGGAGGTCTAGAATAGGATGAAATCGTCAATTCTTCTTTTGGCACCAGAAAGTAGCAGAGGGCTAGAGGTGGGTTCCTGGGGACCTGGATGCTGTGGCAGGATCCCTGACCTCTGCCTCAAGAGAACTGGGGTATCTGTTATTGCATGGGCAAAACCTGCCATAGCTTTTGCTGAAACCCTCTTCCAAAGCCTCAAGATGGGCAATATTGTTGGGAAAATTGCCGTACGCACAATGAAAGGGAGGGAAGGGAGGTAAACCCAGTCGACCCAGTGGGCTCCCCACGCAGAGCCGCGGGAGGGGCACCACCCTCATCCCTCGTCATGTTGGCCGACGGACAGGGAGAAGTCAAAGAGCGACAATGCTTATTCAACTTCTTCTTGTGCTCAGACTTAACGGAGGAGTGCGACCGGTCTCTCAACCTCCCACACGTCAGGGACCTCAAGCGACACGGAGCGGACTGCCGGGTCTCGAGAAGTTTTCAGGACCGCTCCCGCAAAGACTTCGGATTGGTGGCTTGGCAGTCGGAACACTACTTGGAGTCATGGTCCGGTTCTAAACAGAACACGCACATGAGGTGCGAATCTGTCACCGACATCAACTGTCGGCAGGAACCGCAAGCCTTGAAACCGGGCATCCCTGACGTGCACCAGGAGTCGAAGACTCAAAAAAGACGTTGACAAAAGTCAGCAAAAACTCAGTCAAAAAGTGACTGGAGTTACCGCTCTCTCCGGATCTGCGCTGGCTGTCGTGGAAAATGAAAGAACTAACATCAGCGCACGAGGGCGGCGTCTAAGTAGCTGCGCGACGTCATCCCAGTGACCACGACGCCAACAACAAACGTGGAGCCGACCGACGCCACCTTTTGACGCGCAGGGGTATTGCTGATGAAAAAAATTCTCTGGATTCAATCTGACGCCTGGGGGGGAATTCTAAGGCAAGGAATCTATAACAAATTGTCTCTTTCAGATCTCTACTTCAGCCCAGGCTGACGTTTCTAGATCATTGCCCAGCAAACAATCTACAGGTAGGTCTTGAGATACCACAACATCTTAAGGTCCAGTTACCCCTCCCCATCTGAGGTCCACAACTGCCAAGGAATGGTCAGTCTTGACATTGCTAGCGTTGGTCAATTGGTACACTTGTCCAAGTATGATCTAATCAGGAGACGCAAGAATCTGTCACCATAGTGACACTGGCCCCTGTGTCCCTGTAGGCCATTGCCTCTTTTCCATTGATTAAAGGCTGTTGTCGCTACTTGCCCAGGTTAGTGGGAGTTACCAGTAAGGTGGTAAGATATATGCCACCATCACAGACTAAAACTGCCTGAGCTGGAGTCCTGACTAAGTCAGAACCCACCTCAGTGCCCAAGGCTAACCCTACTAATCCCTTGGTTGTTGTGCTACCACTTGTACTGGTGCTAGGGGTGCAGTTGCTTTTGGGGCAGTGGTAGCAGGAGTTTCCTGTGCCTTTGGACAATCAGCATCCTTTGTCCAATCGGTCTTTACCTTACAGACATAACACCAAGGTTTCTTCTTGCCTTTTTGGGAATTTTGGGACTCACCCCTAATGCAGGTTTTTGAGGACCTTGAGAAGACACTTTCTTTTCGTTGCCCTTGTCCCTACCCTTTTCCTGGGATTTAGAAGAATCCTGCTTCTTCTGGTCACCTCCATTACCATGGTTCCTCTGCTTAACCCTGGTTCTGACCCACTTATCTGCCTTCTTTCCCAATTCTTGGGGAGAAGTCAGATCTGAGTCCACCAGGTACTTGTCGCCTTTTTGACCCACCTGTGTGAAGTCGTAGTCCCAATCCACAGGAACGACGAGAATACCCCCACACTCTCTAGGTCAGTCCACGGAAGCGTGAACCTGTATACACTCTAGCAGCAGACAGACCCTGAGAGATGTGGGGACAAGGTTTGGAAGTGCTCACTTGATTCCCCCAGCGGGTGTCTCCTAATGGGCACAGCAGAAAACAACCTGCAGCAAAGACAATAAAGACAATAAGGGTGATTACTCTCGATTCTCTCGTAGTTCGGTAAGACTACCATACAATCTAAGGTTTAGGGTGAACTATGCTCTTCCCCCCCTCGTTTCCCTCTTACCCGCTGGACATCTCGTTATGCTGCAAACAGCGACTCAGCTGGGACTTGTAGAATCAGCAGGACAGCGGAGTAATATCCGCCAGGCAAATCACAGGAGGGCGGATTCACAGTGAGTAACTGAAGAGAGGGGAAAACTACAAGCCCAATAACTAGACTTGAAGGCTCAAATGAAAATACAAAAGGGTTATACCTAGGTGACTTGTGCAATAAGACTCTAGGGAACATAAAGGTACATAGAAGGAGAGGTGGACTCCTTCAGGCTTCTGAAACCCTGCAAGGCATTACCTTTATAAAATAAATGTGTGACCAAGAGGTCTATTTACAAGCACCACACGAGTGCCAAGAAATTATATTGAGGATCCTCAAACGAATTTCCTTAACGCGCCCCAGCGAGTGTAAACACAATCACCTACAGCTGCTCTCAAAGCGCGTCGAGCGCGAATACTGGCAACAATGTATCCGGCTGCAATAACAAGCGCTTTAGGGCACTGGGGAAAGTAAAAGCTCGAACCGAGCGTGAGGGAGAATCACAATGCAACAAAGTTGCTATTCCGCCGCCGTCGCGTTGCTCTAAATTACACACGCGACTGCTTCCAAAAAGGGACAGGGGACTCGGAGATTCAGGGACTATATTCACAATGCAGCATAAAGCATAGAATGAAGGTCTGAACGGGATACAGGAACAAGGAAGGGGGCAGCTAGCAGCAAAGCGGGCTCCAAAGGACAACAGGAACACAGTGAGGAAGGGCGTGGACTCAGGACTCTACGAATCTGAAAGCCAAGCACCGGTTTGCTGCTGAGGAGAGCTATTTAAGGAGGGAATCGGTGTAAACTCCCCCCACCTACTTGAAATAAGGGAGCGTCTAAAAACTACAGATTTCTACTAGCTTCTTTCCTTGAATCCCAGCAAGGATACAAGAGGCTTGTCGTGTGACAGTACTGATGCAAAAGCTGATTCTGACAGTTAAGGATGTGCTGCCTCAATCAAATTGCACAATCCCTCATAGTCCTGTACCTTCCTTCCATTAAGCGAGCCTTCCGGAGCCTTAATAGCACTATCTACAAAATCCACCCAGTCCTGGGCCTGTGCTTTCTGGGTGTGTTTGAACTTAATCCTATACTGTTCAGTGGTTAAGATAAACCCATCTATGAGAGCACAAATCTGTACGGAATAATTGTCAGCTTCCTCTTCTCTAACAGCAAGGAGCTTATCTCTACCTTTGTTAGCAAAGGAGAGCCACGGGATAGCTGCCCACTGCTCTTGAGGGACCCTCTGAACTTTACAGGCCCTCTCCAAAGCAGTGATCCATTTATGGCTAGCATCCCTCTACTGGTAAGGAGGGACTCTCCTGCTCAGGTTCCTATTATCAAAAGAAGTTTCCCTGATTCTAGGTACACTGTTGCTGCCACTATGGGACTCTAGTCCCAATTTCTTCCTGGACTTCTGGTGACTCTTTGTCAAGGGCCAACTGATCTCTCCTGAGCTTAAGCCTAGCTTTCTCAAGTTCAAGAAGTTTGTACTCCCTGTCAAAACAGCTGTCCCTCTTACTAGATATGCAGGTCCCTATTGAATGTCCTAAAGCATTGGATTCCCTAGAGGAGGATCTAGACCTCCTCAGTCTACTCTGGACCCTCCCAGGAGGAACAAAGGGTGTCTCCTCTGTTCCATCTGCACTGTGCCCTGAGGGATCAGAGTTTGGCAGGTTAGAATCATTTGACACCTCCTTTCCCATACTCAGAATTGGGATCATCAGGGAGAGCTCATGATGCTCCCTCTTCAGGAGTATCCCCACCCATATTTTCCTGTGCTTCTGCCCTCATTGGACGACCATCATCCTTGGGCAGCAGCACTAAAAACAGCTTAACAGTGGGGTTGCCACCTGTCTTTATCTTGCTAAGACTACACAGGGTCCTTAGTTCCTGGAACGTTAGACCACTGTACTTAGCAGACTGGAGTACACTATTACCCCCAATTAGAGACATGGTTCTAGGTGTAGTGAGGTGTTGCACCTACCTAACCTAGTGGAAAGTAAATTCTCTGAGGTTGGAGAAAGGGCTGTGCTAGATCCATACCTACCCAACCCTAAGTTTAGTAGAACTTACGTATTCTAAGGTGTATTATATGTGCCTAATATTAGTGATGGTTTTTCAATTAATCCACACCAAGATTATCATGTAAAACAATGCAAGCTTGAATCCCAATCGCTGCGCACCAATGTGAGAAGCTGGCTTGGTATATGGTGTACACTTTGGATTGGTGCAAGGTGCCCACTTACATGACAACCCTTATGGTGATTTTAGTGGTCTTGTCAAACTTAGAAGGCTCTCGAAGTGGTATCTGTGGAGAGCAGCCTTCAGGCTTAGTCCAGAACTAGTGTAAAGCAGCTTGTTTTATCAGAACATTATCTCATACGTATAGAATGAGTGAAAAATAACCACTTAGTGTATTTATAAAAATATGTAATTATTAGAAGACACTTACTAACATATACAAATATCTTCAAGCCTGAGATGTATACAATGCACACAATACTTTGCAATAATAGATACAGGCAAGTAGCACGAAATACACAGTGGTCCTCAGGGGGAGACCAAACCATTACAAAAATAGTGGTATGCGAACCACGAATCGAGTCAAGACTATACCCAGAAGACGTAGAAGTGCCAGGGACCCAAGGAACCACCAAGGTAAGTAACCAGGAACCCTACGGAGCCCGTATGCAGAGTGGGAACACAACTGTGGGATCTATGCCAGGGAATGGGTGAGTCGCAGCTGCAATTTAAAAGAAGAAGGACCCTTCCCCGTGGACCCTGAAGGAACCCCGTGGAAGACAGAAGGTTGGAGAGCCACTCTACCCGTTGATACCTTAGGAACCAGGATCCCTGCCCCAGGGAAGCTGGGTGCATATGTGTGAAGTGGCGTCGGAAACGGTCGTCAAACCTAATGGAGGATTTCAGAAAGATGCTGCTTCTGGAGAAAATGAAAGTGTCTGGTGGAACCCAAAGTGGTTTCAAGAACCTGCAGCGGGCACAGAGTCTATGCCACTCAGGAGTGACCAGGAGGCACGGAAGACGATGGCCACTGAGGTCGGGTGTTGCAGTGAAGCTGATGGTGACCTTAGAACTGCAGCTGTGTGGACCACGCGACGCTGTGGAAGAGCAGGAGCCATAAACAAGCTGTCCCACGTTGGATGTCGAGAGTTGAGGGGTCATGTCTGGTGGGAGCACCAACAAACCTTGGCAACTGAAACCAAAGTGGAAGTGGAGAAAGGTGCAATGTCGGGACCAGCAAGGTCTGGGAGACTCACCACAAGCAGGGGAGTCAGGGCAGGCCCAAGCAATGAGGAGAGCCTAAAGAACACGAAGATGACCCTCAGGAGTACCCACAGGCAGGAGGCCCTGGAGTTGCAAGAGGACCTCGAGCAGCTCACCAAAGATGCAAGCCCACGATGCAAGAACATGCAGTGAGGATGAAGATCTTGGTCACTGGAGATGCTTGAGGTTGAGGCGACTTGGAGCTCAAAGATCTTGTTGAAAGCAAGCCAACAAGCCTTTGCAACTGCAAGTTGACGCAATGCACAGGGGTTCGGTTCCTGCGGCTCAGACGAGAGATACTGGCCTCAAACTTGGTGAGAGGACAGGGCAGGCCTCGAGGGTTGGGAAGAACCACCACCTGTGTTGCTGAGCCTTTTGGAGTCCGTGGGAGCCCAGGATTAGCAAAGCAGTCAGCTTAGGTGCGGTGCCTGCAGATGCAGGGAAGTGACTCCTTCACTTCAAGGTGTCTTAGATGCCCACAGGCCTTGAAAGGTTCCTGTATGGTGCACACGCACAGACGTTGCAGCAGACGTGCAGGGGGACGAAATCAGGAGCAGCAGGAGTCTTCCCGGTTGTAGCCTTGTTACCCAGAGTGAAGTCCGGAGTGCCCAGATGGTTAAAGAAGTGGGGTCGGAAATGTATCTTGTCCCATGGCGATACTAGGAACCCACCCTCATGTAAGCCCTCAAACACCCTAAGGAAAGGGTTGGGACGATACAGGGGTCCCTCCCTAAGGAGGGGGTGGATACTCCCCTGTCCTTTGTCCAGGTTTGCGCCAGAGCGGGAGCCAATGGCTACCTGAACTGGTTTGAAATGGACTATGCATGGGGGATACCAAATGTGCTCTGCACGCAGACTATGTGGCGCTGGCAAGTGCTCCCACCCTGCCCCAATACACTAAATCCTGTCTGGGAAGTGATCATACGTACCTGTGACAGGATACCTATTGTTCTGCCTTCCCCTGCCCAAGCTTGGCGCAGCAGGAGGGCAGAAACATGTCTCTGGCTGGCAGCAGCCCTGGCTGGCTGTCCGGGTCTGGATGACTGGTACCGGGAGCACTGAGGGCCTCCCAAAGCAGATTTACTGTGCATGGAATCATACCAATACCAACATGTTTGATACCGAACAAGACAGAATTCGTTGCAGCCAGTTTCGAGATGGTCACAGCGTAATGACTCTGTCATATGGCTGTCTTACTTGGCTGTCTCACTTACAACCCAGGAGAATGGACTCTGTAGGTCGCAGGGGCGTCCTCACACTTAGAACCAAGCACCCTGCCTTCAGGACTTAAAGGCTTGCTCTAGGGGTGACTTATAGGTTTTAAGTGCAGTGACCTTAGATCTAGGGAAACCTATATCTTTCGTAAGTGGTGCTAGCACCAGTTTACAGTTTACACAGGCTGCAATGGTAGGCCTATAGTTGCAAATTTAGTGGTCTTCCATGGATGGCATAATTCATGCTTCATCCCATGGGGGAACCCTGGTGTACCTATGCCTTTGGGTACCTTAGTACCATATACTAGGGACTGATAAGGTTACACCAGTGTCCAATCTGTGATGTAACTAAGTACTTACCAAACCAATTTAGGGGAGAAAGCAGATCCTGATTAGCAGGATCCCAGTCAAAATAGTTAAAAACAGCATTGCATTAGGCAAAACGTGGGGGTAACCATGAAAGCTGATCCTACTTTCCAACATGCAACCAGAGCTCTCTTCATCAAAAGTGTGCCCCAGCTGTTCTACCATTCTGAAACACAGTCGAAATATAACCTTTTATGCAGTAAGACAGTATGTCACAGATATTAGCCAGCTGCATTTGAAGTGTGAACAGATGAACCACCTTGCAGTGGAGCTGCGTGAAGAATAAAAGGTGCACAACGTAGAAGAATGGGACATCAAATCAGAATCCCAAGTTAATGACTCAAGGCAGGGTAACGGATGAGATAGCCATAAACAACATCCTTGCCTTCCCAAAGATTTTAGAAAAAGGCAGTCAGTCTCTAAGATATGTAGTGAAACTCACACATGTGCATTGCCATTTTTTAACCAAAACCAGCAAACTTTGTTAATGTTCACGGAACCTGAAAAGGATAAACGTGCATTGAGTGAGCTCAAAAAGAGTAAGGTCTACTATAGGCGATCGATCACATGTTCAGGGAAATCTACATCTTTGTAGTAAAAAAATGTGAGAGAACCCTGGGGGTAAACAGGCCATCGACCTACACTCTATTGTCGACTGCTTCTGTACTTCAAGCCAATGTGAACCACCTTTATGATCTGCCATGTTGTAAGGTTTTCTGATTTATTAATCTGAATTTATTCACTGAAAAAAAAAAAACATGAGCCCTTTGAACTGCTATGTATCGTGAGATGGTGCTACATATGATATTTTAGGTAAACACCTGTGAAGGTTCAGAGGAATGTTTGGGGTGGTCATTAAGACAGACAAAGGCTTAGACTACATCAGATATAATACTTATTGTTTATATTTAAGGGTGAAATGGAGGACCAACTAGGTCGGAGTCTAAGGTGCGTATCTTAGCCATGCGGTCATCGACTAAAAAGAGGCAGCCTCTCTGAGGAACTGTCATACAATAAATCTCTCAAATTCCTCACTACACCGTAAGGAATTCCAATGCCCCATCAAATTATAATGTGCATTGACACCTGGGCATGATATGTGTCTAAGTGCCTGTTAAACAATAATCCATGCAGATGCCTTATCCAGCAACAGTGAGCTCTTATGGTCTAAAATATAAGAACTCTCCATGAGTACCCTTTATGCTACAAGAACAATCTTCTTACCTTTTCTCTTCGAGACTATCTAACTGTAGATTCCTCACAGTGTGAATACCTCCAGGTGCAAGACTGGATCCGAAGTATTTTCAATAACAATTCCCTTGCCCGTCATTAGTTGGTGTTGTGCGGCTCTGCGTCAAGATACGCCCTGCTCTGAATGTAACATCTGGCCACTATATCTGTACCACTGCTATATGCTGATGCCAGCTGAAGTGTGTGATTCTATTGCACGGAGTGCGGAGGTGTGTGGGCCTTTGATGAATCTGCACTTAGAGTCTCTACCAGAAAAGGTGTTACCAAAGGCAAATAACTTGTTCATCTGATAGAGGCTTCTAACCGCAGATTTCTCAACTTGCAAACGCATACCACAGAAGTACCTCCCCAAGGTGGAGGCCCTGTGGAGTGACCCACACCAGGAAATTCTGCAGGACCGATCAGGTGAATTGTATGTGCTGCTGTACCTGGCAGTCCACGAAATATTGCTTTGTGGACGTGTGGTGGGACACCCATGTTGCAGCGGGACAGATGTTCAAGACTGGCACATCAAGCGCCAGCATAGAGGTAGCAGCGTCTGATCTGGTAGAATGAATGTGCAAACCTTCTGGAGGTTGCTACTTGGCTACACTTTAGCAGATTTTTAAGCAAAATACAATCTATCAAGAGATGGTACTTTTATGCACCACTTTCCCCTTTAAGGCTCCAAGAAGCTCACAAATAGTTAATTGTGTAATTTAAGGCTTATGGTTCGATCGATGTAGAAATTGAGGGAAATCTTATGATCAAGATGGTGGAGCCACTGCTCTTCCTTGGGCAGATGAGGTTGAGTGTAGAAAGATGACAAGGTTATGGATTGCCGTACGAGAAAGTGTATAACAACTGTTGTCAGGAATGCTGCTTTTGTTCAAAGGAGGCTAGGCAAAGCTTATAGCGATGAGGAATACAGTTTCTAGGGTAAGCATGTGCAGAGAGCAGCTGTGCATGGGTTAAAGGGAGTGCAAATCAGGTACATATGAACTAAATTAGGGTTCCACTGCGGCACTACAAAAGGTGTTGGTGGGAAAATGTGGACCAGCCCCTTCAAGAAACACATGACAAAAAGAGATTTGAAGAGAGACGCGATCTGGCAAACTAAACCCTAACTGCTGCCAGAGCAAGGCCTTGCTGGGCTAAGGAGAGAGAACAATAGGATCTCAGACAACTTTGCCTGTAATGGATGAATGTTACAAGAAGTACACCACACAACAAATTTCTCCCAGTGTCCTGCTGAGACCGTTTTGGTGTCAGGATGACAGAATGACACCAATCAATTCTGGAGAAAGATCAAAAGTCATCAACTGTTGCAGCTCAATCTCCATGCATAGATGTGTAGGTTGTGCAGCTCTTGTGCAGGTTCGGGATGAGAAACCTACCATACAGCTGTGACAGAAGCTTCACCCGAAGCAGCAGCCGATCAGAGGATAGATGCTCATGGGCAGAAGGTCCAGGTACCACACTCTACTCGGCCAGTTCAGAGCCACTAGGATGGCTTGGCCCGGTCTATCCTGGTTTTCAGCAGGGCATGGGAGGTAGGGCCGAAAACACATACAGGAACCCTGAGCCCCAGTCAAAGTGAAAGGAGAATTGCCTTATGATCTTCAACACGCTAGTTTGTACACTGTGTGTTCCCTACGGTGGCGATCAGATCATGCCAAGGCTCACCCTATTGTTTGAAAATGCCCTGTGCCACCTCTGAGTGAAAATGTCATTCATGATCCACTAAGCAACTTGAATTTGTTTGCCATGGTGTTTAAAGATCCATCCAGGTGCTAGTCAATCAAGGAGATGCCCTGAGCATTTAGCCACTTCCAGAGATGTGAAGCCTTGTAGCACAGGATGCACAACCCCATGCCACTCGGTTTGTGGCAGTACCACATAACGGTATTATTGGCCGTTCAATGTCAAGAATTGCTTGAAACTCAGCAAGTTGATGTGGATGCAAAGCTTTTGCCAGAGGCCAGAATCCTCTGATCTCCACCTCTCCCAGATGACCACCCCAACCCAGCAACGACCCATCTGTCATGGCTCTGTGGGGTAGGGAGAAAGGTCTACCTCCAGTTCAACTGCAGTCGAGCAGTCACCACTTCAGGTCTTTCACAATCTCCTCCGACACTAAGATGGAATCAGAGATAATCCCTTGGTGTAGAGTCCACTGGGACTCGCATTTTTCCACCTGGTTAAAAAGTCCAAAAGCAGGAAGCTGGAGGCCAAAAGGCCAAGAGGCCTCAAATCTACTATCTCTGAGACCCAGTTCAAAGGTTCAGAGAACAGGATCATAGCCCAAATGTCCTGGATTCATTAAGATGAGCACCATGTCCCGGAATGCTTCAATGAAGGCTAGCTATTGCAAAGGAGTCAGGTGTGACTTTAGCATGTTGATGGAACTACTATGTAAACAGGTGGGCCGTCATCTAGAGCGGGTTTATGTGATTGTGGCAAGTTCACTTTTAGTAGCCAGTTGTCGAGGTATGGGAAGGCTAGACTCCCAATTTCCGCAGATATGCTGTAACCACTTCCGTGAACACTCGAGGTGTACTTGCAATGCAAAGGGGAGCAGAGAGAGATGAAAATGCTTGTGACACACCTGAAACCATAGGTAATGTTTGTGGGAATGAAAGACGGGGATGTGGAAATAGGTGTCCTGCAAATCCAGTACCATCATCCAGTCACCTTATGTCCTAGTAAGACAGAACGTCCCAGGCAGACAGATCATGGGCTAATTTGAGCATTTTGAACATGTGTTTTTGAAGGAAAATTTTCACAGAGTAAAGATCGAGGATGGGGCCTCTATCCGGTTTAGGCACCAGGATATAACAAAAGTAACAGCTAGCCCCGATCTCTCATGCCCCCACCATCTCTCTATGGCTCACTTGACTAAGAAAGCTTGAACTTCTTCAGCAAGTATGGATAAGCAGTGCAAGTGGCTTATGCGGAAGGAAATGTAGGAAGCAACCCGTATTATGAAATCTGGAGCACTCATTGGTCAGATATGATATTCTTTCATCTGGGGAGTTAGAAGGTGATGCAGACTCATCAGGAGATCGTGCGCTGCTGAGGGTGACTTTAAGCTTATTGCTGCTGCCGTAGGGGTGTGGGGTTGGGGCGGATGTCTGGATAGATCATTGTCCCTGGGGGCCTGGACGCTGCCAGCCTGATCCAGTGCATCTACCTCTAATGAAATGGCAGACCTGTTGTTGCAGTGGTGGGCTCTAAGGTGGCCTCTGCAGGAAAGCATTGAAAGGGGTGAAGTTTCTGGGAAAACTGTAGAAAAGTTAGAGCTAAGCCTAGAGAGTAACACGTAGCCTTGATCTCCTTAAATCTTTCCAGAGCAGAGTCTGCCTTTGCTCCAAAGATTCTGCAGTCATCAAAGGACATGCCGATTAAAGCTTACTGGACATCATTAGAAAAGCCTGTGGAGCGAATCCAAGAGTGGCAGCGAAGCACCACGCTGGGCCGGACTGCCCAACTCACACACTCAATCGTATCCAGGCCTGAACGTATGGCATACTTCACTGCATCCTGGTCGTCTCGTATGAGAGTATGATGGATTTGGCCGAATGTCCTCTGGGATAGCTGGTAAGATCCATCCCACAACGTTCTGAAGTTTGCTGGAGTCCTGGCTGCTACTGTGCTGAGAATTAACCGAGATGGTGAGCTTGTCTACAGGATGAGCATGGTTGCTGGTCACTATGGCTTTATAAATGATACAGCTGGGTTTGGAGATGATGCAGGTTGGCTAGGGGAGCCAATGGAGTACCATCAGGATGGGGCTGAAGTGATCGTTTTTGTTCAGGCCCTGGATGAGGCATATTGTGGACTGTAGGATGCCCTTAAGGGAAGCCAATGTGGGATCTGGTAGGCTCTTGAGCAGTGCATTACCACCATCCAGATGCGTGAGTACGAGGGTTTGAACATCAATTCTTAAGTTACTTTTTAGAAGCAATGGCTTAACTTTCTTCTGAATAGAGAGCTGGTACTAGGCCGTATTTGTTTGTCAATATGCTCCTTGAAGGTGAGATTGGTGTCCAAGGTGAATCCAAGTGGCATTCGGTGAAAGTTGGGATTTGTAACCATCAAGGTTCATGTCATTGAGCCAGGTTTGTACAGTTTCTTGTTTGAGGCTCTTGGCAAATAAGATCATGAAGATTAGTAGTTAAAGAATAACATGAAGAACAGAATAGCATTAGGAACAGTAGTTAAAGTATGAAAACATGAAGAAAAATATATGAGAAATACGAAAATGACGTCAGGGCACACCCTTATCCAGGACCCTTTATCACAACTCATGTACTGCAGTTACTTCTGTTACAGTCTACAATCGCTGCAATACCAAGTAGACAGAACACGCTTACAAAAATACAATGTGTCAAATTTTAGAAAGATGAAATATAAAAGACTGCTCCAAATAATGATATAGAAAACAATGTTCTATATGGTCCGAGGGTTTTGCGGCATACATGTAGCAAAAAGAACTGAAGCGAAGTCTGTCCAAAACCTTTACCATGGTTTGTGGAAGGGGAAACCCTAGAACGAGAACACATTTTGTGAAAGACAATAGATTGATCGAAGTGCAGACCTTTTCTAATCTTGGTATACTCTTCACACATTAAGGCACATGGGGTCCGTACATTAGAAACGCAAAAATGAAAATAGCCAGGACTATTGAGGCCCTGTTCAGATTTTCTAGCAAAATTGGTAATAAGCCAATTTGAGAACTAAACAGAAGTAAATGTATACCCTCTGCTATACATGGGGCGGCTGTGTGAGGTATGGCCAAGGACCTTCCGCTACAATTAGAGGAAAATCAGTTTGTATGTAAGGTCTTGGCAGTACCCCAACACCATTGCAACTTTTATTACCCACAGCGAGTTGAACATGCCGTATATTGAAGACTCGATTGACCTGAACTCTTATCTGCTGGCACAATATTTGGAGAAAGGTAGGTTCAAAATGTTCAAAAGATGATATTTCAGACTGCCTAAATCTTTAAGACTATTATAAGATCCCATGGCTATCAAAAATAAATAGGTTGTTAATTGAATCTCAGTGGTAAGAAATCTAGCCAGTATTTCGCAATTTAGTAAAGAGTTAAAAAACATGTTTAAGAACTATAGAAGAAGTGCAAGAGAGATAATAGAAAGTCATAAACCTTCTGTAGTTTGATACTTTTTTATGTCAAGAACATCTGGGATTACCCATGTATCAAACTACGGTAACTAATACCCAGCAGAGATTTTATCTCACATAAATGCGAGTGGGCATTCTGCACCAGCTGGTAGCATGCCCCTCGAAAGATGCATGGACAAAACATTTACCAAAATGCCCTTGTGATGGCCGGGCCCCACAATAAACTGTCCATCTCATGTTATTTTGCATGCTATTTAAAGATATTAGGATAAACTTTATTCTTAACCTAGAAATTATTTTGTATCAATATGCGTTTAAGTTTTCATGTAATCTGGAGAATGTATTCATTTGTCGTACTGTTTCCACTTGTATTGAGTTTGTAGTAGCAAGAAAGAACATTTTAACAGCCCTAGATCAGATAAGATATAAAAATTAAGTCTTATCATGATTCTCTTTTAGTCAGGCCAAATGTACATTTTTAAACACATGTTTTATCAAGTATGCATTAGCTGCTGGAGAATTATCAATCGCCTTAGATGTTTTAAGGAATTATTAAATCATGCAATTTTTTTTAATTATAAATGATAGGGCCCAGAGCATATTTTTAAAATATTTTTATAAAATGTTGTATATATTGTATATACTGTCTTAACTCCTTAGCTAAGTAGTACTGTATTCTATTTTTAGCGAGAATTTATAATGATTTTATGATAACTTTTTACATGAAATGTATTTATTATATCTTTTATGGATTATTTAATACCCGAATAAAGATCTTTTTGACTTTATATTGTCCACAGTCAAATAATGTTCTATAGGGTCCTCACTAGTCGAAATGTAAAATATACGATGGGATAACAGAGCAACAGTAAGTTCTTTGTTACTAGCTGCACATGCAGCTGCTGGACTTCAAGGTGGATTTACTAATATAACACACTAGGGCACGTCTTACATTAACTATTAAGAATTAGTGATGGAAATGGCTTCTGACAGCATGTAGAAGCATGGCATGGGGAGGCAATTATTAACAGACAAAGGCACACTATGCCTCCAATTCAGTGCAGTGTCAATCTGTGAATAACAATAGAAACACAAAGCTGGGTACTGAAGGCAATTGGGCCTCAAAGCAAGATGACAATGAAAGAACATTTTACCGTCCCATTCATCCACACTACAGTTCCCTGTCAAAAGGAGACTACCCTGACCATCTGTTGGTTGTCATACATAAAGTGAGCTACATGTGATGACCTCACATGGCTTATACCTATATGTAGCAGATGAAGCGCATTAGTGTTGTGCTGAAGTACAAGCGTTGCATGCATCTATTATAAATTTCCCAGAGCATGCCAGTCAAGACACATGTTATGTTATGTTAACGGGTCTTGTAAAGCGCCTGGTTACACTAGGAACAGTGTGTCCCCGCGCTGCGGTGGGGCAGCAAAGCAGAAACTCGGTATATTTGTGGGGGAATAGGAGAGTCTTTAGCTTCTTCCTAAAAATACCTTCAGCTGGTTCTAATCGGAGGCACACAGGTAGTTTATTCCAGGCTTGAGCCGCCAAGAGTCGGAAAGAACGGCCCCCCATTCTGGCTCTTTTTATCATAGGGACACATAGTAGGCCAAGTCCCTCAGATCTGAGGCGACGGGTGGGATTGTAGGGAGTGAGAAGGTTACGCAGGTAGGTAGGAGCGGTCCCCTGCAAAATGCGGTGGCACACACATAATGCCTTAAAACGGGCTCATTCCCGGATAGGGAGCCAATGTAGAGAGGCTAGAGCCGGTTTAGAGGGAGCTCTCCTGGGGCGCTTCAGGACTAAACGGGTCGCTGCGTTCTGGACGCATTGAAGTCTCTGAGTGCACCTTTCTGTAGCCCCCAGAAGGAGGACGTTGCCATAGTCAAGACGGGAAGTCACAAGTGCATGGACCATGGTCTTCCTGGCCGCAGAGGGCAATATATCAAGGGTTTTCCTGAGATTTTTTAGTACTCCATAGCAAGTGCCAGCAACCCGCCTAGTATGGTAATCAAACGAGAGGTGAGTGTCAATCCAGACCCCAAGGTTTTTAGCTTGGACACAAGGTATGGGGGTGGGTCCCAAATCTTGCGGCCACCACGCAGATGACCAGACAGAGGGGGCTTTCCCCACTATCAACACCTCAGTCTTATTGCCATTGAGTTTTAAGCAGTTAATATCCATCCAGGCTGCAAGTTCCTGGAGGCAAGCCACCAAGTTGGGAGCTGCTGATTGTTGGTCTTGAGTCAAGGACACCACCAACTGGGTGTCATCGGCATAAGACACCACTCCGATCCCAAAACCTTCAGCAATCTCGGCCAGGGGAGCCACGTATAGATTAAAGAGGGTGGGGCTTAAAATTGAGCCCTGAGGGACTCCCTGCTGCAGTGCCATCACTTTGGAATAGAATTTCCCCTGCCTCACCTGGAAGCTACGGTTGTTTAAGAAAGAAATGAGCCAGTCCAAGGCCTTCC
This sequence comes from Triturus cristatus, assembly GCF_964204655.1. Lineage (NCBI taxonomy): Eukaryota > Metazoa > Chordata > Amphibia > Caudata > Salamandridae > Triturus > Triturus cristatus. The sequence goes on from NC_140581.1 coordinate 231,380,465, forward strand.
CAGACACACCTCCCTTCTTCAGACGATCGGCCAGAATCTTGTGGGCCACAGTATCAAAGGCCGCACTGAGGTCGAGCAGGATCAGGGCGACAGTCTGGCCCGCGTCCACAAATTGCCGGATGGTCTCAGTGGCCAGGAGAAGGGCGGATTCTATCGAATGACATGAGCGGAAGCCCGACTGGTTGGGATGGAGAAGGTGGCAATTCTCAATGTGCGTCGTGAGCTGCTGGTTGACCACTTTCTCTGCAATCTTAGCAAAGTAAGGGAGCAGAGAGATGGGTCGTAGATTCTCAAGGCGATCAAGGCCCAGGTGCGGTTTTTTGGGGAGGGGGAGAACGACTGCCTCCTTCCAACGACGAGGGACAGTGCTGGTCTTAAATGAGATCTCCAGGAGGTACCTAATAAAGGGTTCCAGAGCTTCTAAGCATCCCTCAAGTTTTCTTGGGGAGGCCTGGTCTTTGGGAGACCCTGACTTAACACTCCGACAGATTTTTATCAGAGTTTCCGAGGAGGGAATTGAGAAGTTCAAGCTTTTCCTCCTGTGCAACAATAGTATGGCGAGAAGTAACCCATCTGTCTTGGTCAGCCAGAGCCACGTCAGGAAAAGAAGAGTAGATATTAGTTACCTTCTCGGAGAAGAATTCCGCTATTTGGTTGCAACGTTCGGTTGAGCCTACAACAGGCACTGCTCTTGAGTCTATAGAGGAAATCTCTCTATAGACCCTGAATAATTCTCTTGTGGAATTTTCTGCAGACCTGATACTTTCTTGGTAGTGTTCAGCCTTGGTTTTCCTGATAAGCCTATGATAGGCTTTCAGCGTTGTTTTGTATTCATTTTTCCCTTGCGTCGAGAGGTTAATCCTCCATAATCTTTCTAGGCGTTTACACTCTGTTTTGGCAACTCTGATAGTATTATTGAACCAAGGAGCAGATTTTTTAAATCTGGTTGGAGTTTTACATGTCCATGGGGCAGTTATATTAAGGGCTTCTTTTATCCTCCCGTCCAGTTCAAGACAAGCACTATCAGCGTCCTTAGCCTCGGGCGTGCCCCCTCTTAGGAGGGCACTCTTGAACTTGACTGGGGAAAAGCCAGCCCACTTCCGACATGTTATACCCTCCAATAAGTGTTCTTTCACCTTCGGAGTGGGGGTCCGAAGCATGAAAGGGACTAAAAAGTGGTCCGTCCAGATCATAGGGAGGGGAGTGCTGACTACCACCTCCTCCCAATTGGTAAAGATAGGGTCAAGCAAGTGACCCTTCTGATGAGTAGGGCCCGTGACACTGAGTTGGAGTTGAAGTGACGCTAGGTCCTGGCGCAAAGTTTGTGCCATTGTACAACCGGCATCCTCCAGGTGTAGATTGAGATCGCCTAGCACAATAAGCTTACTATAACGGAGAGCGGGTAGGGTGAGGTATTCAATCAGACTTGAGACAAACCGGGATGAATACCCCGGGGGCCTGTATGCCAGGAGACCTTTAATGATACACCTGCTATCCGTCGTGATAGTAAATAGACCGGCCTCACAGTCAGTAATGGAAATAGGCTCAAGTGTGCATTGAATATCATGTTTAAAAATAATGGCCACGCCGCCACCCCTACCAGAGTTCCTATCAATATGGTTAATAGAATACCCGACTGGCAGAGCTTTGAGGAGTTCAGGAGAAGCGTCGTCGTCCAGCCAGGTTTCGGTGAGAAACATAATATCGACCTGATTGTCAGTCAGGAGGTCATGAATCTCTAGTCTGTGTTTCTTGAGAGAGCGGCAATTGAGGAGGCCGTAAGTAAGGGAGGGTGGGTCCATCTTACCCTCGGACGAGGTGGTGAATTTAAAAGGACAGTGACTACAGGCTCTAGTTAGGCTGTCAACATACATAGAATGAGTGCAGGTATCAGCAGATTTACGGCGAAGAGCACGGAGGCTGTGACTATTGTATCGCACTGCACGGCGGATAAGGAGGCATTACTCGGTGGCGGACGGCAGCCCTGGAAAGCAAGAGTGCGTGTGGGCGGCTGTCCTCACTCCCCCGCTATTTCGAGTTTATAATTTCAATAAACTCGGTTCCTCCCAAAAGGCGAGAGACCTCATTTGAGGTGCTGATCAGGAGCGGCTCTCATCATTAAGCTGTAACCACAGTGAGGGTATACAGGTTACCGCCCTGATCTGCATGGAGGGCATTTTACTTTTTGTGTTTCACGTGCACTTACATTGTAGTTCTGGTCCTGAAGAAGCGCAAACGACCCTTATGGCGATAGAGGAGCGAAACATGTCGACCTATGACCAACGACACCTGGGCATAGCATGCCTTCAGGGGAACATTTTATTTAGCAGTTAGACTCTGCTAAGGGTACATCTGTTTTACATTGGCTGCATGATGACCCTTTATTAACTTTTCACACAATTGCACGCACTGTTTCTATCCTCCACAGAGGACCCACTCCCCACACACCCGCATGCATCATCCGGCAATCCTCAAAAGATCTCCGACAAAGTGACCCTTCGGGGGCCCGTAGGGAATTGCAGCGCCGGCCCTACGAGGAGCACTGCCCGATGATGAAGCATGACACCCTTTGGGGTGTGTGAGGGCATTAGAGGACAAAGAGTGGTCTTCCATTAGATGAGTGGGTCCTTCACCTAGGATTTCCCTTCACTCTCTTCTCTTTCTCTACTTTTTGGGCATGGGTGACTTTTGCGCCTGGCCACGGGAACAGTGTCCTTTTGGGTTTACATACCCTACTGAAACTACCAGGGGGACTGGCCCCGGACCCCGTACGGCCGCAGACGGGCTTGCCTTAGGCGCGCCAGCGGCGCGCCCGCTGCGCGCGGGCGCCGGAGCATGCGCATTTAGCCTCCCCACTGCCTGAGTGACCCGGAAGTGCCTTGCCCTGACCTTCTCCGCCCTCCGCACAAAGGTAATAGTTACCGCGTTGGACCGGGGTGGGAAGGAGGAGGAAGGAGCAAAGGCACACGAGTCCCCAGGTGAGCAGCCCCACAACAATGGATAAAAGCTTATAGTATAAAAAGCTTTAAAAACACAGTATCACAGGCTAAAAATAGTTTTAAAAGTTTTTAAAAAGGCTTAGTTTACGAGATCAAAAACCAGGCATTCACTCCCAGCGTTACCACCAGGTATCCACAAAGCGGCTCAGAGTGTTCTTACACTTACAAGCATTACTCTTTGTACAAATTCAATCTGCACAATTAAGTACGAAAACGCAATTGCTTAGTAAATGTACCATACTGAGCCTCTTGAGAAACAATATTGCTATCAATATAACAATCTTCTTCACTAGGTAGATGTTAGACCTGTCAGCCCTTTGGGTGGTCCCTCCTCATCATTATTTATTTTGTCCCACTTTTGCCTCAAACCCTGTTAGTATTTTTTCCTTTTTGGGAACCACCAGACTTTTTAGTATTGATGCAGATTCAGGGAGCCATTTTATCTACCCCTGGAACTTCTGTCTGAGGGCCTGAAACACAAAATGGTGGCCACCCATTGTCACCTGTGACATCACTGGAACCGACCAGCACCTTCCAGAACATTCCAGAACCCTGTGACAGTGTGAGGCAGGTTTAGAATGTTGGGAAGGCATCTCCAGGTTGGCAGTTGGAGTTGGCAGCTGGCACCTGACTGGTGAAGAGAGAGGAGCACAGAACTGAAGGAGGAAGGAGTGAGGCAGCAGGGGTGGAAACTTGTGCCTGGAGTGGGGTCCAGAAACCCACCCTTGATACTAGTCCCTGCTGACTGAGCCCAGCCTGGAGCCCTGTGTGGGAGAAAGCAAGAAAAACCATCTTAAGGACCTGGACAGCCGGAACAGGCCTTAAAAGTAAAGAACAGCAAGTTCCTGACCTGGTTACTGGTAACTTCCTGAAGTCCGACGTCGAGAAGCCTGGAGACCTGGAGCCCGAAGTGGAGAAGCGGCGCTGACTGGAAAGCAGACGTCGTACCCGGAGCCGCCAGAGGTCGAGAGAGGGCGCCGACGGAGGTCGTGGAGACACCAGAGGTCGAGGAGGAAGTCACCTGAGGTCGAGTGTGCGGCGTCAACGGGGGAATGAAGTCCGCCCTCCGGAGTCGCCGGAGACCGAGGTGAAGCGTGCCGGAGGTCGGGAGTGGAGATCGCACTCCGGAGTCGCCGGAACCTGAAGAGAATCGTGCCGGAGGTCGGGAGTGGAGGTCGCACTCCGGAGTCGCCGGAACCTGAGGAAAGGAGCACCGGAGGTCGGGAGTGGAGATCGCACTCCGGAGCCGCCGGAAGTCGACATCGAACCGGAGCCGCCCGAAGTCGACATCGAGCCAAGACCGCCCGACGTCATCAAACCGAGGCCGCCGACATCGAACTGGAACCGCCTCCCGGCGTCGACAAGAACTGTCATTGAGCCGAGGCCGCCGACATCGAACCGGAACCGCCTCACGGCGTCGACACGACTCCAGCGGCGTCGGAACTTCATAAAAAGGGCAGTAAGTGGAATAGAGGGCGCCTAAGGCCCTGTGAAGCCCTAAGAGACCATCCTAGAGGCTAGGGAGGTGCTGGAACCAGCTTGATAGTGCCAGGGGTGAGCTGAGACTAATACAGAGGGGTTGTGTAGTGTGGGAGAGCCAGATCTCTAGATTCCCCCTTGATCTACCTCAGTTTAGGCCTCAGCCTTGTCCAAGCCAGGTAGTACCCCCCTCAGGTCATCCAAAACTCTACAAGCTGGGATTGGGCCAAATCATCCCATAGTACCTCAGGAATGTGAACTGATTTTCAAGTGTCACTGTTGGCTTTTATTATTTATTGAGAGCACTGTATTTATTGTATTCATCCTATTTATGGCCTCACAGTATTTATTGCCTCACAGTATTTATTGTTTCACAGTATTTATTGTCGCACAGTATTTATTGTCGCACAGTATTTATTGCCTCATAATATTTAATTGCCTTTTATGTAATGCACTGATATTTATGCCTTGATTATTTATGAACTACCTTATTTATTGAATCGTTGAAGTATTATTTATTTGACTTACCCTTCCACAGGAAAAGCCTTGTGTACTGTGATTGTATTATTATTTATTTAATCAGCAACTAAGAGAAAAGAAGATAAAGAGATATATTTTCAGTATAATTTTTTAAGGTGTAGTGTCGTTTTTGGAACGGATGCACGCATGGTTATTGTGTGGGTATGACGTATGCTTAGCACGGTGCCTGATCCCTGACCACTCGAGCCAAGCTACCACAGTGTATGTCTGGGAGAACACCACCACCCTTCCAGTGTGGGAGTGTTTTTCTAACATAATTGGTGTTCAGTGGTGGGATAGAGCTGTGCCTACGTATACTCGACAATAACTGTGGGTAGTCCATAGGCCTACACCGGGAGTTTTCTCCAAGCGGACTTCCTAATTGTGAGTTTTTGTTTTTTCCAAATTTACTCTGGTGGTGGGAGGAGGTATTATAAAAGGTACCCCCCTGCATAGCTTCTGCAAATAACTGTCCTCTGACCTGAGTGGGCAAGATGGAGTTTGTATTGGAGAATTTAGAAACGTACACTGTGGCCCAACTCAGGGAGTTTTGTCAGCGGGAGGGGGTGTATTGTCCCCCAGGAGCAAAGAAGGGTGCACTCCAAACCAGCTTGAGGGCTGGGGGGGAGGCACGACAAGAAAGCAAGGCTGAGGAGGAGGACAGGGATAGAGAGCCCGACAGTGAGGGAGCTGGTTTGTACCAACCTGAGGTGGGGAACCTGTTAGCGGGGCCCAGGACACTTTCCAGGAAGGGCAGCAGTGCCTCTAGCGGTGGCTTGTCTGAAGTGGAGTTAACAGACCGGAGGGAGAAAAGACAGCTCACATGGGACTTAGCAAGGCTGGAGAAAGAGAAGGAGGAACAGAGGATGGCTCATGAGTTGAGGTTAAGGGAGATAGATCTCCAGATCCTACGAGTCGGGGCACACCCTATTCCTAATGGTGGCAGCGAAGAAAGAGAGTTCACCAGGGAACCCAAACCCTATTTGCCGAAAGACATAGTGGCTAGCTATGGTGTGGGCGACGATATTGCCAAGTGGCTAGCGGCCTATGAGGTCTCATTAAGGGCCCATGGGGTTCCAGAGAAGTACTGGGGAGGGGGATTGTACAGGTACATGCCTCCAGCTGGTAGGGATGCATTATTGGCCCTAGAGCAGGAGGAGCAGACCCACTACCCCACCATGAAAGTGGCGCTTATACGAAAGTTTGGACTAACACCCGAGAAATACAGACAGAAGTTCCGGGGTAGCCACAAACTGGGCACACAGAATTGGGTGGACTTCCTGGATTATGCAAAGAAGGCATTAGAGGGTTGGATTCAGGGCAGTGAAGTGAGGAACTACGAGGGGTTGTTTGATTTAGTATTGAAGGAACACCTGCTCGAAAAATGTTTCCCTGAACTGCGTCAACACCTGGTGGATAGCAAGCTGACCAATCCCCGGAAGCTTGCTGAGGAGGCGGACATTTGGGCTAGTACCCGGGTGTCCACAAGGGGGACTGGAGGGGATACTCAAAAGGCCGGACAGGGCGCCCCCCAGAAGAAAGAGGGAGGGGAAAAGAAAAAGGAGTTCTCCAAAGGCCCCCAAAATAATTTCCAAGGTAAGGGAACAGGATTCACCCCTAGGGCTAACCCACCCAGAAACCCTAATCCTGGCCAGAGTCAGCAGCCAAGGGTTGTCCATTGCTTCGAGTGCGGTGGCGTTGGACACTATAAGGGAGATGCGAAGTGCCCAAAACGACCACCCCCTCCCATTGGAGGAAAGGCCCCCGGAGTAGCTAGTGTAGTGCTCGGGGAGGAGATGCCTTTAATTAAGGGAAGGGAGTGGGTGGGTGTCACTTTAGTGTCCCTGGGAGAACGGGAGATGGTTCCTAAGATCCAGGTGCCCGCGAATACTATAAAGTATGGGCAGTGGGTCACCATCAACAGCCAAAGGGGGGAGGCTCTGAGAGACACAGGAGCCAGTATGACTATGGTGCGTAGCCAACTGGTGTCTCCAGAGCAGGTGATTCCCGATGTACTCCACCCTGCCGCGATGACTGACGGCAGAATGGGCCACTATCCGGTGGCCGAGGTTCCCTTTGAATGGGAAGGGGTTGCAGGTTCACTTCGAGTTGCCGTAAGCCCTGCCGTGCCAGTCGATTGTCTGCTGGGGAATGACATGGAGCACAATGCTTGGAAAGAGGTGGAATACCGGACTCACACTGAGATGCTGGGTACACCTGTCTGGGCCTGTGTGAGCACAGGGTCCGCGACTACCCGGAGAGGGAGTTCGTTCAGGCTGGAGCCTGGAACAAAGGCCCAGCCAGCTGCCGATCAAGGGAAGAACCGAGGAAGGGAGGAGCCTGCCTCGGCATCCGCGCCCCGTGTGACGGATAGGCCACCGGAGGTGGTGGACCAGGAGTCCGCAGTGGGGGATGTTACCAAACTGGAGGACCTACCCATCCCGGCCGAGTGGCACGTGGAGGGAGGCCCGACCAGGGAGGAATTCTGCCAGGGCCAGAGGGAGTGCCCTACCCTTGAGGGACTGAGGCGACAGGCCGAAGCCCAGGCAGCAGGGAACGTTGAAGGGAACTACAGTGTTTACTGGGAGGATGGCCTCCTCTACAGTGAACCTAAGGCACCCCTACATGGATCGTCACGAGCCTTAGTAGTCCCTCAACGTTACCGAGCCTTCCTACTGGAATTGGCTCACGAGATCCCATTGGCAGGAAACCTAGGGCAAGACAAGACCTTCGCCCGTCTGGTCCCACACTTTTATTGGCCTCAGATGAAAGTGTCGTCCGACACCTACTGCCGGACATGTGTGTCTTGCCAAGCCAGTGGGAAAACAGGGGTGAAACTGAAAGCTCCCCTGGAACCACTTCCTGTCGTTAGCACCCCCTTTGAAAGGGTGGGCATCGACATTGTGGGTCCATTAGATCCGCCTACTACAGCTGGTCACAGGTTTATCCTGGTTTTGGTGGATCATGCCACACGGTACCCAGAGGCTATACCTCTAAGGACCATTACAGCACCTGTTGTGGCTAGGGCCCTAATGGGAATCTTTACCAGAGTGGGTTTTCCCAAGGAAGTTGTGTCCGACAGGGGGACCAACTTCATGTCAGCATACATGCGGGCCATGTGGAAGGAGTGTGGAGTGACCTACCGGTTCACCACTCCTTACCATCCCCAGACCAATGGTCTGGTGGAAAGGTTCAATAAAACCTTGAAAGGCATGATCAGAAGTCTGCCTGAAAGCCTGCGGAGGAAATGGGACGTCCTCCTACCCTGCCTATTGTTTTCTTACAGGGAAGTGCCACAGAAGGGAGTGGGCTTCAGCCCCTTCGAGCTTTTGTATGGGCACCCTGTGCGTGGACCTCTCAGCCTGGTGAGAGACGGATGGGAAAGAACTCCCAGAAAGCTTCCCCAGGACGTGGTGAGCTACATGCTGGCCTTCCGAAGCCAAATGGCTAAGTTGTGGAAGCAAGCTTCTGACAACTTGGAGGCCAGCCAAGCAGTAATGAAGGCGTGGTATGACCACAACACTCACCCGGTGGAATTGGAGCCTGGCCAGAAGGTGTGGGTGATCGAACCAGGAGAGCTTAGCGCCCTCCAGGATCGCTGGTCAAGACCCTTTGAGGTATTGGAGAAGAAGGGTAAGGCTACCTACTTGGTGGATCTTAAGACCCCTCGTCAGCCCCTACGGGTGCTGCATGCCAACCGCCTCAAACCCCACCACGAGAGGCCCGAAGTCATTTTGATGATGGTGACTGACGGAGCAGAGGACGTGGAAAGCGAGCCTCTCCCCGATTTGTTTGCGTCTCAAGAGAAGGATGGGTCGGTGGAGGGAGTGATTCTCTCCCCATCTCTAACTCCTGAACAGCAGGAGGACTGCCGCCAGGTCCTGGGACAGTACTCTTCGTTGTTCTCCCTTGTTCCGGGTAGGACTCACCTGTGCGTCCATGATGTGGACACAGGGGACAGCCCACCTGTGAAGTCCAAGATCTACCGGATGTCAGACAAGGTGAAGGCCAGCATTCACAGTGAAGTCATTAAGATGCTGGAGCTAGGAGTGATCGAACCTTCCAGCAGCCCCTGGTCCAGTCCGGTGGTGCTAGTACCAAAAGCCGCACCACTGGGTGCCCAACCGGAACTGAGGTTCTGTGTGGACTACCGGGGACTGAACTCAGTAACCAAGACTGATGCTCATCCGATCCCAAGGGCGGATGAATTGATTGACCGGCTGGGAGCTGCCCAATATCTAAGTACCTTTGACCTTACTTCTGGGTACTGGCAGATCTCTTTGACTGATGGAGCTAGGGAAAGGTCAGCCTTCTCCACGCCCAATGGCCACTACCAGTTCTGTGTGATGCCCTTTGGGCTCAAGAACGCACCTCCAATACTAGGACCAGTGGGGCCCTGGTCTCCACGCACAGTTGCGTTCAGGTAAATACCTTGACAAAATTCTCAAAAACTGTATTCTACTTATGCAGACTCGATCCGAAATTGTAGTGAATGAAAAAATATCAATGATTGTAGCAATTTATTCATTGCGAAAATATTAGTTAATTGGATCATCATTCATTTCTTCATACAAATCCAAATTCCAATCTTTCAAAAAAATCCACTTTTTTAAATGCCCAATGCATTTCGAGCCAACCGGCTCTTCGTCGGGGGCTAAGTATCTAAAAAATAAATCAACATTACATATTTTCAGAATGAACGTCACAATGATGGTTAAACGTCAGTTTGCAAATACATGATCAAGTTCCACATTTAATAACAACACTCCAAGCTTAAACACGACTGAGTTAATAAGTTGTGTGACCGGATAATGACCCGAAATGACCATCACCATGAATGAATAAAGTTGTGTGAAAAGTGAATGAAACTGAAAGAAATGAAGGGCTCAATGAGACTGTTACCTTGTAACTCGACGGAAAAGAAACGCTCTTCAAGACGAAGAGTTCAATCTGAAAACAGAACACAATGAAATATCGTCTCTGAACATTATAAATGAAAAAGACTGACGAGAACGATCAGGTAACAAATCAAGTGAAAAATCTTACCAACAAAGTAAAGCGTCGTCGAATAAATGTAGAGGAAACCTATCCGACTGCTGATTCAAAAACCAACAGGTGAGTCTAATAGCGGCACGGTGGGAGCATGCGCTTATATCAAAACATGGTGAACATAGATAAGGTGACTAAAAAACGTTGAGGTGACTAAAAAACGTGAACCCATAACCAAATGGGTGAAACTCTCGCGAGAGTAAATACCATTCTGAACATAAACAAGGTGACTGAAAAAAGCACAGGCTCTGATCAAGAAGGATGCTCACTCGTGTATCAGACATAAACGAGGTGACTGTACGCATGAACCCGAATCTAGAAGGAAGAGATACTCGCGTAAAGCTAAAAACAAGGTGGAAGATGCCGCCATCTTAAAAGAGAGCAAAATGTACCCGAAGAGGGAATAGTTGAAAGATAGTGCAAAATACAATATATACCTGGGGAAATCAAAACATACAATGGTGAGGTCACTGGTCAGGGTAATTAAACCCAAGAAAAAATGGTTAATCACATTGATATGTACGTGAAAATGCAGTACTACCCTGATACAAAAAACTGTAACATGAATACATCATAAGTAACAAGCATAGTCTATTTTGTCATTAATGCCTTTCTCCATTAAAGTGTCCAAACGCTTAATCCATCTGTCGTATCTTTGACATACGAGTGCCATTCCTGAACCAACGGTTGTAAAAAGTAATCAATATAATGCCCCAAGGGCTCAAAGATGGTTCCACAACCCGTTACTATAGGTCGCATTGGTGGATTAAACAAATTCTTACTACAATCATTGATATATTGATTCGACATATTTTTTCATTCACTACAATTTCGGATCGAGTCTGCATAAGTAGAATACAGTTTGAGAATTTTGTCAAGGTATTTACCTGAACGCAACTGTGCGTGGAGACCAGGGCCCCACTGGTCCTAGTATTGGAGGTTTGAATTGTTTGGATTCCATGACTGTTGGAATCTACTCCACAGCACGCTATTTAAAAGGACAGTTAAACGAGTAAAATATTGTTTCTAATACGAACTATATCTTACGGAGTGCCTCTACCATCCATTTTGTTGCTCAAGAACGCACCTGCCACGTTTCAGCGTCTGGTGAACCAGATCCTCACTGGAATGGAGAGTTTCTCTGCTGCTTATCTGGATGACATAGCCGTCTTCAGTAACAGCTGGGAGGATCACTTGCGTCACCTGCAAGCTGTTCTCCAGGCCCTGAGACAAGCTGGTTTAACGATCAAGGCCAGCAAGTGCCAGATCGGGCAGGGGTCGGTAGTGTACCTTGGACACTTGGTGGGTAGGGGAGCGGTGCAACCCCTCCAGGCGAAGATCGAGGCCATCATGGCCTGGGAACCCCCCAAGACTCAGACTGAGGTCCGAGCATTTTTGGGCCTCACCGGATACTACCGCCGCTTCGTGAAGGGATACGGTACCATCGTGGCCCCCCTCACGGAGCTTACGTCCAAGAAGCAACCTCGACGGGTAGTCTGGACGGAGGCTTGTCAGCAGGCCTTCGTGAAGCTGAAGCAAGCCATGTGCGAGGCCCCAGTCTTAAGGGCCCCAGACTTTTCCAAGAAGTTCATTGTCCAGACAGATGCATCGGAACATGGCATTGGGGCAGTGTTATCGCAACTCAATGAAGAGGGTCTGGATCAACCCGTGGTCTTCCTATCCCGGAGACTACTTCCCAGGGAACAGAAGTGGAGTGCAATAGAGCGAGAAGCCTTTGCAGTGGTATGGGCTCTGAAGAAGTTGCGGCCATACCTGTTTGGCTCGCACTTCCTAGTTCAGACCGACCACAGACCCCTTCGTTGGCTGATGCAGATGAAGGGGGAGAATCCCAAGTTGTTGAGGTGGTCTATCTCCCTACAGGGAATGGACTTTCAGGTGGAACATCGGCCTGGAGTGGACCACGCCAATGCAGACGGTCTCTCAAGGTATTTCCGCCTTAGTGATGAGAACTCCCAAGGGGTTGGGTAGCTCTCCCCACTTTCAGCTGGGGGGGACGCGTGTTAGACCTGTCAGCCCTTTGGGTGGTCCCTCCTCATCATTATTTATTTTGTCCCACTTTTGCCTCAAACCCTGTTAGTATTTTTTCCTTTTTGGGAACCACCAGACTTTTTAGTATTGATGCAGATTCAGGGAGCCATTTTATCTACCCCTGGAACTTCTGTCTGAGGGCCTGAAACACAAAATGGTGGCCACCCATTGTCACCTGTGACATCACTGGAACCTACCAGCACCTTCCAGAACATTCCAGAACCCTGTGACAGTGTGAGGCAGGTTTAGAATGTTGGGAAGGCATCTCCAGGTTGGCAGTTGGAGTTGGCAGTTGGCACCTGACTGGTGAAGAGAGAGGAGCACAGAACTGAAGGAGGAAGGAGTGAGGCAGCAGGGGTGGAAACTTGTGCCTGGAGTGGGGTCCAGAAACCCACCCTTGATACTAGTCCCTGCTGACTGAGCCCAGCCTGGAGCCCTGTGTGGGAGAAAGCAAGAAAAACCATCTTAAGGACCTGGACAGCCGGAACAGGCCTTAAAAGTGAAGAACAGCAAGTTCCTGACCTGGTTACTGGTAACTTCCTGAAGTCCGACGTCGAGAAGCCTGGAGACCTGGAGCCCGAAGTGGAGAAGCGGTGCTGACTGGAAAGCAGACGTCGTACCCGGAGCCGCCAGAGGTCGAGAGAGGGCGCCGACGGAGGTCGTGGAGACACCAGAGGTCGAGGAGGAAGTCACCTGAGGTCGAGTGTGCGGCGTCGACGGGGGAGTGAAGTCCGCCCTCCGGAGTCGCCGGAGACCGAGGTGAAGCGTGCCAGAGGTCGGGAGTGGAGATCGCACTCCGGAGTCGCCGGAACCTGAAGAGAATCGTGCCGGAGGTCGGGAGTGGAGGTCGCACTCCGGAGTCGCCGGAACCTGAGGAAAGGAGCACCGGAGGTCGGGAGTGGAGATCGCACTCCGGAGCCGCCGGAAGTCGACATCGAGCCAAGGCTGCCCGACGTCATCGAACCGGAGCCGCCCGAAGTCGACATCGAGCCAAGACCGCCCGACGTCATCGAACCGAGGCCGCCGACATCGAACTGGAACCGCCTCCCGGCGTCGACAAGAACTGTCATTGAGCCGAGGCCGCCGACATCGAACCGGAACCGCCTCACGGCGTCGACACGACTCCAGCGGCGTCGGAACTTCATAAAAAGGGCAGTAAGTGGAATAGAGGGCGCCTAAGAGACCATCCTAGAGGCTAGGGAGGTGCTAGAACCAGCTTGATAGTGCCAGGGGTGAGCTGAGACTAATACAGAGGGGTTGTGTAGTGTGGGAGAGCCAGATCTCTAGATTCCCCCTTGATCTACCTCAGTTTAGGCCTCAGCCTTGTCCAAGCCAGGTAGTACCCCCCTCAGGTCATCCAAAACTCTACAAGCTGGGATTGGGCCAAATCATCCCATAGTACCTCAGGAATGTGAACTGATTTTCAAGTGTCACTGTTGGCTTTTATTATTTATTGAGAGCACTGTATTTATTGTATTCATCCTATTTATGGCCTCACAGTATTTATTGCCTCACAGTATTTATTGTTTCACAGTATTTATTGTCGCACAGTATTTATTGTCGCACAGTATTTATTGTCGCACAGTATTTATTGCCTCATAATATTTAATTGCCTTTTATGTAATGCACTGATATTTATGCCTTGATTATTTATGAACTACCTTATTTATTGAATCGTTGAAGTATTATTTATTTGACTTACCCTTCCACAGGAAAAGCCTTGTGTACTGTGATTGTATTATTATTTATTTAATCAGCAACTAAGAGAAAAGAAGATAAAGAGATATATTTTCAGTATAATTTTTTAAGGTGTAGTGTCGTTTTTGGAACGGATGCACGCATGGTTATTGTGTGGGTATGACGTATGCTTAGCACGGTGCCTGATCCCTGACCACTCGAGCCAAGCTACCACAGTGTATGTCTGGGAGAACACCACCACCCTTCCAGTGTGGGAGTGTTTTTCTAACAGTAGAGAATTAATACAAAAACATTATTAGCATAATTTGAACAGTATTGGCACAAAATCCAGAAATCATTTAAGCTTTTATGATAGCAACAACAGTAATAGTATCAACTACAATATATATGTAACACTGAAGGCACATGGGTAATATTTGGAAAAAGTGTACCTGAGTGTCGTCTTCTTTCTCTACAACTTCTTCTGTGGGTGTATCTTCTGCCATCACTTCTTTAGCATCGGGTTCTTTATCATCGTGCAGAACATCGATATTCTTGTCCAACACGGACTCCTCGACTAAGGTGCCATTTGCATCGGGACATTCACTTAAAAAAACATAAAGGTGGGACACACTGCATCATTAGAAATATTCTTCTGAAAAAAGTATCGCATTTGTAGCAAAAGAGCAGTCCAAACGTGATAGGCATGTAAAGAGGATGAACGATCACAGGTATCACCTTTAAAAAATGTTGAGATTTTCACAAACATCGAGCAGCCCAACAGCCTGCCCTTCATGACTGTATGATAGTTTTTAGACAATGAAGTAGAAGACTTGAAACCTGCCACAGAGCTTGGTAGTAACATAATGTCCTCAATTTTTGCAGCAACTATTGATTTAGGATGAGAATGCACCAATGGAAGTTTTTTCTTCCACAAGGATAGCATGGTCGACTAAACCCTGCTGGTCGATTCCACTGTAGAATTAGTACTTCCTCCAGAAACTGGAGGAGATTTCACATTCATACTATACTCTAATTCACATCAATGGAGTTAATACACAAGACCATGAAGGTACTCCCCTGGAACAAAGATACACAAAAAAGCTACAAAACAAAAGTCTCCTTGCCATTTCATTCAGACATGGGAAATACACAATGGGAGAAGTAAAATCATTCGAGGTAAAACAAATATGCCAGGTAACAGTTTTTCCTTGCAAATGTATCACCTGGCATTCCCCAAAGGTCATAATGAGACCCTAACTGCTCTCCAGGCAATCAACTACTGTCCGAGCCTAGAGAAAACATATGATTTCATAGTATGCTAGATTAATGTTATGGTGTTTCTATGTGCTTTGCATCTATAGACAAAGTGCGTTATTGCCATTTGTTTTTGTACATCTCCACTTGCCTAGCAGAACATTTTTACGTTATGTGGTGGTCACTGGGGCACTACACACGGTAAGACCAGGAGAAGAATATCAGGAAGGAGGATACAGGCATTTGGACATGGAAAGACATACACTGTGACAGAAAACATATACATGGATTCGTGGTCATGGGGCAAGGACAGTATTTCAGGGAGACACTAAAACAGGAAGACAGTCACTCGAACACAACTAGTGAAGACATAACAGGCACACAGACATGCATGCAGCCCCAGACAAATATGAACGCCAACATTGGGACCCACTCCACAAACTAAATCAAGACATTTCTACCTACACAGTTTGGGATCTATTGGTGATCTTTATGCATTAACAGGTCTTCAAGTTTTTGTAAGTTACAGAGATGGCTCTCAATAAGCAAACTGTTTAATCCTTGATTAAACAAGTAGAACATGGATAGTTTGAAGTCATGGATAGTTTGAAGTAATTTCCTAAGATATTCATCTGTATGGCAGGAGATGTTGGTTAGAGGTTTATGCTGAACAGAGAGTACTAATAACTGCAACTTTATTTTCAATTATACATTTTTGCTGGTAATGTAACATGAGGCACTTATATTTACATGGTGCTAACGTTAAGTTGGCAAATACAAATCTATGTAAAAAATAAAAACTTACACATGCTTATAGACTTTTCGAATCCCTTTGTGCTTGATCCTGTTGTGACGGCAGAGGCTGTGTGATGAACTAAAAGATTTCTCGCACTGTCGACAAGGATGTCGCTTCATTTGCTGTTCATGAAAAAAATGAACAAAGAAATTATATTTGTCAACTTGGAGGATCTACAAACATCACTGAAGATAGAGTGGTGGACAAAAACTTTTACCATTAACAGCTGAGGCGGATCAGTTGTTTAAATCAATGAGGACTGTGTACCTTAACTGAGGCATGTGGAATTCTACTAGGTTCACTCAGACTTAACATGTATACAGATTTGTTTAGTATACTTATTACTATCATTTATCAGAATTTGAGAGAATATATCCACTTAGGCAGGGCATATTTTATGAAGGCTTCGGAAAGATCCCAAATCTGGCATTTAGCTCGACTGTTGTGAAAAAAAGCAGTAGGGACAAAAAATGTAATAAAACTTAATTTGCTCCGAATGTTTTTTTTTTACAAAGAAATAAACAGTTACTGACGTGTAACAATGGCTCGCCAACTTGGGCACCTTCAAAAGGGCACACACTTTGTGTATCTTACCCACCAAGGTGTATATATGCTTAGGTTTTTTGGCGAAATTTAACTGTCTTTCGAATACGGGAAACTTGGACCGAATCAATGAAAATAAATAAAGAGAAGGTGCAGCACACATGTTGTGTTACCCTACACAGGCTAAAAGGCAGCATACACTTTGAAAAGGCATGCTGTCATACAACTCAGTGAATGACTGAACCATTTGCCCATAATATAGGTGGCAGGAAGAGAAATCGGTACATCTAAGATGGCGCACAAAAACCAGAGAATACCATGACAAGGCAAACTCTGAAAGGTGGCATAAGGGCATGAAAAGTAGAAATGTACCTCGGACAAGCAAAATCACCCTGTGCAAATGTAATCAAAAATATATATGGGCAAACTGATTTGTAGCTATTGTTTTAGATCAAGCATGTGCAGGCAGGAGCGTAGCTTAGTCAGTGAGATTAAAGTGGTGTGCATCTCAAATTTCCCAACTAAAAAGAATTGAGCAAGTAAGGACCAAGGTTTGGAAGGACTGCTCCCATGATGAGCAGTCTCAACACTGATTTGCCTTAAATGGGCCTCTAGGACTGAATGATAGTTTAATGGACATGTACTTCAGAGTATGTGCCTAATTGTACAGTAAGAACACGGAAATAAAAAAGGAATTTATTATCAAATAGCAATAACAAAGTATATTGATGATAAAAAGACAGGTGTGCGACAGTTAATAGTTAACAAATAGAAGATAAAAAAAAACATTCACATCTAGGTGGATTGTTTCCCCACATTCGCACAAAGGGGCTCATTACGATGGCAGGCGGACCGGAGTCCGCCCGCCATCGTTGCAGTGTTTGGGACCACCCGCCAGACACGCGGCTTCAATTACGATGCGCCCATCCAGGGCATTTAACATTACGGACAGTGCTGCTGGCTGCAGCACCGTACGCAATGTTAAAATGTGATGCTGTGCATTTCCCTACACTACGTGGCAGGCACCACGTGGTGCCTGCCACGCAGTGCAGAGAAATGCAGGGTGTACACCCCCCCGACACAAGGGGGCCCGCATCGGGCCCCCAACTCAATCACCACCAGCCTTTCCATGGCGAAAGGCCGTTTTTGACCCACATCCTAATTTGGTGGACGGTGCCTGCTAGGCACCCCCACCATTTTAGGCACCATGTACCGTCCCCCAGGCAATTGGTACGATTACCTTTAGCGGTGAAGTGGCGGATGAACTTTGCGTATGCCGTGGTACCCACCGGCATCCTAATTGGGCAGTGGGTAAACTGCTGTCAGATGGCATAGGCCCGACACCGCACGGCTGGTGGTGGCGGTCCCTCCGCCATCGTAATGAGCCCCAAAGTTCCTATACCATAGTTGGCTGAAATACAGCAAAACTAGAGTGGAAAGGACAAAAACCTCATAATGGGTCCGCCATACACTCCCCACCTGCCCTAGGAAGCATACTTAAATCTTTTCAATTGTAGGAACAAAGAAATACAATAGATGATATGTACTCAACATGCATATTACTACCCAGCATAACACCAAGCAATTGCACACAATGTCTCATTACTGTGGAGAGCTAAAAAAAAATATCTTTCTGGTGTAAAAAACAGCCCACAGAAAGGATGCCATACTACAGCAGATCTCCAAAGAATGCAGAGATTGTAGGTATAAATACGCAGGTCGACATTGTGTGAAGTGTGCACCTCTTATAATCGGTATAATGTAGCGCTTCCTCTGATTGTTATAAAACTTGTAGACAAAACACCACATGCATAGTATTTTAAGTCATCGCATCACTACAGGGACAATTAGTTAAAATTGTGGACCAGTCATTCATGTTTGGGAAGCTGACCAATCAGTGGAAGGTGCCTAGTCTTAGATGAATCAGAACAACCCTGTGTCTTGCATTTAAAACTGCTTTAAGATAAGGTTGCATTTCAAAAGTAGTTAAATCATTAGATTTTTCAAAACACTGTGGTTATAGAAAATCTAATATTCTCCACATATGTCATGGCTTCCTTTTTTAGAAAGTCCATACTAATGAGGTCTAGTGTTACAGGCTTCTCAGAATACTCAGGGTGGGTACTTTATCTGGTAATCTGATAAAAATATAATTCATACAGACTCTAAATTGAATTCAAAGAAGTGGGTGATGGCTCAGACCTCAAAACTAGTGTGAGAATACGTGAATTTGTGTAGCTTACAGCGTAAAAAGCCACTGAATGAAGGCATAAGAACGGAAATCCTCCAACACGCTCCTAAACAAATGTATTTAGATTTAGTCTGGTAGGATCAAAGTCAACCTTTTTTTTTTTTTATCCATGTGGCAAATGACAGTCTTGTATCATCTATAAGGAAAACCGCATCAGCATTTTTTTTCCTTTTTGATGAGGATCTTCCCTCTTGTGTT
The DNA here is from genome assembly GCF_964204655.1 of Triturus cristatus. Lineage (NCBI taxonomy): Eukaryota > Metazoa > Chordata > Amphibia > Caudata > Salamandridae > Triturus > Triturus cristatus. The sequence goes on from NC_140581.1 coordinate 231,399,282, forward strand.
CCTCAGGGAGGTTTATCGCTCCCTCTTTTTCCGCCCACTGCCGGTGCCACATTGGCTGCTGAGCGCTTGACTAGTTTAACTTTAACATCAATCCTCCCGCTGTCCTGACTTGAGGGTGGGGCACTTGTGGCTGCTGGATTGTGAGATTTCTTCCTTACTGTAGCTACAATCAATGAGCTCTCAGAGATAGATTATGATTTGATTACCAATATATACTTTCTATCCTGTTTAACTGCCCTGGCATCAGCCTGGCTTTTAAATATCTGCTCGACCTGCTGAATCATACGGAGTATGATTGGGAAGAACAACCCTCTTTTTTGGAATATGCTTAATGTTTCCATTAAGGAAGATGATTCTGCCTGCCTGATCTTCCTCCTGATCAACACAAAGTATCTGGTGTCCTCTAATTCCCCATGATAAGCTGAAATACCACCAGGCAGAAAACGTCTAGTCAGATAAGGCTCCTAATTATCTTCTGGGAAATCGGCATATAGATCCTCCTAGATCTTCTGTTCCTCCCTATATTTCTGTCATGTCTACCCTCAGGCTCCTCTTCAGTGTACTCTAGTTTTTCAAATTCTTCCTAGTATATACAATGTTTATGGTAACACGATCATAAAGGGATAAGTATACCATTCTCGCCACCTCTGTCTCTTATATTTGTCTTTATTGCTAAATTTCTTAAGAATGCGATAAGACTTCACTGCTTCCTTTAAAGATTTATTTTTCACCTATAGGGATACTTTTGGGTGTCAAATGTTTTGATGAAATTTCTGCATCAAACATTTTAGTCCTGGTTTTGAAATCAAAATTATAAGTCAACTATTGAAAGCTTTTCGATGGTAAGTTTGCAGTCTGGACGACCTTCATCATCTGCTTAAGAAGTAAAGTCATGCATTTTAACTTGCACATTACCAGGTCAAAGCTGCAGCTGCCTGTAGAAACTTGGAAAACAGATAGCAAAAAAACACTCTAGTTATTACAAGTGCTGAAAAAACAAATTACAGCAACTGTAAATCTGACATACACATACAACAGAGGCAAAGAGAAGACTAATTTCTGTTTATTAGACCAAAACGTACTACTTTTACCCTGGACTATAAATGATTTGTTGCCATTTCTTCGGGTACTTTACCTTTCCATGTTCCTTTTTCATGTGGGTTATATAGGCATCTCGTTGTAAGATCAGCTGATCACAGTCCCAACATGTCCAGCCTGTTTTTTTAACCCCTCCAGCTTTATTATCAGGGACTGGTTTCTTCTCTGTTTTTTCTGTTCCATTTACAGGCTTGACATCCTCCTTGTTATGACTTGCTGAATTCTGAAGCGAAGGTCTAGAACCCAAAGGCAGGTGTATGCCTAAATTCGGGGGACCTTCAACACTTTTCAATGTTCCATGCATAGTCTACAAAATAGGATTCAAAGTAAAACGTAAAATATTAAAACCGGTAACCTAAAACGAAGCACACAATAAAACATAACCAGCAGACATTAAATGAGGACACCCTTAGACATGACAAACCACACCAAATAAGATAAAGGCATAATATCTAAACAGGGAAGAAGTTACATGGAAGAAGTTACAGGGATGTTACATTTACCATCTCAAAATATATGAAATCTAAAATATTAAAATGGAGGGAAGATATTTCAAAGCAATAGCATATTAATCCTCTGGAATAAAGTACAAAGAAGTATTGAACATAGTCAGGATGCTCACTGAAAAATGCCCTGGGTACTTCTAAGAAATATGTCTAGTGATCCAATGAATAACTTGATCCTGATCCCATCTGTTGTGCATCTTTCTGAGCCTAACATAAAAGCTGGCCTCCAACATTGCATTTAGTTTACAACATAATTTAAAAGTTGATGTACTTTTTGCTCCCTCAATTATTTACTCATTGCAGTTATGAACAGTGGATTCACAAAAGGGTGGTGTGCTATTTGCAACGACTTTTTGTGAATTTACTGATAATTAGATTCGCAAAAAGTGGCTGTAAATTGCACACCAACGTTTTGGGAGTCCACTAAGATTTTGCAAACTAACCTAGGTGCTATGGGGTCAGTTTGCAAAATACCCATTCGGACTGGATTGTAATCCATCCAACTGTATACATTTTAACGAGGTAGGTTGCAAACTGCTGAGACTTACCTGATTGGATGCCATCACGAGGATGGTAGCCTGCTTGTTGCTTTTTAAAATAGTATATATAAAGAAAATGGTCTGCATTAAAAGAATTTTTTTTTATATATGTGTGTGTGTGTGTTGTTTTCAAATGCGGTTTATTTTCCTTAAAGGAAACTGGGCTGCATTAAATTACTTAATAAAAAAAATAAAAAGGTAACATTTTGGGAGTGGTCCCTTAGACTACCGCCGACTTCTAAACTTTCTGATTTTTACATTCACAAAGCAAATGGATTACCACCTCATTTGAGGAGTCCGGACTATCAACAGTTTCCACCAAAATTGTGGTCTCAAACCAATAATCCACAGTATTTCAAATCATAATTTGTAAGGGATGCCCAACCAAGTCCCTTCCAAATTCTGATTAGGTATATATTTCTATTCCCATTTTGCAATTCAGTAAGCACTTTACCAAATGGAAAAATAAGTTTAGTACATAGTAAAACCCATTGAGCAATCACAAACCATGTGATTTACGGAATTACAGGATCTCTGACAGCTAAATGGCTTCATACATCTGGTCCTTTTTTCTCAGAATGGCTAGGGGGTGAATGAGGGTAGAGCTAGGACAACTGAATAGTTTTAAATCATGCCTATAGCGAAGGGTCTCTTTTTATGCACCAATATATTAAATTCAGTTAGGATTTTACTGGATTACTTCAAGCAGCATGTTGGAACCATTACAGCTGCTTTAGTGGTGGTTGGTTAGAACATCTGTTTCATTCCTACATTCACATTAAAGTCCATGACCTGGAACTCAGTTCTCTTACATAAAAATCTAATGGTTCCAAATCACACCACGTAATCAGGAACATGCTAGTGAGGACACTGCTTCTTTAGGAGAGATCAACTTAACACCTCTTACCAATACCAACCTCAAACTCTGCATGCTCTGCACACTAGGGAAATATTAGCAGCGTGCTGTGCTGGTAAGTGGCTTGCAATACTTACCAAATAGCTAGCTGGGTCAGCTTTAACTAGGGTACTAGATTGTCCTAGGCGGTGGCAGAACTAACCTACTGGGAGGTCTGTCACATACTGCTTTTTCGCTACTTGTGATGGTATCACAAACAGGATTCCCAGTTCCTAATATTATTTTTACATATATAACCAACTTACTCCTCATCTCCTCAGTCTAACACTTCATCCACATGAGTCTGAGTTCTGTTACTTGGACACCAGTGGGAGTCTGCTCAGAAGCTACCAAATTAAACCACACTTTTGATTCTATTCTAATAACTAGAAGTCTGCTAGCAATCAGTCAGAATAAGCTGACCACACTGGTGGGCCATCTGAACCTAAAGGCTGTGCTTCATATGTGTTTATGGCTCTGAGTGTCATATCTGGAAAATAAGGTCTGGTTTATATCTTTCAGTTGTTCTATACTTTACCTTCCCAATTTTTCTGTTACTGAAAGACTATGTTGATTTGATTTAGAAAGAGTTACAACATCCTCTTACCTTTATGTGATCCGTCATCAGCTGCTTTTGTGCATACAGAAGTGAGCAGTCTGGGCACTTAAAAACAGACACCTTTTGGTTTTCAATATGCTGATCAAAATGGCGAAAGAGCAGGGATTGCAGGGTAAACACTGTGTCACACATGGAGCACTTATAGATGGTTCTAAGAGGAGGAAAAATGCAACAAACATCAGTCAAAACCTATGTGACTTAAGGGTAAGTGTATTTCATTCAACAACATGATTTACCAAACTGTAGTAACTGGATGGCTACCCATATACCACTTGTTGCTCCATACAGGTTTTATTATACTGCACACTGCTACAAATGTATGATAAAATAGTCATGTACAATTCATATCTGAGGTACGTTATCCATGGATTTTGGGTATGCACAGTCAAATTTGATATCAGTAACTACATTATTCATCACACAAGTAGAAAGTGTGGAATACCATAGGCCGAAGACATCTCACCAGTGATCAAACTCAGCTTTGTGTTCTGTCACAACCTCAGATTTGTTTTTAATCATCCTTACAAACTGTAATTTGTTTGATTAAAATATTCACTATCTTGGCTTTGATCACTCAATTATCCTGATTTGAGGCTGTTAAGGCTACAATTGTACATGAAAGCGAAATATAAATCACTGATAACCTAAAGTAAAAGAAACAGCTGTTTGCATTCCCACACTTTTATGTTAATTTTACATCATTAAATCTTTTTTTATATGAAATATGGAAGATAATGCAGACACTAGAAAGGACAACTGAAAAAAAAGAAAATACTTATGAGGAACTATGTAAAAAGAAGAGGATAAACCCTTAAAAAACATGAAAAAATGGGTATAAAGCAACACCCAAGATAAGGTTCTACAGCCGTACATTATTTCCAGTCTATCTTTTTATAATTTGGAAAAAAATGGAATTGAAAAAACAAATGAAAGAATACAATAAAATGTTTATTTAAATAAAAAAAAATCTTGTGTGAAAAGAAGAATAGAAACTGAAATTTACAAACTAGTTGGAACCTGGAATTGCAGACTGCCACGTTTGCCAAATTACTAACCTTCAAGAGCACACACTGTCGTCTTTGCGAAATTCAAGAAAAGATCCTACCCCAGCCAGCCCGAGCAATTTCCTACTTTCAAAAGACAAACTGCAGCCAAGATCTCAATGCCATTATATCTATTTATACTGGAGGATTTCTCCACAGCTTTTTTTATGTGTAGCTATGTCTTGATAGTAAATCTACCAAGAGTAAAACTGACCGCTGAACACGGGTGGAAGCACTGAGGTACGAATCAGAATCGACCATAATGAAATGGGACTGTCAATTGTTACTTCAGAGCTCATCAAACCAGGACTACTTATATTAATAATAATAATAATAATAATAATATAAAATAATAATAATAATAATAATAATAATAATAATAATAATACTGCATTTTATAAAGCGCGAACAGCTACCTCGCAATGGAGGTGTCCCGGCGCTAGAGGAGTACAGTTGACCTAGAGGCAGAAGGAAAGAGGCTAGCGGGGATGAATGAAGAGCCACGTTTTCAGTAATTTCTTGAAGCAAGGCTCAGAAGGTGCCTGTTGAATTTCTTGAGGTAGGGTGTTCCAAAGAGAGGTGACGTTTGCCGAGAAGGTCCGGCCGCCTAGTCGAGCCTTTCTCGATCGAGGAACAACCAGCTGAACACGGCAGTTGGACCGAAGTGCACGTGTTTGGGCATACCTTGGAAGACGTTTTTTCAGATATTCTGGGCAGGATCCATGCAGAGATCTAAATGCTAGCGTGAGTGCTTTGAATTTTATTCTGCTGGTCACTGGCAGCCAGTGCAGAGAGCGAAGATGCGGAGAGACTGACTGTCTGAGAGGAATTCGCAGTAACAGTCTTGCAGCCGCATTTTGGACTACCTGGAGTTTTTGCGTCAGGTATTTAGGTTGGTCAAGGTAAAGTCCATTGGCGTAGTCCAGCCGAGATGTGACAGTGGCGTGGATAACCGTTTTCCGGCAACTCTCCGGGAGGAATCTCAAGATTTTCCGGAGATTTCTAAGTTTGCTGAAGCAGCACCCGGCAACTTGTTGGATGTGGGCGGTGAAGGCCATACTATCGTCCCATCTAACTCCAAGGTTTTTTGCCGAGCGGCTGGGCGAGGGGGCTGGGCCCATCTCCGTTGGCCACCAAAAATCTGAGGCGGGGGTAGGGCCTCTGCCGAAGAAGATCACTTCGGTCTTATTGGCATTCAGTTTTAATTTATTCGTGTTCATCCAGTGGGAGATATCTTGGAGGCATCCTTTGAAGTTCGAAAAGGACTCCTGCGTCATCTCCGAGTATGGAAATACCAACTGGGTGTCATCGGCATAAGAAATTGCCTTGACACCCCAGTTGGCAATCAACGTAAAGAGAGGCGCAAGGTATATATTAAATAAAAGGGGGCTGAGGGCCGACCCTTGTGGGACTCCACAGCTAAGGGCCTTAGGGGCTGAGGAAATCGTCCCTAGTGCCACCTTTTGTGTCCTCTCGGACAGATAGGAGTGAATCCATCCCAGCGCCTTGTCCTGGATGCCTATCTCGGCCAGCCGGCTGAGTAGTCTGGCATGGTCCACCGTGTCGAAGGCGGCCGACAGATCCAGGAGTACCAGCATTGCTGAGTTGCCTGCATCCATCGACCACCTTATTGATTCAGCTACCTCGATGAGCGCAGTCTCCGTACTAAAGCCTGGACGGAAGCCTGACTGTGTCTCATGTAGTACATTATTTGTTTCTACAAATTTGCTAAGTTGGCGCTGTAGGATTTTCTCTAGCATTTTCCCGGGAGCGGCTAAGAGTGATATAGGGCGGAGATTAGTAAGGTCTTCTGGATCACCATTGGGTTTTTTTTTTTAATGGGAGGAGAGTGGCATGTTTCCATACATCTGGAAATGTACCCGAGGAGATGGATGAATTCCAGATGTGTTGTAGTGTAGGTGCTACAAACTCAGCAATGGAGCTCCATAGTTTTGCTGGGCAGGGGTCGTCAGGGGAGCCGGATTTGCATCGAGTGAGTTCTTCTCTCGCCTCGCTCAGAGGGATAGTCATAAACTGGGTGAGGGTCACGTTAGGTGCGTCTTTAAACACGAGGTCCTGTTTTACCGTGTTTATTTCAGGTCCAAAGGATTCATACACCTTTTTGATCTTTTGATCAAAGAACTCGGAAATTTGCTCGCAGAGAGTAGCTGTCGGTGCGACCTCCCTCTCAATGCACTTAGGCTTAAAAAACGATTGTACTACTTTAAAAATCTGTTTGCCTGACTGCTCTGCCTGAGAAATAGAGTCCGCATAGTATTGTTTTTTACCTTTCCTAATGGCTTTCCGCAGTTTTTTGGAGGCCTCCTTATATATCGTTCTTTCTTCCTGGCTGTAGTTTGCTCTCCATAACCTTTCCAGCTTTTTGCAAGCTGCTTTCTCTTTCCTTAGGTCCTGCGAAAACCAGGGCGCTGAGGGGGATTCTCTCTTTACTCAGGTCATTACTTCAGGATTATCTTTATATTGCATTTTATTACACTGGGAGTGCCTTAATTTCACAGGTAATTACTTTTTTTTTTTTAAATAATGTTTTATAAGATCTGCAATTACATTTCTGTCGAAAGAGATAATGCTTTGACAAAGTCTCACCAGGTAACACTATACATCGTGATACAGTAGTTTTACAGTTATGATTATTATATCTCCTCATCCGCGTCTTGATCTACAACAGGAGGGGTACATATATGACCTCTATAGGCATTCCACTTCACCCACATTCTCCCCCATTTCTCGGGGCACCCTCTGTGAATATACGCAGCTTTCTCAGCCACCATGTCCATTTCCCTGCACCACTCTATCAGGGTTGGGGCCTGCGCTATCCCCCATTTCTGAGCTATGTTACGCTTAGCAATCATCATCCCCGTTGCCGCCCACTGTTGATCTGCGTGATTGAGGTCCGTTGGCTCCCATATGTTCAGTAGGCAACATCTGGGATTGAACGGGACTGGGTTCGCACTGACCTCTGTGATAGTATCCATTACTGCCGTCCAGGATAGTGTAATCATCGGGAGTGTGATAAAATGTGCCTAAGCCGTCACATTGGCGCATACAGCGTCAGTGGCTCTGCCTATCTTATGCATTGTCACCCGTGTGTAATAGGTCCTATGTAGTATTTCTAGCTGTACTAAATGCAGTCTAGAGGAGACTGCTACCTCTCTAGGTGATGCAATCGCATTCTGCCGGTCGGTGTCCTCCAAGTCCCCAACCTCTGCCTGCCAGACTGCCCTGAGTCGTACAAGGGGTCTGATTGACTATGGACAAATTTTCGGTAGGTAAGAAAAATTGCTTTCTTGTCTAAGTAGTCTGTTAACAATCGGTCCTCTAAGGGGGGCGATTCAGGAAGTACCTCCACTACTGGAATGGCTGTGTCTAATGCATGTTTGATCTGCATATATCGGAACTTTTCACCAGGAGCCGTTTCGCAGTGTTCCTGCAGGTAGTCAAAGGTGACGACCTTTCCCTCTTTCCAGAGATCTCTATTAAGTCTAATTTTTGAAACTCTTTGCTCTTTCCCAGGGTACCCAGTCTGCTGGTATCCCACAGCGGGGTGTATTGCGTAAGTCTGTCAGCCCATCCCAGGTGCCGTGTCACTGTGTGTCAAACATGAACCGTGTTTGCTGCCGGTCCCAGTAGTCCCAGTGTTTTCTGTTTGTTATAGAGTACTTTATTGACTCCCCCCGGCCCCAGAGCCACTCTGTCTAGGCGGTATGCAGGGTCAGTGTCAGGTGCGTGAATCCACTGAGCGATACCCCCATCGTACCAGCTCCTAGTCAGTTTACACGTGGCCACTCTTGCCGGCTTGCTATCGCACAGGAGGGTAGTAGCAGCGGAGTTTATTGCTTTAAAATACGAATGTGGAACTCGGAAGGCCATATTGTGTAGGGCATAGAGAAATCTGGGAAAGGACATCATTTTAAAAAGTGCAGCTCTGCCCAATAGTGTGAGCGGCAACGCTCGCCAATGTGTAATAACTCGCATCAGTCTTTGTAACGGTGCTTTGAGATGGAGTGTTAGGATTTCATCTGGGTCAGACATTACATATATCCCAAGGTATTTAAAGCTATCTGTCACTACCTGGACCATACATCCCTTAGGCAGCCGGGGAGGTGGACCAGACAGAATATACAGTACGGACTTCTCCCAATTAATTGTGTACCCGGACACCGACCCAAACACTTGACAGATATTAAGCAATGCATGGAGGGATTGTGTCGGGGAGGGCTACATATACCAGGACGTCGTCGGCATATAGTGAGATACGATCCTCCCACAATTACTTGAAATGATATTTGATCTTGATTAAAATTACTTTTAATGTAATCTTGTAGGGATTCTGCCTTTTTCTGTGTGGTCACCCCAGAGTTTTGCTAGCTTTAGAACTCTGTGTCCTTTGCTCCTGCTAACCTTTCAACATGGTTAAATTGGCTTATTCCTAACTGGCACATTTAACTTGCCCTAGTACAAGGTGTAGAAAGTGCACACGTCTTAAAGTTAAATGCCACTTGGGGACTGCAGCACCTATTGTGCCATTCACTACATGCCAACTCTGTAGCCTGACGGCTGCATTGTAAAATCTGCAGTGCAACCCATTAAAATAACCCTTTTTATCAGGTATAAACCTCCTTTTTTAAATGTTAAGAAATCTCCTCCCCAAAAGCCTTGTAGTACACAAGGTAGGGGGCATGGTATTTAAAAGTGGGACATGTAGAACATTTATATTACCTTGTCCCTACAGTGACAAAGCCTAAAAAGCTATTTTCACTGCGACACCTAGATGCCCAATGTAGAAAACCAGCAAATAATCAAACTATTTTTGATTATTATTAAAAATCAATTTCAATGGTGAAGTTTCATTTTCAATAAATATCAAGGAAAAGTAACATTTAGAAAGTTACATTTTCTCTCTCTGAAGTTCCTGAATGCTAATTTGCATTAACCCTTCAGCAATTCCCTGCCTATGCTTGGCCCTGGATTAGGTGGGAACGAGGTGTGAAATACCACCCCGGAGCAAACAATAGGCTGACCTGAAAGGGCAGAGAGGACTTCTCCGAACTCCACATAGTATTCTCAGTAAGGGCATTAGGCATACTGTGACACCACCCTCTCAAATCCTGATTTACAGGTCTGTTGAGCCACATAGAAGACTTGGGGCACTCCTGAATGAGAGACAACAGGAGGATGCCAAGATAATTCCCTGTCTAGTGTGTTGAAGGACTCTGCTATTGTCCTACCACACTTTGGTCTTTGGGTTTGTTGTGGAGTGCAGTGAATTTTAGTGTTGAATATGAGAGGACACTGGTGATTTCCCTATGACACTCCCACAAACATCCTTAGAGCCCAAGTTTAATGTGGCCGAAGATGTTTGCCATCTTGAAAATGCTCTGACAGAGGGCATGTTGGGCCTGTTTGCAGTAAGGCAAACTGAAACTACTATAAAAGTAGGTAGGGTTTGCCCTGTGAACCTTTGCCCCATTGGTTAGGGAGTGCCCAGGAAACACTCACTCACCAGCTGGTGCCAGGTATAAATGTGGCCCCTCCAAGCACCGACTTCAGAACACTTTCTGGACCTGCTGGATGTCAGAAGAGGACTGGACCTGCTGTCTGGGACCTCAGAGCAGCCCTAATCTGTATCCAGAACAAATAAATGAACGCCAATGGTCAATTGGCTGAAATCCTATGTAGCTACAGAAAGACAATAAGCTGAAAGATGTATTTTACATGAACAGCCCAGCTGACCAGTAGTAACTGGACTTTTCTGTTGTCCTCGGCCTGATACCTGGAGGATCTCTAGGTGCCCTCCTCTGAGGTCTTAAGGGGATTAGAAGTATACTCCTATAGTTGATTGGGACTTAGGGACTTAATTTAGAGTTTGAGGGGCTACTCTGTCACAAACAAGACGGATCTCCCGTTCGCTGTCATACATGAGCTATAGGTTATAATGGACTGAGGGGCCTGATTTCGAGTTTGACAGAGGACCCCATCAACCAAACTCACAACGTAAAATCTTTGACTAGAACAAGCCTGGTTGGTGTATCTGACCCGTGATCCATTCCGGATAGTCCTCAAATCATCCCTAGGTTCCAGTCTACCGCAACATTGGCTTATCTTTGATGCGTTAATTCATATCTATGGTTCCCCTTGTCATATTTTTTGTCCTTTTGTTTTATTAAATTTTACTCTATTTTTTCTCATTTGGTTTGGGATCTTCAAGGGTTCAACCTGAGAAGAGATGTGATTATTACCTGAGGTTGGCAGTCACCTACCCCAAATAATAATCACATTTCTTAAAAATATGAATGTAATATTTTAAAATACCATTGCCTTAACCCCAAGAAAAATATTATTACCCCATACACAACGCATCTGGAGCCCTAAAAACCCCTTACTACCCCTGGTCACAACTTATCTAAGGCCTAAAACCTCCTCACTACCGCTAAACAATACCCATCCCTGAATCCTAAAATTTCCTAACTACCCCTATATACTAGACATGCCTGAGCCCAAAAAGCATCTTACTACCTCTAAACACCAACCATCCCAGAGCTCTAAACACTCCTTACTACCACTTTACCGTCTCTAAGGCAACAAACTACTTATTACTTCTACACTACCCATCCATGAACATTAAACATCCATTATTTCACCTATACAAACTTAAAAAATGTAAACCGTATTTTAATATTCATAGTTCTGGATTACTTATTCATTAATTAATTAGAATAAATGTAATCTAATATAAGGGATGGGGTCCCCAGGTGAAAGCAGCCAAGGGAGGGGGAGAACGTGGCCCTCCTCCTTCCCCACTGCATTGTGGCTGGGCCCAGGAGCCAAAATTGGCACAGAAGGGGGGGGTTGCGCAGCCCCCTTCCCCATTAAGTTGCGGCTGGGCCCCAGAGGGTTGGGGTCCCCAGGGCCGTTCTGGCCCCAATACTCATTTCACAAAAATGTAACCTTAACAGGAAGCACTCACAAATATAAACATAGCAGGTGCCCCTGTTGAAGCTCCACTTCTGTAAATGCTATATGATCCTAACTCCTGGGCTTGGCGAAGGCAGAGCAAGAGTGTTCTCAGCGACTTCATATTGAAAAACGATATGAAATATTTCATAGAGGTGAATTTATTAACAGGCGGGTGATGCTTATATAGGGTAGTGGTGCCCCTAGGGAAAATTCACAATCTGGTAAGCTCTGACCTCATCTTGAAAGCGGTGCTGAAGGGTAGAGAGAACCACCCTTCTCCCTATAATGTGGCCTTGGTCAGCTCAACAACAAAATCACATTCCCCAGAACACGCAAAATTACAATCCAAACATAATTAAATGCCAGTGTCGACAATCAAGTTCTCTTCTTTTATTGATCTTTTCTTCTCTTTATTTCTTTTCGTTGTACTAATTTCTTAGCCAACATGTGTTTCGTTGCCAGTGGGCACACTGTCCCGCGACTTCTCCAAGGCTCAATCTTATGTGTATAGAACATCTTTTTCGGTGTTAATTTCGTCCCGAAGGATATGTAAATTCCAACTCCTCCCCATGTATTCCTGGTAAAATCCTCAATGCTGTATTAACCAGTCATCATGGTTGGTGCACCCCATGTACAGGGATTGTCATAAATATGCCTGTCCCAGAATTGCTGTCTAGCGAGTATGCTGCAATTAGAAAGAGGGTCTCTCAGATAATGAGCTGGAGTCCAGCACTGCCCCAAATACCAGGAAATATATTGGTGATCCCATCCCGGGACATACAGTCAGTCAGTCAGTCAGTCAGTCAGTCAGTCAGTCAGTCAGTCAGTCAGTCAGTCAGTCAGTCAGTCAGTCAGTCAGTCAGTCTATCTCCGTGTGTGATCTCAATCGATTGAGATCACACACACGGATGGGATCACCAATATATTTCCCCGTATTTGGGGCAGTGCCTGTATTTTTCTTTCGTTGATCTATTGGAGCGCAATCTGTATGAGTGGGTTCTTTCTTGTCCTCTCCTGGTGACAGCAACGTCCATGGTTCTCCCTTTAAATTGCTAGGGGTATGCAAATGTGGAAATCACTTGGATACTTCCCTGTTTGACCCACCCACCTTAGTAGTAGCCAAATGTCTTCCTGTCTTTTGCCAGGATGCCAGAGAGCTAAACAAGTATCCCCCCAGCGTGTTTCCGGACAATTTTGTTGAGGAGGTCTTGATGCAGAGGAATAGGAGGACATGACCACAAAACAAAGAAGCACTTACTTCATATAGTTAAGAGAAAGGACCCTTGATTGGTGGAGATTTAGGTCTTTGTAGTCTTGTCGTTTTCTTTACAGGAGGCTTCTTGTTATCACATATTTCTAGATAAAACCGCACCAGGAACAATCACGTTGCCAAAACGCAGACAAGATCACTGGAGACATTTCCTCGTGCTTGTATATACAGCTGTAGTGTAGAATACCTACTGGGCATTTACTCAAGGAGGTAGCACTTAGTAATTAACCAGAAGAAAGAACTCCACTTGGGTAGATATTTTGTGAAAAACTGTGGACTCTTGTTGAATAAAAGGGCAGGTGTGGTTCCTTTGTGGCTGAGTCACTAACACAGCTAATGATACATCCACACAGACACTCCTACGCCCACTCACAGAAGCACTTAGTCACTCATGCACCCACTCACAGCCCCATTTAGCCACTCACAGACCCATTCAGATACATACACCCACTCACAGACTGACTAATACTCATGCAGACCCATACAGCCACTCACAGACCCACTCATGCACCCGCTAACAGACCGACTCACACACTCATGGAGGCACTTGCAAACCCACTCAAACACTCACACCTACTCACAGACCCAGTGACACACTTATGCAGTCACTCCCAGACCCATACAGACACTCACGCACCCATTGAGACACTCACGCACTCCCTCACTCACTGACCCACTGAGACACCCATGCACTCACTAACACACCCACTCTCAAAGGTTAGTTAGAAAATAAAATTTAGAAAACCTTAGAAATTCACTTATAAAACCAAAGGTTACAGGGAATTTATAGTTCGGAAACAACATTTGTTTTAAAAACTAGAAATTCACTGAAATATCCAAAGGTTACAGGGACGTTATAGCTGGAAAATAGAACTTTAAAAAACATTAGAAATGCACTAAAAAACAGAGGTTACAGTGTTATAGTTAGGCTCACATTTCACTCGTACTAGGCAGTGAAATTCAGCAGTTATAGTTAGCTGAGCTAACTATAACTTACGCCCCCCACAATGCAATGCTTATGACCTCACATATTACATCACTCATGACATGGTTAGTGACATCACTGACATCATCCACAGCAGCACTCATGCACCCACTCACACCCCTATAAGACCTCTCAAACCCATTCACACACCCACACAATCACTCACATACCAATTCACAGACCCATACAAGCACTCACACAACCACCTACTGAGCCATACAACCACTAACACACCCACTCATACAGCTACTCAAACAATCACTCACGCATCCATACTGCTACTCATACGACCAGTAACTCACACAGTCACACACTCACCCATACAGCTACTTATACACCCACCTATACAGCCACTCACTCACCTATACACCTTTTCAACACAGCCACTCACTTACCCATACAAACACTCACACACCCACACAACTACTTATATACCCATTCACACATCCATACAAGCACTCACACATCTGCCTACTCATCCATATTCCATTCACACAAACACTCTACCATACAGACACTTACACACAAACTCACTTACCCACACAGCCACTCAGTCACCCATACAGCCACTAACACATCCAGTCACTCACTCATAGAGCTATTCAGACACCCACTTACTCACCCATACAGGCACTCACCCACACAACTACTCACACATCTACTTAGAGACCCATACAGCCAGTTACACACCCATACAGGCACTCAGACACCCAGTCACACACGGATATACACAGTCACACACATAATATACATTAGAAATAGTTTCACTCAGTAGTACATAAAATATACTATTTTAACTTTTGTAGTACCTTGGTATATATGTTTAACACTCACGGACCATATCATAAGTAATATAATATGCAAGGTCATAAGCAGTTCATTGCAGGGCACGAGTTGTAGGTAGTTCAGCTAACTAGAACTACTGAATTTCTCTGGTTTTGTACGAGTGAAATGGTAGCCTAACTAGAACGTCCCTGTAACCTTTGTTTTTTTCAGGGAATGTTTAAGGTTTTTTTCAATTCTATTTCCTAACTATAATGTCCCTGTAACTTTTGGTTCTTTCAGTTACTTTCTAAGGTTTTTGTAATTATAACCTTTGGTTTTATCAGTGAATTTCTATGGTTTTTTTATTCTATTTCAGAACTATAAAATTTGTATATAATTAGATACTGAACATTACATATGATCGATAAACTACTTATTTTTGAAAATTAATCTATTTAAAAAGTACAATAATCATCTGATTTCAAGACATTTTTTGTTTTTGAATAACGCCGTGATTGCCGAGGACATACAGCGAACACCGCGTGTTTTTGACAAAGTGTAAAGAACATATATAGACATATTTTAAATAAAGTTTGAGTCTAGCTGTTTAGTAAGGTATTGATTTAACTTTCCCCTTTGTATACATTTGTCAAAAAAGTACATCTGAAATGCATTTTCCTTGTTCCCGGCGACACCGGACAGTAGTGATGACGTCGGTGGTCGTGAATACTGCACGTTTTTGACAAGGTGTAAAACACATATATAGACATCTTCTATTTAAAGCTTGAGTCTAGCTGATTAGTAAGATATTGATTCAACTTTCCCTATTGTATACATTTATCTCAATCTGTGAGTAGGTGCATGGGTGCCGCTGTGCATTTGAAAGTAAGTATATGACTGTCTGACTGACTGGATCTGTGAGTCGATACAGGAGTGTCTAAGTGGGTGTCTGAGTGGGTGAGTGAGTCTGTGCATGAGTCTCTCAGTGGGTCTATGACTGGAAGGGTGAGTGTCTGAGTGGTTTTGTGAGTTGGTGCATAAGTCTGAGTGGATCTGTGACTGGGTGTGTGAGTGACTGTATGAGTGTGAGTATGAGTCGGTCTGTGAGTGGGTGTATGAGTGTCTCAATGGGTCTGAGAGTGACAGCATATGTCTCTGAGTGGGTGAGTGATGGGTGCATGCATGAGTGTCTGAGTTGGTCTGTGTCTGTGAGGGTGAGTGTCTGGGTGGGTCTGACAGTGGAAGTGTGGTTCTGTGAATGGATGTGTGAGTCTTTGGGTGGGCGAGTGGGTGCCTGTATTTCTGAGTATGAGTAGGTGTGTGAGTCTGAGTGTATGAGCAAGTGACTAGGTACATAGGTCTCTATGAGGGTCTGTGACCAAGTGTGTGAGTGACTGTATGGGTGTGTGAGTGGGTGTATGAGTGTCTCAGTGGGCCTGTGAGTACATATGTGAGTGTGTGAATGGGTCTGTAAGTTGGAGTGTGAGTCTCTGAGTGGGTCTGTACAAGGGTGCATGACTCTCCGAGTAAGTCTGTAAGTGGGTCCATGAGTATCTGAGTGGGTCTGTGAGTGGGTGCATGAGTACCCAGGTGGGTCTGTCAGTGGGTGTAAGAGTCTCTAAGTGGGCATGAGACTGCGTGCATAAGTCTATGAGTGGGTCTCTGAGGTGGTGCGTGATCCGAGTGGGTCTGTAAGAAGGTGCATGAGTACCTGAATGGGTATGTGAGTAGGTGCATGAATATCTGAGTAGGTATGTGACTGAATGTATAGGTGTGTGAGTGGGTACGTGAATGGGTATATAAGTGTCTAAGTGAGTTTACGAGTGCGAACATGAGACTGTGACAGTCACCAGAGAGTGTGTACAAATATATAAATAATTTTTCACCAATATTCACAAAGACATTGTGAACCCTGCGATGGTTCACAGCCTAAATAATCTCAACGGACAGCAGTTCTCTCACTTTAAGAGCAATCAGGTAGTGACATATGCCTCCTGCAGGAAACTCATCTAATCTCCAAAGATGTCCCCAGAATGCAGTCCCGCTGGTTCCCATGCCAACTTTGGTCTTCGTGCCCCACTAAAAAGGGAGGGGTGGCCATTCTCATTTCATGAGGGTTCAAAGGGGAAATACTATCCACAGTAACAGAAGTTTAGGGATGCCTCCTAGCAATCTGGCTCAGATTGGGCACCTTCCACCTTGGTAAATATTTATGCACTTAACGAGCACCAGGAATCTTTTATTTCTAGTTCCTTGGTGTCTGCGCTTTGATCTCCTGATGCCGTTTTCATGATCGGTGGAGTCACAAACTTGGTTATGGAAACTGATACGGATCACTCAGGACAGCACTCCAATCAAACAGGGGCCATCTCTACTGTCGGGTTACAACGGCTTGCAGATTGTGGTCTACAGGACACCAGGCGATGACTGTACCCCTCTACTAGAGACTATACATTTTACTCTGCAGCACACAAAACATATGCACGCATTGACCATTTCTTCGCAATCCCAACCCTATTAGCTCTTACATCAGAAGCGGATATTGCTCCCCGATCGCTCTCGAACCATGCCCCACTCTCCTTATCTCTAAGACTGAATGCCACCCAACCTAGGACATCGTGCTGGCGCCTTAGAGACTCCCTGCTTCAGTCCCCAGTTACTGCCAAATCTCTCTGTAAAGTAATTGCAGACTATCTCCCATATAACGATATCAGGGAGACACCCTTGGCATCTGTTTGGGAAGCTCTGGAACTGGTAGTGCGGGCAGAAACTTATAGCTATCTCCGTGACAGAGAACCGCCATCGCGGAAGCAAACAACAGAGCTGAGAGAGACCGGTTTTGGAACTCGAGGCTATCCACAAGTGGACTGGGGCTCCTCGATTATGGTGCGCCTTAAACAAATTTTACCTTGGGAGTAAATGCTGCTGGTGCACATAGCCGCCGCAGCACAATCCACTCTGGATCTGTGATACGCACTGGACCATCTACAAAGGTCTGTTCGGAGATGGAGATAGCATCAGCTATTTATGGTTCCCTGTATTTTTTCTCTGATGGCCTCAGTGGGGATCCCTTGGGTTTTCTCCACAGTGTCGTCCTTACCTCACTTCAAGACATAGAGGCTGAGGCTCTGTAACAACCCATACAAATAGAAGACATGATTCTGACCATCTCTCGCTTAACAGTGAAGTGGCAAGGGCTCAATGGTTTTAGCACACAATTTTAAAAGGTTTTACCTGTCTCTACAACTCCATTGTTGATTCGGGCTCATCCTATGACTCAATGTTGGAGGCTGCTATTTCGGTAATATCAGAACCAGGCAAGGGTCCGGCCCTCTGTGGGTCGTATAGACCTATCTCTCTCTTGAACAGAGATGCAAAGTATTCACCAGTGTCTTAGCACACCACCTGAACCTACTAATGGCAGTCCTGGCTTAGCTTGACCAGCCGGGATTCATACCCGCGCGCCAGTGCAGTGATAACACCAAATGCCTTCTGTACCTTCTAGACAAAATATATAGGTCACGGAAAGAGGCACTGCTACTCTCTATTGATGCAGAGAAGGCATTCAGCTGTGTTCACTGGCCCTACCTCTTTGAGACACTGAGGAAATTTGGCCTTGTTGACAAGTTTTGCAGATGGGTCAGAAGCATCTCTTGTGCCCCCTGAGCTTCAGTGAGGGTCAATGGTGTATCGTCCTCTCCCTTCCCTATACAACGGGCCACATGTCAAGATTGCCCATTGTCCCCTCTTCTTTTTGCTTTATACATGGAGCCTTTGGCACAACGGTTGAGGGGCAATACGGCCATTGCGGGGACTTCCATTGGAGGTGATCGTCATCTCGTCAGCCTCTATGATGAGGAGGTCATTCTATAAATCACTGACCCGGTGTCCTCGCTTCCCGCACTGGTTGCAGTGCTCCAGACCTTTGGGGAGGTCTTGAGATTTAAAGTAAATGTACAGAAATCCCAGATTTTGAACTTCTCCATCACTCCCCCACACAGAATATCCTATGCTCCAGGTTTCCCTTCGAATGGGCGACTGACTCCATACCCTACTTGGGTATTACACTGGCCCAGACTCTCGCCAAAACCTTGGCTTCCAACGATGACACCCTTGACTCTCAGATATGTAGGAAACTGTGTGCATGGAGCAGTCTCCGCCTCTCTTGGATGGGTAGGATAGCGGTAGTTAAAATGACCATCCTACCGCATATACTTTACTTGCTCCAGACCCTCCCTCTAACCCCTCCGCACAATGCCCCTCCCTCCCTCCAATTGGACAGCAACAAATTCTTGTGGGACAGTAAAAACCCCACCTTCATAAACACTTACTTTACTGCTCGAAGCGAGACGGTGGTCTGGCGGTTTCTATGATACTCCGGTACTACCAAGCTACACAACTAAAATTCCTGGTGGAATGGAACAGTCCGCCCTCTGAAAAACACTGGTCCTTCATGGATCAAGCAGTCGCTGGTTCCAACATATGGAAAGAAGTCTGTCTGCCACATAAACAGAGCTTGGGGCCTCCATTCCTTCCCAGTGATGAGCTCCACACTCAAAGTATGGGACTTCATAGCGCTCAGGGCAGGTCTCACAACTTTCCCCTCCCCATGATCCACATTTTAGCTAACCCAGACTTCAACCTGGGGATGGAACCAGAAATGTTTTAGCATTGGGGCGAAGGGGGTTGAAAATTAATGGCATGCCTCTTTGATATACAAGGGCTTCTTCCCTAGGATCAGTTCAAAGCTGATTATTCCTTAGCAGATTCCGACTGCATACAATATTTACAATTACGACATTGAGAACGGGCAGGGGGCAAGGCAACCCATGACCTTTTTATGAGAAATGGATACTCTTTAAAAAAGGACGACATGCGCCTCATAACTGAACTATGCGATATACTATGCAAAGAGTCATCCCTGGCTAAATCCAAACGGCAGTTCAGATGGGAGGCAGAGCTGGGGCAAGCCCTTTCTTCTAAGGAGTGGGATGATATCTTTTACAGAGTATATCACACAGAACATAATATGGCCAGCTATTATACCGCCAATAAAATTGGCTCTTACTAGTACCTGACCCCAGCAAGGGTGCTCAAAAGTATGCTGATAGGGGTGCGAGGATACTGTGACGCGATCTACCTTCTATTACATAGTCCGAAACTCACTCGTTGCAGGGATTAAATAGTGACTGAAATTGACTTTAACACTTCAATCCCCAGGGTCCCAGCCTATACTATCTTTGGACTACCAAACCCCTTGACTTATCCGCCACACTCTAACCGGGGAGGCAAATGGGCCTAGCCTTGGGGGTGGCTCATCAGGTGATTCTATAACTCTGGGGCGCTGATAAGACTCCCAATCACACCTCCTGGCTACACAAACTCTGGTTTATCCTGGGGTTGGAGGAATTGTCCTGGTCAGTGGAATCGAGCTGCACCTCTTATCCTGACATGTGGCCACCCTTTATTCAAATTCTTTCCTCCGAGTTCTGAGATTGGACATGCCCAGCCTACTGACGGCTGCTTCGCTTAATCCCCTACGAGATCCCCACAGATAGCTAGGCGCCACGCAGAATCATACCATCTTCCCTTCCTTATACCATGCCATATTGTGAGGCCAACATTACCGACCATGTATTTATGGAGATTTGGGAGGTAGGGCGTTGTTTGACTGGTTATTCTGTGTTTACTTAAAATTGCCTGACTAAGGCTGCTGTTCCAAGGGTTGTAGGCGGAAATCTGTGATAAGAGCTCTTTATGTTTTATTGACCGCTGCCGGCCTTTGGTGTAGGCAAACAGCTGTGAATTGTCCTGACTGGGCATTAATAAACAGAATTGTTCCATAGGTTTAGCTATGGTAACCCTAATTTACAAACAAAGCAAATCACTGGAGGAATGTGCCTGCATACAGGCCTATCTACACCTGACTAATGAGGGTGAAGATGCTGGCAAAGGTCCTGGCAAGTTAGATGTACAACATTCTAGATAAGTTAATTCACCCTGTGTGGCTGTCTGACCAGGGCATAAACTTTGAGGAAGCCTGCTGTAATTTTGTCATTAGACACTGAAAAGGATTTTGGTTCCGCTGAATGGCTTTATTTAATACTCACCTTAGGGAAATGGGGTTAGGCCCGGGGTTCCCATGGTGAATCTGACTGTTAACTAGTCCGGAGGGAAACGTGCGGTTTAATGGCATACCCTCACATATTTCAGCTGGGGCGAGGCACTAAACCGGGCTGCCAATGTTACCGTTCTTGTTTGCCCTGGAGACAGAGCCCCTGGCCTTGTGCCTATGAGGTGATGCCCAAATTAGCAGCCTATTGTGGGAATGAAGATGGGAGATCCAGTCTCTCGCATTTCATATACACAAATGATCTGCTTTTGCTGCCCAAATTCTGAATTCTTCAGATTATGAACACTATTAGGGACTCTGATCATATACATACTGACAGACTGGCTACCTCCAAAAGGTATTGTGTGCCCTTTAAAAAAAAAATGAAACCACTAATGCTTGCTCAATCTTCTTCAAAATACTCCACACATGGTCCCAGAGGAGTATTTCTGGAAAATGTAAGGTGGGCGGAGGACCTTGCAATTAGACAGAGGTCCAACTAGAATGGTATACGACAGGGAAATAGCACTGGTTGGTAGGTATAGTAGATAAGTATGTCTGGTAGGTAGGTATGGTAGGCAGTTATGGTTGGGTACATATGATACGTTGATGGTAAACTTAGGTATGATAGTGCATATAATAATATATTTAAAAGCTTGCATTAATATAGTATGTTCTAGACTTCTAGCTCACAAACTCATAGCACTGTTAAGAAGCACACCTTTTGCTTGCAGATACGTTTTTTTTTATACAAGATGCTGCCATTTTTTTTTTAAACGTGTTACAAATCATAGCATAAATAATAAAAACTACAGTTGTGCAGAAAAAAATGGTTTATTTAGAAAATTATAAACCTGGGCTTAATAATAGTAATAGTAGTTTGCTGAATAGGATGCATTAACATAGTAAGGCTACACTCACAAAGAATTGTGGGAAAAAAAGTAGCCAGAAGAAGCAGTTTCTATTGAAGTGTTGAACTTAAAAGATATTACACAGTAGGCACGTTTGACAATTAACTAGTATTTTCACTGCATCATTAAGAAAGTGTATGTGCACGCTCGTCTTGACAAAACAAACAAAACATGTAAATCCAACATGTTACCATAACAAGAAAGTAACATAAATGAACATGCAAGTGAGATCAGTGAAGAAAAAAGACTCACTTGCCTGAAAATGGACGACTGCCACCTCTCCTCTGTCCTCTTCATGTCTCTGGTCTGGCAGCAGGAAGCAGCAAGAAGCACCTGGTGTCCTATGCTCTCCTGAGCCAAACACAATGCTGCAATGCAGTGTTGTGATTGGTCTGAGTGCCGTGGTTCGGTGCTCACATGGAGAAGGGGAGGCTGGCATGTTCCTCACCAGGCTGTGCATTACAGCCTGATGGGGAAGATGTAAAGTGCACATGACTGTTTGGCTGGCCCAAGAGGGCCAGGCAAGTAGTTGTGCGCTGTTAGGGAGTGCAAACCACTCCTCCCACTGTTCTGGCTTGGCCCGCCTCACCCCGAGAGCCACTGACTGCAATAGGAAAACTAAAATGATAACAACAATACATTATAATTTTTGTTTTCCTTTTGAGCAGTGGGGCGATGCTCCTCCGCCTTAGGGGAGGAGCCGCCACCCTGGTAATTGTAGCGTTTGAGTGGCAAGTAAGTGAGGAATCACCTTTGGTAGGAACTGTTGGTTTGTTCTCAATACGACTCTGTCCTTGTGTACTTGCAAATAAGTTTCCTGTGTTGCGTGCTGGTGGCTCACTAACCCTTCTTAGGGAGCGGATGGCTATCAGGAGTGCCTTGTTGAAGCTTAGGTGTTTGAGGTCAGTTTTGGGCATTGGCTAAAATGGACCAGACTCTAGATTTAGATTATATAATAGTGCAGGTATCGTTTGTAGTAGGGCTATCTTTCCCCCCCCCCCCATCGGAACCTCTTGAACCAGTTCTCTAAAGAAACTAGTATCTGTGATTCCTCTGTTGTAGGTGTATACGGCCGCAAGGTACATCTTTAGTGATGTGAATGGGAGTATCTTACTCTGTTAGTATGTCCCCTCAACCACAAACCTCAATGATCTTTTGTTCATTGGAACATGGAGTTATGTGTTTTTAAGGTTTATTTATAACCGTTTCAGTTGCCAAGTAGTCCACTGGCAGCAGGCATGGTATGACTTCCTGCAATGTTACAATCCTTAATTTTTGTGTCTTTATGAACTTGTCTAAGGTGCACAGAACTAGGATAGATCTGAAGGTGTTGTCCACCTTTGGTACCGCTCCTTGTCCCCTTTGCAGTCTTGGTGAATTTTCTATTGCATTTATGTTGATGAGATCCCTTACCTCCTGCATTAGGTGCACTCCTTCTTCCTAGCTGCACGGTCTTAACCTTGGCCTTATGTTCAGGAGATTTCTTAACAGTTCTATGCAATATGCATGCTTTATTATGTTTAAAATTCACTTCATGGAGGTGATCTTTTGCCATTCTCTGAGAAATTCCCCAATTCTGCCCCCTATTGGTATTCGGTTTAGGTGGGCCAATGACACAGACTTATTTTGAAGTGTGTGTCATTCTTCTTTGTGGGGTACCTCTGTCCCTGCCTCGAAAGAGCTGTCTCTGCAAGCTGGGGTACTGCCACTGTGGTGTTTCAGGTGGAGTGAGGGGGAAGGTTACTGTGTGAAACTGTGGTGGGCAATTGGCTGGAAACCCACCCTTCCTACTGGTTTTCTTTGTTTTGTCTGTTCCCCTTGTAAGGCCCTCTGAACTGTAGAGCTCCCATCGCCTTGCTGTTTCGCTATCCTTTTTTATTTTTGTAGTGCCTCATCCACCTCCGTGCCGAAAAGAGGTACTCCCTTTGAGTGACATGTTCAGTACAGCTGACTGCTTAAAGCATCAGCCATGCAGGTCTCCTTAATATTGAGCCCCTGCACGGCTGTCTGCTGGCCGTGTTGGCAGCACCTAAGGATGATTTCAAGCAGGTTTTAGAAATGTCCTAGCCTTTCTCTGTTGTTGTGTCCTTGCTCTTGCTTGGTACTGCTGTGGGAGGTGCTGCATTAGCGCCTCTATTTATTCCACGTGCTGGTATTGAAAACAGTTTAGGAGGGCGTCCGAGTTGGCAATATGCCACTGTGTTTCAGATCTCTCTGTCTTTAAGTCCACCATCTTTCTCTTGCTTTCTTGGTCCAGGGGTTTGTGATAGTGTTCGCACACTTGCCCATCATTGCCAAGATGTTTGAGTCAGCTCCCACGTTATGTCTGCTATATGGTGGATCCTTTTACAAGTATAGATATTCTTTCTTCACTCTGGGTTTAGGGGGCTTTGTAGTGGTTAGCTATTTTAAGGTCTTCTCTGCCCTGGTCTAAGACACTTGTGAGCGCATGCGCGCTGGCTCTTCCTCTGTATTGATAATAGTGTCTCTAGCTAGAAGCAGGACTCTGTTTACTTCTCCTCCAGCTGCGTCCGCAGCCTTTTTTATTAGAGCACTGCACATGACGTCATCTAGTGGGAGGAAATTTGGTCTAATTGTGCTTGTTACTCTTCAAAGAGGATGTCCTCTTTTCTTCCTCTTGTGATTCGGGAGCAATTGGTGGCTCCAACTCTACCACTTCTGGTTCTCTCTCCGTCTGTGGTTTCAGGGAGATTCTAAATTCCTTCACGGATTTGTCGCAATCCCCTTTTTTTTTCTCTTCACAATGCTTCCACATTTTGGCTACAGTACATGAAATTTCTTATGTTTTTGCTTTCTCTCGATCACCAATGGTTTTGCTGTCAGCACAGCCTTCTGTTTCGACTCTGTCCCAACGTTTCTGCTCCTCCCTCTATTTTTTCGGTCTCCCCTTCTCCATTTCTACATCAGAGTTCTCTTCCTGTGCCAACTTCATGTTGGATACCTTCAATTGTGCCATGGTGAAGTGTGCACACTTTTGCTGTTCGCTTGCCTTCAGCGTCTCGGGCTGGACACTATGTGCGCCGTACAACCCTCTGTGTCACAATATTAGGGAGACACAGGCTGACGACCTAATGTGCAACATTTTGCGTATACTTATTGTAGCACTGTGGATAAAATATAAAGGGGGGTATGCTCCATTCATTACCTTCATTTTCAGACCATTGTGGTTGACGTGGATTCAGATGGTTGTGTTCCGATAGTGAAATATGTGCCTTCCCTCGGCATTGCTGTGTATCCAATGGTTTTCTTTCATTGTTTTCAGACGTTTTGCTCCTAAAAGTGAGTGAATATCTTTGAAAATCTTCTGTGTTCTAAATCTGCTTCCAAACCCAACGGCACAAAAATGAATCTGAAGATGGCAACCAAACAAATGGGCTTCCGGGGTGAGCCTCTGAGGTCACAGGAAAGGATCTGAAACACCAAATAGTCGATGCCGCCCAGCAAAACAAGCATGGGCATAGCCAATAGGTCTCGCCTTTGGGACCTTATAAGTGTTTAGCCATTGCAACAGTTGATGTTGTTGCACCAAGGATATTGTGTTGCATAACTAAATACTTGTAAGGTCCCAAAATTGAGACCTATTGGCTATGCCAATGCTTGCATTGCAATGCAAAGGTCTCGCATCACTGAAGGTTTGAGCTAATGGCGTTGCAAATAATAATGTTTATTAGCTTTTTTTTGGTTAACAAATATCCTAGCAGTCGCTTAAGTAAGGGTGCAGAACCTTGTGACCAACAGAGGTCCCTTTTCACCCCCACAGGGACACTCCGTAACAGCCTGTGGTCTGGCATCCTCTTCTTGCTTCGTGTATTTTATTTTATTGTTTAGGCTACTGCTGGAATATTTTTTTAACAAAAAAAAAGAACCTAACACATTAACATTTGGGCAATAAGCAGTAAGAAAACACTTCCCTTACACAACCGCAGATGTAAACTACCTTTTATGAGGTTTGTGAGATCTATCCATGTGGCTGGCATTGACTCGCAGGAAGTGGCACACCAAGGGCCAAGAAACTCCTGCCTTCAAGCTTAATTAAGGAAATCATTTAGAGGTTAGTGGATGGCCCAGTGACCAAAACTGCAAGCATTGATTCAGGAATCTACCAGCATTGCCAAAAAGACTTTTGAAAGGGACTCTAGCCAGGATCACGAGCCCATGAATTTTCTGAAGCAGCGATTTAGCATGGCTGAATTTTAAACTATATTATTAACGAGCTACAGGCAGGACAGGGAGGATTTAGAAAGTGCTAACAAAAGTGCTAGCCCAGCAAGGAATAAGCATCACTGTGCAAAGTATGATCAGATGGAGTGAACAGTCAGAGTTGTGCATCATTGAACGTAAGCAAAGGTCCTTACCACACCCACAGGGCAAATGAAAGCTCCCATGTCTTCATGACTAATCTCCTTACCCAAGCAGTTACTGCTTTCAGTACAACGTCCAGACACTGCTCCCACTGCCAGGGCTTTGAAGATGCTTCACGAGCAAGCAACAGTTGTTGACACTATTGAGGTCCTGCTGTGCATGAATCGTTGACGATTTCTAGAAAAAACAATAAGGTTCTAAAGCCACACCTCGCAGATGGTGCCGGTTTATAGCTCGCTGTGCTATATTGTGAGGGTTGCAGCTCAAGAATTGCAAGTAACAAAAGGATATATATCTCTGTCAAAAGCAGTAACCCACTGACTTTTCCACAGAAATACAACTTTGTGATTTGCATGATGAGGGCGGTAGTGCTTAGGGAGACCTACCAAAAAGTACAATTGAATGTGTTCTGAATCATAACTAGCGGTTCATTTTTACATTTTTCATACAGCTTTTCTTTTTTTAATAAAACTGTCTAATATTAGAGTTAATGTTGCATAAACTATGTGAATGTCGTCGACACTGTATTTCACCCCGGGGTTTTATTTGACCCCGGGGTTTTATTTGTCTAACATGCAATTGGCAGGACAGTTTATAAAAGTTCCTACGCAACTGCTCTGCTTCCCCAGTAGGGCAACGGGACACTGGTGACAACAGAAAGTGTAAGGCCTCGAGCGTTACAAAGACCAGGGAAACAAAGGGCGACAGTACTGACTGTAGTGAAGGGAAACAATGGCGCTTGAAATCGCAGTTAATTAAGGAGATGAGCCCCGCATGACATAAACCCGAAGTATTTCTTTCCTGTTTACGGTAGGCCACAAGCCTTTCATCTGTTCCCCTACCAAATGCTGACACAGCTACCTTTAAAGTAGGCCAGCTGCAGGATGCGCCATTCAGGGATTTTGCTCGCTGCTACAGAAGCAAAACAACAATAGTGGCCATATTGAAGTGGTAACCAAAGAACTTTCAGCAAACGGTTTACTGTGTAGTGACAGATGAATTTAGCCATTTCAATTGCTGATTTGCAATTTATTAAAAAGTGAGCGACTTTTTTCTTTCTGAATACTCATTAGCTATATGCATTTTCTTACAACGGACACTGTATATTGTAATTTATAACACGAGTGGGCCTTTTTGAAAGTTGTCACATGAGACACTTACAGGCACTACACGCCTGCTGCATTCTAGAATAGCAAATAAAACAAGAACGGTTCATCTGACGCCATAGTCCTGAAGAGCCACCTGGAAGCAGAGGAAGTTTACAGACCATCATTTATAAAACCGGGGAAGAAACACGGACGCGTGCAGGAAACAACAAAAAAAGAGATTGCCCAAACAAAAGAAATGCACTGAATGACGGGCGCATTGACGGGCGCGGCTTCTATTTAAGGGAAATGCTGTATTTGTGTGGGAAGGCGGATGCAGCTACGGGCGCCACCATTTTAAAGTACAGTTACCACACTTTCCTCCGTAGTCCAGCCACCCGCTGCTCGCCTTTCACCAGTTTCTGCAGAGCTCGGACAAGTGAATAATTTTATGTTCTGGCAGTCTACACTCTGATGGGGGATCATCATACGTGAAGCGCGGGTGCACCGCAAATATACGTTTGATGCTTGTACTGGAGCATTTGTGGGCGTAAGCATTTACAGGTGCAAAGCTACCATTTAAAAGAAGCGCTCGCGCCTCACGCTAAAAGTTTAAAAAATAAAAAAGCGTGCAGCACGAGCGCTTGGGAGAGCAGTCTGATCTTTTTCAAAGCACATACTCGTGCTTGTGGCGCGCCGCTGCGCACTCCCGCAAGGCGTATGCCGCTACAAGCACGAGTATGTGCTTTGAAAAAGAGCTGCACGACGGCTAATGGTCTCCTATGCAGCGCATGCTCGCTGCGTATGCGAGACCTAAAAATAGAAAAGGACAGAACAGAGAATTCTAGACCAAACCACTAGATGGCAGAATGATGCACAGCATGTAAATACAGAAAAGAGTCACACGAGGATCAGAGTTATCAAGCAGCATGGACCTTATATTAATTTACTGTTTTAAGTAGGAAAAGATAAATAGATTAACAGAAGTTAAATATATATTTAATTTCGAAAAATTAAAATGAAAAATAACAATTTTATTCTTACTTTGGTTCTCCAATCTTGACACCTGGGTGTTGGGTATATGTATGGGAGTGTGTGCTGGGAGCAGATTTGAAAGCCATGGGACAAATTGGACATTTGTAGAAAACTTCACAATGAGCACCTTGAATGTGAGCCTTAAGAGAAGGCACCTCTGAGTACACAACGTTGCAATGTACACATCTGCAAAAAGAAAAGAAACCACATAGTAATTGAAGCACTAATAAATATAATTAAACATCATATTTCAGTAATGTAAAAACTTACTAAGCAACTGTGGCAATGTAAAAGCAAATTTAATTTTAAGAACAGAAACAATTCAAGAGTACCAAAAAATAAAGCAACCAGCAAAGCATTGAAGGAAATGTCTTGTTACTTACCGGTAATCTTCATTACCCCGATTAGGGTCCTCCCCGTCCCAGTCCTAACAACGTGAAGCAGTCCTGCCTCCACCCAGCCAATCACAACGCCAGTATGTTTAAACTACATAAGCCCCGCCCACCTACCGCCATGCCTGTTATCAACAAGACTCCGACACAAAAACAGCGGGCGGGAGGGAGGGAGGGTCAAGGACTGGGACGACCCTAATCGGGGTAATGAAGATTACCGGTAAGTAACAAGATGTTACCCCCCTCATGGGTCCTCCCCGTCCCAGTCCTATCAACGTGAGAAACTCACAAGCAGAGAACCAATAAAATACACAGGACACCAGGGATCCATGCAGAGTACAAAACTTTAATCAATAAAAGATCAATGAACAAAAGCATTCAAGACGCCAACAGAAAAACTGTCAGCAGAGGCATGTAAAACATCAAGCCTATAATGTCGCACAAATGTGTGATGAGATTGCCAAGTGGCTACCCTACAAATCTCCTGGATAGAGACCCCCGCCGCCTCAGCCCAGGAAGCAGACACAGAACGCGTCAAACGACCCTGCACATGAGACAGAGGAGGCAAAGCCAAAGACTTGTAAGATTGGCAGACCGCCAAATGCACCCGCCGACTGATCGTGGAAGTGGAAACCTTCTTCCCTTTAGCCACACCCCCACAGGAGACAAACAGGGCAGGAGCAATCCAGAACCCCAGGGAACGTTGGAGAAAAATCGAGAGTCCTGCGAACATCCAAGGAAGGTGGAACAAGGGAATCCCCCTCAGCAGGCAAATGAGGAAGAATCACCTCCTGCTGCAAATGAAAACTTGAAGAAACCTTAGGCAGGAAGGCCGGATCAAGCTGTAAAATGACCCGACCCGGAAGAAACTGCAAATAAGGAAACAAAATGAGCAAGGCACCCAACTCACCCAACCGGCAAGCGAAGGTAATGGCCAACAAGAAAACCATCTTAGAGGACAGCCACAACAAATCTGCCTCCATCAAAGGCTCAAAAGGGGGCAACTGTAGACACCGCAAAACAGTAGGTAAATCCCAAGAAGGAACAAGAACAGGAGAAACCGGCAGAAGAAGCCGAAAACTCTGAAGAAGCCGACTAACCAAAAGGGCAACACCTTCCAAGGAGGCCCCAGGACCCCGACAAGCACGAACCGCCGCCCACTGAGCAGACAACGTGGAAGGGGAAAGGCCTTTCAAAAAACCATCTTGGATAAAGTCCAACATCGAAGTAGGAACCCCCAGTACAGGATCCACTCCATGAGAAGAACACCAAGAAACAAAAGAATCCCAATGACAAACATAGCACTTAAGGGTCGAAGGGCGGCGAGACAACTGGATGTCACGAGCCACCACAGACGAATAGCCCAAAGACTCCAACGTCAACCGCTCAAGAGCCAAGCCGTCAGCTGCAAACGACGAAGACAAGGCAGAGACAGGAGCGGAAACTGGACGAACAGAAAGGAAGCCGGACAAACCAACCCTCCGCCAGCCGCAACAGGAGAGGAAACCAAAGGCGGCGAGGCCAGAAAGGAGCAATCAACAGGACCGAAACCTTCTCCCCCCGAATCTTCTGCAGCACCCTCGGGAGGAGGGGAATGGGAGGGAATGCATACAGAAGACCCGCAGGCCAGGAAATCGAAATGTTGAAGATTGCATTAATCTCTTAGCATGAGCTGAAAGCCATTTTGTACTTGGCAGCCATTTTAGTTAGCTATGTGCTGGACATTTGCTGTTTCCCTCTCCCAGAGTCTTGCACATGCGCAGATGTGCTTAGCTAGTAGAGTGCACCTGTTCCTAGTATAGAACTGTCAGGCTGTTCTAACTGATGTCAGCAACTTATTACTCCTCCTACTTGTTGACTGTGCAGTTTCTGTATGACCATCTATGTGCATAACTCTTCTCATGTGTACTTGTACCGCCTTTTTCAGCCCCTGTGTGGGTATAAAAGGACCATGCTTCTTCTGTTCAGTGTGCTACTTCACTCAACACCGAAGGGTGCTGTGTGAATGTAGTTCCACCTCATGAGGTTTATTACACTTTGTATTTTCTATTCCAGTTTCTGTGCCAACTTCTTCCTATTGGTCTGAGGACTCTGTGCAGAGAAGGGCGAACTCCTTGCACTGGTAGGCCTAGCTGAGGTCACCATCAACAGAAAGAGCATCCACCGCCCAAGCCTGAGGACACAGTATCTCTGAACAAAACCGGGGAAGGAGAGAGTTGAGAGGAGACGCAAAAAGATCGATCCATGGAGTCCCGAACCGAAGGCAAAGGGACTGGAACAGAGGAAGCGAGAGATGGTACAGAACAGAAGATGGAAGGTTGCGGCTCAGAATGTCTGCATGAAAAATCAACTGTCCCGGAATGTACACCGCTCTCAAGGCCAACAGATGAGATTCCGCTCAAGCACATATCATGGAGGCCAAGATGTTCAGAGACGCGCACCTCGTCCCCCCCCCCCCCCTGACGGTTCAGGTAACAACGAGCCACCTGGTTGTCGGTACGAACCAACAGATTCGTCCCGAGGAGATGAACCTGAAAGAACTGCACCGCCTCCTAAATGGCTGCCAACTCCCGCCAGTTCGAGGAACGGTCGCCGTCCACCCGAGACCACCGACCCTTGGCCTCCAAGAACCCCAAAGTGGCCCCCCAACCCCAAAGACTGGCATCGGTCAACAAAAGGGGAGGAGGAAAACAAAACCGCAACCCCTTCTCCAGATTGGGAGTGCAAAGCCACCAGTCCAAGTCCGAACCAGAACAGGAGAGAGAGGAACCAGAGCCTCGTAATCCGCCCGGGAAGGGTCCCACCGAGCCAAAAGATGAGTCAACAACGACTTGAGATGGAGGCGAGCCCAAGGAATCAGAGCAGTGGTCGCAGCCATTAAACCCTGGACCTGCAACCAAACACAAGCCAGCGCAGAGGGACGACTCAACAGATCCCGCAACAGAGTCTGCAGGGAAAGGATCCAAACAGGAGGGAGAAACAACGCCCCCAGAGAGGTGTCGAACAGATCCACCAATGAACTGAAATCTCTGAATAGGATCCAAATGAGACTTGGCCAGATTCACCTTGAACCCCAGCTCCTGGAACAGGGACAACATAGCCTCCACTGCCAGAAGAGCCTGAGGAAAAGAGGAAGCAGAGACCAAACAATCATCAATATAGGGAAACAAGGAGAAACCCCAATGTTGCAAATCCACCACAGCAGGAGCCAATAACTTGGTAAAAGTCCTGGGAGCAGTGGAGAGGCCGAAACTGGAAATGCCTCCCCTGGACAGCAAACCTCAGGAACCGCTGAATGGCAGGATGGACCAGAACGTGAAAATAAGCGTCCTCTAAGTCCAGGGAAGCCAAAAAAAATCGCCCTCCTGGATGAGGGGAATGACGGTCTGTAACGTGACCATCCGAAAATGATCCAACCGCACCAATTTGTTCAGGGAACGGAGATTCAATATGGGGTGGAAGGAACCATCGGGCTTTGGAACCAGAAACAGATGGGAATAGAACCCCAGGCCCACTTCCTCCACTGGAACCAGCACCACAACCCCTTTCCTTAACAACATGGCGACGCCGGACAACATGGCAGATCGCCGTACTGGGTCTTTTGACAATGGGGTAACCAGAAAACAATCCAGAGGGGGAGGGCCCTGGAAGGGAATCTGGTAACCCCACCTGATGACAGACAAGACCCACTTGTCGGAAATCAGAGCTGACCAACGGTCCAGAAACAGACGAGCCCCCACAGCGGCATAGTCACTTCTGTCCTGCACCAGAGGGAGGCTGTTGGTGCTGCTGCTGAGGCCGGGACTTATAATGGAACGCGGCCCCCCGACCACAAAAGGGCTGAGAGGACAAACCCCCTTGAAACCCCTGCTTCTGGAAGAAAGACCTTTTCTTAGGAGCAGGCTGAAAAGGCTTCAACAATTTCTTCTCCTCCGCAGAGAGCTGCACCATCATATTCACAGAATCCCCAAAAAGACGGGGACCCTCAAAAGGCAGTTTACGGACCAAGGCCTTCTGTGCAGCCTCAAGACGCCAAGGTTTTGTCCACAGAGACCTCCTCCCAGCCACCGCCGCCCCAGCGGCCGAGGAAAAAGCAGACAAGGAATCAAAAGTGACATCCGAGAGGAATTGTGCCAAGACCTCCATTTCAGCCAACACAGGCGTAGGGTCCGCCTGATCCTGAAGACAAACAGTTTCTCGAAATCCTTAAGCAGGACCTGCGAAGCATAGGCTGCATAAGTGCTAGCACGCACCCCTAAGTGAGAAGCGGCGTAAGAACGCTTGAGAGCATACTCCACCTTACGCTCCACCGGATCAGACAAGGAAGCCTCCTCCGAGGACAAAGATGAGGAAGAGGCGGAAGCCATAGAGGTCAAAAGAGAATTAAACTTTGGAATCGCAGTAAACTGGGAATCAAAGTCCGCCAGGCGATACCGCTTCTCCAGGAAACGTGGAATACCCTACTTATCCACCTCAAGCCACTCCTTTGTGAGGACATCCCTCAGGACATCATGGAAGGGGAGGTCATCCACCAGAGAGAAACTATACTGAGCGTAAAATCCCTCCTCAGCCAGGGATTTAGGGTCAAACCCAAGCACCTCTCGAATAAGGATCAGCATGTCAGAAAAAACCTTGCCCTGGACGTACTTTCCCTTAGGGGAATTGTCCAGGTCTTCCTCATCATCCTTAGCCCGCTTAGCTGCAGGCTCCAGAAGCACAGACTGAACCGCAGAATTAATCATGTCCTGTAAATCCGCCCTAAAAATCTGCAAGATGTCATCCTCCTGCAGATCCTGAACATTATGCTGCTTGGAAAGTGCCTTAGCAGGCACAGGTGAAGAAGCCCCTTCACTCATGGCGAGAAATCCAGGGTCCAACCAACAGGAACTCACCACACAATAAAAGGAAGTGCCCAGCAACCTCCAAAAAATACTGCCCCCAATCACCCAAAGGTGAGACAGACGAAGGAAATAAAAAAAGGGCAGCCCTGTAGTCTCCGCCCACAGCAATAGTCAAAAGAGAATGGCCGCAGGGGCCGGACGCTGCACGAGAGTCCCAGGGCGAGGAAACCAACAAAAACTCCCCGCTCCAGGACAGCACATGAACGGGGAGCGGTCCTGACCCCAGAACAGGAGCGCGGTCGACCGGAATACCGGAGCAGCCGCGCCGATAAAACAACAAGGAAAACAATGCAGAAACATAAAACTGCAATTTTAAACACTCATGGCATCGTCCTGAAGAAAATCCAGACCAGGAACTGGGAGCACTAGTGTTCCGACTCCCGTCGGAGCAGAAAAAAAACAGGCATGGCGGTAGGTGGGCGGGGCTTATGTAGTTTAAACATACTGGTGTTGTGATTGGCTGGGTGGAGGCAGGACTGCCTCACGTTTTTAGGACTGGGACAGGGAGGACCCATGAGGGGGTAATAGACACAAGATCACAATGAAATCGGAGATTAGCTCATTATATGTAGGTGCTTACTCGTGAAGCATATTTTAAAAGTACAAATTTGTGTGTAAGCGACACAGGTGCGGAACAGTAGTTTAAGGGGCTAATCATGAGTTGCATGGTGCAAGGAGGCGGTGATTACCAATTCCATGCAGTAATTAATCCCTCAACAAAGCAATTACGAGCTAAAGCCCCCGGAATGGGGAACAGCCATGCTAACCTAGGATTAAAATGCCCTATTTCCAAGGGATTTTTCACTCCCATTTATCACTTGCTCTTAATCCTGTGATAAATGTGGAGAGGAGTCAATCTGGGTTGTGACTGCGTGCTGCAAATGGTGACTTAAATCGGTTTTGGGGCAGGTGTTTGGGTACATTTTTGCCTGGATGCTGGCGGCCCGATCCGCGGCCCCAACAGCATAAGTACCGAGAGGCCTGCTGCAGTTGAAGCACATTCTGCCATTGCCTCGGTTGGTATCCCCTCCCCAAGCCTCTAAAAGGGTGAAAACATTGGTGAAACTGGAGCATCCGCAGAGCGAGCCCAAGAGAGCAAGCCCAAAGGCCCAAGACAGTGTGCCAGTGCCTTGAGACCCTTAAAATGTTTTAGGTCAGAGCTTCCTAAACGTTTTAGAACCACGAACGACTTTTTAATATGAAAACTTTAAGAACTCACTTAGCTTTGATTGACATGTAACTAAAGCATTGTGTGGTAGTGCGTTGCCATTTACAGACAGCACATTTCCATTGAAATGGTCACTAAATTTGATCAGGCATACAGCTGTACAGAAAACTATATAGTTGTACTGATAAAACTATACTGCACTCAAATTATAATGTGTGGAAATCCGGTTTCAGTGAATATTTATTATTTGGGTATCACCAAGTAAAGAGTCGTGATTTGTCCTACTAAATATTTGTTTCCTTCACATTTCAGAATTTCAAAAAAAATGTGTTCCATTTTTGCTTTCTTAGCTACTGAATGTGTACAGCTCATTTACAGGTATTTACATTTTGTGTGTTATGAATATAAGCCATCCTACAACCTCTCCTTTCACACTTGCACCCCAGCATGATTGTCACATAATTCACTTCACTTTTCTTTCTCTGACCGCAAAGACATGCAAGTGAATCTCTCCAGGAGGCAGCTGGTATTTACGGACCTGGTCTGTTGGTTGGCTGAAAACGCATTGGGGTTCAGACGGCTGGCTTTCTGGTGCACAGGCCCCAAAGCAAGCCTGTGCAACCTTTTGATCTTCCTGTTGACTGGTGGGCAAGATCCTGGTTTTGCCCAGATGCCTAAAAGAGCGTCTGTGAGGGCTCCAATAAATGGCAATTGAGGCTTCTGGTTGGTTTGTCTGGGATGCACAGCCCTTCTGTCAACACAATAGTCTTTACCTCAATGGTGGGTTGTGTGAGGAGTAAGATTTATGTTCTCCTCATCACTGTGGCAAAGGAGGCAGACTCTTCTCCAGCTACATTTGGGAAAGGGGAGTGCAGGCCAGTGTCAGGAGAGGTATCCAGGCCACTGGCATCCCGCAAATCCAGAAATAAGTTTTCAGCATCATAAACATGACTGAAATAGTGATCGTCTTATCTGAATTAATGTTAGTGTGGAAGGAAATTGTCAGCGGTCAGAAAGAGGGTGAAGGTGAGCTCCGTGCGACCTATGTGGAGGTTGCTCTGGGTTTGCCTCGGAGTCTGAAAGGGCAATAGACTCTCTTTCAGAAATCGGCATGGGTGTCGATGCTCCAGCGTCGATGCCGAGGGCTGCAGTGCCGTAAGAAATAATAATAATGATCCACTTATATAGCGCCTAGTTACACAAACCGATGTGTCCCTGTGCTGGAGAAACCACTCTCCAAAGAGGCTGGAAAGAGCCAGAAATGCTAAACAGGCTAAAGTATATACAGGTCTCACAATTGGAAAAGGCAAGTTTTTATTTTTTTCCGGAAAATGTTTTCCGAGGGCTCAGCCCAAAGAAAGAGAGGTAATGCGTTCCAGTTTTTAGCTGCCAAGTAGCCGAACGAGCGCGCACCGATTCTGGCTCTTTGGACTTTGGGTACTTTTACCAAGTAGGCTCCGGTTGATCTAAGATAATGGGCCGGGGGATGGGGGATAAGAAGATGGTGGAGATAACTGGGGCCTTTGCCCTGCAGGCTCCGATGACAATTTAAAGAGAATTCTTTTTAGGTCTCGCGTAGTGTTGCAGCGCAACGCTCTGCGAGACCTCTTGTGAGCAAGGAGATTTCAGAAGGGGACTTGAAGCCCCGCCCCTCTTTTCCGTTGGCTGGCATCACCGTTTATGCTAAACGGTGGTCTGCCATTTGAAATGGGGTTTTTTTGTTGCCGCCCTTTCGCTTTTTTGTCCGGCCCATCCGGACTGGATCGTTTGCTTCACGGTTGTCGTGAAGCAATTTCTTATCTTAAGTTGGCATGTTATCTAAACAAGCCGTGAAACAAAGGCTCCAGTTCGGATGGGCCGTCCCAAAAGGAGGAAGGGCCTGCAGGCTGGCAGGTACAACGGGCATGGCGCGCTTTCACTTTCCAATTGCTTTTCCTTTCCGTGGCGACAGCTTCTTCTTTGTGTAAATGTGGTCTGTGCTCATCAACATACCAGCTTTGGATGAGACAACTCATGAAGCAGCACAGACAGTGTAAGTGTAACAAAAGACTGCTTTGATGTGACAGGTCCGCGATCACACAGATAATCCCTAGAAAAGTCTTACTTGCAAAAAAATATATTAAAAAACACCAAGTACTCACTATCAATACACATGAAATGAATAACCACTCATCCACCCGTAGACATCTCCCACACACAGGTAGTCCACAGCCCCTTTCATGAGCCATCAGTCCTATACAAACTGCTTTTCAACTAATCGTCCTAGACCTTATTTTTTCAGAAAAGGAGGAGGAGACGGACCCTTACCCTCACTGGCCACCCCGGAGGCCTGGGCACCTAATGAGGAGGGGTGTAGCCTGTACTCATGTGGACATTTTGCAAACCCCTAATGGACCCGGCTGCAGGAGCGGGGTGGCCTTTAACCACGACCCCCAGGTGTCTATGTGATGCTTGCAGGGGTGGATCTGAGGCTGCCTGTTCATTTCTTCAACCTCCGAGGGATGAAATGCTGAGCCAGCCCCAAGAACCTTGGAACCTTGGACCTGTTGGGTGCACACTGAGCTCCACAGCAGGCGCATTGACCCACTGAAGCGGACTGTCCATATCCGACAATCTTTAATTGGATCTCTCCAAGGTTGGACTTGGCGGCCCGGAACCTACAGGGCATCGGACATGGCACCTTGTTGAGAATCTCGGCCTGCCCCCGGTTGGCACTGGCACCTCCTGCCCGGCCGCATTCCTTGGGCGGCACACCTGTGTCATCAAGAGGAGAAGGGAGTGCAACCTAAGAGACTGATAACTCATTAATGCCCCAGCTGCACTCTCAGGGGTGTGTGATACCGCAATCCTACTGGTGAAACCACTCCTGCCAGTCACTAGGTGCTATGTTCTGCAGGTCCTCAATAGTGAACTCAAACAAGGCACTACATTCTGCTCATTGTCTACAGTGTCCGCATAAATGCAGGGTCTACATTCAGTCGATCCTGTACACCCAGGGAATGAGGCACAGCATTCTGTTGTTCGTGTTCAACGAATATGACTGCAAGGCGCTACACTTTGTTCAACGTGTGCAGTGTGATCCCGCAGCGGCGGCCCGGGCAGCTTCCTATTTCAGCCTCTCTTTTGTTAAGGATTAGAGACGGGGGTTGCAGAGTCTGAGGCTCTCTGTGAGGGAACGTGCCCCCCCCTCCCCCGTGGCACCCCAGAAGACACACGCAGCCTTTAGTGCCCAGGCAAACGACCCACAGGCGGGGGGGCGAGGGTGAAAACATGCGCATGTCCCGACATGCCTATTGTGGGCATAAGTCTCTCTGGCAAGGAGGTGTATGTGGCAGAGCAGGGGGGTCCAATCCCATTCAGGGGGATACAGACAACAGCTCTCGCCCCCAGGCAGAAAGGGAAAACCAGTGAAATATGGGGGGGGGGGGGGGGAGGTGATCTGTGATTGGGCAGTGTCGGTGAATTCTTAAAACATAACGACCCATGTTTCTTTTGGCATCTACAATTTTAGGGAAAGATATGGGTGTTATAAGCCTATAGATGTATTGCCATCATTTTGTTTGTGTGTATAATGAACGTGTTCAGAAAGCATAAATGCACAGGGCCAACAGCTTCTTTGAAATGCAGTATGTCTCACATTTATAAACATTTTAGCTATTGGCACTGTAAATGACAATGCCATTTATTTATGTGTTAATTATCAAAGCAGATAAATAAAAGGCATTGCCATTTACAATGCCAATATCTTAAACTCTTGCAAATGCGAGACCTATTACATTGCAAATGCTTGTTTCAATAGGTAGCCAGTGCAGAGTCTAGGGCTTTCGAGGCATAAGCTCTTCTAGGAAGGTTGAGGACCAGACGTGCCGTGGCATTCTGGATGCGTTGCAGCTTGTAGAAGACATTTTTTTTGCTGTCCCACGGTAGAGAGTGTTTCCATGGTCTAGCTGGGAAGTTACAAGGGCATGAACCAAGGTTTTTCTAGCCGATAAAGGGAGAATGTCCAGGGTTTTTCTAAACTTTTTTAGAATTCTAAAGCATATTCTTGTGACCTTCCTAATGTGAGTCTCAAAAGAGAGTTTGGGGTCCAGCCATACACCTAGGTTTTTTGCTTCCTCCTATGGGATAGGCGTGGGACCCAGATTCTGGGGCCACCAAGCTGAGGACCAAATGGAGGAGGGCTTTCTTATGATTAGGACCTCGGTTTTGCTGCCATTCAATTTAAGGCACTTACTCGACATCCAGGAGGCAAGGCCCCTCAGGCAGGAGGAGAACTGGGTGGCTGTTTCCTCTATGTTTTGGGAGAGGGGGACAATAAGTTTTGTGTCATCCGCGTAAGACACAATGGTGACATTGTGTTTTTCCACAATCTCTGCCACGGGTCCGAAATAAAGGTTAAAAAGAGTTGGACTTAAAATTGAGCCCTGTGGAACACGTTGTGAGAGTGGGATGATTTTTGAGATGCGTGGACGCTGCACAACTCGAAATCTGCAATCCTGGAGTAAGGAGGTCATCCATTTTAGGGCTTCTTCTTTAACCCGCACGACCCAAGTCACTGTAGGAGTAGTTTGTGGGATACCATGTCAAAGGCTGCGCTGAGGTCAAGTACGACCAGAGCTGCAGTCTGACCCTCATCAGCATGCCTACGTAGTGTCTCAGTAGCAAGAAGCAGCGCTGACACGGTAAAGTGCGCAGCTCTAAAACCTGATTGCGTAGGATGGAGTTGGTTGTTCCAGTTGATGTGGTCAACCAATTGAGAGTTCAACACTTTCTCTGCTATTTTAGAGAAATAAGGCAGCTGTGAAATAGGGCATGGTTATCCAATAGACCTGGGTCAGCTGATGTTTTTTTCTTTAAGGGGAGGACGATCGCCTGTTTCCACTGACACGGGACCAAACCACAGCCGAAGGAAAGCTCCAGGAGCTGCCGAACATAAGGCAGTATTGTGTTGAGTCCTTCCCTGATGACCTTCGGCGAGGCTGGATGCACTGGGGGGCAAAATTTAATACTGAAGGCTACACCTTGTAACTCCTCCAGCATAGGAGGGTAAAACTCTGAAAGGGCGCTGCCCTCAAACGTGAGATATCTGTGAGGGAGGAGGAGAGAGCCATTACGAGCCTCATAAGTGAAAGAGTCGTATATTTTAGCTACTTTCGTCGTCTGCATCGCTATCAAACTAAAAAAGTAGGCCACTTCAAGACGAGTGCCACAGCAGGCATCTGGGATGGACACGCTGGTGGTAGGCCGACTGGAGGCCACATTGGATCTTTTCAGCTCGAATGCACGCCAAATGGGTCCCCGTTGGGTACCAAAAATTTGGTACATGGCTTCTCTAAACTCTCAAAGCTGTTGCAGCGCTGTTGCGGAGCTCTGTAAGCAGGGACAGGGACCGATTTTGCGGCCTCTGCTAACCAGGGCATCACAAAAGTTCGGGTGATGGGATAGGTGGGATGAGGGAGAGCTGTGTTTGGACTGCTTATGTTTTTACTCTTTTTGGACATTCCTGATGACCTCGATTTTGAGGATGACTGGTTATGAGATCGGCCCCAGGAGTGGGGGTGCGTCGGTGTCCTGAGCCTCGCCCTGGCACGGACATCTCCTTGTGGAAATCCTTACACAAATTAAATCTTGAAGTCTTAGGAGGGGACATAACCCTTGCACACAAACATTTTTGAGGGAAAACCTTGGACAGACTTGAGGGAGAAAGCTCTGGATCAGCATAAGAAGACGCACAAAGAAAGCATTGGATGTCAGTGCACGGAGGTGGTGTAGATATTCTTCTTTAACCCACGCGACCCAAGTCACTGTAGGAGTAGTTTGTGAGATACCGTGTCAAAGGCTGCGCTGAGGTCAAGTAAGACCAGAACTGAAGTCTGACCCACATCAGCACGCCTACGTAGTGTCTCAGTAGCAAGAAGCAGCGCTGACTTGGTAGAGTGGGCGGCTCTAAAACCTGATTGCGTGGTATGGAGTAGGTTGTTCCAGTTGATGTGGACAACCAATTGGGAGTTCACCACTTTCTCTGTTATTTTAGAGAAATAAGGCAGGAGTGAAATAGGGCGTAGATTATCCAATAGACCTGGGTCAGCTGATATTTTTTTCTTTCAGGTGAGGACGATCGCCTGTTTCCACTGACACGGGACCACACCACACCAGGTGCTGCTGGCTGAGCTAATGTTCCCTGGCATTTAATGATCCCCGCCAGGTGGTTTGCGACCAGAGAAATGAATCGACACTCCACCCTACTCCACAAATACAGAGCCTCCCGTCATATGACCCAACTACACCCTACTTATTGTAATACCACATTGTGGTGGGGTTGTCCATGAGTACATGCAAAAGCCTCCCTTTGATGAACAGCAGAAACGCCTTCAACATGAGATAAATTGCCCTCAACCCCAACAGACTGATATGGAGCCAGACTTCTGCCAGAGACCAGAATCCCCTGATCACCTTCCCCAGATGACCTCCCCAGTAAACTAGTGATGCGTCGATCACCACTGTCCACTCTGGATGGGGAAGTGAGAGGGAGATGCGGCTGGACCAATTATGTTTGAGTAGCCACCACTGCAGATTGTGAGATGACTCATCTGAAATCTAGAGGTTATCTGTCAGATTTCCTTGGTGCTGGACCCACTCAAATTTCAAGTTCCACTGCAGAGCACCTTTGGGGAGCAACACTTGCAGCAAAAAGGAGAGTAGAGGAGCACCTCTGAAAATCAATCGAGCGTGGAGGGGAGCAGTGGTAAAGAAAATACAGAAGGAAGGCCATAACTGTGTCCCATCTGTCAGACATAATTGATCACCATCCTGTGCGGAATACCTGGATTCTGTCCCACGGCCCTTCCCAGAGTGGATTTTGCTGTTAAGGGCAAACTA
This sequence comes from Triturus cristatus, assembly GCF_964204655.1. Classification (NCBI taxonomy): domain Eukaryota; kingdom Metazoa; phylum Chordata; class Amphibia; order Caudata; family Salamandridae; genus Triturus; species Triturus cristatus. The sequence continues at coordinate 231,440,846 of NC_140581.1, forward strand.
AAGCAGCTTAGATGCAGATGCCTTTTGGGAGTGAGACTGGTGCCCCTGTTGGCCTGACCAATGCCTGCTAGATCCCTCTCCTGTGCCTTGAAATGATTGAGGTGGCTGCTGCAGTGGTTGGGGTGACTGACCAGTTCTGTACACATGGTCCCTAGATTAGCTCATGAATTTCCAAAACTGATGCGGGAACTGGTTGATGGGAGTCACAGGAAGTGTGCCGTGGCTCTATTCTCCTTAAAAAGCCTGATGGCAAAATGGCTAAAAAGGCACGAGCCATCAAAGGGCATATCCATGACAGAGACTTACACATTTCTGAAAAATCCCATGGAATGCATCCACATTTGGCAGCAGAGCACAACACTGGTGGCAATTGCCCTCTCAGGCAGTCAGGAGTATCGAGGCCAGCACAAAACATGTCCTTTGCTGTGTTTTGTCCATCATAGATAGTTTAAAGAACAGCAGCCCTATATTCTTCCGGAATCTCTGGCAAGATCTTGCCATCAATGTCCCAGAGAACATGCATATAGCAGCCCAACACACAGGTGCAAAGACCTATCTCAGTGTCAGGCTGATCGAAGAGAACATTTGTTTTCCAAACGCCTCAATCCTCTTGGACTGCCTATCGGGAGGAGATGTGAGGAAAAAATTGGAGTTAATGACTCCTGCATGCACCACCAGCCTCTCTCTGGAGTAGGATGCCTAGTGAGAAAATCAGAGTCGCCAGGCACTGGCCTGAGATGTCTGGCCACTTGCCTATTCACTGATGGGTAGGAACAGGGCCTCGCCTGAAGAGGATCAAGGGCTCAGACGTTGACAGCCTAAGTTGTGGAAAATACATAAGAACATCAGTCTTGGTCTTAAAAGCAGCAAATCCAGGACCTCAGCTGCCTGTTGGACCACAACAGCAAATGAAACACTCTTCTCAGTTGGTGGTCCAAGTAATAAATCCACCCACATATCAGGGAAGGTATGCAGGCCCATGCCGACGGATCCAAACAGACAGACCAGCAGACGTTCATCTCCGCATCTCTAGATTTGACTTGTACGCATCACAGGGAAAGGATCTGATTATATACCTTAACCCGGATACTTACCCTACAACGCCCTGAGGAAGCCCCAGGCCGGATGGCAAGTGTAAGGGGGCGAAACACATGTTAGCAGTGAAATGTCCTACCCTGGTCTTGAAGCACTATGAAATAAACTGGAATATGTTTCAGAGAACAAGTTCTTTGTCTGACTCGTTCTGGCATCTACAAGTTCTGTACCAGAATTGGGGAAAGGGTCTCCCATTGTCAGGAACGAGTAAACCACACCATATAAGCTCTATTATTACAAGACTGCTACGGCAACTTTCTGAACAAAGGTATGCAGCCCACCTGCTTCTTATAAATCCATATAAAAACTGTCCTCATCATAATGATGGGGGGGGGGGGATCACCATCCTCTACCTCATCTTCATCTCCTTCTGGTACTATGTACGTTTTTCAGAGTCCGAGCTGAAAAGATAATTTTTGCCACATAATTTAGATAACCATGTTGCTGCATAATATAGATAACCTTGCCACATAATCCTGGTGGCCATAACAAGAGTAAATCTAAGCCTAATGTTTTGTGGGCATTCAGTTTGATGATGAAACTAGAGTCTATATAACCGTAAAACTGTTCCCATATTTCTTGGCTTCCTACATATACATTTATGATGAAACCATTGTTCACAATGAAAATAAAAATGCTGGCACTTCAGAAGTCGACTTCAGTGCTTGGTTATTTCAAAAGCCCATCAGTCAAGTTGAAAGATTTCAGCTTGAACAGAGTCGTGATCAAGGCTGTGCATAAGCCGAAACAAATATATTTCTGTAAGGAGTTGATTTATTAGATATGATGATTATGATATATGTCTAAATAAGCGGGTAGTATTACAATATGAATGCACAATTTAAGACGTCTGTATACTTGGGCGACCATCGGGGCTCAATGATGATTCCTTAATGTTGTATCATATACCATCCAAAAGAAACTGGATAGAATAAAATTACCACTACACGGAAATACTTGAACATATACGATATGTTACCTCTCCGTATGATACATAGATGGTATGTTCACTGAAAAAACACATTAAAGTGGAGTTACACTTAGATCTTTCAATAATGAAAAACAAACTGTTTTCAAACTGAAAAAAACGTTGAAATTCACTAGTTATACATAACAGGACCAAGCATAACTTGCAGTGACATATAGATCATATGTAATTATTAATGCAATATGCTAGATCACAAGCAGTGCATCATAGCAATTCAACTTATACTTAGGTCAGTTACGTATAACTGGTGAATTCCAGTCATTTATTGGTTTTAAAACTGTAATTTTTTAATATTAGAAGACTTGGGTAGACTCCATTTTAACTTTTGTTTTTCCATGAATTTCTACGGTTTTTAAAGCAAGTTAAAATCTTACAACCTTACCTACGTATAACTCCACTTTAACCAGTTTTTTTTCAGTCAGCTTCATTATTATTATTTATTTTTTAACAATACATCTGCTGCCAACCCACTGCCATTTATGGCCTTCAGCCTGACTCTGCATCTAATCCACTGCAGGTGACCAAACCCTGTGAGTGGACAAACGCCCACAGACCCTCACTGTGCATTCATTTTTTTTTCCCCCTCGATCCTCCGGGACTCCCGCAGGAGTACAGGGGTCTTTGCTGGCTCTCTTGGGACCACAATGAGGCTACACTGGCACCCTCTGGAAGGGAATTCCACGGACCACAGCAAGCCAAAAATATTTTATAAAAAAATGTTGCCCTTTGGTGACCCCAACCACCCCCCCTCCACCCCAACCCCCAACTCTGAGTCCTGTAATGGCAACTGCAACATTTCTCCTCATGTTGCAGCCAGCCAATCACAGCAGTGGTTCCCACAGGACCAGTCAATCAATCCCTTGATTTTGTCCCAGAAGTGCTGCAGGACTTGACACTGCTATTTTTAACCTTAATTTCTCAAAAACGGCAAAAAAGATTAACACCAAATCACAAATAGCATGCTTTCAGAGTAAAGATCCACATTTCTGCAAAATTGTGTGCAATTCTGTTCAGCCGTTTTTTTTCTGTATTGTCCTCCAATTTTCTCTACGGAAATTGCGTGGTGAGAAAAGGATTTTTCTCGGTCCCCGCTTGACGGATCACCCTGAAACTTTCCAGGAAGGAACTGCTGTGGATGAAGCTTTTTTCAAGTTTCATTAAGGTTCATCAAACGGCACCAAAGTAAAACAAAACAACAAACGCTTTTCCTATGGAAACTCTGACTTACTTATAACTACACAGTGAGGACCAGCACTGTGCAATATTTTTTATGGCTATGCAGCACCATAGTCCAGTTTCACTTTTGTTCACTGGGATGTATCGAAATAACTGATGGACTCTAAACTGTGAGTGATTAAGTTTCAGTATGACCCGAAACAAGGTTGCAGCCATCTTGAAAATAAATTATCACATCATCGGAGTGTACTTGTTGGGGGGGTTTGTTGCCAAGTTTTTGTTTGCTAAGTTTATCTATATGACACAGGAGTCGCACCCGTCCAGCCAGAGTGCCAGCAATCAGTGCGCCAGTTTCATTAGGTCTCAAGAAAGTGCAATTGCTACACTAACATGGCTTGCTTTCTACCAAATAAATATTCTTAACGTCTCACAGAACACATACCACTTACCGGAAGCCAATTCTTCGAGTGTAGTGCAAGCAGTTCTTGGTGACGTGGGTCTGAAAATGTGCAGATCGACAAATTGCTCCACATTCAGGACATGTATATGGAGATTTATGCTGATGAATTCTCTGATGCGAGGAAAAACTGCAGGGGTTTGGGAGCAACATTTGACAGATACTGCAAGTCTTCTACAAATAAAGAAAGACATGGTACATGTATATGAACTCGAGGAAAGGTTTTATTGTTATTACATACGTTTATGGCAGCCACTACAATTGAAGAACAAACAGCCAGCAAATGCTTATCAGGTTCAACAGTGTTCCATTCTTAACATAACATTCTAACCCTATCATACAGAATGACGGAATGTTTCAAGACCCTAACACATACCAGATAGTTCGGCTCTGCGTTCAAAGAAGAAAATATAGGCTCTCATTACGATGTTGGTCGGCCGACACCGTTTCAGTGAGGGAACCGCCCGACCACAGGTCGGCAGTTCCGAACACCTAATTACAATGCGACCGCACACAGTGCTGCTGGAAACTTCCATTTCTCTATAGGAGCTTGTGCAGCGGGGGAAACCACCAGCAACACAAGCCCCCATAGAGAAATGGAAGTTTGTGAACATCCCTGCACCGCATGGTCCCCCTTCCGGCCCAAATGGAGGGAGGCGGAGGGAAAAGAGCCCTGCTAGGAGCCCGCGATATCGCTTTCTGACAGTCTTTCCAGGTCAGAAAGGTCGACATGTAATGGCTGTCTGAAACAGACATCATAATCCCGATGGCGGAAACGCTGTCCTTAAGGGATTATGGGGAGTTTACGAGTAACCCAAGTGCTCCATGAGCCCGTCGGAAAGCACCTGTCTGTCCCTCTGACTGCAGGCATCATAATGCGTCGGTCGAGTCGCAGCACTAGTTGCAGGTCAGACCGCATTCAACGAGCCGTCTGTTGTGGTCCGATCTGCATCATAATTATCCCCTAAGTGTGTACTCTTTAAGGATCTGAATACTTTTCTTATTTCCAGTTTCCTCAAAATTTTAACAGCTAATTTTATATGGAGAAGCACCTCACTACTTTCTAGTGATTTGAAATTATACAATTCAGAATTACACATCAACATAAGGTTATCATCACACTAGGGCCAGAGCACAAGTTAAACAACTCTAAATTAGATGGCAAATTAAAAAGTTTTACTTTTTTTTCCATTTGAAACTTCATGAAATTACTCTGCTTGCTCCAATAACCGTCATCTTAGACCAGCTCGTCATGAGGGGAGTGAAATTGAGATTAATAGCACCAGATGCAGAAGTTTAGAGGGACCAATAATGCTGGGAAGTACCCAGCAAAGCAATATCCCTTTTATGAACTGTGCATTACAGGACTGCATGGAGAGTCATGGGGCATAGAATAGGGCCAAGCAATAGCCTTGCAGCCTAGGCAGTGGTTCTTTAGAAAATAAAGAAAGTACTTGTCTTTAAACTTGAAAGAATCAAGCAATGAATGGCCAACCAAACCGGTTTATTTGCTCATTGAAGTGTTTGGTAACAGCTGGGCAACTTTGTATGAGTTGCCAACGAGCTGGCCTAGAAAGAAAACTACATAAAGATGCAACATCTTGAGCTACAACAAAATGGACCTTCCTGAACAAACTATAGAGAAAAGATATACCCTCAAAGAAGGGTGTTATGAAAAAGAGTAAAAAGTTTGTGTTTGAGCTCAAAAGGCATACACAGCAAAATATTGCATACTAGCTACTTTTGTCCAAAGGCCAGTACTAAAGTTGCATCTTTAAGAAACCCTATATTCAAGTACACCTTTACTTTCTGAGCAAAAAATGCAGTAAATCCAGCGAAATGCTCTTGTGAAAGCAAGGTAAAGCAAGTGAACAGCACAGTGTCTTATGACAGGCCAAGGAATCTAAACAGCAAACACTTCCTAAACAAAAAAAAAACAATACATCATCAATTGAGATGCCACTGGGGCTTAGTCACAAACTGTTCTTTGCAGTACGTTTGTAGTACTATTCATGTACTACAAAATGCTATTTGCAAACCAAAATGCAGAAACCTCGGCCTCTCCCATCTCTTGTATATGGGGATCTCTGCACATGTAAGCCTATGTATTTGTAGTAAATGTGGGGCAAGGAATAGAGGCTGGAAAATAGGGCATACATACTACTAAATGGGAGGGGTTTAAGGAGACTAAGGAGGGGTTTCGGGAGCAATAGGCACCCAGCCAAAAAAATAAGCCCACTGCTATTCACAAATAACACTTCTAAAACTACTAAATCCCAAAATGTCCCAAAACAGTTGTACAGTTACTCCTGTTTAGACCTGGAGTAAGTCCAGCACCACACATGGCCAGCCACTAGAACTGCAACACCGTTTCATAGAGGTAGGGTGTTAAAATAAAGTATTCCAATGAGGGCAGGGACTTAAAATCAATGTTAAAATAAATTAATATTTTCAACTTTAACAAATATAAAATGTATTTAATGGTAAAAATACATATATATTTAAACTGAAGTATTAAAAATAAAAAATCTGTACATTTTTAGTAATGTTCAATACATATTAAATAAAAAGTAAACATGTATACTGCAGTTGGGATTTTAATATTTTAATAAAATCTTATAGACAAAATGTATTTAAAGGAATTAATTTGAATATACTTTTAAGATAAATGTGCTGTAACTTATTTTATTTGTCATAGGTTTAAAACTATATATACAATTATTCATAAATACTTAACATTCAACTATTTGATTTTTTTTGTGGAGTTTAATAAACTTTTTTACTTTCCCCTATGCCTTACAATAAGGAGATCTCTGTCCCAGTGGCAGAGATATCCACATACGCATGAAAAGCTACTGGTCGTAACTTTACACTTGAAAATTTGGCTCCATCCCCTGGTTTCAAGGGGTGGGGACATGTAAGTCTACACTCTGGAGACTCTTTACACATGGAAATGGTTTACAGCCAATTGTAGTGAAGTTACTTCAAAGTGTAAGAGTAAACTTACAAATAGACAAATCCACACTTGTGAAGTTACCTTTGTAAATAAGACCCATAGCGTCTGCAAAGTATATACATCAGAGAACAGGCATAAGACTTTGATCCAAAGCTACACATCATTCTGCATTTGTGGTGCAAAAAACAGGGGTCCTTGATACCTCATTATGAAAACCAAATGGAAGCACAAATGAACAATATACCCATCCAGAAAATGCCATGATATGGATGGACAGCCGATCCCAGAAATAGCAAACCATGACAAACACATTAAAATCAATGGCTGAAGGGGTCTGTCCCAAAGCCCACTCTCTCTCTGTCCTTCTTGTACTTTTTTTGAAGAATTGATTACATGAGTTATCAATTCAATGAAGCTCTCTGTTGCCAAACCTAGAAATCGGAATACTCAACATTTCGAATAAGTTAATATTTTGTTTGCCTGAACTTGCAAAAGTTTAACTTTAGTAAGAACAAATATGCTTAGTTGTAGAAATAGCTTTTAATGATAGTGCCAACTTCAACAAACTAAAGAGAGTATATGTAGCAACCTAAGCTATTCATTTACTTAATAAATAGCATGTATTTTTCAGGAGAATGCCATGTACAACAAACTAGAGATGGGAGAGGATATCCATCAGATGAAGTAATGTGCTTAATAGCATGAACAGTAAAATTCAAGTGTAGAAAGACATTAAGTGCAGTCATGAAAATAGCATTCTCACACTGCTGTATTGTACTCCAGCATTTATATGAGTTACTACACCTATGTAGGGAAATGAAGCACTGGCCTACATGGGCCACAAGCTGTGCCATATATGGTGCGTGGTTAGGAGTGGGGTTGTCTTCGTTTTTGATTCTAAGTAGGAGTATTTTAATGTCATGCGTGATGACCACCGAGGTGTGGTTGTTGTACAATGGGACGCACAGCTTAGCTGTTTGGTGGGTTAAGTGGTGTGAGAGATAGACACACACTTTATGGTTTTTTTTGTAAATTGGCAGATTTGAGCATCTCTGCAGGTCCCGTTAGGGGATTTTTTTATAATCATAGTCTGCTTAGCTAGTTACAGTACTAGGTTGTCCAAGCTGGCATTTTGTTTAAAGCTTTTTATCAACAAGGTATTGTTCACACACAGAAAACACGCTTCAGTCAAGCGAGAGAAACAACTGATCTGGATAAATCAGAAAGGCAAACAGGAAGGCCCTGAAGGCCTGGCTTTTTCCAATAGAGGTGGGAAAAACAATTCCCTAGTTCTTAGAGGGATCCAAAGAAGGGCTGTGGCTTGGCTTCAACAGTCAAATCCAGAGCTGAAACATTACCAGATTTGGCACGGAAATCAAATAACAAACATGTAAAATTAAGATAAAAATTCTATAAAAAAAAAAAGTTTATTTCATCAACAGTTGTAAGTGTTATACTAATACATTAGACTGTGCGCAGTGAAAGCTATTTACTGAAAATTATTTTTCAACATAAACTTCTACATACTCAAGCATGCTTAGAAACATTCAAGAATACCTTTGTGGCCAGATGCTGTTGTCATGACTCAACCAAGAAAGGTACCAGTTTTTCAAGGGCACCGTGTATAACTTTGGCCAATGTTGTGGTCATGTTAAATACCATTATTGCCCAGTATATCATCATAAAAAAACGATGTTCTATAACCCACACACTGAACTGACTTCATTCACAGTGCTCTCAAATGAGTTGCTCCAGGAAAGCAAGACACTAAAATAAAAAGATTTGCCTAGAGTCACAAAATGTGATCAAGTGAGAAATTAGAGATTAGAGCTCAGGTCTTCACACACATTGTGCATTCAGCCGTTGGATGAATTTCTCCTTTATTCTCCCTTTTAACAACAAAGTGTTCGTTCATGAGCTCAATTAAATACACTACATCACACTAAATCAGTCTGACTCTACATATAATAACCAGCACGAGGTTAACCACTAACTTTAGGTTACAGAGTAGTGTGTACCCCGCCATCAAGTACTTCAACGCCTCATCAGGGGTAGTATGCGCTTCATAAATACAATTTTATTAAAATACAATGTAACATGTATGTTACATGGTTAAGGATTCTTTTTTTGTTTGTCAGCAATTTCAAAGCCAAGTGTAGAGGCAATGACCTCACACAATGTGGCGCACTGCAAATGAAAGGAGCAGGAAGAAAGTGGTTCGTTAGCCCTGATTGAGAAGCTTTAGTATGCTCTGCAAAATTTAAATAAAAAGAGAAGGAAAGAAATTGAAGGGAATCTACAAAAAGATAAAATAGTCAAATAAAGGACTGGCGCACCAGCCTTGGCACTAAAGCACACTAATTTTTATGCGGATGTGCACATGTAGTCGGACAAATGGTACCCACAGGGCAAAAAGCCAATGACCAACTGAGCTTGCCTTCCCCCAAAAAACTAGCATTAATTATTTTAGTGCAAATCTTCTTCTCATAGGATTAGTTAGAGAGGGTAATCATGGCCAAAATATCTGCCTACAAAGGTAATCTGTAAGCTTTCATGTAATAAAATAAATGCGTGCAGTCTTTAACATGGTGCAATTACAATTTACAATTAAAAGCCTACTAGCTTTAACATATGCGTTTGAAAATACATAAAACAGGTCTACTGAGTTTTTCATCATTTCATATTAAACAGGTCAGACCTATGGCATCAGAAACATCTTTTGCCAATAAACCAAACAGGCCTGCTTGTAGGTTTTCAAAACACAAATAAAAGGCATTGTCATTTACATTGCCAATAGCTGAAACTCTTGCAAATGCGAGACATATTGCAATGCAAATGCTTGTTGAGCTCTGAGATGGAGGCGACAGCATGTATAGGAAGGCAGGGACCGTAACGCCAAGCCACGCATTTCAAAATAAGGAGGGAGGAGGCGGCAGCTGCAGCCAAAACAGACCTCAGTCTTTGAATGCACAGGAATTGTGGCAAGATAAGAGCAAGATTTACAGCCCTGTTTACATCAGAGCTCTGTAAACCACGAGCACTGGTCTGGAGTGCTCCAGCTTAAAGAAAGAAATAGTGCTCACAAGCTCTGAGTAACAATACATGTAACAGGGGCAGTCCTTGAAAATGGGCGGAGCTTTTAAAGCCCATATCCTAAATACAGCATATCTCGCAGAGACAGCGCAAGCACTGCCTAGATGAGACCTAAAAATGGCAAGCTCAGGTTGTAACAATGTTTTATAACGTCAACTGGTTGAGAGCTGGGTTTGTGTCAATATAGACTTGTGATGGGTGGTGGAGGAGAGAGACTTGGGGTGGAATCAAGAGTAGGCAACCTTGGTGTTCATGAGACAAATACAGGAAGTGTGCGGTGGTGGAAGGAAGAGACTTGAGGTCAAGTCAAGAGTAGACAGCCTTGGTGTTCATGTGATAGAAAGATAGGAAGGGTACCGTGGTGGAGGAAAAAGGCTTGAGGTGCAATCAAGAGCAGGCAGTCATGGTGTTCATGAGACAAAAAGCAGGAAGTTTGGGGTGGTGGAAGGAAGAGACTTGGGGTGGTGAAATAAGAGACTTGAGGTGGAATCAAGAGTAGGCAGCCTTGGTGTTCATGAGACAAGAAGCAGGAAGTGTGGGGTGGTGGAGGAAAGAGACTTGTGGTGGAATCAAGAGTAGGCAGCCTTGGTATTCATGAGACCGAGAAGGAAGTGTAGGGTGGTGGAAGGAAGAGGCATGAGGTGGAATGGAACTAGGCAACCTTGGTGTTCGGTAACCCTGAAGTTTGACAGCACCAATGGAAGTCTCATGTGTTTAATAAACACTGGCCTCCCCCAAGTACCAGATCTGTTTTATCTGCAGCGCTTGAAAGTAAAAGACAGGTGGTCGCAGTACTCTACAAAACCTCTACATAAATAAATACAAAATGCATTATAGCTGTACATTTGAAGTATGTCAAAGCGCTCTGTGCAGCTGAAATCCACATGTTGGTACTGTCCCAAAATTTTGGGGGAAAAGCCTGTTTAAGAAATGCCAAGAGAATCTTATGTAAGCAACCCACAAGATGTCATAATTTAATTGTGAATGCAACAATTATTAAAAGCAAGTGCAGCATGTCCCACCATGTGACTGTATTTTTTCTTTTCCCGCAGGCGCACATATCTACAAAGAAACACTTCAAGATAAAGCCCAGACGAGTTTCATGATACAATAAGGTTTACCCAGACTAAGCATCTCAGTTTCTAAACATACCCCAGCTCACAAAGTTATGGTGACTGACCGTTCTAAGTATCTTTTCTGACCGAACCAATTCAATGTTACGGATTCAGTCGAACTCGCATAGCTCAGTCGGGGTAAACACCCACTGCAGAGGTCACGCGCCCAAAATAGGTAAAATACATGCACGATTTTCACTGTTTAGAATAATATATGTGAAAACAATGAACTAGAATGGAGCATATATATATACAGGTCAGTTATAGAGCTACTCACACAGCAAGTCTAGCCACAGTGCAGCCCTCATGGACCTACGCTGGACCCCACTGGTGTACACTTTGCAAGTTACATTGGCCGAACCCACAAAGCACTTCAGTAGGTTTAAGCTACGGTTATAGAACTTTCTACGTAACGTGTTGGTTACATGATGTAATACAGGAGCGTAACACATGCCCCCGACTCTTCAAGGGCCCCCCATTTAGCCAAATGTCAATTAATGTCTGTGAGACACTGGAGACTCGGGCCCCTCATCACATTCTGCGGACGCAGGGGGGTTTGTTTTGTGTTACGCCGCCAATTCAATTGTAATAAGACAGCTCAGTGGGTTTAGCCTGCTAAAAAAATCTGTGCAGCCAAGTTGAAGGCTACGGGTTCACATCTTTCACCAAATATGGATTGTCAAATAAGGGCTGTCGTCAATTAAAAAGGTCAATAAAGCGGGGAGGAGCTTAGCGCGCATCCAAGATGGTCGCGTGAGCACAGGGCTCCCCGGACCCTTTCTGCTCCTCGGAATTTATCCTGAGAATATCCTGACGTGGCTTATGGAATCTGGGAGATAAAGACCAGCTGAGCATATATCTCTTTTCAAAAATCAAATCGGACCTGGGAATCCTGAGTTGTCGTCGTCGGAACTTTTGGGACCCACCCGACGGAGGTGACCGGGGTGAAGGTGACCCGAGGGGCCGGGCTGCAATTGAACAACAGCGGCTTCAGCGCGGTGCCAGCTGCCGATCCACCACTTTCGGTTTCGGTTTTGCACTTCAGGAGACCGGCAGGGGGGTGCGCTCGGGGTGGCGAGGTGCTTCCTGGGCCTCTGCATGAGGTTTTCTTTCACCTGTCACTAGAGTGCCTATCGCCTCGGACCCCCTATACCGACATTTTGTGGTCTTCTTGCTGGTGCCCTTACACCTCTTGATTGGAGGTCCCCTTGAGTGACCGTGTTCACATGGGGGGCAAAGGGGGTCCCGAGGGGCGCAAGACCAAGGCTTCCCTCCGCGGGGGAGCAGTCCAGAGCAATAACATGGACCGCTACACCCAGGGCAGGGGGCCCTCTGGCGCTGCTGGCCTCCCCTCGGATACTGCGGAGGGAGGCACGACCGTCTCTACGGAACTATCCCTGCAGGACATTATGGGCGCCATTGATGGCATTAGGGAAACCATCGCGACGCAATATGAGGCCCTGGCCCGTAAGATTGACACTGTCGCGATTGATGTCACCCTGATCCGGGCCGACCTCTCCAAAACTAACGAGAGGGTCCAGGCTCTCGACACACGGACCTCCACCCTCGGTGCGGAGGTGTCGGATCTGCGGGCCGCGCTTGGAGACATCAGGGTGGTCAACGATCATATGGCCCGGCGGCTTGAGGACTTCGAGGGACGGGCCCGACGCAACAACATCCGCATCATAGGTGTACCGGAGTCCTCCGACGGCCGCCCGGTTGACCTCGTGGTCGAGGAACTTATCCTGAAACAGTTGTCCCCGGCTGGCCTAAGTAAGTTCTTTGCCGTGGAGCGGGCCCATCGAGTTCCGGGCGGTCGGCCACGGCCGGGGGCCCCCCCGAGGCCTATCGTGGCCAAACTGTTCCACTACAGGGACCGCGACGCTATTCTGCAGGCCTCACGGACCCACGGCCCGGTTCGTCATGAGAACTCGACCATCAATTTTTATCCGGACTTCACGCAACTGGTCCAGAAACAACGGATGGGATTCCAAGGGGTGAAGCGTCGTCTCCGCGAGCTGGGCCTAAAGTATTCGATGCTCTACCCTGCAAAACTCCGAGTGGAACATGGGGATCGGACAGCCTTTTTTGACTCTCCTGTGGCCGCAAGTGACTGGCTGGACTCTCTGCCGGACGGAGGTGGCCGTCCCGGACCCTCTGCGGGCACCGTGGGTGACGGGTCCCCTTTAGAATGACTTTTGGTCCTTGATTTTGCCGTTTTGCACTGTACAGTTGGGTCTTATTTCATTTGTATATTGTGTTTTACCAGGACCAGTGAGGGGGGCGGGCGGGGACGGGTCCCTTACCTCCTCTGGGGTCTTTTCGTAGAATGGGGTTAGAGGGGCGACAGGCACACTGCAAGTTGGGGGGGTTTTTTGGCCCGCAGGGGTGCAGGGTGGGGGGAGTTGGTCTTGGGGTGGGGTTGGGGGGGAGGAGGGGTTGTTTTGCTGTGTGTTTTTTGTTTACAGGGCGAGGTACTGATTTTTGTCCACATTTGGGAACTGTGCTGCAGGCTGGGGGACCCTTGATCTATTGGGGGGGATGGGGGGGGACGGGTTGAGGCTTATGTCATGGAACGTCAATGGGTTGGGGGACCGTATCAAGCGGGGTGTAGTACTGCAATATTTGCGTCGTTTGACTCCTGATGTGGTGTTTCTCCAGGAGACGCATCTGGTTGGCAATGTTTGTCATGCAATGAACAGGGGGGGATACCGCCTCGTGGCCCATTCTGGTTTCACAACTGGTTCCAGGGGGGTGGGCATTCTCTTGCGAACCTCACTTCCGGTGGAGATCACTAAGATAGTTTCGGATGACAGAGGGCGCTTTGTGTGTTTGATTGGGAGGTGGGAGGGGCAGCCCCTTGCCCTGGTTTCAGTTTACGTCCCCCCGGGCCTCCAGAACTCCACCTTCACTGACTTGGGTCGAATGCTGCTTGACCTTCCGGACAGCCTCCTGCTCATGGGCGGGGACTTTAATTCTGTGGTGTCGGGTGAACTGGATCGTCACCCACCAAGGACCCTCCCCGCTGCCCAGGCATGGCTGGGTGGGATGCTGGAGACCTTCGGCCTGGTGGATAGTTGGAGATTAATGCATCCGACCCAATGTCAATTCACCTTTCACTCGGGGGCGCATGGGAGTCTCTCTAGGTTAGACTACTTCCTTATGCCCGCGGCGCAGACTGGTCGGATTCGAGAGGTCAAGCACCTGGCGCGGGGTATCTCCGACCATTCTCCGCTGTGGCTTCTTTTTGACACCGAGCCGCGGTCTGCAGGGCGGATCGCTCCCATTAACCCATGGTACCTGCGAGACCCTACGACTCGTGACAGCCTGGTTAAGGCTATGGACCAATACTTCCTTGATAACGAGGGGTCGGTGTCGTCTGCAATGTCCCTGTGGGAAGCCTTTAAAACCGTGATCCGCGGACACGCCCTTTCCCAGATAGTGGTGGCTAAGAGGGTCAAGAGTGAGGCAGTGGTGAGGCTGGAGACTGACATCTTGGGGCTGGAGTCGGCCTTGGAGGCGAATGTCACTCCGGACGGGCTCCATGCCCTCAGCCTGAAACAGTTTGAATATAGGTCCCTGGTCACTGACGCGGCCAAAACTATGTATAGGGAGCAGCAGGGTCGACTGTACGATGCCGGGGACAAGGCGGGAAAGTTGATCGCGTGGCTGGACAGGAAGGAGAGAGTGAATCGTGTGGTCCCGGAGTTGCGTGCTGCGGATGGTGTGTGTGTGACGGAGCCTGACGAGATTGTGGAATGTTTTGCCGACCACCTCCGGGCTGTGTACTCCCCAGTGACTGACAGGGATGAGGACGACTCTCGCCTTCTACTGAGGGATATCGCCTTGCCCGGCCTGTCCGTTGAGGACCGTGAGCGGCTGGATGCCCCCTTGTCGGCGGATGAAATAGCGACCGCGATCCGCTCGGGCAAGGCTATGGGTCCCAACGGTCTGCCCATTGAGCTATATAAATTGCGCCCCGACAAGCTTGCGCCCTTCCTCAGTCGCATGTTCCGTGAGTCTCTGGCGGCGGGTTCCCTCCCGGCCGACCAGCGTTTGGCCACGATAGTCGTTATCCCCAAGGAGGACAAGCCGCGAGACCGCTGTACTTCTTACCGGCCTATTTCACTGCTAAATGCAGAGCCTAAGATCCTGGCGAAAGTCCTTGCCAATCGTCTGTTGAGCGTCGTGTGCGATCTTATTCATCCGGACCAATGCGGCTTCATCCCGCATCGTAACACCGCTCTTAACTTGCGGCGTCTTCACGGCGCCCTTGCCAGGGCGGAGCTCCTCTCCGAACCGGCCGTGCTGGTTTCTTTGGATGCCACGATGGCTTTTGACACCATCGAGTGGCCATTCCTCTGGGCTGTCTTGGCTAAATTTGGCTTTGGGGAAGGATTTATTGGCTGGGTGAAGCTTCTTTACACGGGACCCATGGCTCAGGTGGTGGTGAATGGGCGGGTCTCTCGGCCCTTTGCCCTCGGCAGGGGCACGAGGCAGGGATGCCCGTTGTCCCCTTTGCTCTTTGCTCTCGCCCTGGAGCCACTCGCTGCTTGGCTCCGCTGGGAGCCCTCGCTTAGAGGGATTCGGTGGGCCCCGGGCTTTGAAGATCGGGTTTCGCTGTATGCGGACGATATTCTCCTGTATCTCACCTCACCGCGGCAGTCGCTCAACGTCCTCTTTGACGTTCTGACTTCCTTTGGGAATAATTCGGGTCTCACGATCAATTGGTCTAAATCCTGCGTCTATCCGATCTCCGGTGGTCCTCCTCTCCTGCCGCCTCGGCTTCCGATCCAAGTATCTCTGAGCGGCTTTAAGTACCTGGGGATATACGTTTCGCTGGACCCGGTGGCTCGCTATGAGCAGAATCTCCTGCGTCCGCTTCGGCGATTGCGAGAGGACACGGCCCGGTGGTGCAGGCTGCCCCTGTCCCCGCTGGGTCGGGCCGCGCTGTTCAAAATGATGTCCCTTCCCAGGTTCCTCTATGCACTCCAGAATTCCTTCGACGTCATCCCAGTGGCCTACTTTCGGGAGGTGGAGAGCCTGCAGAGGAGACTGGTGTGGGACGGGCGGGCGCGTATTGCTCTTGCTAAGCTTACTCTCCCCTGGTACGACGGGGGCATCGCGCTTCCCGACATTCGCAGGTATTATTGGGCCGCGCAGCTTTCGGCCATTAACCATGCCACGTATGCGCTTGGCCTGAATCCGGCGTATGAGATGGACAAGTTCCTGCTTCCCGGCGGGGACTATAACAGGGCACTTTACTCCCGCTCGGCTGGCCGGACCCTTACGGGTCCTACTAAGATTGCGGTGCGGACCTGGAGGGCTGCCACTGCGGCCACGGGCTGGAGTGAGCGACTGACATGTGCTACTCCTTTGTTTGCCTCCGATCGCCTGGGCAGCCTCTGGACTACGAAGGGGTTTGACCAGTGGGACACGATTGGTATCAGCAAGGTGGGAGACCTGTGGCATAAGGGCGCGGTTAAGACTTTCGCGGCGCTTCAGGCCGAATACGAGCTTACGGACAGGGAGTTCTTCCGCTATGCCCAGGTTCGACACGCCTTGCTCTCGGTCTTTGGAGAGGGAACCAAGATCCCGGTTTCCTCGCCCCTCGAGGACCGCATACTTGACGGACATGTCCCTGACAGTACTATTTCTTTAATTTATAAGAAACTGATTAATCATCGGGCTGACCTCTTGGTGCGCCTTCGGGAGGCTTGGACGGGGGATGGGGTGGAATTGGACGACGAGGACTGGCAGTCTGCACTGTCGTCCCCCAGGGAGGTCGCCATTCCAGCCCGTCTCCGGTTGGTACAGCTTAAGATTCTTCACCGGGTGTATGTGACGGGGCCTCGCTTGGTCTCGATGGGATATTCCGACGATGGGCTCTGTAAGCGGGGTTGTGGGCTCAGCGCCACCTTTCTCCATATCCTGTGGGAGTGCCGCGAGGTGGCGGACTACTGGCGCCGGGTACATACGGTTATGGGACAGGTCACTGGGGTTGTGCTGCTGCCGGAGGTGCGTCGCTGTGTCCTGAATGTGTGGGAGCCCAATGATTATAGCGCGGCTCAGACTCGGTGGGCGGCCCTGGGGAACATGATTGCCAAGAGAGATATAGCGCAGCTTTGGGGTGCCCAGCGGCCGCCCACCGTGTCAGTATGGAAGGAGAATATGGACTGGTGTATGTTCAGGGAGAAGACTGTGTATGTTGCCCGTGGTAAGCCGGGGGCATGGGGCAGACTCTGGGGGCAATGGAATGCGTATCGCGGGGGTATCTGTACGCCCCCCCTGGTGGACACCGATATCGCCATGTCCCCCTGACCCTTGACGGTTCCGGGCACCTTTTGGAATGACTACATATGGACGTTCATTTCCCTTGGCCCCCCCCCCCCCGTCCCCAGCCTCCCGGTACTCCTTCCTTTCACGTGCTGCTTAATGGTCTGAACTGGAGTTCCCCGGAGGAAGCCTGACCTGCGCTGTTTGTCTTCATGCCTCGCCTTTTGTTTTTTCTTTTAGTTTTTTGTGTCTGTTGGACTTAAGTCTCCTGTTTCTTTAGAACTATCCGGAGTCACTACGGGGCCGAGCCCCGGGAACCGACTGCAGCCTTGATAAATGTATATTTCATTCTGTACTTAGCGGCCGGCCCTGGTGGTTGTAGGCCCGTGCTTGTAATCGAATTATTGTTCAATAAAAATTAAAAAAAAAAAAAAAAAAAAAGGTCAATAAAACTAGTGTTGCTTGGTTGAGTGACAATACATCTGTGCTGCCCTTGAAAGCATCACAACAAACAAATAAATGATGGACGGAATGCTGACAATGCAGACATTCTCCCCCAGTCAAGAGATCTGGGTTAAATCCATCGTTCTTTTGCCCACTACACCACCCCAGTTTAGACATGGCCATATGCAAATCAGTCTTGACCCTGTGCCTCATGGGAACAGTCCAGCCCGAACTGCCAAGCCATGTCTTCCCTGGACCGGAATCAAGCATCCTAGGACCGGTTTCTGGCTATCAGCCGTCATCAGCCAGGATAGCTTGACTCCAGTGGCGTAGTGAGCACGGGTCCCACGTCTGGGAATACCCATCCCACTTAGGGCGAAAAGCGTTACAACAAACAAATAAATGATGGACGGAATGCTGACAATGCAGACATTCTCCCCCAGTCAAAAGATCTGGGTTAAATCCATCGTTCTTTTGCCCACTACACCACCCCAGTTTAGACATGGCCATATGCAAATCAGTCTTGACCCTGTGCCTCATGGGAACAGTCCAGCCCTAAGTGGGATGGGTATGACTGTTCCCATGAGGCACAGGTACCTTTTACTTCTAAGGGGTATTTGAAAGAGGTGGAAGGGTAAAGTGTAAGCACTGGAGCAAGCAATGGAGCAGGGGGTATTGGTGAAAAATACCTCAGCGGAAACACCACGAATATACAAAGTAAGCTTTGGTCTGACCCTGAGAGGAAAGCTAAAAGTGTGAAAATAAGGGAACAGGCTGCTTATGAGGTGTCTGCTGTGTGCCCTATTAAAAAATTGGCAAAAGCTGCGGGGAGGCCCAAGCGGTGTGGGCTAAAAGAGGTGCGTTCACTTCCAACACCCTCACCCTCGCTCAATGCAGGCTGCATCACGGGACGAGAGTATATCAGCACTCCCCCTCCCCCTTAATAACCGCTTTTCTTCACCAGATAATTTGGCAGATGATGTACAAGATAGGGGGCAGGGGGGGGGCCAAGCCCAAGACAGATCCAAGATAGTATTGGGACACCCACGGTGGACAGTCCAAGCCAGGGGGAGACCAATCCTCGGGTCGAGGGGGGGACTAAGAACCAGCTAGAAAAAAAATATATTGAATCAGAGGCAGGACAGTCTCATGAAATTTGAGATTTCAGAGGTCAACCAAAAAGATATCCAAGAAAAGTGTGCGGTCTTAGAGGAGAAGCTGGATGGTATGGCACAATGCACTGCGACTCTTGAAGTAGAGGTGAAGGTTCCGTCGACAGGAATGGCCCAGAATTCCCAGGAATTAGAGGTCTTGAAAGCTCAAAATAAAACCCTGCAAGATAATTTGGAAAGGCTTGAAACTCAGTCTAGGCGTAACAATCTAAGAGTTCTCAGTATCCCGGAGGGCACAGAAAAAGGTGACATAAGAGGTTTCATTTGTAAACTACTGAGTGAGGGATACTACAAGACAGGCCGGATCTGTATCTTGAGAAGGAAATTCAAAAGTGCACAGGGATCTCTTTAATTTAAACCCTAACAGGAAGACTCCCAGGAAGATTCTGATTAACTTTTTCACCTATGCAGTTAAAGAGCTGGTATTGGGACGTGCTCTGAAGGAGGGATCCCTGAAGTTTGGGGACTTCAATTACCCAGTGAGATCAGACATCGGCAAGAGAACTGCACAAAGGCAGTGGGAGCTGGGTACTAAGATGAATGATCTGCGTGGTAAAGGTGCTCAGGTTCAGATGAAGTTCCCAGCGATGTTAAAAATCATGTGGAGAAACAAGATTTGTAACATCAGTAACCCAGAGGAGGTGGGCACCTTGTTAGCTCAGATGGAGGAAGCCACATCAGCCATTTCTACCTCTGGCTTGTAATGATCCCTAACTAGGTGCAATAGTGTAGTAATAGTAGGTATCAAATGAAGGTTATTTAGAGCAGTTAATAGCACTAGGCTTTCTTCTTTGTTTTTTGTTTAGCGCACTTTGATAATCTCTCTTCGGGGTGTGCGGGGGGGGGAGTCACGAAGGGCGGATACCATCGCCTAGGGATAGGAAGGGGGATTTCCCGGGGAAGGGGGGGTGAAGGGGTCCACAGGGTGGTGGGAGCATGGGGAAAAAAATAAAAAATGTATCCTCTTCTTGCCTAATCTAAGTCAGTCCAATGTTATCTCAGGGTCTTATCAGCCTAGGATGTCTAAACTGGAGCCCATGCAGCGAGTGCTAAAAGGGCATAGAGTAGGGAGATCTAAGCATGAGTAAGTCAGATACAGTTCAGTTTATATCCTTGAATGTTAATGGTCTGAGGTCTAGGAAGAAGTTAGCTCGGGTAATAGAATACCTCAAGAATAGTGAGGCACATATAATATTGCTTCAAGAGACCCATTTAGAACTAATGAAATTCGGATCATGTTTTAGTGAGTTACGTTGTGGGATCAGATCAGAGAGGCTGCACTAGAGGAGTAGCCCTTATTATCAGAATTAATTCAGGAGTAAGGTTATTAAATTAGGAGTCTGATGTCTCTGGTAGGTGGCTGTGGCTAGTGGCTAGTATAGTGATTCAGGGAGTGCCAGTATCCTGCACAACGTACTATGGTCCAAACAATGACGCTCCAGAAGCTCTAATAAAGTTGGAATCTTACCTTTTAGAGACTACAGCCCAAGTTATACTCAGGGGATGGGGGGCTTTAATATAGTTCTAAATAAAGAGTTGGATAGGACGTCAAAAGCAAATTATGTTAGCTCCCCTAAGACATATGCCAGATTGAAAAATATGATGACTGAACTTAATCTGGTAGATAACAGGCGTAGCAGGAAGGGAAAAGCTAGGGGCTTTACACTCTACAGCAAAAAGTATGGCCATTATTGCAGTATTGATTATTTTCTGGTGGACCAGGAACTGAACGTTGAGGTTGAAGCTGTAAATCACGCCCGCAGTTCTTTCGGATCATTCTAGAGTGGTCCTGTCTTTTAAATACCATCAAAAAAGGGGGCAAAGAAGGTGGACCCTGGATACGACTATCTTGTTTGATGAGGGGGTGGTATCCGTTGAAGCAGAGAAGACAGCTGACTTTTTTCATTTTAACAGGGACTCTACAAAATTACAAAAAGTCTGTGTAAGACCTGGTATTTCCAGGCCCTAAGGGGGTAACGTGACACGAGCAGCTGGGCACCCAAAGGCCTGTGTGTTAAGCGACCATACAACACACGCATCCTCTGAAGCAGTAAACGCACACAATAATGGACGCCACACAATAAGGTGAATGCAAATTAATCAGGTTTTATCTAATCAAAGGATCACACACGGTGATCTTGGAGGGCAATGTATCTTAGCCTATACACATTCACATTTGCATTACAGTTTCTCATTACCTGTACACTTTAACATGTGCATTACAGTTCCTCATTACTGTTACCTCAGCAATCCCTGCAGTATGAACTTCCCTAGTGCTGCGGGCCGGGGCCTGCACACGTGGCGCTACTGGTGTCTACGAAGAAACAAAGGCACATGAGCATAACTTGCGGTCGTATAATGCCTGCCTAGCACCCTGAGCATAAGCGGGGTGGGTACAGTAAGCGCCTTGCACTTGGGACCTTCACTGGCGAAAGGAGCGCTTGTGGAGGCAACCCATGGGGTCAGCGCTCCTTAGACTTGGAACGCATTGAGGACTGGTGAATACACAGGAATGATTAGCGCTACTGAGAGATAGAACGCATTGAGCACTGTTGAATACAATTGAACGATCAGCGCTACTCCCACATAGAACGCGTTGAGCACTATTAAATACAATGGAATGATCAGCGCTACTGGGACATAGAACGCATTGAGCACTGTGGAATACAATTGAATGATCAGCGCTACTGGGACATAGAACGCATTGAGCACTGTTGAGTCCTGCGAACGGCAGTCCCCAGGAGAGGGTAATCCCACGGAGGGGAGACTCACAATTACGGCGGGAAATCCCACGGAGGGGGGAAAGTCACAGTTTCTGCATGCGGTGTCGTTCCCACTTGGCAGGGGGCGCACCGGGCCTTCTCACGACTCCCGGGGAGCAGGGGGGGGGTGGGGGGGGGGTGGGGGTAGTCTCAGGCCGCCACACGGCCGCGCTACCTCCCAGCCCCCGGGGGGTTACCTTGATCTCGTCGCTCGGTTCCGCTCCGGGTCCTCCTTCCGATGCGAGCAACGGCGCGGGACACTCCCGGACACTCGCTCTTCCTTCTGACGCTGCGACGGCAGCGGCGGGGCCCTGGGCTGCTCCGCGGGCTGCGACTTGGCACTGACACTTCCCTGAGGCCTACGGACCGCGGCGGTGATCGCGTTGCGGGTCCTGGCACCCGGGGGGGGGGGGGGGGTCACAAATTAAGCGGGAGCTCGGCTAGCTCCGCGCTCGACAGCAGATCTGCACAGGGGGTCACAGGTCAGGTCTGGCAGCGCAGGAAACACAGCGCCAGCACCTGGTCGATCCCCAGCAGTCAGGCAATCAGTCGTTTCATGCAGTTACAATATTCGGCTTGGCATGAAGTTTCAGGATGTTACTTCTGCAGTTTCAAAAGTCAGTCTTTGTGGCGCAGATGATATTGGCGCCCTTGGGGTTCTGTTCCTTGGGGGGTAGGGGATGAGTTGGCGACTAGGTCCTTCCTAGTCAGGCTGGGCAGAGGTTCCCTGGGTCCTCCTACTGCTGGGCAAGATCAGTGGGTTTCACAGGATCCCTCACTCACTTAAGAGGAAGCACCTAAGCCCTGTCACTCTCAGAGGCATAAGTCCCTGGCTAGGCCCTACCGCCTACACTCCTGCGTGGATTCTCCAGCTCTGCTTCACCCCAACTGGCCAACTAACTGGAAAAAGTTCCCTCCCTCACTTATGTATCCCTAGGTCAGGTGACCTCTAGCCAAGGCGGCAAAAGTAAAAACCACACCTCCCTTCTAGAAGGTTCCAGCACATTCCAGGAACTTCCCCATTCTACCTATGGGGCATAAAAGGCGGGCTGGTGTCGCAACATTGTTGTGGGGTTCCAGCCAGCTCCTGGCAGCTAGGGTGCTACTATGAAAGACCACTCTGCAGTAGCAGGGGTCTGTGGCAGCCATCTTGGGAGAAGGGAGCACCTGCACCTTAACACTGGTTGGCAATGAAAAGGCGCCCGGAGACCTAAGTCCAACATCAAAAATGAGGGTGGAAAAAAATGAGGCACGATCAAAAGTAGATGGGGAGACTACCCTAAGGCTGACAGGTCCAACAGTCTGGGATGCTTTTAAAGCATATTCAAGGGCAGTAATTAGCTCTATAATGATAGGTAAGAGGCGCGCTGTGCGACAGAAGCTAATTCCAGAAATTAAGCCTAGAGAATGTGAACTTCAGAAGGCTTCGCTTGCGGGATCAGATAGGGTACCAGTGCTTCGTAGGGGATTGGAGGATCTGCAGGCTGAATATCAAGCTCAGTTAGATAAAAGGTTATTGGATAGATGGAAAGTCAGCAAGCTCCAGCATTTTTCTTACAAGTAAAAGGTGCACCTGGAAGGCTAAATCTGATCAGGCTAAAAATTAAATTATGAATGCAGAGACAAGGGTGCTGTTAAATACCAATGAAGATATTACAGAAGAAGCCCGGAAATATATACATAGTCTATATAGAGAGGATATACAACCAAGGAAAGAATGTATAGAAGCTTGGTTAAAGGGGACAGAGCTTCCGCAATTAACAAATAAGCACAAGGGGGTTTTAGAGGCAGAGATTAAGGAGGAGGAGATTAGGGCACAATGCAGGAAAATGACAGCTGGGAAAGCAGCCGGGCAAGATGGCCTCCCAGCTGAGATATACACCCGGATTATAGATAAATTAGCTCCAATACTGAAATATGTATTTAATGTAATATATATATATATATATATATATATATATATATATTCACTGAAAAAACCATAGGTTTCACACACGTTATAGTTAGGAATTAGCATTTAAAAAACCTTGCAAATTCACTGAAAAAACCATAGGTTTCACACGTTATAGTTAGCAGGACATTTCACTCGTGAAAAACCAATGAAATTCCCCCGTTATAGTTAGTGCAGGCAACTATAACTCACGCGACCGCAATCCTCTGCTGATGATGTCAAATATTACATCACTGTATTTAGACACTTATTTACCCATGTCTTCTTCCATTAATTTTCAGCTATACATATATTACAAATATTTTTTTTTCAGAAAGACACATATGTCATCAGTGATGTAATATTTGACATCATCAGCAGAGGATTGCGGTCGCGTAAGTTATAGTTGCCTGCACCCTGCCCCCTTTTCACGTTCTCCACCTTTGTTTTTCACCCCCCTCAGACTGCGAGAGACAAAATGGCGGCCGACACTTCCTGGTTTCGACCGATTCGAATGTTTACTGAGATCTAACAACCAATCAGAATCGCGCTCGTGCACGGCGGCGTGCGCGTACGGTAAGCTTACGGTACGCGCTCGGAGCGCGCCTATAGATATATATATTGATTTAAATGCTATTTTCTCAGGAAATACTAAACAGATTTACACGGGACCTTCAAAAGGCACATCCCTGACCTGAGGGCTACCTCTCTGCCAAATTTCAAGTAATTCTGTTCAGCCGTTCGGGCTGTAGCTCGGACTAAAGGTCCTATGGAAAAATGCATGGGGAAAACGCGTTTTGAGACCCCCCTTTTTCTCAGCCCCCGCTTGACGAATCCCCCCCGAGACTTTCAGGGAAGGAGCGGAACGGAGCGCCCCACCTATTTTGAGAATTTCGCGAGGATTCGTCAATCGGCGCCAAAGTTATTCCAAATAGAATGTTGCGGATTTCCTATGGAAACACGGTCCTAACTATAACTATCTACTGGCGAAGATGGATAGATGGATGGATGGATGGATGGATGGATGGATGGATGGATATATATATATATATATATATATATATATATATATATATATATATATATATATATATATATATATATAGTGAGGAAGACCCTCTATCTTGGTCAGAGGCAATGGTAGCTTTAATTTTGAAACCAAATAAAGACCCGTTGAGAGTAGATTCGTATAGAGCAATATCGCTCTTTAACATTGATTTTAAGATCTTTTCATGGATAGTAGCTTCTAGAGTAGCACAGGTCATTAGAGGAGTTATACACTCTGACCAAAGAGGCTTTATTCCGGGGAGGCAGCTCAATGAGCTCACAGATATGATTATGGGGGTTATTGATCTGGCGGAGGTCCAGAATTTGCCTTTGACTTTAGTGGCTGTAGACGCAGCAAAGCCCTTCGATCAAGTACACTGGGTATACTTATGGGAAACTCTTAAAAAAAAAAAAACTTTGGTTTTTCACAGAACACGGTGAGGGCTGTGCAAAACCAATACCGCCTCCCTAAAGCTAGGGTGCTGGTAAACAGAGTTGTCAGACTGGTTCGACATGACTAGGGGCACGAGACAGGGTTGTCCCCGGTCTCCGCTTCTTTTCAACCTGTATATTGAGCCCTTTGCAAATCAGATAAGAGCAGACCCCACTATTATTCCCTTCAAGTCAGCTGGATTAGTGGTGAAATTGGGGTTATTTGCAGATGATCTGATCCTCTACACCATCAACCCGCAGGTGGCAATCCCTAACCTGATGGAAAAGGCACAGAGCTTCGGCAAGATATTGGGGTATAAGGTGAATGTAGATAAAACCGAAGTTATGGATTGGAACCAGGACACTAGAAGCTGGGGGCCTAAATCTCAAATGCTATATTCAGGCATATTAATTACACAGAAACTTGGAGATATTCCTAGAGTGAACTGGAAAAAAGTGAGCCAGGAATTAGGGAGACTGTTGGTGAGATGGGCCAACCTACCTCTAAACATATATGGTCGAGTTAATCTTATCAAGATGATTGTCCCCCCCCAAAATCACATCCCTCTTTAATTCTATACCCCTAACATTTAGAAGGGAGGATATAGCTAAAATCCAGGGGAAAATAGGCAGCTTTATCTGGGCATCAAAGGGACCCCGGATAGCATGGACAAAACTGAGGAGGAGGTGGAGGGGGGACTGGTTTTACCAGATCTGCTTGCATACTGTTCGCTTTTCACTTTAAGAACTTTCGTATGTTAGCAAACAAGCCAGACAGGTCATTACTGGGGTTACTTTTTGAGGCAATGCTGGGAGATTTAAGTCAAGGTCAATGTCACTTCCTGTTTAAATTTGGGGACCCAAAATATTTTTTAAAAGGTGAGGTTGAAGATCTTGAAAACCCCTTAAAGACATGGGTGTACTTTAAGAAGAGCTTGGGAGTACCATATTACTCATCCTGGGCACCAATTTAGGGATTCCCCAGGTACCCCGGATTGTCTGATTGATCAGCTTAGTCAGCCCCTAAAATCTGGGGGTCTACGCTATTGGGCTGATCTCCGAATGGGATCAAGTTTAGTGAGCTGGGAAGTTCTAAGCAATTGTACTAAGGGACAATTAACAAGATTTAAATACTACCAATTACGTTCTCGGTGGGCCACCCAAGAGTGGGTTGAAGAGGAGGATGAGTCTCGGCTAGAATTGGCCCAATAAAGAAGGAAGTCTCATTTTGGTACTGGGCCGTTGTGCAGGCGGATGATAAGAGTATGTCAGACATTTCCAACTTGTGGATAGAAGGGTTCGGAGAAGGAAATCTAAAGCAAGTGTGGCATGCTTCTTTCTCCATTTTACACACAGTGGTGAAATCCGCCTCGCTAAAGATAAATTACCTAATTACCACCTATAGGGTATACTGGTCTCCAGCCAAGCTTTCAAGACTCACGGGGAATACATATGCTTGTTCAAAGTGTATGCTTGCATTGGCAGATGACATGCATATGTTTATGCTGTGTTCGAAGATCGCCACCTACTGGACATCGGTATATAACTTTTTAGAGGAAGTGACTGGTCAACAGATCAAGGTGAGAACTCAACTTATATTTTTTGGGCTATATCAAGAATCATGTGTATGAGTAAATTCGGTTCTATGTGATTCTGTTGGCAAGGCAAAAAATTTGCAGGCTCTGGAAATCTGAGAGCCCCACTTGTTTTGCTGACTGCCTCAGAACTATCAACTATACAAGTCAGGTTGATGGTGCTTGCGATGCTAAAAGGCTGGAGAAGGTCTAGGCACTGTTTGTAGATTGGAGACAACAGTTAAGCGGGTCCGAGGATTAAGCCATATATGCTGGAGGTCCCTGCTCCATTTCGCCCTAGTCTGTAAGGGAGGGAGATGAATGTGGAAATAGCAGTAATCTTTGCGTGGACATGCTCATCCTTCCCTTCCTTCACTTAAGGTGCAAGAGCTATACCAGCAAGAGAGTTGGCAGAATGAGGAGTAAAAAAAAACAAGCATTTGCAATACAGTAGGTCTTGCATTACTAAAGGTTTATGCTATTGGCGTTGCATTAGTATTTGCAATGCAAATAGCTCAAACGTTAAGCAATGTGAGACCTATTGCATTGTAAATGCTTGTTAAAACTCAAATAAATTTCAATGTAGTTTAAACACTGTTTGTCCAGCCCCTAATGACTTCAGTGGTGAGAAGAAGCTGAGTAAGCCTAGACATTTTTTAACAGCAATCTTGTCTTACAACACCAAAGGGATTTGCTTTGTATTGGGGGCTTTATGAAACCAAATGAGCATGCTTAAAGAATTAAAACCCACTGAGAGAGGACTGCAAAAGAACACAGGTGTTTAATTAATAATATTGCGCCTAGTTATGTATTGCTTCTTAAGGCTCTGAACAAATAATACAAACTTCTCAGTGACGTTTTGCCAATCACAGACACACATTAGAAGCATCCCATGTCTGAATCCAAACGTCTGGCTGTCCTTCACTGAATGCTACATCTCCTTTGCACTTAACCTGGACATTCGCTTTTTCGGATATATACTGTTCCTAGCGGTTGTCCTAGAGACCGTATCCTCAAATTCGTGTACATGGAGCACTGACGCTCTGCCCGAAAAGTGAAATGGAAAGCAGAAAGAAGCCAACAGGGCTAAGGAAACCATGTGAAGTAGAGGCTGATTAGAGACAACTCTATATTAGCCAAGATATATATTACCATTTCGTCTGTTTCCTGCTACTTCCATGATGACACACTGTTTAACTCTCCCCCATGGAAACAGTAAGTCAGCCACCAGAAGTGTCATCAGTGCAGAGCTTCGTGGATAGAAGTTAAAAGTAGAAAAAAGTGTAAACGTTTAACTTACCTGCCCGCTGCTGGCTCCCCTAGAGGCACGGAGCAGAGATACCCCATGGCTTCAAGGTACAGACCCAAGTATGTAAGCATCCCAGCCCTGTGCTCCCTGCTCCACAGAACAGCTTTTTGTAACTTTATCAGTACGGAAACGTGCTCCCAGGCCTCTCCATTCTTCGGCGCACAGGGGAAAAGACATGTGTGAGCCAAGACCCTGGAAGGAGTCAACAGCAGCTGCAGTGGTAGTAAGGTCGGAGGTTCCACCCCGCTGTTAGTCTTAGAAAGTGTATATATCACAAAAGGAAGAGACAAGGGAATGAGCCTTCTCTGACTTCCCTACCAAAACTACAAACTCACTTAGGAGAGAAGGACTGAAAATAACAAGACAAAATAGTACCCACAAAAAGAGGGGGGGGGGGGGGGGTTCATCTGCTGTCAGACCCTCCAATAGGATAACCCCAATGTTAAATGCAAAAGGGGAAGGGAAAGACATGGCTTTTCTTAATACTGCCCTCACACACTTTGCAGTGTCATGCTTCATCATAGGGTCGCATCAAACGTCCAGGTGGTGCAGACCAACAGATGAATGCCCCTATATCCCCACTACAGTGGGGATATAGGGGCATTCATCTCCCCTTATTATCCCAATTTTGATTTTTTAATCCTATCAAGGGGACACTAGAATAAATGTAAATTGTGGTTATCCCCTTAGATAATTTTAACCACACGTTTCTGCACCTTCAGATCCCTTCTCAAGGGAAAACTTTTTCCTCTGTATGGTTTCTTTTCTCCTTTCTCACTTACTTCCCTCACCACTCTTCACAAAAAATATCGTGCTCCGGCCAGTGTGTTGGTCTGCACCTGGACGTTTGATGCGGCCCTATGATGAAGCATGACACTGCAAAGTGTGTGAGGGCAGTATTAAGAAAAGTCACGTCTTTCCCTTCCTCTTTTGCCTCTTGCATTTAACATTGGAGTTATCCTATTGGAGGGTCTGACAGCGGATGAAACCTCCCCTCCCTTTTTGTAGGTACTATTTTGTTTTGTTATTTTCAGTCCTTCTTTCCTGAGTGAGTTTGTAGTCTTAGAAAGTGCACAGTCTGATTTGCAATGCGAAAGACTTGCAGTGGCAGGAAGTGGATCGGCAGTGTCGCTGCTGTTTTTTTTTTTAAAGGTGAACACGACACCCACGTACTTAAAAGATATGTGTGTTTAGTGGCAGGAAGTGGATCAGCAGCACAGCTGCCGTTTTTTAAAGGTGATCGCGGCGCCCACGTACCTAGAAAGATATGCGAGTTTAGAGGCTGGAAGTGGATCGGCAGCACAGCTGCTGTTTTTTTTAAAGGTGAACGCGGCACCCACATACATAAAACATATGTGTGTGCAGTGGCAGGAAGTGGATCGGAAGTGCGGTTGTTTTTTTAAAGGTGAACCGTGAGAGATTGAATGAAAGTGGGTGCCACGCTGAATGAAAGCGGGTGCCACGCTGAAACAAAGCGCGGGACCTGCGTATAATAAAACATGTGTGTGCAGTGGTAGGAAGTGGATTGGCATAAAACATGTGCATGGCGGCGAGTGAAGCGGGCGCCATATTAATAAATAAAAAGTCCCAGTAAAAATACATACAATGTAAGGAAACTATAGTTGACCGATGCTCCTGGCCTAAAAACGGAAGTGATTTATCGGAGCACCAACCAATAACGAGCCAAGAAATAAAAGTGACGCAGCAGTGAACGAATGTCAAGCGGCAGGCTGGATTACACTCAGTATGAGTGATTACTGCAGGTCTTGCAGACAGCACATGCGCGCTGATGCTCGACCTAGAGTGTGAAAGCGGACCTCGCTTCAAATTAATTCAATAAAGAAGCGCGGCCGATAAAGTGAAAGCGGACCGCGCTACAAATTAAAAAGAAACATTAAACAAAATAGTGCTCACAGCCAAGATAAAGCAGGCCCTGTAACATGACGAGTAAAAGGTCCAGTCCTTATAGGCGGTAACAAATGGAGAGAAGGCGGTACCAAGGAGGGGCTAACAAGCCTATTTACGAATCAGAAGCCAGCATTTAAGAAGGACAATGACACAAAGCCAATGACAAATATGGGCGGAGAGTGGGCAGGGCTTCTAGTGCATACCCTAATACTTTGCAGAGCGAGCAGTGCATGCGCGCTACTGCTAGGCTCGACCTAAAAACTGGTATAATATATAAGGTATAAGGGGCCAAGATAGCAGTACCCTAACCCCCTGGACCTATTGTGGGGCACTGCATCCTGCAGGAGACCAGCGGGGGGCAGTGCTGCTCCCCTAGACTCCCACAGGAGTCCCTCATTAACTAGTGGAGCCCCCTGGCTCCCGCAAGTGTTCCCAGTTTGAAAGGGAAAACCATTATTTTTTATTTTTTATAAAGGAAGGGGGATTGGTTTCTGTTGGGGAAGGTTGGCTGCACGTTGCTGATAGGGCCTGTAGCCAAACCCATGCTGTGCATGGTCAAGGGAGTTGGCAAGCTGTGGGAGATTAGCTACAGGTCAGCGTGCGAAGCAGGGGATTGGCAAAGTTAGGTATGGTAATAAAGAACAAGTTACTTACCTTCAGTAACAATATGTCTGTAAAAGACAGATTAGTTATGGATTCCTCACCTTAGAATTATCCCCAGGCGTCAGACTGGATCCGGAGAATTATTTCTTCCGCAGTACCCCTGCACGTCGATAGGTGGCGTCGGTCGACTCTGCGTTCGTCGTGGTCTCTGGAATGACGTCGCAGTATCTACTTCGATGCCGTCCTCACGCGCTGAAGTCAGTTCTTTACATGACATTAGCGCAGAGCCATGCAAGACACTGACCAGTGGTGCACAAAACTAGGGCCCTGAAAGGGAGTCCCTTACCCTAAAAGTCCGTTCACAGAACGGGGAGGATGGGAGGGGCGGTGAGGAATCCATTACTAATCTATGCCTCTTACAGCTATTTTGTTACCGTAGGTAAGTAACTTGTTCATCTGAAAGAGACAATTAGTTATTGTTGGAAATACCCCACTCCCACACCGGAAAGGGTTGGTGGTAACGGGGTCTTTCCAGGACATACAGTGGTAGCTTGGCTCAAGTGGTCAGGAATCAGGCACCGTGCTAAGCATACGTCATACCCATACAATAACCATGCGTGCATCCGTTCCAAAAACGACTACACCGTAAAAATTATGAAAATATCTTTGTTTATCTTCTTTTTCTCTTAGTTGCTGATTAGATAAATAAATAACACAATCACAATATACAAGGCTTTTTTTTTTAAATAGTGCAGGTCAAATAAATACTGTCTTAATGATTCAATAAATAGGGGTGATCATAAATAATAAAGGCATAAATATAAGTGCATTACACACAGGCAATTAAATATTCTGAGGCAATAAATACTGCAAACCAATAAATATTGTGCGACAATAAATACTGTGGAACAATAAATACAGTGGAGCAATAAATAGGTTAAATACAATAAATACAGTGCCCTCAATAAATAATTAAAAGCTGACAGTGACACTCATATAATCAGATCACATTTGAGATTACTATGGGCTGATTTGGCCCAGGCACAGCTTGTGGGGATGTGGAAGGCTTGAGGGTGTCTACTCCCTGGCTTGGACAAGGCTGAGGCCTAAACTGAGGTAGATCAAGGGGGGAATACCAGAGACCTGGCTCTCTCACTCTACACAACCCCTCTAAATTAGTCTCAGCTCACCCCTGGCACAGTCCAGCTGGTTCCAGCACCTCTCTAACCCCTAGAGTAGTCTCTTAGGATTCCACAGGGCCTTTGGCGCCCTCTATTCCACTTACTGCCCTTTTTCTGAAGCTCCGACGCCGCTGGAGTCGTGTCGACGCCGTGAGGCGGTTCCGGTTCGATGTCGGCGGCCTCGGCACAATGTCAGTTCTTGACGACGCCGGTAGGCGGTTCCGGTTCGATGTCGGCGGCCTCGGCTCGATCTCGACCTCCGATTCGATGGCGTCGGGCAGTCTTGGCTCGATGTCTACTTCGGGCGGCTCCGGTCCGATGGCGACCTCTGGTTCGATGACGTCGGCCGGCCTTGGCTCGAAGTCGACTTCCGGCGGCTCCGGAGTGCGATCCCCACTCCCGACCTCCGGTGCTCCTCTCCTCAGGTTCCGGCGACTCCGGAGTGCGACCTCCACTCCCGACCTCCGGCACGATTCTCTCAGGTTCCGGCGACTCCGGAGTGCGATCTCCACTCCCGACCTCCGGCACGCTTCACCTCGGTCTCCGGCGACTCCGGAGGGCGGACTTCACTCCCCCGTCGACGCCGCTCACTCGACCTCGGGTGACTTCCTCCTCGACCTCTGGGACTCCTCACGACCTCCGTCGGCGCCCTCTCTCGACCTCTGGCGGCTCCGGGTACGACGTCTGCTTTTCCAGTCAGCGCCGCTTCTCCACCTCGGGCTCCGGGTCTCAGGCTTCTCGACGTCGGACTCCAGGGAAACCAGTATCCAGGTCAGGATCTTGCTGTTCTTGGATTCTAAGGCCTGTTCCTGCTGTCCAGGTCCTTAAGATGGTTTTTCTTGCTTCTTCCCACACAGGGCTCCAGGCTGGGCTCAGTCAGTAGGGACTAGTATCAAGGGTGGGGTTATGGACCCCACTCCAGGCACAAGTTTCCACCCCTGCTGCCTCACTCCTTCCTCCTTCAGGTTTCTGCTGCTCACTCTTCACCAGTCAGGTGCCAACTGCCAGCTCCAACTGCCAACTCTCTGTCTTAGCTTCCCAACATTCTAAACCGCCTCCAACTGTCACAGGGTTCTGGAATGTTCTGGAAGGTGCTAGTAGGTTCCAGTGGGTGCTGGTGATGTCACAGGTGGCCACCATTTTGTGCTCCAGGCCCTCAGACAGAAGTTCCAGGGGTAGATAAAATGGCTCCCTGAATCTGCAGCAACACTAAAAAGTCTGGTGGTTCCCAAAAAAGGAAAAATTCAAACAGGGTTTGAGGCAAAAGTGGGACAAAATAAATAATAATGAGGCGGGACCACCCAAAGGGCTGACAGGTCTAACAGTTATGGATTCCTCACCTTAGAATATATACCCCAGCAATACCAACCCCGGAGGTGGGTCTGTGAACCAAGATCACACCAGAAAGTCCTGGAGAATTGAACAGCCAAAGAAGCCGTCTCTCTGGACTTGGCTGTCAAGATAGTAAGTAGAGTTTGGTAAACGTGTGCAGTGAAGCCCACGGAGCTGCCTGGCAGATTCCTTTTTCGCTTAGGAGTAGCAGATTTTGATGCAAAGAACGACCCATCTGGAGATGGTCCGCTTTTGTTCATTCCGACCTTTCTTGGCACCCACATAGTCAACAAAGAGCTGGTCATCCACCCGGAATTGTTTTGTGCGATCCAGATAAACCTAAAGCGCACGTTTTGGGTCCAGACGATGGAGCCTCTCTTCCTCCTTCGAAGGATGTGGGGGCAGGAAGAAGGTGGGCAAAGTGAAGGTCTGTCCTATGTGGAAAGAGGTAACCACTTTGTGAAGGAAAGAAGGCCTAGTGTGAAGGACAACTTTGTCTGGATGAACAGCCAGGAAAGGAGGTTTAGAAAAAAGGTCTTGAAGTTCACTCACCCTGCGAATAGAGGTAATGGCAACCAGAAAGGCAGTCTTAAGTGTCAGAAGTCTGAGAGGACAGTTATGTAGCGGCTCGAAGGGAGCGCACATAAGATAGGTGAGAACCAGGCTGAAGTCCCACTGGGGCATTACGAAAGGGGTTGGAGGAAACCAGTGAGTAATGCCCTTAAAGAAGCAATTGACAATAGAGGACCTGAAAAGAGAAGGCTGGTCAGGCAGCCGAAGGAAGGCCGAAATGACCGAAAGATAGCCTTTGAGAGTGCCCAGAGCAGAGCCCTGCTGGCCCAAAGAAAGAATGAAGAGGAGAACCTCAGAAAGGGGATCCACAGCCTTTGCTGAGCACCATGCTACAAACTTGTTCCATCTACAGGCGTATACCGTTTTGGTGGAGGGTCGCCTGGCTGGCAAGATACCATTACAGACTTCGGGAGGAAGGTCGAAAGCTGTTAACTATCGCCGCTCAATCTCTACGCAAGGAGGTGGAGGCTGGACAGGTTCGGGTGGAGGACCGTCCCCTGCTGCTACGACAGAAGATCCTCCCAAAGAGGCAGTTTGATCGGAGGATCGGAGGATCGATGGCCATGTGCAAGAGCTCGGGATACCAGACTCTTTTTGCCCAGTCCGGGGCCACAAGAATCACTTGTGCCCGGTCGCGCTTGATCTTCTTCATAACTCTGGGCAGAAGTGGTATAAGCGGAAATGTGTATAGAAGACCACAACTCTATTTGCAACGAAAAGCGTCGCTGAGCGAGTGCCGCCTTGGAAATGCCAAAGCACAGAACTGCTGACTGTGCGTTCTCTTCGGTGGCGAATAGATCTAACCAAGGCTCTCCCGACTGCTGAAAGAGACCTTAACCGCCTCCGAGTGAAGATGCCATTCGTGATCCATCATGCACCTGCGGCTGAGTTTGTCCGCCCTGGCGTTCAGAGAACCTGCCAGGTGTTGAACCACCAGAGATATGCCCTGATGTTCCAGCCATGTTCAAAGGCGGATCACCTCCTGACATAGGGTCCACGACCCCACCCGCCCTGTTTGTTGCAGTACCACATGGCGGTGATGTTGTCCGTGAACACCTGCATTACTCTTCCCTGGACAGAGGGAAGGAATGCCTTTAGTGCAAGACGAATCGCCCGAAGCTCCAGAATGTTGATGTGGAGCCCGGACTCAGCCGAAGACCAGAGGCCTCTGATCTCCGCCTCCCCCACCCCAGCAGTGATGCATCTGTCACCACTGTGAACTATGGTTGGGGAAGGGAGAGGGATCTGCTGCTGACCCAGTCCTGGTTCGTCAGCCACCACTGCAATTGGCGTGCAGTGCCCTCCGAGATCTGGACGCAATCGGAAAGATTCCCCTGATGCTGTGCCCACTGGAACTTCAGGTCCCACTGCAGAGCCCGCGTATATGCCACCTGGCCTAGTCCACCAGCAGGATGCAGGAGGCCACGAGGCCCAGTAGCCTCAGGGTAATTCTGACCGAAACCCAGGATAGAGGCTGAAAGATCGGAATCATAGCCCAAATAACCCGGACTCGCTGCTCAGGAGGATAAGCCCGAAACTGCGCGGTGTCCAGAACCGCTCCGATGAAAAGGAACTTCTGAGAGAGAATCAGGTGTGAATTCGGCACATTGATGGTGAACCCCAGCGAATGCAGGAGGTCGGCAATAGTCTGGAGGTGGGAGACAGCCTGCGGCGAGCCCGCCTCCAACAGCCAGTCGTCGAGATAGGGGAAGACTTGCACCCCTGATCCACGCAGATGAGCTGCGACCACCGCCATCTCTTTTGTGAACACCCGAGGGGCGCTGGTAAGGCCAAAAGGGGAGCACGGTAAACTAAAAGTGCTCGTGGCCTACCGTGAACCGCAGGTAACGCCGGTGGCCCGGCAGGACGGGAATGTGAAAATGAGCGTCCTGCAAGTCCAACGTTACCATCCAGTCTCCAGGGTCGAAGGCAGACATGACCTGAGCCACCGGACCCAGCCCGGTGGTCCTAACTACCCCCTGAGGATAACGCTGCACAGGGGAGACAGGCAGTGCTGCTGCCGGCCATAATTAGGCGGTCGGCCATAATTAGAGCCGAAAAGATATACTTTGTGCAGTTCAAGATGGTGGCGGCTTCGCACTGCGAAGACCTGGAGGGGATGTTGGACCGGATGCTGACGCCCCACACTGAGTTGCGGGGGTGCTAGTTGGTGAGCTGGTTTGGCCTCCCTGGCCTGGCGAGGCCCTTATTGACCTAGCGGGAGACGGCCTGGACCCACAAAATAAAGCCCTGCAGCCGGAGGTGCCCGAGCAGAGCGGCGGTGGTGGTGAGGAGCTGAACACACCGGACTGAAAGAGGGGCCAGGGAGTGAGAGAGACCCATGTAGCCGAGTTGAGAGAAGGTGGCGCCCTTGGAACCTGAGGCCCGGGAGAGTGTAGGCGGAGTTCCACCTACACTCTCCCGGGCCTCAGGGGATACCCAGGCTGAGCAGGCCGGGCCTGCTCAGCCTGGGTATCAGCAGGTGCCCTAGGGGCAGCAGACCAGAGGGCTGGAAGGAGCCCTCACGGAATTGAGGCGATGTGAGAGAGTGCCACTTTACACAAGGCGTTACCAGTTTAGACAGAGCCCACGAATAATGTTAATACCTTTTTTTTGTGTGGAGTTTTCTATAGAGCAAACTAGACCCGAAGGTATCAGAGTGCTTTACATGAGTACCAGTTACATTACACATGGACACATTCATTTTGTTAGGCACTGGGAGTTTAAGTGATTTGCCCTGATCACAGAATGTTGGGCGTCCATGCCGAGACTCGAACCCGGTTCCCCAGCTTAGAGGTCGACCGCCCTAGCCGTTAGTCCACATTCTCTCCCCTAAAAACTTGGCATCTATGAGTGGTCAGGGTGATATAATAATTAAACACACTCACTGCAATGTTTGATTATTGTCTGTCCAACAACGTGCTGCCCACTACAGATTAAGTGTCACTGGTACCATGTCCAATCCTTATTTAATTTACTTTTAGTGCATTATGATCATGAGCCTAAGTAAACTGGGCACTAGGTTAGTGCCCTTCCATTACTGGTGCTTTGTATCAGTTTTAAAATATTCTTAGAGTTCCTTGTTCCTCAAGTGGGTGTAATTTCTGATATCTATATATGTTTCCCTCGTCTTCATTGCTCGATTTTGCTCAGGAGAAAGTGTAAATCATAGTTGTTTAAATGTCACTCATAATACCTCTGGTCTGCTGGGCTTTGGAGGATCTTGGCCCGTAGGAATAACTGGGCTGTAATCTACGCTGCAAGACAGGATTGAGGGACTGCCTGCGGAATACTTGACGGGACCTATGGAAGAAGACGCCAAGCGGTGCCTGGGACCAAAGGGCTGATTGAGAACTGTACATTCCACTGGGGCCTACTGACACCAAGCTACATGGATCAGTTGGGCAAATCGAGTACTCACACAATTAGTACCGGCAGCCAACACTGCAACGATACCAGGGGTACTGTGGCTGACTGAGAAACTGCCCCCAATGGGACTCATGTGAGGTGCATCGGTGCTGGGTTTGCCTGGTCGGACACAGGGCCCTGAGAATTGCTAAGGAGTGGCTGATTTGCGAGGACATCTGCTACCTGAACCACCCCCTGACAATTACATTACACACATTCCGGTAGCTGAATATTGCGTTCCAACAAACGAGTAGACTGTACGCCCCTCTGCTGCCCTAGAGCTGCGACTTAACCCTTGTCAGGGATCATCCTGAGCGGTGGCCATGGGCAAAACCACCCAAAGGGAAGACCCGCTGGATCTATTCCGGATGACGAAAGCGCGCCTCCCCCCCTGACAGCGGATAAGGACCCCTCACTGCTCGATATACTTCAGGCTATCAAAGCATCTAGAACAGTGCTTGAAACTAAAATTGACAGCCTAATCTTTGACCTGGGCCTTTTACATGTGGACCATAAGCTCCTGGTGGAGAGAGTTACCACTACTGAACAAGTGATGCAGAAATAGCGCCACAACAGAGGATTGAATAACCACTATGGAATCCAAAATATGATATTACAGCTCAGAGCAGATGATGCTGAAAACCGCTGTTGTCATAACATAGGACTAGTAGACCTAACAGAGAAAATAGAATGATCCAGTATGATAACGTACCTGGAGCAGTGGCTATGAACTAAAGTGGTGCAGGAGTGCTTCGTTACATTATTTATAGATTTATATAGAGCAGGTTAGCAACCGTGAGGGTATCCAGCCACGAACCAACCCCAGCTCCCGAGTGGGCAGCTCTGGCCGATACGCCACATCCTCTCCTTTGCCCTTGAGCGAGCCCGCCGGGTGCCAACGCGCCACCTATGTAGGGGGCCTCACGAGGCCGGTGGTGGCTCGGCTAATCTACTACAAAGACTGGAACCAGATTCTAGCCCAAGCTCGCAGTAAAGGAGAACCCTGAGTGGACAATGCGATAGTTTGGATTTTCCCCAGACTTCTCTCAGGAGGTGCAATGACAGAGAGCCACATTTCAAGAGGCCAAAACAAACGGTGACAACTAGGCCTTCCCCATGCAATGCTATTCCCAGCTCGATTGCGGGTGGCTGCGCATGATGGTGCTAAATTCTTTCAATCTCCTCAGGAACTGTGGGACTGGCTGTACCAGTGCCCGCAGCAGGAGACAAATGAAAGCCCAGAGAGGCAGCGGAGGCATGGCTATCGGGACAGAAACTCATTGCGTAGCTCTGCAGCTCCATCACAGGCTGAAATGCAACTTGGGAGACAGAATGTGGTGGACGTAGTGGCGCAAATCAGTAGAGGGGGGCACACGTCCCTCCACGCCGGAGATCGACTACTGCATGTGATTCAAACTCAGACCAAGGCTCCGTCAGCTCTGTAGTTTCGAGTCTCACACTCCCTAAAGTGAACCAGAGGTCATACAACGACCTTACCTGCCTTATACCAAGCTTGGGAACTCATCCATAGACCTTCAGTGTATGTTGTGGGGCAATCACTTCTCTGTCACAATCTTCTCTCCTGGGTTGTATCAGCTTATCCTTAAAGGTGGATGGAGGAATGGGTGCCTGAGAGGATCTCTTGCACATCCCCTCCCCCTCTCTGAGAACTGTTGGGAAACTCCCACAACTTTTCTAATTATAGGTTACTTGTTTGGATGGAGGGGGCATCCCCCTACTTGTCCTGAGGGGTGGGTGTTGGAGAAATAAGTTTTGGTTTGTATGTTGGGTAATTTTGAGTCCTACTGCACAGAATGCTTTGTCTAGTGTTACACAGGGGATGGCTGATTGCTAGCGGTGGGCGGAAGGCGGAAGGGGAACAAGCTTATCTCCTACTCGTATGTTATAGATGGCTGTACCAGTAACCTACAAATTTATACCCTAGAACATACGTGGTAAAAACACTATGTCAAAATGGTACAAGGTATTCTACCTAAACAGGAGAGGGATACAGATACCGCTACTACAAGAAACGCATCTCACGGCGAAAGAGGGGTTATCACTGCAGAGAAGATGGTGGAGCCAAGTCTTCTACACCTCATATTCAGCATACACCAAGGGAGTCTTGATCTGCGTTAGAACAGGGGTGCCTTTCCAACACGTTGACACCTTAACAGACCAGGAGGGTAGGTTTGTTGTAGTCTGGGGTCACTTAGAGGGATGTTCCCTGTCCATTGTAAATGTATATGCTCCTAACGTGGACCCGACTGCATTTTTGAAAATCTATTGCACCCCTTAGCACCTTACATGACCTCTCCCGATATAATAAGAGGGGACTTTAATTGTGTAGCAGACATCCAACTAGATTGATCTCACCCCCCAACTCACACTGAGCAACTCCCAAACGGTGCATCTGGTCCAGGCCTGTGGAGGCTGGCAAAGTCATTGGGGGCTTGTTGACTCCTGGAGAAGTACGCACCCACAGGAATAGGACTATTCGTTTTTCTCTGGCCGACACGAGGTTCACATCCGCTTAGACACATTTCTCTGCATTGTGGACTTTCATTGCTTAGTCCACACTATTGAATACCTGGCTCGCACAATATCTGATCATAATCCTGTCCTACGATGTTTGAAGTGGACCAACACCGGACCCTCTATTCCTACTTGGCAACTTAATCCAGAATCATTGGAGGACCAGACTTTTAGAGAAGCGATCCAATATTTGAATGTTAACAATGG
The DNA here is from genome assembly GCF_964204655.1 of Triturus cristatus. Lineage (NCBI taxonomy): Eukaryota > Metazoa > Chordata > Amphibia > Caudata > Salamandridae > Triturus > Triturus cristatus. Next base: position 231,480,419 of record NC_140581.1, read on the forward strand.
TATGGACTCCTCTCCCCAGGTGGAGTGGGATGCCTTTAAGGTAGTCATACAGGGCCAGTGCATTGCGGAGTCGAAGGGGGTTATGCATACTATACGTACAGAGGTGCTTGCTGATGAACAAGGCCTAAGAGAGGTGGAAACTAGGAGATCGGGACACCTAGAATTGTAGCTGGCGCTACTAGAAGCTAAAGAGACACTGGTGGCACATATAGAACAACTTAGATGCTTTGACTTTAAGCAATATATGGTCTGAACGCATGCCGAATAAGACAAGTATGGGTCCCTTCTGGCGTGGCTAGAGAACCCGACCGAACGTGGCTCTCCTATAGTTGAGTTGGAAAATGACAGAGGGGACAAAATATACACCTAGGAAGGAATTAATGATCTCTTAGCTCATTATTACTCCACTTTGTATCATAGCATTCCGACATGACATCACAGCAATACAGATGTACCTGGAGATGTTGTGTCTCCCGCGTCTTGGGGAAGAAGAGACGGAGGAATAGGGAGGGAATATAACCTACCAGGAGGTGCAAACAGCTATTACAAATATGACCATCAATAAGACCCCTAGCACGGACGGTGTCCGGGCAGAATTCTATGGTGTCTATCCCAAAGAATGAACACCCAAACTAGCTGCCTTATATGCTGCAGTCAAGGCCACGGGGTCCCTGCCAGTCCACACTAGGTAAGCACTCATAATACCTGTCCTGAAGTCAAGGAAACTGACACATGATCGAGCAGCCACTATCAATGTTAAATATAGACTCCAAGCTATTGAGCAAGATACTGGCGGCCAGATTACTGCCCCTCATGCCCACATTGACTCACTGAGACTAGGCAGGATTTATATTGGGCCGGAAAACACGGCCATCAACATCAACGACTACTGGCTGTTCTTTATGCGGTCGCCTATGACAGGGCGGTGGACATAGAGAAAGCTTTCGACATCCTAGAATGGCACTACCTCTATGAAGTGATGACGCACATGGGACTGGGTAGGAACGTCCTAGCGTGGACGAGACTCCTTTATATAAACCCGACTGAGAGTCTGCACAGTGAAAACCATTTCCATGAGTCAGAGTGGAGTGCGGAACACGGAAACGGTGGCCTCTGCTGTTTGCTTTGGCTATGAAATTTGGTCAGCAATGCACAAACGGGTCTTAGCTATCAGGGCTTGGACATTTAGGGTTCTCAACACCGCATTGGGTTATATGCGGATGACCTCCTGCTTTTCTTCCGCGATACCGAGGGAGACCTGCTGGAGAGCTTTGGCCTCCTATGTGCTCTGAATTAAACTTGCAGAAGTCCAGGTTTTTCCCTACGCCACCAAATAGAGGCCCACCATAAGATCTGGAACACCTAAAGAGGGAAGCCCACTGAGTAGCATATCTGTGGGTGAAGATCTACCACGACCCCCAGACCTTTTGGAAGGCAAAATAGGTCTAGCAATTTGAACCCTTCGCTGTTCTGCGGATCTTTGGAGGATGCTGGCGCTCTTGGTGGTGGGCCGTGTTGCACTCCTCAAGATGGTGGCCTTGCCGCATCTCCTTTACCTCTTTGGCACGATCCCATGAGCAATGTTTCAAGACTAGGATTTCCAGGTTACCACCTTTGTATGGGGGGGTGGGGGCAGCAGATGGGTAGCATTGACCACGGTCCAGTGCTCCACAGTAACTAGGGGACTGGTAGTCCCTGATTTCGAGGTATACAATATGCAGGGCCTCTGGAATTATGCAATTTTGAGGCCATGGCGATTTTAGCATAGTTATAGATTTGTCGCATTTGACACATAATCCAGCCTCTGCTGCATAATCTTCATTTTTTACCCAAAAAAATAGTTTCTAGCTCAAACGGGGCAAAAGTTACTAAAAAAAACAGTAACACGTGTTGCCATGCAGTGGAAGGCCTTTTCCAAAGTATGTTTGGTTCCCTTTTTGTTGCTTATTGCTATATTTGGGTGTTAAACTGGTACTAATGATGTGCACTCAATGAGGAGACAGAGTAAAAAGTACAAAATAATGAAGTAATACATAAAAAAGATGTGCGCATTATGTCACATAATTTGCCTTTTCTTCCATAATTTACACAAGCCTGCTGCATAATTTGGCCCTCCCCTTATGCATAATTGAAGTGGCCCTGACTATATACAGGCTAAATTAAACTGGTTGATCCAGTGGCTGGTGGCAGGGAAAAACCCGGACAGGACTCGAAGCCCATTTGTGCCAGCGACATTGGATCTTACTGTGGGTGCTGTTAAGAGTGCACCAGCCACCACTAGATGTTAAAATGTAAAATCTGATTCTCTCATTTTTTGATTAAGCTATGCCTCATCCATTTTTTACCCCTGCTTTACTTCCAGCCCGGCTCTATCCTTGACTCCACATCTGTATAAACATGAGTAGGCTGTGTACACATGCAGAGTCAGCGCAAAAGAACAGCTGGCATCTGCTTGGGGTTTTTCAGACAATGGTAAAGCCTCAAGTAAAGTTTACCCAGATAGCATATCTTGTCGTGCAGCTTCAGGATGCAACAATTGCACAAGGCACCAGGGCTGTCGATTCTTACCGGTACCTCATTTGTGTGTTTTTCCCAAAGCTCCATTTACCTCTGGGAGTCCTTTGTTTGTGAGCTTTTGCTATAAAAACCCATGTAACCATCGTTCAGTGTGCTTCCTCCTTGAGTATCTCTATGGTACCTTTCGGACGAGGCACCATTCATGAATACTAATAAATGACCTATGGTTTGTACTTGGCACCAGTGCCGATTCCTCCTTACTTGTTAAGAACCCGTAAACAAAGAGGTGACCCTGCACCAGTGGGTTATCGATAATCCGCTTCCACATAGGTATACTGGATAGTTCAGGGAAATTACTTGAAGCTGAAGTAGGTGTATGCAAAAAACAAGCAGCAAGATACCATACTCCAGGTATTTGCCTCTCTCCATGCTACAACAGTTGCCTCATGGCGAATGCTGGGGAGGACTTTATGCTTGGACTGCTGCAGGAGCGACAAGGGTAGGAGATCTCTTCATGAATTCAGAACTGTACTGTTTGAAGAGTTTAGAGCAGATTTTCAAGTGTTACAGGCCCCTTTCCTCTTACACAGAGCTCTCACTTTGGCGCAAAGGATGCACTAGCTTATCCGAACCACTGGCACTCAAATGCTGCCAATACGTGACCTTATCAGCGGGCACCATTAAAACGGTCTTATGTCTCAATAAAGCGATACGACGGGACCTCCATCGCATATTGAAGCGCCTGAGGAGACAGTAGGAGGAAGACTTGGGTACTCCAATCCCTGTCAAAGACTGGGACATTACTGTGGAACGAACGCCAAAAGTCTCCCAAAACATGCACTTTAAAACAATTAACTACTATATCCTTCACAGATCATATCTGCGGGGAGAAAGAAGCATACATATTGCACATGCTTTGGGAGTGCCCTCCCTGCGTACTTTTTCAAGGTAGATCTAGACTATCATTGAGAGGGAGGTTCCCTGTTCCCCAGGCCACTGCTTACCTGGACGCGAAGTTTGGGCATTTTGCGTTGAGGTGTGTGGCGAACAGATCTATCTCTGGGTAGCCCCATATTTAGAAAAATGGAGAAGAACTGGAGGGTGTAGTTCCCTTTTGTGGATCTGTTGTCTTTGATGACTGAGCAGATCTGCAATTTGGTTTACTCCTGGGAGATGTTCTGCAAGGAGATATTTTTTGAGGTATGGCCCATCTCCATATGCTTTGAGCTAGGTGTGAAAGCTGTAAAGAGTGTGTCCCCCCTGTTTTTGTATGTAGTACATTGCTGTCATGTTGTCTGTATGAACTAGGGCAGCTTTACCTACTAGATGTATCTGAAAAGCGTTCAATGCTAGAAAAATTGCTTACAGCTCCAGATGGTTTATGTGGAGTTGTTTTTGATATAGAGTCCACATGCCCTGCATGGTGTGTTTTTGAAGATGAGCTCCCCAACCAGTGAGTGATGCGTCTGCTGTGAACACTATTTGTGGAACCGGCCCGATGAATGGCTTGTGGAAAGGTTTTGTGTATTCCACCACTGCCGAGAGCGATGAGTGCAGCCGTCTACCAACACCAGATTGGTGGACTGACCTTGAGCCAGGTTCCACTGACGTGCTAAGCATTCCTGTGTGGGACGCATTTGGAGTCTTGCATAAGGAACAATTAGAATGCAAGACACCATCATTCTGATCAACTGCATAAACACTTGCTCTGGTAGTGAGTGCTGCAGTTAAAATTGTAATATTAGGGTTTGCATGTTGCGTATTCTGACTGGCTTGGAGTACGCTAGAGCTTTGCAAATGTCTATTGTGGCTGCAAGGTACGCTTGCGTTTTGGAGGGTTGAAGATGAGACTTGGTGAGGTTGACAGTGAATCCCAAGTCGTGAAGCATTTGAAATGTTTTGTGAGTGTGGTGTATGCATCTGTGTTGCGACTTGGCTTTTATTAGGCAGTCGTCCAAGTAAGGGAAGACCTGAATGTGTTGTCTTCTTAAATGAGCTGCGACCACTGCTAGACACTTGATGAATACTCTTGGTGCTATAGTTACCCAGCATGGGAGGACTTGAATTGGTAATGTTGTCCATCCACCACGAACCGGAGATATTTCCTGTGAGCTGGGTTAATGGGAATATGGAAGTAGGCGTCCTTTAAATCTAGAGTGGAAAGAAAGTCGCCTTGCTGAAGCAATGGGAGCACCTGTTGAAGGGTGATCATGTGGAAGTGGTCTGATTGAATGTAGGTTTAGCTGTCTGAGGTCCAGTATGGGCCTGATGGAGCCGTCCTTTTTTGGAATCAAAAAGTATAGGGAGTACACTCCCATCCCTTGATGACGTAATGGGACCGGTTCTATTGCATGTTTGTCTAACAGAGAGAGAACCTCTTGTTTTAACAGGGTGAGATGTTCTGGTGACATTGCACGCTCCCTCGGAAGGATTGTTGGTGGAGTGCTGGTAAGTTCCAGGCAATAACCATATTGGATAATCTGTACTACCCACTGTCTGAGGTGATTGAATTCCATACAGGTAGGAACTGTGAGAGACGTCCCCCAACAGGAGTGGAATGATCGGGGGGGCAGTGGAGGGAAGTCACTGTTTATTGGCAGGGGAAGTGCGGGTGGAGTTACCTCTGCCTCTTCCCTTGTTATTATTTCCTCTGTAACCTCTTCAACAATAGCCTCTGTAGGAGTTAGATTGGTTGTTCCCTTTGTAAGAGGAGGAGGGAGTTTCTGACAACAGTGTTTTTGAGCCACTCCTGTAAAAGGAGTGACAAAAGGAACCCCTGCTAGAAGGTAATTATAGGGCTCCTATGGATTTTGCAGTTTCGGTGTCTTTCCTCATTTTTTCTAATGAAGTATCTACTGTTGGCCCGAAAAGATGCTCTTTATCAAAGGGATGATTAAGTATGGAGGATTGTACCTCCTGCTTGAATCTAGAGATTCGAAGCCAAGCGTGTGCTAGTGTTGATAGCAGAGAAGCTGTGTCCGCTGCATCTAGGGCGCATTTTATGTAAGTGTTGGTGATAAGCTTCCCTTCCTGAATGAGGTAGTTAGCTTTAGTTTTATACTCTTCTTGCAAATGTTGCATGAGTTTTTCCAACTCATTGTGGTGGGGCCTGTCGTAGCGTGCTAACAGAGCCTGAGCATTGGCAATACGCCAATAATTAGCAGCCTGTGAAGCCACTTGCCAGAGGCATCAATAAGTTTAGACTCCTTATCAGGAGAAGGGGCGTCGCCTTTAATTTGAGAGTTCGCTTTCTTGCAGGCGTTAGATACAACAAGAAAGTCTAAAGGCAACTGACCTTTTATGTATGCATGGTCTGTAGGAGCAGGCTTGTATTTTTTATCCACTCTAGGTGCCAGTATCCTGGCTCTAACTGGGTCTTTGAATACCTTGTTAGTATGTTTTAACATGCCCTTCAGCATGGGCAAAGTCTTAGTAGACCTTTGAGAGAGTGCAAATGTTTCTACAAGGAAATCCTCTTCTAGAGGGTCTGTACGTAGCTCCACCCACGATATTGGGCAGCCCTGTTGATAAGTTGTGCAAAGCCAATGTTGTCATCCGGTGGGGAGGGCCTGGAGGGATACAGGTCAGGGTCATTATGTTGATCTGGATCCTTATTATAATCTTCCCAGGGATCACTATCATGTGGTATGTCCAGATCTTGTGGGATATCGTGATCGTCATCGTCACCCCAATCTCCATCCCCAGAATCGTCATCCTGTGGGTCAGGTGAAATTCGAGGTGGTGGTGAATTTGATGGTGTAATCTGTAAATTGGGAATAGGAGGAGGAGAGGGAAGTATGTAATATGTAAATTGGGAATAGGAGGAGGAGGAGAGGGAAGTATGTAAGGGAGAGAGGGGTATACCAATATCTCTTTTTTTCTTCAGATTTATAGGGGGCATCTTCTGAGAGGTCTAACTTGCGTTTTTTAGGAAGAGTAGCCAGAAGGTGTCCAGTTTCCGGATCAATCCAAAGTCTTTTTTGTTTTGGATCCAGAGGTGTCTTCGGATGGAAGTTCCTTGGAAGGAGTATCTTTCCCTTTGGGAGTGGATTTCAGCATTGAAGATTTGGGCTCAGTGTCTTTGGGTGCCGAGTGTTTTGAAGTTGAATGCTTAGTTTTAGCCGGTTTAACCTCTAGAGTTTTCAGAGTGGCATGTTTCGGCTCCGAACTTTTCGGCGCGGAGGGTGTTGGCTCCGAGCTTTTAGGTGTAGAGCGTTTCGGTTCAGAAGCTTTAGGCTTGGACGATTTCAGTTCTGAATCTTTAGTTTTGGAGGATTTCAGCTCCCAGGTTTTCGGTGTCGAAGGTGTCTTTGGTGCCAATGGCGTGGGAAGTGGCACATGTTTCTCCTTATGTTTCGATGCCAAAGGTGTTGGTTCGGCACCGGAATGGGGCCGGCTCGAACCCGAACCGGAAGGCTTGTGTTAATGTTTCATAGCCGGGCTGGAGGGCGGGACATCTGAAACCTTTTCTCGGAATCGACCGGAGCCCGAGGGCAAGGGTGATACCGGAGCCTTATCTTTTGTTTGAGTGGGCACATGGGGATCTGTACTCCAGGAACGCTGACCCGGAGTGACGTTCAGGTCTTCCTCCATATCGGAGTTGGCTTCGGACACGGAGACCAGTTCTTCTTCTTCAGCTTCTGTGGCAGGACTGTGGTATTCTAGATCTTCACCGAAGATATCCGGTACGGAGCCGCTGCTGCGTTGCATCTCGTGGCGTCGAGCCTGACGATCACGGATGGTCTTCTTTGATCGGAATGATCGACATGCTTCACAAGATTTTTTTTGTGTTCCGGGGATAAGCACAGGTTGCAGACCTCGTGCAAGTCGGTGCGTGGAAACTTAGCACAACACCCGGGACATAGCTTGAACGGAGTCCGTTCAATCGACTGCTGGCGTGGTCGGCACGGTAGGCATGACGGCCCACCTCAGTGTTCCCAATCGAAGGTTTTCACAGTGTACACGATATGCAACGAATGGGAAACCGCGATCGGAAGACAATACCGTCGAGGATTGCACGTCGAAGGGGTTCGAAAACAATACCAAACCGGAGCACAGCAATACACATCTGAACCCGATGGTGGAAAAAAAACTATCTGGGGAAGGAGTCGATGCCCATGCGCACTATCACCGAAAGGAGGAGTCACCTACCTTGTGACTGCAAAGACTTCTTCGGACAAAAACAAAGTGCAAACATCTGGACCCAACACCAGATGGCAATCTATGCTAAAGCATATGAGCTACAATTCATATGCCTCAAACATATACTTTAAGAACTTTGTTGAGAAGTGTCAGTAGGTGCATTACCATTGGTAAACATATTCTATACAAGGTTTAGGGAGTCAAAAGCAGTTTGTAAAGGTGCATGTTTTTTAATATAGGTTTTGGGAGGGAGAGTTTAGAATGTAGAGGGTTATCACCAAGTATTGGACGCTGTGTTAGAAAATGAAAGGCAGTGTTTCTGAAATGATAAAAACAAAGAATCTGCTATCTGTTATTACAAGGCCCAGTTTTTTATGAACCTTTGGGTACACATATTTTACCACGAGAGGTTTGATTGGAGTTCTTGCTATTTCTAGAGTAAAACACTATGCTCACTGTGTGTCTAGAGGAATGTGTTACTTTATAAGCATCTATGAAAGCATGTTTGATGCACCTGTTGGGGCGTGGCCACGCAAGCGACTAAGATGGCCACTTGCTGCTGAAGCTCCGTTGGACACCCCAGCTATCGCGCCTTATCCCCGATGCACGATATGGCAACTGCCCCATGAAGGACAGCACTGGAGCGCTGAGCAAACACTGAGCACGGCGGGCTGACTTTGGGGCGATGAGGTGCCTCTGACCATTGAGATATGGCGCATGACGCAGAAGGCAGCGGAGCGATCACGGGCGGAGTCAAAGCCCTTTACTACACAGACAGGCCGGGGGACGACGACACGTAATAAAGAGGTCGAGGTGAGCGGGGGCCCGCTGCGGTGGTGGGTGAGTCGGGCAGCGGCGGCGAAGCCCCCCAACCCATGATCAGCCATCAGCTTGGCTAGGGTGCGGCTAGCTGAGCCCGACCCCCGATACGCGTGCCTGCCATTTCCCTCAGGCCGGGCGGGGACAGGGTCCACGATGAGGTAGAGACGTGCCAATTCGGACGCGGGAGGGCACGGAGAGGGCCGAGCCGGTGTCTGCCTCCACACGCCACGGCCTGCTACCCGGTGGCACGGCTCCTACACCCTTCGGCTCAGCTATCGGAGAAGCAGCGAGCCTCCGGTCTACCTCCTGCAGTCACAAGAGGCCTACTATCACCTGCGCTGCCCTCCACTCCAACGCGGCACAGGCGCGTGTTCCACCCGGCCTCTAGACCTCTGCTTCAAATTCTATGCCTGGCCCGCCTGCTGCTGCTGGCCTACTGCTCACCTTCTCTCTCTGCAGCGTGGAGGCCGGGGCTGAGACACTGCCAATCATACAGACACAGGGCCCGCACATCGGCCTGGTGGAGGATGGAAGCCCAAGCCCAGGACCTTGTCCCCAACCGGCTCTCACCGGGCCTCCGGTGAGAACGCAGCGGCCTGGTTGGCGGACTGGGGCTTGCCTGCTGCGCCGATCCAACACCTGAGTCCCACATCGTATGTTTCCTGGAGCCCATAGCCTACCACTATCTGCTTCGTAAGGCCAGCAGCGGCTTGCGTCCTTTGTACCCCCAAACCATTCCACTGTGCCCCACGCTGCTGAATTGTCATGCTGGATACATTCTACACTCCCATGAGTCTTGGTAGTTCCCCGCTTTTCCCCGATTGCACTTACACAGCGGCCCCGCAGCATGGGCCATAAAGACCCCAAACAGAAGACCCTACCTTTTAAAAAGCTTACAGACGGGGCTCCTGAGGAAGGCTCCAACATGGCGGAGAGCGTACAGGGTGCAGCCCACGCTGACGGCCTCCCAGCCCTATCCACGGCAGTGCTGCAGGAGAGGAGGGCTGGCTTCAAAGCCCTAGACAGACGGTTTGACTCGCTGGACAAAATCTTGGCGGATTTGGGGTCTAAAATCCAAGTGTCACCGCTCACGGGGTTGGACGCAGGAAGAACACTGCCTCCTAGCGCGTCTGCGCAAATACATCAGGAACTATAAGTCCCGAGATGCTCGGCGTGGCGACGTCTAGGACGTCAGCACGCACGAGAGTCAGCGTGTATGAAAGATTCCGATGGCGGCAAGAAGCTGCCGCTTACTCGTGCGGAGAGAGCTGCTGTGAGCCAAGGCTGGTAAGGGTGCACTAGCACCGACTGTGTATCCTTGCGCTTGGTGATGTTTTCAGCGCTTCTCTCCGCTGCTTGTGGTGGCTGTGAGGGGTTATCGGCGTGCGCTCTCGATACTCTGTGTGATTTATGAAACCTTATGATTCCAGGTGAAGCGCCCATAGAACCCCTGCGAATAGGCCCTGGTGAACCCCTGAGAGGAGAACGCAGTTTTCCTACAGCAATACCTTGAATTACCTAGAAGTAGGCATTCCGAACAAGTTCGTGGACACAGAATCTAGAGGTAGTTTCCCTGTTGTTCCAGGGAAGACGACAGATACAACTTTGTGTTCACCAATATCCCGATTATCTTTCCCTGTTGGCGAGCACTCTTTTTGGCTCTTGCAGGGAAAGATCTTTATTTGCCTTACGGATAGGCCGGATGGTCTAAATACCTATTATTTTGTGTATGATTGAGACATAGGTCGTGCATGGAAGTAAAACAGGAGTAATTTCCAGGAAGAGACAGCTGCAAAAAATATACTTTGAAAGTACTCCATTTCTTTAGGAATACAAGAAAAAACATTGTGGTATCACGTTTATTTGTTTATGTCACGCAACGAGTTAGAACCTGGATTGAGCTGTTCTTCTCCTGCTACAAAGGAGAGGCTGACTGCATGATGTGCTGTTACTAATTGTGTAAAATGAACCCCTAGTTGTATGCTTCACCTTGGCTCTTTTTGTATACGTATTCTCTGGCAGAGGGACAGCGAGTGAGCAGGACTTCGGCTCTTCCATCCCCTGTTTCCAACTACTGTAAGGTTCCTCGAGGTGGGTTGTCCAGCTAGTAGTTGCTTCCTGGTAAAAGGGTTATGTAGTCCCAGTACTTACTTTGCTATTTTCTCTACAGAATATTCTACTAGGTGTGTGACACTACCAGAATTACCCGCAGAGTTATTTCTTTATTGTACAGGTAGGAGGCAGGAAAAGTTAGGCCTTTGTTGGGAAAGGAGCCAAGGAGAGGGACTAGAAAAACCTTGCACAAGTATCTATCTGTGTTGTTATTTTTGTCTTGTTGTCATTTCAGATCTCCCTCCCTGCTGTCCCCTTCCTACCCTTCCCCCGCTTGACCACTCCATGGAGTCTGTGTAACTCTTATCAGACCGTGGTGGTGTCGAGAGATGGACCATTACCTACGACGTGCGATCCTGAGGATTCCAGGCCACAACACCAAGTTCATGACAGACTCCTGGATGTGGCAGAGGCTGGCATCTCGGATATTGAAGATAGCTCTCCGCAGTCCCTCGAAAGACTGAAGTGCATCGAGCGCATCCTCAAAGAGGTGGCAATCAAGAACGAAGACCTTGAAGAGCGCAGCAGACGCAACAACATTCGCATCCTGGAGCTCCCGGATACCACCGCCACCGGCCGTATGGACCTATTTGCCTAGACTCCCTTAGCTGACCTGTTCGGGAGAGAGTCGTTTACCCCCGGGTTTGTGGTAGAGCGTGCCCATCGATCCCTGAGGCCCCGGCCCAATCCAGGATGCCCCCCTAAGCCCATTATTGCACTTATCATGAAATTCCGGGACCGCGACTGAACTGCGCCTCGCAAGAGAGCGTGGGGACCACATGGCAAGTTCTAAACTCTCTTTTTACCCGGACTTCCTGGTCATGGTACAGGATGTACTCCATAAGTACAATGGAGTCAAGGCCACCCTCGGAAATCTGGGTTTAAAATATGGCATGTTGTACCCCGCCAGGCTGAGGGTCGATGTTGGGTGCCAGGTTCGCATTTTTGAAACTCCTACTGAGGTGCAGGAATTCTGTCATGCATACAAACAAAATACCAACAGGACTGTGGCAGGAGGGGGCCCTCCCCCCGCACAGCGGCTCAGATGCAAGTGTTGAACTCTTTTATAGTTCCGGCACTGGCTGACTCTGATGCATTGACCCTTTTTCATTATGATACGACTACAGGGGATAATGTTCTTCATACTTCTTCAATGTTACACATAGCTGGTTGTCTGACGTGGCGTTGCCACCTCTAACGGTGTATACCTTTGGGTTTGTTCTGGTTATTACGAATGTATCGTTCAAGGGATTTCTCATTTCAGTGTAAAGGCAATTGGTAATTCACATTCTACTTGTTATCATGGTTCTGCCTCGCTTTGATGGGAGTGAGGTAGGGTGAGGGGGTGAGGGACGTTTCTCACATTGCTTAAATATCTATATTTGTTTGCAGAATTGGTTACTGTCACAGTTTTTCTCTATTTGCAGCTACTGGACTATGATAGGCTTGAACAGTACAGCTGATGGCTAGGTTAGGCAACGTTGATGGTCCCTCTGGCTTATCCTTGATGTCCTGGAATGTAAGGGAACTTAATGACAATCGCAAAAGGAGGCAGGTTGTTCACTATTTACTAAGACACAACGTGGACATTGCTTATTTGCAGGAAACTCATCTAACCAAATCAGACTCGGCCCGCTTTGCAGCTAGCTGGGGTGAACAAAGGGATTTTGCTAATCACAGTAGCTACGCCAGAGGAACAGCCATCCTTATCCACAAACTGGTCCCATTCAGCCTTAGCTCCGTGGTGGGGGACAGTGAGGGCCGATACATAATTGTCACGGGATCGCTCATGGGACATAACACGGCACTGGTGTGTGTATATGGCCCAAATATTGATTCCCCCCGATTTTTTCCATACATTACATGCCCAGTTAGTGAGGCTCGAGCCTTGCTTCCATTTGTAGGGGGAGATTTCAATTTACTCCTTAACCCCAGCTTAGACAGCATCGCCATATCCCCAGCCACCAAACCCAGAGCACGCCGCGCCCTGTTAGAACTTTTCGAGCAACTATCTCTGCTAGATATTTGGCGCCTGCGCAATCCCTCTCTCACGAATTATACACATTATTCCGGCCAACACAACACCTAGACTAGATTATGCTTTTGGCTGATTTCTCCGGGCATTACCAGTTGGTTCGGGTCTCTCATGACACTACTGAGGACATATTCTGACCATTCTCCAGTACAGCTTCACCTGCATGTCACCCCGTCCCGAGGGATTTGAGCGGCAATGGCGGTTCCCAAGCCGTGCCCCCCATGATGATCTTTTTAATGCAGAAGTACGCGAAGCCATTGAAGACTACTTCTCCATAAATACTGGGTCAGTTGACACATGGTCGGTCTTGTGGGAGGGCTTCAAAGCATACATCAGGGGCGTCTGCATCTCCAAGCATGTCGGAGTTCTTAAAGACCTGCGAAACACACTTGCACGCATCGAACGCGAACTAGCAGACTTAGATACCGCAACGCTTCACTCCCCTGACCCAGGAGCAACAGGACGACGCTTGGCTCTTTTAGTTGAATTTCTGGAAACTGATCAACGCGAGCTCTTATATATGGGCAAGTATCATATCGCCAGACGGTATGGAGAGGGTGAACGACCCGGCAGGGTACTTGCGCAGATGCTCCGACCCCCATACAGTAGAGCATACATCACTGAACTGCACTCTTCCACTGATCAGACACTCACCTCCTCCTCAGAGATTCGTACCGAATTCTTGGATTATTTCACAACTCTATATACTCCTAAAGTGGAGAGCGACCCGCCGGCCCAAGAAGCATATCTGTCCGAGATCACATTGGTATATATCGAAAAACACATGCAAGACTTCTTAGCAGAACCTATATCTGAGGCAGATGTCCTCGGAGCCATTGATGCCCTCCGCAGCTCCTCTGCCCCTGGGTTAGATGGCTTCACAGGGGATTATTATAAGGCATATAAGGATCTACTGGCGCCGCAGTTGATAGAAGTGTATGCCGAAGCCCTTGAAAAACAGATACTGCCTCCCATGCTCCAAGAGGTAGTTAATATTCTCCTCCCCAAACCCGGCAAAGACCCGTCCTTATGCGATCCTACAGACCTCCATCATTATTAAACTTAGATTACAAAATCTTAGCTAAAATCATCGTCTATCCGAGTTGATGAAATTTATCATATCACCGGTCCAATCAGGCTTCGTCCCACACCGTTCTACCGCAATAAATCTCAGAACACTCTTCTCTATTATTCACAGAATTAACCCTGATGTCCCCGCCGCCACAATTCTATTAGATGCGGAAAAGGCCTTTGATTCCTTAGAATGGCCCTTCTTCATCTCAGTGATGCGCTGAATGGGCATGCCCGTGGGCTTTATCGCCACCACCGCATTGCTATACAGCCGGCCCACGGCGAGGCTCCGCCTGAACGGCACGCTATACCGACCCTTTTCTCTTTCCCGCGGCACCAGACAGGACTGCTCCCTGTCCCCCCTATTGTTTATCCTGGCTATGGATCCCTTAATTCACCATTTCCAGGAACTGCATTTGCAGATAGGCTTGCAATTCAACACTGGCCCCCTTTTGGTTTCGCTGTACGCAGATGACACTATTCTCTATGTTAGAGATCCCGAAGTAAACTTAGAACCGCTCATTAGAGAAATACTCAGATTTGGCTGTTTCTCGGGCCTAGGCATCAATTGGCACAAGTCGGTGATCTTTCCTTTAACAATCAACACAGTCCCGTGGGAATGCAAATTTTCCCTAGAATGATGCAAGGATCCAGTAAAATATTTGGGCATTCATATCCACCTCGATACTGCCCAGATCCTCCGCTTGAATTATGGACAGGGAATCTGTACACTAGAGGCACAAGTGGAAAGGTGGCTGCGTTTACCGTTGTCAATTGCCGGAAGAGTCGCGATACTTAAGATGGTAGTGCTCCCTAAATATTTATATCTTTTTAACAATATTCCAATACCCCTTACGAATGTTTTTTTTTAACATTGCGCACACACCTCATCAGGTTGGTCTGGGGAGGCAAGAGGGCGAGGGTCCGCTGGCAGGTGCTCACCCTCCCATATGACAGGGGGGGATAAGGCGTCCCGGATCTACAATTGTATTATCTGGTGGCCCTAAGCTGCTACGCTTATGCATGGTTTCATCTAGACGCTAGGATCCCATTTCTTCGCCCAGAGGCAGATTTTGTCCTGCCGGAACGACTGTCAGCTATCCTGCATAAGGGGGTTCCCAGAGACCCCAAAGACATACAGTCTCCACCACCATTTGGGCCTGGGATAAGCTAAAGCGGTACACCGGCGCCACTGCATTATATTCCTCTCCACTGCCCCTTCCAAACGCCCCTGGCTGCCTAGAACGGGCGAAAAACTGGTACAACGCACCTTAACCAAATTCAATATCACCAAAATGTGACATTTATACCCGGAGGGGCATTTTTTCTCGGTGACGGACAACGCCTGTTTCCAAGAGGTCTCCTTCATGGACAGATTCGTACTAGGCCGCATCCGTTCGTCTCTACGTGCTACACTGCCTAATTATCCCGTGGAACCAGGCTCATTCACGCCACTTACATTGATAATTGAAAATGAGACTGGTGCTCACCTAATTTCTAAACTATATAAAGCATGTGCCAGCCTGAAGCCGGTAAACGATGACAAGGTACGCAAAGCTTGGGAAAGCGACTTAGGCCGCCCCATTACGGATGAGCAGTGGGTGAAGTGCTGCGAAGTAACGAAGGAAGTCTCTCTTAACAGTAGGCATAAACTTCTCCATTTCAAATTCTTACGCCGCACTTACTTTACACCCGCCAAAGCACACAGACTGGACCAGTCCAGACCACATCATTGCCAGAAATGCGCTGCTCCTTACGCGGATTTTGCACACCTCACATGGACATGTCCCAAGCTGCAAACATACTGGGAGCAGGTACATGGTGCTTTAGGAGCCATGACTAACTTGTCTCTCATTCCTACAATGGAAGTGGCTTTACTGGGCTATACTGTTAACTTTCCCAGAAAGATTAGAAGATTTGCATCTCTCGGACTACTGCTGGCCAAAAGGGAAATAGGTATACTGTGGGGCCGTAAGTGAACTCCTACTCTGTAGAGTTGGCTGCGCAGCATGGCCTACTGTAATACTAATTGCGAAGTTTATGCAAGCATTATGCCTAGCTCATCCCATCCTAAGGACATATGGGGGCCCTATAGATCATATGTTGAGATGTGAGTCTGTGGACTGCCGTAACAACTGGAGCGGGGCATAGTCTCGGAAGGGGTGGGGTGATGGGTATCATCCCTTGGGTAATGCGAATGCAATCACTCTGTAGACTGCTTTGCATTATGTGTATAATATGTCTGGAGAGCAAAGGCGGAAGAGAACAACAATGGGTGGGTTAAAGGGGGGACAGAGTGAGGGAGGAGGCTGTGATTACAAGGACATGCAGAGACTGATACTATGATGCCTATAGCCATGTTAACTGTGCAATGCTAAGTAAGCTGTTACCATTACGATTTTCATGCTGCGGTATTTGACAGTAACCCACCATTTCTGTATATTTTGATATCTGAAAAATGAAAGTAAAGTATTAAATAAAAAAAATAAAAAATAAAAATGCACCTGTTGACTGTGTTGTAGTCTTCAAGAGAAAGGAATATGACGTTAGTGGTACAGTACATGACTGAGGGT
Source organism: Triturus cristatus (assembly GCF_964204655.1). NCBI lineage: Eukaryota > Metazoa > Chordata > Amphibia > Caudata > Salamandridae > Triturus > Triturus cristatus. The sequence goes on from NC_140581.1 coordinate 231,496,691, forward strand.
GCAAAACTTTAAAAAAAAACTTTAGAGTATATAGTGATGTATCACTGTTATTAATTATTGATCAGTATGCAATGTTACATGTTTTGGTTATTTTGCCTTTTTTTAGGTGGAAAATTAAACAGATGTTTTGAAAAACAGAACTATCATGTCACAGCATATATGGAGGAGGAAAACAAAAACTGTTCACTTTGGAAGAAAGAGGGAACAGCAACTATATGGAAAGTCAGGAAAGAAAATGTATTGCACAACTGATGTTGGTGTTACTGCCTACGGCAACTTTTGTACCCTTGGAGAAGCATACTCTTTGTAGCTCTACTTGTTTTTGCTGACAAAATTATGTGCTTCCTTAAACAGAAAAAGTGCTTTATTTACAAAGAAGGGTTGTTATCTGCTTGAGCAGGTCTTGATTCCTGTAATGGATAGAACACACTGGTTGTTTCTAATTTCCCGGCTGAACTCCTTTTTGCAAATTGTATTTTATTTCAAGTGGCTCTTTTGCCACCTAGCCAGCCAGAAAAAGGCTATTAAAGTTGCTATTATTTGACAGGATAAGATGGATGAAATTAAGGAAAAAATGTATGTACATCAAAATCCAGTAGGCAAATGAAGCAAAAAAGAAAGGTATTGGTGCCTGGTGATCGAAGGGAACAGAAAATATTAAAAATGCATTACGTTGGGGGGCGTGGCTAGCCGACAACCAAGATGGCCGCTCTGGGGTAGAGCTCCGGTCGGCCGCCGGCTAATTCCCCGAATAAATCCGTTAAATAGATCCGACTGCCCGTAACCATCGAGGTCAGAAGAACACCTCGAACTACTGACTACCTGGAGCCTTCCCCGGGGCTATTTGATGGCCGAACGCGGACGCCAGCGCCAACTATATTATACAGCCGCGAGACAGGGGCGGACCTAGTAGAAACGCCGCGCGGCCTGCACTGCGGCCCGGGAACGCGCTGAGAGACGTCGGCCCTGAAAGACACCTGCGGCTGCTGGACCTCATTGCTGAAGGAGGGCGCAGACGGGGAGCATTTGTTTGAACCGGGAGCCGGCGTGAGGTGCTCCAGATTGCCAGTAAGTTGCCTGAGCCTGTGGTGCCCTAATCAATGCGCCGGGGCTGAGCGGTGTACACTGAACATTGCTGCCTCGACGGCCGGATCCCTAGGTGGAAGCTAAAGGACAGCCTCTACGACTCTGTGCCCCCGCCTGTCCTGGGAGATAGCACGGAGATCTGTGGACGCTCGGGGGTCAGTAAGACCGAGTCTTATGGTTCTGACTCTCTCACCTCCCCCCCTCCTTTGTCCTCTATTCGTTTGAAGATCTGCATGTATTGGGAGTGGGGGGCACCATTCACCAGCAACAAAAAGTGACATTTCCGGACCCTTCTTGCCCACCACTACCGGGGTGGCATTATCCCAGGGGAAGTAAGACCCGGGAGGCCCAAGCTGCACCTGACGTAAACCCTGCCGGCCGCCATTTTGGGACACGAGCGACCCATCGCCATAAAGATAATTGCCCAACAACTTCTAGTTGGTCTGTGGTCGTGTCTATGTGACCCCTGAAGATCCTGATTTCTGCCATTCCTTGCTTGGGGTGGAGGCGCAGGGCACAATGGCCACAGAGGGGACCCAAGCCATCCACTCTCCAAAAATTTATCAAAATATGCCACCGCCAAATCAGCTGACTCTGAGGTGCGGCAACCGGATGAAGAATCAAAACGACAGTCAACTGATGGAGGCCCGCGTCGGACATAATGGAGGTGGTACGGCGCTGGAGCTCAAAATTGACACTGTCTCCATCGATGTCAATTTGATCCGTACTGACCTGCGGAATATGGGGGACCGAGTAGGGTCAAATGAAGGGTCCATCACTTTGCTCAAGACCTCCACAACAGGCCTGGAATCGGTGGTCAAGCACTTGCAAGCCCAGACGACTGACCTTGAGGCCCGGCTAGAGGATTATGAAGGGCGCGCAAGAAGGAACAACGTACAGATTTTAGGTGTTCCTGAACGGGCAGAGGGGCCGGCTACCGATCTTTTTATAGAGGACTTAATCCAAAATCATTTACAACCTCGATCGCTCTCTAATTATTTTTCTGTCAAACACGCCCGCAGAGTACCTGGAGGCCCTCCAAAGCCGGGCGCTCCCCCACGTCCCATCCTGGCGCGAATCTTCAATTTTTGGGATCGCAACGTTATCCTCCAGACCGCTAGGCATGGACCACCCCTAAAATTTGAGAATGCCAGTATAACCTTTTTTCCAGACTTTACTCACAAGGTGCAATTGAAACGTCGCTCCTTCCTGGAAGTCAAACGCCCTCTTAGGGAACACAATGTGAAATATGACATGCTTATCCCGGCGAAGCTACGGGTGCAGGTGGACGGCAAGTCGCTTTTCTTCCTGGCCCGAGGAGACCTGAGACTGGTTAGAGAGGTGGAGATCGACTCCGGATCGGGACATCGTTTCCCGGGAACACCCACACGAATCCGAACGTCCTCCAGGGAAGCTTTGATGAACTCATATGGTGCAGGTATCATAGTAGCCACTACATACTGCGACTCTTTTTTTGTGTGTTGCAAGTGGCTGTGACATTGCTTGAGTCCCTGGGTCACACTCCGGAACCGCCATGGGCAAGAATCGTCTGCTATTCACATAATGACTTAAGTGCATATGTCTTTGAATAAGTATTTTTTCACACAACTTTAGTTTATTTGACATTGATTTCTGGAGAAGAATGGGAGCATTGGGACATGGTTTATTGATGTGCTCGGGGTCATAGACTCCCACTTACAGTTGTCAGTTACTCTGAGTTTCACTTTGGGCAGGTATGTTGTTCTTCTGGGGGAAGAGGGTCGAATTTTGGGGCACGTTGGTTGGGTAGCGTTTTCCTCTAATTGGGTTCTTTTTGGGTATCCAGCGCTCTGCAAATTGGGGTGGTGGGCAGTTCTGGGTCCACGTTGCAGGGAGGCGGGGGGGTGTTTCAGGACGTTCTAAAAAGGGGGTTGTTTGTTTTTTATTTTATGTTTCAAGCAATCTGTCTATGTTGATCATGCACACTTATACGACGGTAGCTGATGCTTATAGAGATTTCACCTATATGTTTTTGCATTGTGCCTTATTGTGCAAGATGGTTCATTGGGCCCGGTGGGAAATGGGGCTCCTGTTTCAAGATCCTAATGGGCGACACCCCTGCCTCTCCACGCCCATGGGCAGACTCAAATTGATTACCTGGAATGTTAACGGATTGGGAGATCGGATCAAAAGGGGATTGGTCTTGCAATATTTGAAGTGACACTCCCCAGACCTTATACTTCTTCAGGAGACACACATACCGGGCACTAAATATAAGGCGCTGAATCGCTGGGGTTATAAATTACTTGCTCATGCAGGGTATACCAGGGGGTCCAGGGGGGTGGGCATCCTTGCAAGATCCTCCCTTCCCTTTCATGTTAAGTAAGTCACACATGACCCTGATGGACGGTTTGTCACCATCTCCGGGGATTGGGAATGCTGCTCCCTCAATGTGACCTCACTATATATTCCCCCCCAAACTTCACTCTTCCACTCTGACCGCTCTGGGCTCACACCCGCTAAACTTACCTGAGGGAGACACTTTATTGGGGAGGGATTGTAACGCCGCAATGGCCGGTGAAATAGACCGTTTACCATCCCAATGACCTGAGCCACAGGGGAAACTGCTATCGGAATTTTTAGCGGCCCTTGGACTGATCGACACGTGGCGCACTCTACACCCCTTGGACCGACAATACACCTTCCTTTCCAGGGTCCATGGGAGTCTATCCCGTATTGATTATCTTTTCTGCCAGGCCTCTCAACTCTCGATGTTTGGTGACATATCTCCCCGCTCACATCGAGATATGGCCCTTAAACCATTGCATCTCAGAGTTCCAGATACACGAGATAAGAAGATAAAGGCCACGTCCGACTATTTTGCGGAAAATGAAGGCTCCGTGGATTCAGATGTAACACTGTGGGAGGCATATAAGACGGTGATTCGTGGGTGTGGGGTGGCAGCGATGGCGGGCCATCGAAAGGAAAAACGTAAACTACTAGAAGATATTGAATTGGAGGTGGCTAATCTTGAACGGCATCTTATCACACCTGCCTTCCCAGACACTTTTCACAGGCTTGCATTGAAGCAGAAGGAATATCACGACACTGCTAGTGAGGCAGCCCGGGTGCATTACCAATCTACTCAGTATAGGGTTTACGAAATAGGAGATAAAGCCAGTAAAATACTGGCGTGGTTAGACAAGCGAGAGGCAGCCGATAGATGGATTGCTGAAATTGTTGCTCCGGACGGAGAGAGACGTAGTGACCGGGATGGTATTGCAGAGATTTTTGCTAACTATTTTGAACGTCTCTATGTCCCTACATCTACTTCCACCCAGGAGGAGGCCGCCGACTTACTTTCCACCCTCCCCCTACCGCGCTTGGACCCCCAAGATGTGCTTGCTCTTGACGCTCCTCTTGATCCTGAGGAGGTGTCTAAAGCCATTGGGGCACTGCGTTCTGGAAAGGCCATGGGGCCCAGTGGCCTCCCAATCAGGCTAAACAAAGCGACCCCAAAGGTCCTAGCTCCATATCTCCTGCGAATGTATAATGAAAGTGTAGAACATGGGGGCTTGCCCAGGACACAACGTCTAGCTAACATTACAGTTATACACAAAGAAGGAAAACCCAGAGACCAATGCGGTTCCTATCGACCGGTCTCCCTTCTCGACCCGGAGGTCAAAATCCTAGCTAAGCTCTTGGACCTTCATCTCTCACCCCACCTACACAAGCTGATCCATCCTGACCAATCCGGTTTTATGCCGACAAAAAACACGGCACTCAATCTCCGTCGCCTCTACAGGGCGTTGGGCAGGGCCTCCGCCATACAGGAAGACACGATAATTGTGAGCCTAGAAGCTAAAATGGCGTTTGATATGATGGAATAGACTTTTTTTATTTGCTTCCTTGGAGAGATACGGATTTGGTCAACGCTTTATGGCCTGAATACATTTATTGCATACCAAGCCCTTTGCCCGCGTTTCAGTTAACGGTGACAGATCGGCAGTTTTTTAACTGGGGAAGGGCACGAGGCAGGGCTGTCCCTTTATCACCGCTGCTCTTCGCGTTAGCACTGGAGCCCTTAGCGGTATGGATTAGAGGGGATCCGTGGATTAAATTGGGCCCCAGATTGGTCAAATAGAATATCCCTCTATGCAGATGACATTCTTTTGTATTTAGCCAAACCCTGGTCCTCGCTGCATTCAGTGCTCCATATCCTGGCCCTTTTCCGAAAATACTCGGGCTACACTATTAACTGGGGCAAATCATTGGTATATGTCCTTGGTGGGAATCCTCCACGGCTCCCCTGAGATTGTACAACCGGTGGAGTCACGGAGGGCTTCCGCTATTTAGGTATCTACGCTACGAAAGATCAAGATGCCTTTCACAGGAGGAATCTCCTTCCACCCCTATATCGCCTCCGAGCCGATGTGCAACATTGGAAGGGGTTACCCCTTACCTTACTTCGAAGGGCAGCCCTTTTTAGGTCTCGCCTGACCCAGCGCATGCGCTGGTCTGGCGAGAATTTTTGTGAGGGCTCAAATAAGTGCTACCATGGCCAGCCTAGAACTACAGTGCATGTGCGCGTGCCGCTCTTGATCGCGATCACTTTCGCGCCCGCTTTGATGTTCTCCGTGAGCCAATGCTTAACCCCAAGTTAACCTTTCTTGCCAACTCCACCCCTCGCCATAGGTAAGTGTTCTTTCTTAGCACTTGGCATCCACTAGAAATTTAAGGAGCTCTGTACCGACAGCACATCTTCTTTCAGGTTACGAGTCTCAAAAGGTAAGCCTGCCATTAATTATAACAAGCATTGGCATAGCCAATAGGTCTCGCTTTTGGGACCCTATAGGTATTTAGTTATGCAACTGTTGCATGGCTAAACACTTATAAGGTCCCAAAGGCGAGACCTATTGGCTATGCCAATGCTTGTTAAAATGATGGCACTCCCCCGCTTCCTGTACGCCCTGCAAAATATACCGTACCCCATCTCGCCGCAATTTTTTTCAACAATTGACTGAGGTCCGCTCCCTGCTATGGAATGGCGGCACACCCCGGATCGCGTTAGACAAACTCCAACGTAGTTGGTATGATGGCGGTATAGCACTTCCGGCACTTAAAACGTATTACTGGGCCTCTCAACTAGTGGTCTTTAATCACTGGGCCCATCGTCCTATTGCGGACCCAGCGTACAGAATGGACCGTTTTAATATGGCAGCAGGTAACTATATGAGGGCACTATACGGCGGGCCCAAGCATGTACCTTTATTCCCACCCACCTCCACCACAGTCTCAATTTGGCATGCAGCTACAACCGTGCTGGGGTAGAAGGGTAAAATCACGTGAGTTACTCCACTATTAGAATCTTGTCACTTCGGGATGTTGTCAAATCAGCCCGGTTTTGATAAATGGGACCTGATTGGTCTCTCTGAAGTCAGAAACATGTGGGTGAAGGGTACGGTGGTTACATTTGCTGAACTACAGGCCAAATACCAGTTACATGAGGGGGAAACATTCCGTTACCTACAAGCACGTAGCGCACTCACCAAAGCCATCCCCAAAGGCTCTGATCTCCCCGCTTCATCGCCTTTAGAAGATAGGCTCCTAGACGACTACCTGCCAGATAAGGCTATTTCCTTAACTTAACGTAAGATACTCAACAACCTACCAGAACCACTTGATAAAATCCGCATGAAATGGGTGGCCGACTTAGAAGACATACCGGATGAAGACTGGAGGGAGGCCCTGGCATCTCCCAGGGAGGTAGCCATCAGATCCCAAACTAAAATTACTTCACAGAGCTTACTATACTTCCACAGCTCTGGTTAAGATGGGATTCCTAACCTCCCCACTTTGCCACCGGGACTGTGGTGCTGTGGGTACTTTTCTGCATCAGTGGTGGGACTGTCCGATTCTTCAACACTATTGGAACGAGATTATATCTTCCATGTCCCAAATATGTCAGAAACCAATAGAACCCTCCCCTAGGCTGTGTCTCAAACATCTGGGACGCTACAGATCTGAATCGTACCGAACAATTGTGGGTATCCCTGGATTGTATTGTAGCAAAGAGGAATATTGCCAGAACATGGAAGGGAGGAGTCGTGCCCCAAAGTATGGAGTGGGCTGCAGATATTGACTGGTGTATGCAAGCCGAGAGGGTGATATACGAAGGTAGAAGCTGCCCGGGCAAATGGACTAGAATATGGGGACCATGGAATGAATATAGAGGACTTTTGTGTGCCCCCTTTGCAGAGGATGCTTCATATAATGTAGATGGGGAATCCCCTTAGAGATCGAAGATTATGATCTGCCTAGATGTCATCGCTACTGTCCATTTTAATTTTTATTGGTCGTATGTATGAGGCATTTATTTTCAATGATGTATCCTTCCTGACGACTGCTTTCTTTTATGTTGTTGTTTTTTGTTGTATTGTTAATATAGGTTTCATAATAAAAAGGTTTTATAAAAAATAAAAAACATGCACAACGTTTGTTGTTTTGCTTTTCTACAGTTGTTGTAGTTTGTTGATATAGTTGATTGTAATGTTAATTTTTTTTTTTATGAATGCTTAAAGTTACGACAGATTTTACTTATTAGCTTTTAAAGATCTCAATATTATTAGAGTCTTGCAATGTTGACTAAAGTGGCAGTTTCGTCTTAAAGAACTGTAACTGTTCTGTTGCATATATATGTATGTTGAAGTTACTATGGAGAGCTTAGTGCTAATTCTCACTGTACTATGAAGATTTTTATACAGGAGATTTGGTACTGAGGCGCATGCATTCTCAAAGTGTACTACATACTGCTTTCAGTTGCTGGAGAGGGCAGTTCTTTTGCACGTCTTAGTATATATTCTTGTCACTATGGAGAGAAGTTTCAGCGCAGTGGTCTGTCTCTTGTACACCTTACTATACATGCCTGTCCAGCTAAGGAGATGTCTGAGGGAGTGGCGAGTATGTCCTTACATTCAAATCCGCACACTGGTTGTTCAAGATACAGTTGTCAACAGAGAGGATACTCAATTTTATACTGTACTAATCACATTCATTATCATGAAGAGAGGTATGAGCAGAGAGTGCTGTCTGTACCCACAGCCTATTTTTCACATGTTACTCTGGGAAGATGTCTGAGATGACCTGTCAGTCTCTATAACCTAGTCTGTATGCTTGTTATCGAAGAGAAACTTCAGTATAGAGCTCATTTCTTACCCCACATCATAGTTCTAGATCTGTCATTCAACAGAGTGGCTAGTCACTTCCAACACCCTACTACGCACACACACACACACACACACACTGAGGATAGGGCTCAGTTCCTCCCCCCCCCCCCCCCCCCCCCACTACCGGCACCCATCATCTAAGAAAGGGGTCTCCGCGGAGAGCCCATTACCTCCCCACACCCTACTGCCCACACATGTAATCTGAGAGAAGTCTCCATATAGAGGCCAGTTTCTTCCTACATTCTAGTATACACATCCTTCATCCAAGAGAGAGTTCTTAGTGTTGAGGCCAGTCCTTCCCCACACTGTATTGCACATCTTCTTTTTCCTGAGGGGAGGTCTCGGTCGAATGGCCAGTCCCTATTATAGCCTACTATGTAGAGTAGTGATCCTGCGGCGAGGTATTTTTGAAGAGTCCAGTCTCTTATCACACCCTACTAAATACTGTTTCCATACTGTGGGAAGCTGGGACTGAGTGGTCTCTTTTTCCTAAAGTCCTAGAAGAAAAACGTAAAAGTTTTAAGTACTGTAATGAATAGAGTACATTATGTAATTTAAAAAAAACATTACAATCTTGCGAGAGTCTTGGAGATCATGGGGAAAAAAAGGTAGGGGGTGGCAGAGAAAATGGTTTATAGACAGAGGTGTCAGTGCACAGGCTTATGTGTTTGAATACTCTACTATCCACATTGAAGGATGCAGGCCTGTTGTCCATGAGAAATAAACTAAATGCTCGAGCTCGCAAGACTCTTGCAAGAGGTGGAGAAATACACAACTAAAGGTAGGCGTGTGGGTGCTCCCACACTCGCTGTAGGCTCCCGGGATTGTAAAAAACAAAGAAAAAAAATAGAAGAAGAAGAATTGGGTAAGCAAAAATCTGCCCCAAGAGAGAGGTTTTAGTTCAGACTGTTGTGTGTCTACGAGGAGGAGGAGAGGAGGTATCTACAGGATAACTACTCTGAAGAAAATAAATGGGCATGCCATGAGGTGCTTTACGGTCCCATAAGAGTCTTGCGGTATCATATAGGAGGAAGTAACAAAAAAGGGCTAAGGCTCACCAATAGTTAACATTCTTATTACATGGTTGGAGAAATGATATGATGTGATTGGGTGCAGAACCAGGAATAGCTCAGTTTGTCCTTAGTGCTTTGGAGGAGAAGGAAGTCTTGCTCAGCAGAAGTTAATTTATCTGGAGTCGAAACAGATTGGTGTGGTCATTTGCATTTAAGAAGGAACTCCAAGTTCAGGTATTTAGCAGAGAGCGGGGGCCTTGATTTTTGGCTGCATACCGTCTTCTGGGGTGGGACTTCGTACATCAGAAAGCAGCCTGTTGTGGGAAGGACCAGCAGAGGACAACGCGCTTATAAGCGAACATAGTCCGCCGGGCGCGGGTGAGAGCAGAAGCCTTGATTTTTGCATGCGGAATCGCCATGGGGAAAGCCCAGTCACCATTTCATTCCCCAAAGACCACCTTGATTGACAGGAAGTTACAAAGAGCAATAGGGTTGGTGGCCACTAAGATTAAATTAACAGAGCGATTACATTTCTTGGTGACTGACTCTCAGTGTACCACAACGGGGTCCCTGCCTGCTTTATCCTGCAGCTCTGACCAAACTGCCAATGGGATTCTTTTGGCTACTGACCAACAAGGAGATGATGGCCCACGGCAGGGTTAGGCTATTGACTGTTCCCAAACAGAGGGAAGCTGTGCAAGCTCACTTTGGATGGCAAGACTAAATACAAATCACGCTGCATGCCCAAGTCTACTACAGGTGCCAGAAAAGATATTTCCAGCCCATGTTCTACGATTGATGAGCAGCATGCATCTGTTGAGAGAGAGAGTGATGGCGGAGGTAATTCCCAGCCCCTTTGGGTATAGTGCCTAGTAAAGGACATTCTAGTGCATGTCAAAACTATCCTGTTTGATGAACTTCCTCCTCATATATCGATTGGACGTGTTGGGTCAATGGCGTGGGGATGTTCTCAGTACAGTTTCTAGGGGGCCATAGGGTACAGTGGATGTAGGCATTCAGACTGATTTTGTTCACCTGGTTGATGCACCATGGGCTAGCAAAACAAACATAAGGGAAAAGAGCAAAAGTGTTAGCAATCATGGGCATGTAGTGAAGTCTAATGGCTTGTGCTTGAGGGGTCCTTCATTTATAGTCATTAATGAGGGCAGCTCTATGAGTGGACCGCTGTAGAGACTCCCAGGGTCAATGCTATAAAACCTCCAATTAATAATTTGCCTCCTGCTTCATGCCCCTATATTGTGATCCTTTCAGAGTCCCAGAGCTAAAAATGGGCCAGAGGTAATCTCATGAGGAGTTGACAAATAAATGTATGTACTGGCTCACGAGAAATAGACACTTCCCCTATGATAGGTCTAGTGATATCCTTACGACTCGTAGAGTGAGCTGATATGGGAAGGGTCCCACAGATAGGCCCGGGGTCTGCGCCATTAGTAACTTTAGGAATTCAAGGTTGGCACATGACCTCTTGATAGGTGAATTATCAGTGCAAGAGATGGGCTCGGTAATAACACTCACCACTTGGATATTTTTATAGACCACCACCTCAAGGCGATTTATGTTGGCAGGGCCGGTTTGTTGTGAATCCAAGTTAAAAGTCAGGCTGCTCCGTTCATCATGCACTATGTGTCTCATCTTTTATGATACCTGTAGCTAACAGACTTGATGTCTTGGAAGGGGTGGATTGACAACTTGGGTTCACACGGTGTGCAAGTCTTCAAAGTCAGCTGAGAGAGATTGCCTGGGAGAGGAGTTATGTGACCGTGGAACTTTTACTAAACCCCCACACAAGCACTCGTCCTGTACATGTAGGCTATCTCGAGAGGTGGTGAATGATGGGATGTAGCTTATTTGTAACCATGCCTGGTCTAGCAGTTAACAGGGGCAGGAGTAAGGGTGATCTCCTAGCCCCTTCTGGCCTACACTACCCTATCGAGAGCCTCTTCCTTTAGGTAGGGCTAACAATAGGGAGGGGCGCTATCAAGGTCTTGGAGAACCCTTACAAAGCGTACATTTTTCGGAATTGGGGGGACTGAGCCAGGTGTCCGTACAAGGGGATGAATTTTGCGTGACAACATCAGGTACATAGGAAATTCCAAAATCCTTTATGAGACATGAAGAATAAACTGGATTGCAGTGACTGGGGGTTCTTAATAGACCAGTATGAGGTGCGTTTATTTCAGGAGACCTAGTTACTAGAGTAAACTCAGCACCCAGGATATGCGGCCTTTACCAAGGTTGCGATTGCTGTGGGATGAGCAAACCGTCCAGGGGGTTGACCATATGGGTAGCCTCCATTTGAGTTGCTAGGCCATGACAATATAGTTTTTGTCTCACTAATCTTTGCTCCCAAGATTGGTGTATGTGTGGTTAATGTTTACTCTAGACCACGGGTACTCATAGTACGGCCCGCGGGCCGTCAGCGGCCCGGCAAGCCTTCCTTGGCGGCCCGCGGACCTTGCAGACATAGTGCCTGTGCCCTGTGCTTGTCAGCGAACACCGCCGGTTACAGCAGCGCGGAGCTATGGGGGCCGGGCGATTCTTTTAAAGGACATTTACTTGTTAATGAGGCTTTGTTGTATTTCACCTCTTCTTAGCGCCCCTGCGTCTCCCCTCTGAATGAGTGGAGATGCAGGGGCGCTAAGAAGAGGTGAAATACAACAAAGCCTCATTAACAAGTAAATGGCCTTTAAAAGACCTGTGAAGTACTTGGGTGCGGCGGCCGTGTGCGTTCCCTGGAAGCTGTCAGCGAGGGGTGAGGTGATGGAGGGCAGCAGGGAGTGAGAGCAGGGGGTGAGGTGACAGTGGGAGGAAGAGGGAGGGAGAGAGAGGGAGAGGAGGAAGACAGGGAGAGGAGGAAGACAGGGAGAGGAGGAAGACAGGGAGAGGGGGGAAGACAGGGAGAGAGAGAGGGAGACAGAGGGGGAGGGAGGGAGGGAGAGGGAGGGAGACGGAGGGAGAACGGAGGAGGGAGGGAGGGAGACAGAGTGAGGGAGACAGAGGGAAAGAGAGCAATAGAGAGAGGGAGGGAGACGGAGAGAGGGAGGGAGAGGGAGAGAGAGAGGGAGGGGGACAGAAAGAAAGGGAGACAAACAGTGAGTGAGACAGAGGGAGAGAGAGGGAGGGAGACGGAGAGGAAGGGAGGGAGAGAGGGAGACTGAGGGAGGGAGAGAGAGGCAGGGAGACAGAGGGAGGAAGGGAGGACAAAGGGAGGGAGGGAGACAGAGGGAGGGAGGCAGACAGAGGGAGGGAGACGGAGACAGAGGGAGGGAGACGGAGACAGAGGGAGGGAGACGGAGACAGAGGGAGGGAGACGGAGACAGAGGGAGGGAGACGGAGACAGAGGGAGGGAGACGGAGACAGAGGGAGGGATAGGGAGGGAGGGAGACAGAGGGAGAGAGGGAGAGGGAGGGAGGCAGAGGGAGAGAGGGAGAGGGAGGGAGGCAGAGGGAGAGAGAGAGAGAGAGAGAGAGAGGGGACAGAGTGAAAGGGAGACAAACAGTGAGTGAGACAGAGGGAGCGAGAGGGAGACAAACAGTGAGTGAGACAAAGGGAGCGAGAGGGAGACAAACAGGGAGGGAGAGAAAGGGAGCGAGAGGGAGACAAACAGGGAGGGAGACAGAGAGAAAGGGAGACAAACAGAGTGATGGACGGAGAGATAGATAGAGAGGGCGGGAGACAGAGTGAGAGATAGATAGATAGATAGAGAGGGCGGGAGACAGAGTGAGAGATAGATAGATAGATAGATAGATAGATAGATAGATAGATAGATAGATAGATAGATAGATAGATAGAGAGCGGGAGACAGAGTGAGAGATAGATAGATAGATAGAGAGGGCGGAAGACAGAGTGAGAGATAGATAGATAGATAGAGAGGGCGGGAGACAGAGTGAGAGATAGATAGATAGATAGATAGATAGATAGATAGATAGATAGATAGATAGATAGATAGATAGATAGATAGATAGATAGATCGATAGAGAGGGCGGGAGACAGAGTGAGAGATAGATAGATAGATAGATAGATAGATAGATAGATAGATAGATAGATAGATAGATAGATAGATAGATAGATAGATAGATAGATAGATAGAGAGGGCGGGAGACAGAGTGAGAGATAGATAGATAGATAGATAGATAGATAGATAGATAGATAGATAGATAGATAGATAGATAGATAGATAGATAGATAGATAGATAGATAGATAGATAGATAGAGAGGGCGGGAGACAGAGTGAGAGATAGATAGATAGATAGATAGATAGCTAGATAGAGAGGGCGGGAGACAGAGTGAGAGATAGATAGATAGATAGATAGATAGATAGATAGATAGCTAGATAGAGAGGGCGGGAGACAGAGTGAGAGATAGATAGATAGATAGAGAGGGCGGGAGACAGAGTGAGAGATAGATAGATAGATAGATAGATAGATAGATAGATAGATAGATAGATAGATAGATAAATAGGGCGGGAGACAGAGTGATAGATAGATAGATAGATAGATAGATAGATAGATAGATAGATAGATAGATAGATAGATAGATAGATAGATAGATAGATAGATAGATAGATAGATAGATAGATAGATAGATAGATAGATAGATAGATATGTGTGCATACCGGGTCTGGTGGCTCAGTGGATGAAGGCGTCTGCTGCAGTGGCCTGTGTTCAACCTCATGGTCAGTTTTTTTTTGCTCTAGCCCCGCCCCCTCCCCCACTGGCCCCGCCCCCACCGGTGCGGCCCTCAGCCAGAAACCACACTGTAAATTTGGCCCCCGAGAGAAAGTTTGTGAGTACCCATGCTCTCGACCAATGGGCATGGAGCATGAATCCCAAGTTGTGGAGCAACTATCTGCTTTTCTATCCTCTATACTGGAGAGTGCTTTGAAGATAGTGGGGAGTGATTTTAATTGTCAATTTGAACCATTGGATATTAATTACAGTGACACCCTGTGTAATGAAGACAGGTTGTTGGCTATTCTAGTGCGGTCTATTCCTTTTATTTTTTAAATGGTCACCACTGGCTCTTCAAATTAATGCTCTGACTTTGAATCATTCAATGTGTGCCTGTAATGGACGGAACAAGACAGATAGTCAGGGGGCCTATACGTTAAATCAGATAGGGTGTTCATCACTAATCGATTATATTTGTGTGGACACGTATCTGTCATAGACTTGGAAATATTGCCCAGACACACTAGTCATCATAATGTCCTGTCCCTTGATCTAGTCTTTCCTGCCAGGAACACTTTGGCAACTTATAGTGACCAACTGGATGGTAGGCTAAGATTATCTTCATCTAGGCGTACAATAAAATGAAGTTTAATACAGCAGGACTCAGATCTAATCAATGCCCTGTTTAAGACAGTGGGTAACTCTCTAGTGGAATTGAACAAAGACACCCTACCAGATGGCAGAGTCTGCTCCCCCGCAACGGTGGCCAAGATCCAATCATCGCTTGTTGGTTCAGTAAAGGATCTATTCTTTATAGAAGTGCGGACTAGAGGTCAAAGGAAGAACATCCTCTCATGGTACAACAGGCAGTGTATAGATGCCAAACTAGCCTTAATAGAGACAATAAAGTCTAAAGACAGTACTCGGGTTGGAACCTTGAGGGCTACTTTTAGAAACGCCATTAACAATGCAAAAAACGATTGGGTCTTGGCAAAATAGGATCCAGGCCACTTAGCGTAAGGACTCCAAAACATTTTGGAAGATAGTCTCTTATGGGAATTGTGAGGGCAGAGCCAATACAGTGCATAATATCGCTGCTGAAGTATGGAATGAGCATTATCAGTC
Source organism: Triturus cristatus (assembly GCF_964204655.1). Classification (NCBI taxonomy): domain Eukaryota; kingdom Metazoa; phylum Chordata; class Amphibia; order Caudata; family Salamandridae; genus Triturus; species Triturus cristatus. Next base: position 231,511,811 of record NC_140581.1, read on the forward strand.
CCTGTATGGTATGCATGAAGAGAAGGGTGTACATGAGGGAAATGATGTTGCTTCCTTAAATAGGGAATTGTCTTCCTTTGGTTTGAATGATTATCCTATGGTAACATTGATGGAAGTGCATAGGGCCATTCATAAGATTGCCCCTTACCAGACCCATGGCATTGATAAAATTCCTGGGGATCTGTCTTTCCCAACCTGAGGTCTGGGGTCCATATTTGTGTGTGATCCAGAATACCATTATAGAGGGAATAGCTATCCCCAAACCATGGGCCTAGGCAGAAATTATACCTGTGTATATGAAGGGTTCCCCCACTGCTACTAGGAAATTAGACATACCAGTTCGATAGATACTAGGTAAAAAGTTCTCTAGGGTATTACTGGAATGATTACAGGAGCGGATGGATGATCATAAGGTCCTTAGCCCTTTCCAAGCAGGATTCAGGCAACAAACATCTAATGTAGACCAGGTTTTTAGGCTGCAACTTCTATACTGGAAAAACGTCATTCTGAAGGGTGGCAGCCTTTATTTAATATTTGTAGATCTAAAGTCAGCTTTTGACTTAGTGCTGAGAGTTATGCTTTGGGCAGTGCTGATGGAAATGGAGGTCCCTCCTTATCTGTGCCAAACAGTTAAAAGACTCCATGAGAAGAACTTTGTCCAAGTTCGATGTGTGAAATTAGAGGAGCTTTCGGAACCCTTTACTATTAGTAGAAAAGTCCGGCAAGGATGTGTGTTTTTCCAGGCCCTATTTTGTCTGTATTAAACAAAGTTGACAACAATGATGCCCCCAGTATTAATTGTAATAAAGTTCCGGCATTGATGTATGCGGAGGATACTCTCCTTCTTTCAAAATCTCCAAAGGATTTTGGATAATTGTAATACCTTTTGCAAGCTAAGGGGCTTAGAAATTATCGTCACTAAGACAATATTTATCGTCTTTAATTAATATATCTCTCTTATATATATATATATATATATATATATATATTCATATTCATCACCAAAATTGCCCTGCAAACAAGCCCGCACTCCAAAACAGGTGAGTTGAAACCAGCAACTTTTATTTATAGATGAAGCAGGCATTTTAGTCCGTGTTCTCCTTTTGAATCTGCCTGACGCGTTTCAAAGATAGCAATCCTCTTTTTCAAAGGCAATACGAAGTTCCAAAGTCTTTCCTGCCACAAAACCGCTTTCGCTGTTAAGGATTTTCAAAACGCTCCTGCATGGCTTTCACTTCATTAGCTCATTAAGCTCCGGTGTGTCTTTGCAAGGCATTACGGTATTTGTAGTCTTTAGGCACTTTCTACCATCCAATGGGTTTAATGCAACTTCGAAAATTATTAAAATTGAAGAACAGCCCTCCAGTGGGCAAAGGCTAAAAGTCCTGCTTCCATCAACCTTAAATGCCTGTGTTGCCCATATCAACCTGGCATAATTCCAAATCAGGGTCCCTCATTTTAGGGCGGTGCGTTGGCTTCACGGCTGGACCTGCCGTGTAAAATCTTCACCAAAATTGCCCTGCAGTAAACCCATTGGATGGTAGAAAGTGCCTAAAGACTACAAATACCGTAATGCCTTGCAAAGACACACCGGAGCTTAATGAGCTAATGAAGTGAAAGCCATGCAGGAGCGTTTTGAAAATCCTTAACAGCGAAAGCGGTTTTGTGGCAGGAAAGACTTTGGAACTTCGTATTGCCTTTGAAAAAGAGGATTGCTATCTTTGAAACGCGTCAGGCAGATTCAAAAGGAGAACACGGACTAAAATGCCTGCTTCATCTATAAATAAAAGTTGCTGGATTCAACTCACCTGTTTTGGAGTGCGGGCTTGTTTGCAGGGCAATTTTGGTGAAGATGAATATATATATATATATATATATATATATATATATATATATATATATATATATATATATATATATATATATATATATATATATATATATATATATATATATATATATATATATATATATATATATATATATATATATATATATATATATAAAAAATCTACTGGCGGTCGCTAGTAGATAGTTATAGTTAGGACCGTGTTTCCATAGCAAATCTCAAAATTCTATTTTGAATAACTTTGGCGCCGGTTGACGAATCTTCGCGAAATTTTCAAAACTAATGGGGCGCTCCGCTCAGCTCCTACCCTTAAAGTCTCGGGGGGATTTGTCAAGCGGGGGCCGAGAAAAAAGGGGGGTCCCAAAACGCGTTTTCCCCATGCATTTTCCCATAGGACCTTTAGTCGAAGGTACAGCCCGAACGGCTGAACAGAATTACTTGAAATTTGGCAGAGAGGTAGTCCTCAGGTCAGGGATGTGCCTTTTGCATATATGGAGTCAATCTGTTCAGTAGTTCCTGAGCAAATTGCAGTTAAAAGCACATACAGATCTATAGCCGCGCACCGTGCGCGCACCCTAACGTGCGCAAGCGTAATTCTGATTGGTTGTTACATGTCAGTCAACGTTCGAATCGGTCGAAATCAGGAAGTGTCGGCTGCCATTTTGTTTGTTTTCAGTGCGAGAGTGGAAAAGGAAGGTGGCGAATGTGAAAAGGGGGCAGGGTAGAGAGTTCCTGACCCCCTAGCCTTTGTCAGGGGGTCCCTGAAGGGCCCCGAAGGCAGAAAAAAACATTTAATTTTTTTTTTTTAAAACAATCGCCGGGGTGCGCGCACGGTGAAAAACCATAAAAAATAAAATAATTTTTTTTTTAATACGTAGTTTATTGAAAAATAAATATATAAAAAAAATAATAACACATACATAACTTAGCATTTAAAAAACCGTACAAATTCACTGAAAAAACCATAGGTTTCACACACGTTATAGTTAGGAATTAGCATTTAAAAAACCTTGCAAATTCACTTAAAAAACCATAGGTTTCACACATGTTATAGTTAGGTGGATATTTCACTCGTAAAAAAACAATGAAATTCCACCGTTATAGTTAGTTCAGATAACTATAACTCGCGCCACTCTATCGCAAGGATGATGTCATCAGTGATGTCAAGAGTGATGCCACTGACCATGTCATGAGTGATGTACTATGTGACGTCATCAGCAGTTTATTGTGGGCGCGCAAGTTATAGTTACCTGATCTAACTATAACGTGGAATTTCATTGGTTTTTTACGAGTGAAATGTACAGCTAACTATAACATGTGTGAAACCTATGGTTTTTTAAGTGAATATATATATATATACACACACACACATACATATATACACATACATATATATATACACACATATATATATATATATACACACATATATACATATATATATATATATATATATATATATATATATACACATATACATATATATATATATATATATATTATCTACTGGCGGTCGCCAGTAGATAGTTATAGTTAGGACCGTGTTTCCATAGGAAATCCGCAACATTCTATTTGGAATAACTTTGGCGCCGGTCGACGAATCCTCGCGAAATTTTCAAAACTAATGGGGCGCTACGCTCCGCTCCTACCCTGAAAGTCTCGGGGGGATTCGTCAAGCGGGGGCTGAGAAAAAAGGGGGGTCCCAAAACGCGTTTTCCCCATGCATTTTTCCAAGCCCGAACGGCTGAACAGAATTACTTGAAATTTGGCAGAGGTAGTCCTCAGGTCAAGGATGTGCCTTTTGTAGGTCTGGTGTAAATCTGTTCAGTAGGTCCTGAGAAAATAGCATTTAAATCAATATATATATCTGTAAGCGCGCTCCGTGCGCTTACCGTACGCGTACGGTGCCGTGCGCAAGCTCAATTCTGATTGGTGGTTACATGACTGTAAACATTCGAATCGGTCGAAATCAGGAAGTGTCGGCCGCCATTTTCTGTCTCTCGCACTGAGAAACAAAGGTGGGGAACGTGAAACGGGGGCAACGAAGAGAGTTGCAGACCCCCTAGTGTTTGTCAGGGGGTCCAAGAAGGACCCAAAAGTACAAAAAATAAATGTAATAATTTTAAAAAAAAATCGCGGGGTACGCGTACGGTAAGCTTACCGTACGCGCACGGCAAAAAAAATAAAAGATAAAAAATAAAGAAGTAACAATCACATTTATTAAATAAATTAAAGGACCCACAAGGGAGAAAAAAACAAATGTTACTGGGTAAAAAAAGGCGAGGCGCGCACGGCATGGACTGCGCAACGTGGGCGCTCGGTGCGCTTTGCACCGAGCCCCCACAGCGCGCGCACGGAGCGTGCAGCGCACCGTGCGCGCAGGGTGTGCGCATAGTGAAAAACCAGAAAAAAAAAAAAAAAAAAAATACATAACTTAGCATTTAAAAAACCGTACAAATTCACTGAAAAAACCATAGGTTTCACACACGTTATAGTTAGGAATTATCATTTACAAAACCTTGCAAATTCACTTAAAAAACCATAGGTTTCACACGTTATAGTTAGCTGTACATTTCATTTGTAAAAAACCAATGAAATTCCACGTTATAGTTAGATCAGGTAAATATAACTTGCGCGACCGCAATCCACAATGTGTAATTTCAGATGTCATCATTGATGTCATGAGTGATGTCACTGACCATGTCATGAGTGATGTACTATGTGACGTCATCAGCAGTTTATTGTGGGCGCGCAAGTTATAGTTACCTGATCTAACTATAACGTGGAATTTCATTGGTTTTTTACGAGTGAAATGTACAGCTAACTATAACATGTGTGAAACCTATGGTTTTTTAAGTGAATATATATATACATATATATATATATATATATATATATATATATATATACATATACATATATGTATATATATATATATATATATATATATCAATAACAGTCGGGTCCTTCCGGGATCCAAGCCCTCGTCAGGTGGTGCGCTGTCCGGCGAACCCACCGCCGGATAATCCAATTACCAGTATAAAGAAACGAAAAACGCACTCTCGAAGGTCAGTCTTTTTAATCACAAATCGCTACGCGTTTCGACACAACTTGTGTCTTGGTCTATGGTATGAATGTAGTGGAGGAATTGGCAGTTCATCTTGGGGACTAAATATGTATTGGAGCTTTAGTGCTGTTGCTCTTGGTAACTTATGATGTCAGCATATGCTTTATTTTTTCTTATTTTTTTTGCATTTTGTGAATCCGTGGACTGTTGAAAAGATATGAAATGATATCGAAGCTTTAGCCGATTCACAGCGTAATCATAGACATTCAGTTTAGGCACCAGTAAGGCCGATATACGGCGGAATGGTTCAAGATGTTTTATTTCTTTTTCTCAATATGAGGAAATGAAATTTAAAACACATCGTGAAGACATTAAATATGTAATGCTTTTCACATATCCTACATTGATATTAACGATGAGGATTTGAGTATTTTAAAACTACACTCTAATATGGCGCCGTATACTGAAATGGAATAGTCCTTTGTTGATTTTTATGCTTCAGTATGTCACGTGATTCACGTGACGTAATTTAAAGTATGCCGCTTCCTGGCAAGTTTAATGAAAACATTCGACTAAGTCATAGCCGAAACGCGTCATGTTTTTCATGCTTTCCGTGGCTGGTATGAATTCAAGGATTTGAAAGACTGCAGAAGTTCCCGTTGAGTGCTTTTCTGAATCCGTAAAAGAGGAGGAGTGAGCGCGTATATATATATATATATATTGCACCATCGATCAGACTCTCAGACTCAGGGGACTGCTCTATAAGTAAAGGGCTTTCACTTATTTCTTTTGGGAAAGGAGAAGTGTCTGCTGAATTGCACTGAGTTACCTTGCAAGGATCTGGATTGATCTTTCTAGCACTGAGGGCCTGTATTGCAGCTATACATGAAGACAGTTTTAATGATGACTTTGCTTTAGCACTGAGTGGAGTGTCACAAATGGCATCAGTTTCAGTATATATATATATATATATATACACACACACACACACACACACACACACACACGCTTAAGAAAGGTTAAAGTAATGTTATAATTAAGAGACTTTGTCAGTGACAACATTAACGTTTTGAACTAAAAAGTAAAAACAATCAAATTCACCAGTTATAGTTAGCAGAGCCAACTATGACCACACATATTCCAGCACTCATGAAAAGTTCTACGACATCAATCATGACATCACTGATGAGAGCTCCAACAACAGCAAGGAACTCTTGTGGTTGTGTAGTCAATCACAACTGAGGAATGTTAGTGTTTTTGTTTTTTAGACTTTGGATCTTACATAAGATCACTTACACCGAAGTTTATTTTGATTCTCAAAGCTTTACTACACTTTAAAAAGAGCCACAAACAGGAAATATATCTCCATGGCTTAAGCCAAAATACAGAGAGGCAAATTAAAACATTAGATATAAAAGGCATATAAAGTAATTAAGAAAATGTGAATGGTTTGAAAAATTGGCTGGATCCATACAAAAGGATTTTCAAAAATGTGGTTGAAAAAATGTGAAATCAAAGTGGAATAACTGTTATATCTAACAATATCAATCACTAAATGTGCCCCAGTTATACTTATAGACACTTCTCCTTGTTTCAACTTCAAAACATCACCGTTTTAGACTTAGATAATGGGGTCAACTGAAGTTTTTGAGGGCTGTTTTTTGCTTTTCTTATTCATGGTTAGTTGGTGACCTACATAGACAAATATAACTGGCCCTAAAGACTGTGTGTAAGTTAATGATTGTAGCGACCAATATAGATATACACTTATATGTGCACACATATGAGCATTGGCAAAAATACTTATTTGAGCCCTTATTAAAAGTAATTATTGCAGCAAAAACAATAATTAGGGTTTAAACTACTAAGGTTTTCAAATAACAGCTATAAATACGTATCGCCTTTATCCAAAAAGAATATAAGACAGGAGAACATCACAAGGCATCCTCCTCACATGTTTCAATATGTAAATTAAAAATATACTGTACTTGTCCACTTGTATCAGCCGAATGCTGGAAGTGCGTAGCTAAGGTGGTCTCATCTTGGAAAACATCATTACACTCCAAGCACTTCAGATTATGCCTGCAAAGTCTGGAAGGATCCTCCTCTAAAGGCATAGCAGGGATAATGGGTGCATTGTGAGGGGCAGATATTACTGTACTATTGGTACCAGACTGGATCTTCACTGCTGAAGGTGCCCCAATCCCGGCAGGACTTTGAAGAAGGGATGTGGTGCTCGCTGGGGCAGTACTGAAAGTTAGGAATGTAGATGCAATCATCTGATCCAATGGGACGGGTTTTAGAATCAAGTGAGAGCACTGCATGACAACACCTTTTTCCTTATGTCCTCGTGCATGGGAGAGAAGACTGCATTTGTTATAGAAAACCAGATTTTTGGTGCAGTGGTTACACGTTACTTCAATCCGTACACTCCGTCGGTCATAATGCTGCATCAGACTTTTTTCAAGGGCAAAAGAATCCCCACATTCCAAACACTTGTAACCACGTGGAGGCAGGGTGATGCCGGAATTGGCAGGGGGGTTCAGATTTGGGGTGTAAATGGGGACAGGGTTGACACTACTAAGGACCTTATTGAATGCTTCCACTACAGAACTTTGTGACGATGCCACCACTTGAACTCTGCCTATCTTTTTAGAGGGCTGTGTAACTAATTGTGAAACAAGTGTCTGTTTTAATTGTTGCTGAGGTTTGGTTAGTACTTGGCGAAGTTCAGAGGTGGATTGAACACCTTGAGGCAAAAGGTTTAGGTTGGCAAGATGGACGGTCTTTGGCACAAGTTTAGCGCTGGCAATGCTTGCCGCTGGCACCACAACAGTCTGTTGTTGTATAGCACTGGCAGCTTTAATTATGGCATTGCTGGCACTCTGGACAGAAGCAGCAGATATCACCGTTGCTTTCACCGTAGTGTTATTAGCAAGCTTTAAATTAATCACTTGTGATCCTGCGGTTTTCACTGCTGAAACGGGAAGGAAGGCAGTAGCCACAGGCTTGATGGTAACTTGCTTCGGAGTGAGGTCTGTATTCGTGACAGATGGTGACTGAAGGGATGATCTACTCGGAGAAGGAGAAAGGCCATTGGCAGATGATGGAGAAGATAAAAGTGATGTAACGATCATTGAGGGGCTATGCTCTGGAGTCTTTTTCCCACAATCCTGTTCGAATTCAGGCAATACTCTTGTTACTGTTCTCTTAATTTCTCCAGATGAAGTTTTAATAGTTTTTATGCGGACCTTTGGGATTGCTGGAGTTGAGCCCGCAGGAGAAGATGGAGAGCCTTTGCTGCTGATCTCACTAGAAACACTCCTGGGACTGTCCAGTTGCTTTGCATGCAGTTTATTAGCACCATCGATCAGACTCTCAGACTCAGGGGACTGCTCTATAAGTAAAGGGCTTTCACTTATTTCTTTTGGGAAAGGAGAAGTATCTGCTGAATTGCACTGAGTTACCTTGCAAGGATCTGGATTGATCTTTCTAGCACTGAGGGCCTGTATTGCAGCTATACATGAAGACAGTTTTAATGATGACTTTGCTTTGGCACTGAGTGGAGTGTCACAAATGGCATCAGTTTCATTTTTTTCTGTTCTTGACGAGTCTTCTAGTACCACATTATCAAGTGACTTGTCAGAATCGTCGTTAAAGAGCTTATCTTCCAATTGTCCAACTTTGAACGGTTCACAGTCACTAAGTCCAATAGAGTTTGTTTCTGTTTCTGGCCCATTTAATGTACTGCTGTGCATACGAATTGGATAAGAAATGCTACTTTTATTCAAAGTTTCCCTACCAATGGCCTTCAGCCTATCATACTCCTGCTGTGAAAACGATCTTGTCAACATGCTTGCACGAAAGCCTGATCGGATATCATCTTTATCCGGAGGATCGACCACTTCAATCTTTTCATCCTCTTCAAATTCTTCAGCACTTGAAATGGGGCTAAACTGGTTAAAAACAGAGTTCTTGAGTATACCTTCAGATGCTGCCCCCAAACCTTTCATAGACGATATTCCCTCCCGATTAAAACGCTCTAGATTTGACACAGTGAGAAACCCATTGTGCAGCCCATTACTGGTGGAATGATGAACATCCTTTTCTGCTCCATCTGAGTCGATCCGTATGTTTTTGACAATCACACTTACACCAACATCTGAGGATGATGGAGCATGGGAGTCCTCATCTGGATGAACATGGTGTTTCATATGGTTTTCATGATCATCGTGCTCCGACTCAATAGCCGCCTTCGGGTCGACCATGTCAGGGATGTCGAAGGCAGCAAGGAGGTCATCAAAATCTGGTGTCTTCATATCGCCCATGATTGTGAATTTAAGCTGCAAGTCTGTGAAATAAACAGAAACATGTTTGAGTTTAGGAATTACAGACATTGTAAAAGAATGCAAGAATCAACAAAGCTCTCCATGACAGAGACCACATTGCAATCACATGTTCGAAAGAATCTTAATATGACGCATACTACACCTACCTATTACATAATACTATCATGTCTATCTGATGCAACAAAGCAAAACAGGTCACCCACGCTCAAATTTGGTATATAGTATGTCGGTTTTACAAGTACTATGAAAGTACCATAAAACGGTTGCTTACTTAAACGTGGATTGCAATTTCACTAATATTCATACACCTTGATCGAAAAACAAATAAATAAAACATTTTACAATGAAAAATCATTACTAGGGCAATGAGTTTTAAGATCACACTAAAGCCTGTGCAGGAAAGTAGTCACACTGGGGACCAAAAACAAATTAATACATCCTGCCCGATTCATGCAAATTAATTAAACGTATGCTACACAAAGGTTACACCCTCCATTACCAGGTCTTAAATCAAGTCACAATATAACCAATCTTATACAGATGTAAACTGCAAAAGCTGATAGAAGCAGTCCTATATTGATAAGAATTATGAAAACAGTTCAATTGTGTCCAATTCTATTATTAATTTATGCAAGTACTAAATGCATTGCACAAAAGTAAGCATGTCTAGGGTTGGAAATTATACTGTGTTTTTAATTTTAATGTTCTTATTCTGTCCACTCCAAAGCAGTTTCCTGGCATGTCTTCCCTTTCTGCACATGCAATAGGAAAAGCATTGTAACGGATACCCTCTCTCATACTTTTTAAGCGCACACAAACCTCAAACAATAAGATACAGCTGAGACTTGCTGCATAATAGACACAGTAAAGCAGACAATGTGGGAATCTGGGCATAGCTGCAAACCGGAAACCACACTGAGCATCATCACCTCCAGAGGAAACTGCTGCCACTATGAAGTCCATCCACTCAGGGGCCCCATCAGACACCTGTCCCACCATGTCTACTCCAGAGGACTGTAGCCCGTCAGCGCCATGCTCACACCCATTCTGAATGCCTCAACCTCTGCCACGACCTTCCTAGATACTAGGAAACACACACTGTCCTACCAATGCTCAAGAAATCCTCAGATGCCCTTACAACGCTCGCCAACTACAGAACGATCTCCTTGCTACAATTCCCAGCCAAGGTATTAAAGAAAAATCACACCCTACCGAATAGGCCAATGACCATCGGGTTCTCAACACACCTTAATCTAGGCTTCACACGCAGCTACAACACGGAAACTGCCCTCATCACCTTCTTGGAAACGCGTAATTGCGCACAGGAGACACAGCGGCCCTCATACTCCTGGATCTCTCTGCAACGTTTGACACAGTCTCCCACCCTATTCCCATCCAACACCTACACAACATCTGAATCCAACGGGACATAGTCCGATAGATCTGCTCCTTCCTGACTGGAAGGACTCAGTCATTAAGCCTTGCACTGTACACCTCGAAGGCCCTCGACCTCATCTGCCGAGTTCCACACAAAACCTCCATGAGCCCGATCCGCTTCAACACATACAAGATCGCTCTAGCTAGCATCATCTGCTCTGGTGACATTAACCTCCTCTCCTACATGTACGACACGTGACTCATTCTCTACCTCATGGACAAGACACCCATTACCTGGATCAAGTTCATACCTTCATGGCTGAATTCGCCGAATGGATTGGGAAAAATTGCCTAAACCTGAACACTGACCAGCATAAAATTGTGATCTTCTGGATGAGCACATCACTGTGAGACTCCACCTGTTGGTCAATAGAGCACCGAGTGACAACGCCAAGAACCTCAGGATCATCATTGACCGCAAACCCTACATTACCGACCAAGTCAATGCTGTCACGGTCTCATGCGTGCATACCCTGAAGATGCTGAGGAAGATTTTCATATGGCTCACGATAAGCACCCGAAGAACCAGCAAACGTGCCCTGGTCACAAGCAAGCTTGACTATAGGAACACTATCTATGCGAGGATTAAAACAAAAATAACCAGAAGGCTGCCAGAATCATACTCAACCTCCCATGCTGCACTCACATCACACCACATCTGAGAGAGCTCTACTGGTTCCCCATTCACAAACCGGCACAATTCAAACTCCACAACCACACTTCCAAAACTAAATAACACTGGCCCAACATACTTCGAATCTGTTTTCACAACCCCCCCCCCCCCCAGACAACTTTGTTCATACTGACTTCTAGTTGAACAAATGTCACGCATACAGAAACCAGGATCCCACTGTCGAGCCTTCTCCCCCATTGCTCCTAAAGCGTGGAATGACCTGCTGCTGCGCATAAGAGCTTCCTCCTCACTTCTTGAATTACGCAACAAAGCTGAAGACCTTGCATTTCGAGTGCTTCCACTGGGCCATAGGTGTAACTAGACTCACACCTGCTCAGCGCCAGGCTACCCTCCTGGGTGATAGTGCTCTCTACAAATCTGCATTACATAACCAATATGTAGCCTTTACGCCCGCTTTTTTTCTTATCATATTTCTTTATTAGGGGTTAATATAATACAGGGAAGAAGGGTACAAGAAACAAAATACCTGGAATAATCAAGCATTGCAAAAGAGGTAAAGCACATGGCAGAGAACATATGTGCAGCCCGTGGGGACCAGTATTCGTGGGGACAACGTCAGGGCTCAGCCACGCTGCTTTGGTATAACCCATTGGGAACAGCAGAAAAAAGCCTAGGTGAAGTGGAACAGGGCAGAGGGGTGGATGGGGTGTTTGGGGAGTGGGGTTCTGCAGTCCTCGGGGGAAGGAAGTAGACGGTACCGAGAGGAAAGAAAAGAGGAAGCAGGCAGAGAGGGAGGGCTAATGACAGAAAAGGAGGGGGAGAGGGAGAGAGAAGGGGCGAGCAGGGAAGCAGATTCCCACAAGAGCCAGGGGAGGCCAGAAGGTCAAGGGAGGGCAGCGGTATAGTTTTCAGTCCACTCACCAAGGGCTGGCAACACCCTACGCCCTCCGTCCTGGGGGGTGGGGGGGAAGGTGTCCAAGTGAGGAGGAAGTTCTTCACCTTGCCTACAAACTACAGATGACCTACTCATACAAGGCCGTCTGGAACATGGCAGAGAGCCAATCATCGTGAAATGGGGTTATGTGTGATCACCAGTTGTGGAGGATGCTACTCCGCCATCTTCACACCACATGAACCTGACCCCACAGTCTTCACCATGCAGTTAAGTATCACATAGGTAAATATATAATGTTGCTATTTGGTAAGTAGTGGTTTTGTTAGTGCTACAGGTGGTGGTCAGGAATTGAACTTTCAAAGTTATAAAACCATTTTCTCACTGACCTTGTTTAACATGAAAACGTTAGTGTGGCAAGGTTTGTGTTCACTAAGAGGAAGAAGTGCATACTTTCTCGACCACGGACACTGCTAGCTTGCTAGATAAAGCTAAGACCAAGTAGAGCACTTTATGTAATGATTTTCTATGGCATTAGAATTTCTATAGCACTCTCCTACCTTTTGCTGAGGAGCCAACAAGTTAGTTTAATAGTTATTCCATTTATGGTGCATCTAAGGGATTAGGAAGGACATCAATGTTGTGTTTAGTGCATGAGGCTTGGTCCTTTAGCTCTTTTAAGAACATATTCCACAGCCTGAAAACTTATACTGGCAAAATAGAATTCCAACCTAAGCAGAGTTTTTGAAAAGGGAGGAATTATCAGCAATGGAGTCAAACTCGACCTGAGAATTTTCTGTTGGTTCTGTTAAAATCGTTTTTTCAAACTGTTGGAGGGTTGGTTTTATGCAACACAGAGTGCAATAAATAAGATTTTACTTGTGACTGGTAACTAGTGGAGAGCCTTAAGCGCATGCAATATCATAAACAAACTGGTTGAGGGAGGTCATGGGATCTGCTTAATTTTTATCTGGCCCTGGACCAGGATGCATGCCTAGTGAGGATTGGGAAATTCATGAACTGTTCGAGGACTTCAAGAATCCTTTGCTTGGGGGAGGAGCCAAGATGGCGACCGGAGCAGACGCTTGAGCGCCCGGCTCCGTCGGCCCTTGGCCTCGGACTATCATCCTGATTCCTATCCTCGCCGATTTTCGAGGTGCAACGTGTGCGACGATGCGCTGACCGCGCCGCCGCTTTCCCGGAGTCTTAGCCCGCCCGGACGCTGGAGTTCTTGGTGCTTTTGTTCTCCGCACTGGACCCCTGCTCTATTGTGGCCTTGGCCGGCCCCCTGGAAGCTCCGCAGTTACCGGACCCGCTAGCGTACACCTGAGCCCCGAGGTCCCGGTCCCACCTCACACCACGGACTGTCGCCGGATGAGCCGGGGGAGGGACGCCCGGACACCTCCTGCACCCCGCACCGGATGGGCTGGAGCTATAGGGTAAGCCCCGGTGCGGCGGGTCTCCTGCCCCGTTCTGTGGACCGCGCTGTGGGAGGCTGCAGACCCCCTTCTTCTATTGCCTAGTCGGCTGCAAAGAGAACCCGAGGGAAGGGCAGCGACTGTTGGCTTTTCCCTGCTGCGGCGCAGACCTGAGGGGAATTGCCTCCTTGCTAAGACCCCCCCCCCTGGCCACTGTACCGTTCTGCGGTAAAACATGGCGTTGATTGCCTGCTCGCGGCTGGGGGATGCTACTCCGGTCTCGCCCGCTGCCCGCTTCGCCCTCCCTCTACCAGACATCAGCTCCACAGTGCCGTCCCGGATTGCTACCGATGTGGGGGCGCAGCCTCCGCTGACATGCGGCTCCGTTCTGGCTGCCCTACGGGACTTTCGTCTACAAATGTGTCTTGGCTTGCAAGCGCTGAGTGAGCGGTTTGACTCCGTACTGTCGGCTGCGGGTCGTGAGCACCCCGTTTGTCATCAACAAGGCGTGGGTCTGCCAGTGCTTTTGTCCTCTTGCGGGGACGCAATGGCTGTTTATGATCGTGCTACACTGGTGCCTGCATCTGGCTTTACCGGCACCCAGGATCAATCGCTCTCCAGCTCAATTGCGGATACTTTGTCTCCCCGTTCATTGTTGCCTGCTTCGTTGTTGCCTGCCTCACCGTGCCCGCAAGAGTATCCAGCAGAGCGACACCTGACGTCCTCGAGGAACCGTTCATGGTGGCCTACTGCTTCTTTTCTGTGGAACTCCTGTACTTTACATGCCAGGTCTGGACTTTATGTGGTGCACAAGGGGACCTCTATAGATGGTCGGCGGCCATTTTGTGACTCTACTTTACCATCTTCTCCCAAGCGGCCATATTGTCTTTGTCTGCACGGGGTGCGGGGCCTTCATGTAGGGGCTGGTGTAATCTTAAGCCCGCGATCGGGCCAGGGCTGAACTGATTTATATCGCCATGGTCTCACGGATGGGCTGGACTGGATTGGAACTGTTTGCATATGTTGTGCGCACTCGTCGCGGTTTTGTTCGCCTTCATTTAAATTGTTGTGACACGTTATCTTCACACGACCGCTTTTGGCGTAGTGGGTTCTCAGTGTGTGGAGGCCATAGCTGGCCGATGGTTTCGGGCGCCCTGGGGTAACGTAGGCTCCTCCCCACTTACCTCTTTGTTCTCTTATTTTTCTTTACTCTATTCCTACTTTCTCTCTTGTCTATATTTCGGGTTCATTGGGCGACAGGCACTATGCTGGGGGGGGGGGGTAGGCCGTAGCCTCCGCATTGGTGTAGGGTGGGGGGGTAATTCACTGTTTCTACTTAGTTCTATGGGCCTTTTTCTTTTATGTTTCTGCGCTATACTTGTTTCGATTCGGGGTCCGGGTGTGGGGTGGATTGAGTGGGGGCGGCTCTGGAGGGGTGCATATTTACTCATGTGACTATCCTGTTATATAACTGCATCGCCTCACTGCCTGAGATTTTCCTTCCATGACCGTTTTAATGATGCTGCTGCTCTCCCGTGTGGTGAAGCTATTTAGCGGACTCGAATCTCCTTGGTTCTTATTCTTTACTGATTTTTCCCTGATAAAATTATTTTGAAAACCTTAAAATTAACCTTCACTTCTCCTCCCCCTGGTGTCAAGGATCTCTCCAGTGTATACCTCATGACTCGTTGCTAATCTTGACCGTGGATGCGCAGGGGATGTAATGTTTGTATCTGTGCTTAACCGTACCGTGGCCGGCCTGACGGTTGTAGGCCCGTATTTGTTCTTTTCATATGCACAAATAAAGGTTTAAAAAAAATAAATAAATAAATAAAATAAAAAAAGAATCCTTTGCTTGTGAAAATTAAATCTGTGGGACCCCCTTCCTGGTTTAACTGTCCCTGCAGAGTTGCCATGCTTGCATTTATCTCCTCAATTAAGTCACAGGACAGAAGAATGATGCACGTTAGGAGGGTGGCATATAAAAACGTTTTGTCAGTAACGCAAAGTAAGAATGGGACCAAGGGAAATGGGAGGGTTAACTTGCTGCCGCAAAGAAGGGCAGCCATTTATCTTTTTGGATGCTAGTGGCCACTGGGGGTAATGAGGGAGGTACCCTCATTGAAAATAACATTGCTGAAGATGCATGGGTAAGACACTTTTCCGGTCTGTCCTCGCTGATGGCAGGAGACAGTGCTTTACCAACAGTCGAGATGGGCTCCCTTATGGCAGGCTTAAGGGAAGCGTCTGGCAGTGATGCGTAAACCCTTATCTCAAGTCAGGAACAAGCATGGCTAATTAAGAAGACTGTCCCTAACAAAGCGACAGTGACTGACAAAATCCCTAGCGATTTGTGTCTGGCCGAGTCCGACATGTGGGGCCCATATTCTGTGCTATTATTCAATGCTATTATGAAAGGGAGGCCCATTCCTCCATCCTGGGAGGGGGCCAAAATCATACCAATTCACAACAAGCATTTGCAATGCAATAGGTCTCGCATTTACGTGCGTTTCAGCTTTTGGCATTGTAAATGACAATGTATTTTATTAATGTTTTGGTTTGTAAAACAAATAAAGGCATTGTCATTTGCAATGCTAATAGCTTAAACTCTCGCAAAGGCGAGACCTATTGCATTGCAAATGCTTGTTTATTTCTGTATTGGGGTGCATGGCAAAGCTTCTTGAGACAGTGGGACAAGGTGCAGTGGCTAGGGTTACCATATATCCTCGTCATTCATCCATTAATTCACTCAGTGAGTATCAAAGGTTCTCACAGATCTCGTTTTGTGCATTTTTTACGAGCAGTTTGTGCTGTTTTGCATTTCTCTCTTTGCGCTCTGATGATACCCGTTTTCTGAGGTTTATAATGGGACAAGCAGAAGTACATGTAGCAGAATACAGAAACAATGGTGGGACTGGGTGAGATGCCCACATCTGGCATGGATAGGTGTCACGTGTGCCAAAGACTGATGTGGTACCTCCAGACCCTCCAAGCGACGATAACTCTCTGACTTGAGCCTCTCGCCTTCAGCAATAAATGGATGAGTGCACAACGGGCTGCCGTTAAAGGGACCACGGCTGGCTGAATGTGCCATGGTAGCGATGGCCATAGTCCGCCTTCATGTGGGTAGGAAAAGTTCACATATTCACCCAACGAAGACAACAATTTTAGTTCAAGAACACTGGAGCACCGGCCATACCTGACACGGGACCCTCCTGAGCTCTGTACCCATACACTATAACACAACTGATCTATTTAATTCTAATCACATAACACCAGTAGTTGTAGTCTATTGCAATTGTGCGGCAATGGAGGCAGACTGTACCAAATTATACAGCATTAAAATGCAAACTAGGCGGCATAGTGCACATTCTGCTGCAGCGGTATTCGGCTATTTTGTTTTGAATTGTGTAGCACTGTAGGCAGACTTGATTAAATTATGTGGCAAAGAAAAGAAAATTGGGCAGCATAATGCACACTCGCTAATTGGGCTATATATTTTTTCAACACACATTCATACTGTGAGCGCATTTAATCTAACTAATACCAACTTAACTCTTTAATACAGTAAACATCAACTGAAAGGTGGCCAGTTGACCTTTGAAATGCAATGCCGTTGCAAAACCACATGTGTATTTTTTGGTAACTTTTAATCCGTTTGAATAACTTTTTTTTTGCTGAAATCTGCAATTATGAAGCAGGTAGTGATTTTGTTGGCAAGTGCATTAAATGCATAATTGTGTAGGAAAGGCATTGGCAGCAGAATCGCATAATTCCAACGGCCAGGGTTCTAACTCGGGTACAATGAGAGGCACACCCCGCTCCCCTTTGAATGCCTGTCGACCTGGCTACGGCTGCTGCGACCTTTATCTACATACAAAGTATTCCCTGTGGAGCTACCAAATGCTTCCAGCTCTCTTTAGATCTGAAGTCTACGCCAAGGCGTACAGATCGGTGCACAATTTATTCCTGTAAAAATAAATATTAAATACATAATCAGGTTTACTTCAGATCTCACAGGCCGTCAGTGGTGCGCTGGGACTGAGTCACAGCAAAGTATGCATAAGTAAGGCCAGATGTATGCGTTTAAGGAGTAATACCTAAGCAGTCCAATTTAAAATTGTCAATTAGCTCCAAAAATAAAAACCTCTAGATTTACGAGTACAAAATACGACTCCAATGCGATCAGTTTGAAACTATGAACAATGTGATATTTCTAAATATAAAACGTCCTCGTGTCTATAAAGTGCAATAACAGGTGTATCTCTAATCCAACTCAGTTGAACTCTTTTTATCCACATTAGATTGATGAAGGGCTGGGTTACCCCACCTAGATTATGTAAAGATGACCTGTTGGACGCACACAAAATTCTACAGCAGTGGCATTAACCCGCTAAGCAACCTTCCTCCATAATCAGAATAATCCGAATCGGAGAAGAGAAACAGGAAGACGTGAAAGAAGTCAGAGGCGAGACCAGGGGTCCGTCGACTGCAGGGGTTCAGCAATCAGCACCTGAGGGTCCTCACCTCCTTGCTGAGGGGGTGCTCCATCCGCAGCAGGGTCCTACAGCATGAGCAGGGTGGCGAGCAGGCAGGCACAGACTGGCCCCCTCATGGCTTCAGAGGCTGTAGAGTCGGCAGTAGAGTGGCGGGAGACAGAGGTGGCCCAAAGGTCACGTGAGCAGCGCCGGAGAGGGGGCATCCATGCCTGCTCATAACAAGCCCTGGTACCTGGGCTACTCCTGCGGAGAGTCGGACATCTAGATAAGTCGGGCTCAGGTGGAAGGGTCGCCGCTGAGGGGAGTCGGTGCAGCTTCACAGGTCGGGCTCATGTGCCATAGTCACAGCTTCAGGAGTCCTGTCCGAAGTACCGGCGTCGCAGATGAAGGAAGTAAAGCATGTGCAGTTTCTAAAGTCAGCCACAGCATATCGGGCCATGGAGAAGAGCGAACCATTAACTTCCGAGGCTAACCAAGCATGGTGTACCGAACTGTAACTGCCTGGCTTCACATAGAAAGAAATGCTCAGCGGCAAGAAATGCATAGCGGTATGTAAAACAAGACAAGCCCGCCGGAGCGTGGCGCGCGCGCTTGGCGGGGGAGCGCATTCCAGGCGGGGGAGCGGACCCTTTGAAGTATGATGCCGAGGGCGCCAGTGGGCTGAAGCGCTTCCCTAAACGGATTGCATGGCGGCACGATGCACGTGATTGTGCGCGTGCTCGCCATGCAATACACTTTTGGGAGCACTTTTGGGAGCCCCTTTACTAGAGTCTCGCATAGCGATTGCGTGAACGCAATAGCTAGGCGAGACCTAAAAAGGGTCTCTCTTCTACCAACAAACTACAGACCGATTAGTCCTATTGATACTATGCAAAAACAGTTTAGCACAGGTAATCTAGAAAGGCTGTAGGAGAGGATAGTGGCCAAGGATATTCTAATTCCCCTGCAAGCAGGCTTCCGTGGCCGAACGCCCACCATGGATCAAGTATGTGGGCCCCAGTTATTATTTTGGAAAATTGTTGTCCTAGAGTGTGGTAGATTATTTATGGTGTTTGTAGTCTTGCAATCTGCTTTTTATTTGGTGCCTAGACATACCTTGTGACAAGTGCTAGCCGATATGAGAGTCCCACCGTACCTCCTTGCAATTACGGAGAGGCTCAATTATCAGAATTTCTCCCAGGTCTCATGTGGCCAGCTGGGAGAAGTGATCGAGCCATTTCCAGTCAACAGAAGTGTTAGACAGGGCTGCGTTCTTGCCCCAACTCTCTTCACACTGTATGTCAATGACCTGGTTGCCTGTTTCAACATGTGTGAGAAAGACACTCCAAGATTTGCCAACATGCCGGTACCTGTCCTAATGTTTGCAGATTATATGCTTCTCTTATCTAAATCACTGACTTCAGAAAAGAATTCAGAAAATCTGAGATGAATTTAGTAGTTTCTGCATGCTGAGGGGTTTGGAAATGAATGTGGCAAAAACAAAATGTGTGTAACCAGTGTCGCTCAACGAGACCTTATCCTTCAATGGAAGAGATCCCCTTAGAACAGGTTCAAACCTTTGAATATCTTTCGATTACTGTTAATGAGCAACTGGATTGGAAAGCACTTATCTTTTTTTCTATTTAACTGTTTTTATTATTTTCATAAAAGTACAGCATACACATTAACTTTGTTTGCAAGTTTATCACAGTGCAATCAACAGAAGGTATTGTCACATTTTCTTAATTTATCCAACATGGTGTTGTAGATACCCCGTCCATTCCCCTACTACGTCCCCCCGCTCTCCCTGCGGTGTTTTATGTTTAAATTGGTGTCATCCCCTGTTACTCCCCCCTCTAGGAGCCCGAAGTATCCCATCCAGGGACCCCATATATTTTTTTTTACTTCTTGGGCATCCACAGGCTTGTATTTCGTTTTTTCTCCTGCCATATGTAAGTCCATCCCTCTCCATTCAAGTAGTGTGGGTGGGTCAGGCATCCCCCAATGATGTGTCATGTCTTGTTTGGCTACTACCAGACCTAAATTTGGTAACAGTAGTTTGGCTCTGGGGAGGTCTATTTCTGTAGGTACTCCCAGTATTACGAATATGGGGTCCATAGGTACCGTTTCACCCAATATTTTGCTGAGTTCTTTCTTTATGGTACTCCAACAGTCTTGTATCGCTGAGCATTCCCATAGTGTACATATAAAGGTACCCCCCTCATTTTTGCATTGGCAGAACTCAGTTGTGTCTGCCCTTCCCATTTTATATAAACATGCCCTGTCATAATATGCCCTGTGTAGTATTTTAAATTGTATTAGGCAGAGGAGTGACTTGATGGCCACCTTGCGTGGATGCATCAGCGCTGCCTCCCATTCAAGGTCATCCATGGTTCCCATCTCCACTTCCCACTTTGCCATCAATTTTATCAGATTGTCTGGCTTATTAGTTATGAGAGTTTTATGTGTCCACAAGACAGCCTTTTCGCTGATTTCTCCCATGAGCAATCTTCCTTCTTGTGGAGCATACTCTGGGATATTCTCCGTGTCCACCCCTTGAGTCCTCCAGGTGAGAGCCACCTGTATATACCTGTAGTGTTGGTTCTGGTGTAACTCATATTTCCTCTGTAGTGTAGCGAAAGTAGTAAGTTACTTACCCTCTAATATATCCCCTAGTTTTGATATGTCCAGCATATTTCACCTCTTAAAACCCTTTAATTTGGCGAATTCTCGCAATTTCGCCCCTTCCCACAGTGGTCTTTCTTTTGTTACTCGATCATTCTATCATCTGCTTTTCTGCCCTCTTCCATTCATTTACAGTCACTTGTGTAGCTTCGAGCAGTTGCTTCATGCCTTTACCTCCATATAGATAATGTGTATGTGGGCGTCTTAAATTGATTTTGTTCCAGCGCATATATTTTACAATAACACTATATAGGTTACGGTTAAGACTTTCTGTTTTATTTGCAGAAACATACATACCCAAGTATCTTAAGGACAGCACATATCTTTAAGCGTAGACTCAAACTGGAACATCATATTTGAGGGCTGACGAAAGTCGATCGGGGCTCATTTTTTAGACCAATTTCCCCAGTGTTTCAAATTTATACTCACCAAGCACTTGGATCTGCACTATATGTTGCAGAACTTTGGGGTCATAAGACTGTTATGCCCTGGAGATCTCAGAGAATCGATTTCTGAGGCAGCTGCTGAGACTTTCAGTCAATACCCCGTTGCTTCCCATGAGGTTGGATTTAGGGCTCAGGCCAATTTCCTAGGGGATTGCGGTCAGACCTCTACTGTCCTGGAGAAGAGTCTGGGCAACCCCCGAGTTGTATTCCTATCGCCAAAGGCTGGAGGAGATACTCAATATCCCTGGGTCAGGTGATCTTCCCTGGATCAAATATGCCAAAGAGACCCTGAGGAGGATGGGGACTGAAAGGCTGTGAGATGACCCCCCCTCAGTAACCTAATGGCAAGGCCAGCCCTAGGCTCCTTGACAGATTATTTTCTACAGATGAATGAGGATTTTAAAGTAGAGCAGTTTTTAGATGAACTAGAAACTGCCTTGGCCAGGAAGCTCTACATGTAATTCAGATATAATACCCTGCCTTTGTGTTTGTTCACTGTAAATTGGGCACAATGCACTAGAGCATTAGAGTGGCTTGCCCGTCCTGTGGAAAACAATCAGTGGTACATGCCTTCTTTTTTTGTCCAGAGTACAGTAAGGCCAGGGCAAAATGGTTAATTCCAATATGCAGGAACTTGGGAACCACTCAGCACACATAGCCAATACATAGCATTTGCTGTCTCATAGTATCTACATACAACGTAGCAAATTAGGCACAAAACGCAGTTCTACACCAGCTACCCATAGAGTTACAGAGGTTGAGCAATCATACTGCTAGCTGTACATTATAACTGGCACATTATTCTCCTTGTGATGATGGAGTCCCAGACACTCTTAAATAGCCTCCATGTTTTAGCTTGTTCTGTATCCTGCTGATAACTTATATTCCAATTAGCACATTACACACCTTATGGTGATGGAGTGCCAGATACCTATAAATTGTCCCCATTCGTTAATGTGTTCTGTATTTTATTACGTATTCAATTTTATTTTTGTGCAGTATATAATTTTACTGGTTCTTTCTTGGTAATAGATGGTTTCTAATGACCGAGTGCATTTTTTACAATGTTTTATACTGCTTCAGTGATTATATCGATTTTATTTGTTCTTTTATGGCAAACCGCCGTAACAGAGTATGGACTTGTAATTACAGATTTAGCACTTATTAGCTTAATTGAGATGTGACATCACTAGAGTTTGTGATATACATGAGAGAGCCCATAATTTTCTCATCATATGGAACGAGTCTTATGTATTCACTTGGTAAGAAGTTGAAATCCATGATCCTCGGGAGGGGCTTGGCTGCAACAGAGACAGCAGCAGCTTGCAAATAACTAGTGGTCATCAACATCCAGATGAGAAGCATCTCACTAGCGGCCCCTGACATCCAGACACCTTTGTTTCCAGAGCTGGCAACTTGGACTGCAGCACACTCTCACAGAAGCCTGATTGCCAGGACAACAGACGCGATGTTGCGGGAAGTGCTGGTGCTACCGGCGAATATGGCTAGCTGCTTTCTGCCACATCAGACAATGCAACGCTCCTTAAAACGTATAACAACATCTCCTGGCATAAATAGAGTTAACCTGCATCACAACGCACTATCTGGGCACACATCTGAGTTCTGCCACAGACTTTATTTCAGTGGGACACACGTAGAAGTCAGAGGACCAGGTTTTGGGTGTTGGAGGGCTCTGTTCCTTCACAGCAAATAAACTGACCATGCCACTGTCAAAGGAAATCCTACAGCCTGTGAAACAAGCATTTGCAATGCAATATTCAGTCAGTCATGAAAGCTTTATTCGATTTTCTGAGTAAAATCATAAAAGCGTACATATAGATAAAAATTCCTTGCATATTTAATACAAATAAGAACAATTAAAAGGATAAGATGATAAGACATAAAATGTTTTTTAGGATGGCTGCATTGAGTTCCGAAATTTGATGACCAGTTTTAGAAAACTGATTACTGCGGAAGTAATGCATTCGTTTTCTAATTGTAAAAGCCTAATCATAGCAGGTCTGCAAGTACGGATTCCCCAGGCCTTTAAAATCGGTTTTAGAAAAGCTCCCCTGGGCAACTGATAAAATTTACAAAATAGAATACAATGAATATTTGATTGAGCAGAGATATTATCACAAGGACATAGTAGAATTTCATTAGACCAAAGGTTACAGACAGGAAATGTAATCATGCGGAAAAAGTTACCAAATCTAAGACGGGTCAGTAGCATTCGGGCATAGCAGTTTGGCTGAGTTAAGAGGTACCTTTGGAGGCCTTCATGAGTGGTTATTTTTTGGAAGTCAGTGACTGTTGTTTTAGTTTTTTCTAGGGTCCATCTATTAGTAATTAGGTGGTTGAGAGCCAACTCTCAAAGTTTTTCTAGACACCATTTCCATACTTGATGGCCTCACAAAGAACTCCGGATGACCAAGTTCGGTCAGCATATTTTTTACAAAGGTAAGCCATTTAATGTTAATCAGTCCATCAAGGCTAAAACAGTCCGGGATTAGATCTCTGTTTAGGGAGGTCTCCGGAGTGGCCCAGATTTTATGCCATAAGAGTATGGGCGCAATTTTAATAACATCTGAAATATACAGCATGCCCAACTCAATATGTATAAAGTAGGTTGCTGTTGTTTTAGGAACTCCTAATAGGTAGCGTAAGAACTGATTCTCTGTTCGTTGTATCAAATGTGAATTTTCAATGCCCCAAAGGCCCGCTCCATAGGTGGCAGTAGAGACACATTTGGCTTTGTAGATTTCGATCAGCTCTTTCACTGGTCTACCACCTATTCTTGCTGAGAACTTTTTGAGGGCGCCTATTTCTCGAGTGAAGGCTAAATTTCTGGCGTTAATAGCTGCAAGCCAGTTTCCCTTCCTATCAAAGTTTATTCCTAGATAAGAAAATTGATCTGTGGTCTCGATCCTCTTATTGTCTAAGAAGATTGGGCAAGGTGCTTTCTTTGTTCCGGGACCACAGGCCATCGTATATGTTTTTGAGATGTTAATTTTTAGCCCTCGTTCTTTCATGTAATTTGCAAATTTCTGGACAGCCCTCTGAAGGCCGATGTTAGTTCGAGACATAATGGCAGCGTCATCAGCGTAAAGAAATAATGGAGCTGGGGTGCCCAGAATTGTTGGGTAATCATATTGTGATTCCATTAAATGTTTACCAATGGAGTTTATGTATAGGGTGAAAAGCAGGGGGGCTAGAATGCACCCCTGTCGCACACCTCTCTTAATGGAAAATTTGTCAGAGCACTCCCCTTTGTTTCCAAAGCGTACCCTGGCACCTGCGTCGCTGTAAAGTGCTTTTATAAAGTGTAGTATATTTAAATCTATGCCCATCTCTGATAAAACAGACCATAATATCTCGTGAGTCACGCAATCAAAAGCGGAACTCAGGTCCACAAAAGTAACAAAAAGTTTTCCCTTTTTTGCCTGAGTATATTTTGATAGAACTAAGGCCAAATTTAGGCTCTGTTCTATAGTACCTTTACCAGGGCTAAATCCATACTGTAGGTGTGACACTATCTTGTTCTCTTCCGCCCAAGATTGTATTCTATTTAAAATTGCCCGAGCTGCTACCTTCATTAATGCGTCTAAGAGTGATATTGGCCGGTAGCAGGTGGGGTCGTCTCTATCTCCTTTCTTAAAAATCGGGACGACTATGGCTTCGGACCAAGACGGTGGGAACCCATGTCGATTAGAATGGTTTAAAACATTTGTTAGCAGGGGGGCCCACAAGTCAGGCTCGGCTTTATACACATCTGTCAGAACGCCATCCGGGCCTGGAGCTTTGCCTGAAGGGCTATCTTTAATTGCCTTTGTGATCTCCAGGCAGGAAAAGGATATGCCTATTGGGAATAAGGTAGATAAAATTGTAGATTTTTGGATAAGTATCCCATCCATCAGAGGGTTGCTATAATTAAGGTCTTCATGTTTATCGTATAGAAGTTTAAAATGGTTCACCCAGGTTTCCCCGTTAATGGCTATATCTATAATATCGGTCTTATTATTCCGTAGATAAGGGGCATTGACCGCTTTCCAAAAGGCTGTATTGTCCTTAGTTTTAGAGGCTTCAATTAGGGCCAGCCAGGCCTCTTTCCTTAATGTTTGTTTCCTCAATTTTACAGCCAAATTATATGCTTTTCTGCATTTGCGAATCTCGGCTGGTAGTTTATTAGTTTCATGCTGTGCCCTTTTAAGAGCTTGAAGTGCTCTAGTGCAATTTTTATCGAACCAACCATGACTGGTTTTAGAATTAGATCGGTGCTCTCTGGTTAACAGTTTTTTAAGATCAAGTTGGATTTTTAAAAAGGAAGTCATAATTTCTAGTGACTCTTCTTTTTCTGTTAAGCAGACAAGTATGTCAGGTTGGGAGATTTCCATTAGTTTGTGTAGGAAATCTACGGGGTTTACCCTATCCCATTTTATAGAGTAGCCATTTTTTGTGGCTAAATTAATGTTAGGGTGATAAATAAACTTCTCTGTGGGAGTCTGGTGAATGCTTTTAATTTTTAGGTTAAAAGAGATTGGGTAATGATCGCCAAAAAGGACATCATGCGTTTCCCAATCTATAATTAACCCTGCATTGGATAAGGACATGAGGGTAAAAATCAATAATTGAACTGCAACCCCGCCCATGAAAAGTTGGTTGAAAGGGGATGTTTGGGGTGCATAGTTCATTTATGTAAGACAGATTAAAATGAAAAAGTACATTGTTAAGAAAGTTTCCCAGTTTAGAGTGGACAAAATGGGTTGGGTTATCATCCTTATGTTTACCAAGGCCGCAAATGCCTTTGGATCCATATGGGCAAATTGTACAATTAAAATCACCCAACCAGATCAGAACCGACTCATCTTCTTTCTGGGTCTTAATAGTATTTATACTCTGAATAAGTATATCAGTCTGGCTTTCTAGGCTGTTAATTGGAATGTTATTATAAAAATTAATAAAGGTCAAAGATTTTACATGACCCCAGCTAATAACTAAAATCTGATAATAATCAGTAAATAGATATTTTACAACTTTTATATCCTGTGTCGTAGAGAGATAAATGGTCAGGCCTCCTTTATTTCTCCCCTGTGGGATAAATTGTGCAGGGGCATGAAAGGTCTGGTATCCTAATATATGAAGTTCGTCAACAGCCCACGTTTCCTGGAGGCAGATGACACTAAAGTTAGTCACAATGTCTAACCAGGGTTGATGCAATATTTTATTGAGAAGACCTGCAACATTCCATGAGATAATGTTGTGAGCAACCAATGACTTCCTCGTTAGGGGGTCATTGATGTTTTTATCTCTAGATGAGAGATTTAAAGTTGAAGAGGGACTGGGATCAATGAAAGAATCGGATGGGGGGGATAAGTTCCAAATGTAGTTTATCAGGGTTAATATAAATCTGATCATTGATTACCTCTTTAATTGAGATTCCCTGAGCACAGTGGTTATAGGCATCCAAGCCAAAGCTTCCAGTATTGGAATAGGAATTGGGAGCCACAGGAGACTGTTCATGGGAATAAACCTCCGAGGTCACTTCCATCTGTCAGTCCGGGTCATCTAGGTCTGTCAGTGCCTCGAAGCGATTTGTAGTAGGGACAGACCATAATGGATACTGAGGTATATTATGGGTATTTAACTGTTGATGAGAGTAGGGCCTGTCTGAAAGGGGTGGAGGAAGGAAATGGTCCATCCACTGGCTGGATGTGCTGGGATATTGGGACAGTGAGGGATATCTGGCGTTTCTAAGTGTTTTGACGGTGGGTTTGTTATTACAGGGGGTAAGGAGAGATTGGGGATAAAAGTAACTCAAAGCACGGGTTGATATTCCTTCCCTTCCTCTCTCGAAAAACCAATCCGCTATGTGAGTGGCTACTCTTGGGTCTTTGAAATTGGTAATTATAATATCACCCTCTATGTCCTTTGGCCTGCATCCCAGCCAGGACAACCTTCTCACATGTAGTATCTCACCATTGATACTGGAGGGCAAAGGTCTGTGCTTACTTAACCAATAGATTACTTTGTTTTTAAGTTCTGTGAACCCCTCTTTCTTACCCAATGCGAGTTTTGGTACTCCTGTCAGTATGACGGCATAGGGTGCCGCCTCAGGTGGTAAATCTATGCACACGTCCGTTCTTTTTACGGACTTATTCGGGGAAAGTGCCCTGGTGGTGTTAGTGGATTTACGTCCTAGGGTATTAGGTAAGGGTGATTGTTTCCCCTCTCCTGTAAAACCTAGTGCAGTTGTGGATTTAACCGGAAGATGTATATTGGGTTTGGGCAGTGATAGAGGATCCCTTGGGGTGATAATGGCGGGAGTTTTCTGAATTTCGGTGGTTTGAGGAGTTACTAGATCTTTCAGTAGTGTGGTATTCGAGGAGGATACTGCTACTAGAGTATCTAGTTGTTCGCTTAGCCTTTTAATTCTCTCAGAGAATGGGAGTAATAAAGATTTAACTAGGTGTTCAATCCTCTGGATTAAGCCATCATTCAAGTCAGGGACAGCAGATGGTTGATCGTTTTTAACTTGTATAGGGCTAGAGTGTAATCTTGGTGTTTTTGGTCGACTGCCTTTCATACCCTCACCCCCCCGCTTTCTCTTTACTATTGCCCCGGGTCTTGGTTTATTTTGGGGGTTGTTATTTTTATTACGTCTTGATTTTACTTTAGGTGGTATAATGGGTGAGGCCTCTACCAAGATGGAGTGTGTGGGAGGGTCCGAGTTGGTATTGATAATCACAGGTTCCATTGGGGTATCCGCTATCAATGGCTGGGTTTGTAAAAGCAGAGGAATACCTGGATCACTTATTTGATTGGAAGTATTGACCGTAGGTAGTGATTTAGGAGAGGGGATTGTTTGGATAAGGCCTAAAGATGAACGTTTATTGGGAAATGGGCCAAGAGACAAACGGCGCTCTGTGTCCGCTATTTGATGGTCTAGGCTCGAGACAGCTTTTGCCAAAAAATGATCTAGTGTACCTTTCCGTGGAGCTCCCAGTAATGGATTATTCATTTTAGTTGAATTATCAGGCGGATTGAGGGCCATTTTAACGCATGCGGCTAACGAAGTGGTAATGAATTACAAATTCTGCCGGCAAAGCAAATAGAAAAACTAACAGTCACAATTTGTAGTAAGAATAATATGGCAAGGATAGCAAAGTCTTACTAATGATATTGCAATCGGTCCTGCTTTCCAGAGCCAAGGGGGGAGGCCCGACCTGGCCTCCCTTGGCCCCTGACGGCCACAGACGGCCCGCCCTCTGCCCGGGCTCAGCCCGGCGCCGCCCGCGCGCGGTCCCGCGACACGGAGGTAGTGTCCGTTATTTAAACGCCTCCGGGCGCGGGAGATGGCTTCGCGCTGCTTCCGGGGTGGTAACAAGGAGGGAGCCTGGGTATTGTAGTCTCTTCCTCCCTCCGCACTGCGGCCGCGGGATTGCAAACGCGGCGGCGGGAGGGAGGGGGCGGCAGGAACAGCTGATGTGGCACCGCTCAGGGAACAGGTAACAAAGGAAGGTCCCGGCGGGAACAAACAGTGGTTGTGCTTCAGAGACACCCGCTCCACCGAGATAGTGTCCGTTATTTAAACGCCTCCGGGCGCGGGAGATGGCTTTGCGCTGCTTCCGGGGTGGTAACAAGGAGGGAGCCTGGGTATTGTAGTCTCTTCCTCCCTCCGCACTGCGGCCGCGGGCTTGCAAACGCGGCGGCGGGAGGGAGGGGGCGGCAGGAACAGCTGATGTGGAACCGCTCAGGGAACAGGTAACAAAGGAAGGTCCCGGCGGGAACAAACAGTGGTTGTGCTTCAGAGACACCCGCTCCACCGAGATAGTGTCCGTTATTTAAACGCCTCCGGGCGCGGGAGATGGCTTTGCGCTGCTTCCGGGGTGGTAACAAGGAGGGAGCCTGGGTATTGTAGTCTCTTCCTCCCTCCGCACTGCGGCCGCGGGATTGCAAACGCGGCGGCGGGAGGGAGGGGGCGGCAGGAACAGCTGATGTGGCACCGCTCAGGGAACAGGTACCAAAGGAAGGTCCCGGCGGGAACAAACAGTGGTTGTGCTTCAGAGACACCCGCTCCACCGAGATAGTGTCCGTTATTTAAACGCCTCCGGGCGCGGGAGATGGCTTTGCGCTGCTTCCGGGGTGGTAACAAGGAGGGAGCCTGGGTATTGTAGTCTCTTCCTCCCTTCGCACTGCGGCCGCGGGATTGCAAACGCGGCGGCGGGAGGGAGGGGGCGGCAGGAACAGCTGATGTGGCACCGCTCAGGGAACAGGTAACAAAGGAAGGTCCCGGCGGGAACAAACTGTGGTTGTGCTTCAGAGACAATGCAATAGGTCTCGCATTTATAAGAGTTTGAGCTATTGGCATTGTAAAATTACAATGCCTTTTATTTATGTTTTGGTTTTAAAACAAATAAAAGGCATTGTCATTTACAATGTCAGTAGCATAAACTTGCATAAAAGCAGTGTGTGGAGTGCAGCAGTGTGCGGCGTGCAGCAGTGTGCGGCGTGCAGCAGTGCGAGGCGTGCAGCAGTGTGCGGCGTGCAGCAGTGTGCGGCGTGCAGCACTGTGCGGCGTGCAGCACTGTGTGGCGTGCAGCAGTGAGCGGCATGCAGCAGTGTGCGGCATGCAGAAGTGTCGTGCAGCATGCAGCAGTGAGTAATGCAGCAGTGTGTGGCATGCAGCAGTGTGCGGCGTGCAGCAGTGTGTGCCGTGCAGCAGTATGCGGCATGCAGCAGTGTGCGGCGTGCAGCAGTGTGCGGCGTGCAGCAGTGTGCGGCGTGCAGCGGCGTGCAGCAGTGTGCGGCGTGCAGCAGTGTGCGGCGTGCAGCAGTGTGCGGCGTGCAGCAGTGTGCGGCGTGCAGCAGTGTGAGGCGTGCAGCAGTGTGAGGCGTGCAGCAGTGTGAGGCGTGCAGCAGTGTGAGGCGTGCAGCAGTGTGAGGCGTGCAGCAGTGTGTAATGCAGCAGTGTGTAATGCAGCAGTGTGTAGCGTGCGGTAGTGTGCGGCGTGCGGCAGTGTGCGGCATGCGGCAGTGTGCGGCGTGCGGCAGTGTGCGGCGTGCGGCAGTGTGTGGCGTGATTTGTAAACAACAAGAAAAGCGGACATCAAAGGAAGGGTGGGAGGGAACGAGCATATGGGGTGTGAGTTATAACGAAAGTTAATTGTTGTAAGAGGGGAGGCAGGAAGTGAGGCCGAGCGCGCGCTGGCGAAAGCAGTCTGCTGCTTTCAAGTCCGATGCCAGATGCCAGCTTCGCGCTTGAATGCCTCACATGCACTACTAAATCTCTCTGAATGCGTGAGGCGGCGCACGCGCAGGAAGTAGCTGGTGGCAAATGGAATGCGCATGGTTGTGCGCGTAACCGCCACCCGATCCGCCTGGGAAGCCTTTGGGAGCATTTTCTGAAGCCCCTACATAAGTCTCGCTGAGCGATCGCTTACGCGATAGCCAGACGAGACCTAAAACGACCTACAACAATGCATAACTTGTAGATGAAAGTCAAAATATACTGCCATGATCTCAACGTAGCGGATTACAGTCTTTGGTGAGTATATTAATCATATTAGTAACTTTATTGTAACTCTCAATTACCCATTCAGCACAAAAGATTCTCGGTAGCTCTGCTAAGGAAGACGGCACCACCAAGACAGCTGCTACATTAGACACATTAATGAAAGAACTAATGGAATCAGTCTTCAACGTGGTTGAACAGTCTTCAACAGATATGGTTAAAGAATTATAAAAAAAAAAAAACACAAGAGGAAATGATTGTTTTCCAACTGCAGCTGAATAGATCAGAAAGGGGATTAGAGGCCTTGAAGCTATGATGCTCAATGCCCCAGATTGGGTAAAAGACCTCTGAACCCCCAAAAACAGGTAATGGAACTGGAGGCTGTGTAACAATGTTCATCTGTACGGAATTCTAGAAACAGAGAAGGAAAATATGCTGTGTTTCTTTTTTACCTTCCATTCTGACCTTCTCAAAATGGAATTTTTCCCACCACTAAAACTCCAGAGGGCCCATTGTGTACATTCATTGCAAAACACCAAAAAGGACTCGCCGAGACCAATTACACTATGCTTCCTCAGGCACCAACAAGTGCGTTAGATTATCCAAACAGCAAAGCGTAATGACCCTTTCACCAACAAAGTTCACACAGTCTACACTGCGGTAGAATTCTCCAACAATACCATCTTCATAACGAAAAAGGTCTTGCTTTATGACCAAGACTGAATCATCATGATCTGAGGTACTAACTGCTGGACCTAGCCCTAATGGTTGTGACCATAAATGGCACTCCAAGGGAATTTGTAGACCCATATGAATTGGAAGCCTTTCGCAAAAATGTGGAACAAATTTCCATGCAGACCTTGACAACGCCCAGTCCAAATGCAAGACACTTGCGACCCTCCACCCCAGCATTATCTGCCCTAGAAGGCACATCCACTAATGCCCAGTTACAAAACACAGACAGCTCAACAAAAACAGTGTCCCAGGAGAAACCTCATCACGTGACACACAAATCGGGATCTCCCCTCGAACCCTGAATGCAATCTGATTCTCACCATACTCACCCCACAAGACCCAAAAAGGACTTCCCAGACCTCAAACAATGAAAAAACACAGGGTTCCCACAAGGCTGCCTAGAAAATAAGACCCACTCAGGTAAAGTTTGCACCCAAACCTCAAACACTGGCCTGTGTGTCCCTTCTTACTACCTCATCTACATCTCACCTGGTGTTCCCATCATTCTACCTCAGCCCTCATCCTCATCATTGATCGCTACTACTTTATCACAGACTTATAAGCATGTTCACATCAAAACCGGTATCCATCTGGTCCCTGAACTTTAATGGCATAACAAACTGTACATGTCTTAAGAAAATACTGAGCTACTTAGCATCCCAAAAAAACAACATTGCTCTTATGAACGAGATATATCTTTCACAAGTAGACTCTGTCAAGCTTAAAAGAGAATGAGTTGGATGTGTGGTATCATCCTCACGCTTGCAACATGAATCTGAATTAAATGTCTCTGGCTCCAAATCCCACAGGGAATGAAGTGTCACGATCCTTTTCCATAAATAACTTCCTGCTAAAGAACTGGCGAAATGGAGAGATCTCTATGGTAAATAAACAATTGCAAACATATCTTAGTAGAGCTGCTACTCCACAGTGGTCTCAGTGTATGCTACTAACAAAGCCAAATCTCCTTTCTTCTCAAGACTCAGAGTACTGAGTGAATTTGGCCCTGTCACCAGGTGCAAATATTTGGAGAACAGACCTTAGTACCGGATCACTTTCTTTATGGCTTAGGGCTGCCAGATCCCCAGAGTAACTTGGACAGAGGGGTCTCCTCACAGATTTACTACAAGACCATGCACTTATAGAACCCTGGAGAATCATGCATCCAACTAACCAGCAATACACCGTTCTACCTTGCCCATATGGTATCAAAACTCAAATTGACCACTTTTTGATGGACACATTTTAACCTGCTCCCTGCCATCATCGCATGCGCAATTGAAGTAAGTGGGATCTCTGACTAAGCACTTATCGCAATCGACTTGGACTTACAGCATAAGGATAAAAAGCTTGGGGATAAATACCCTCCATTATTAATTTCTAGAAGCAAATAAACAGTTACTACACCACTTTAAAGACTATCTGGCTTTCAATTAAAACCATGTGCTGTCTTCTCATATCTCCTGGGTGGGAGGTAAGGCATAATGCCAAGGTTTAATGATTAAAGACTCCTCTAACACATGCAAAAAGTTAAACAAACAGCAATCATTACAGTAGGTGGACTTTGAGCGCTTACAATGCTAATTCCACTCTTCACTCAATACATTTATACTCTAACAACTACTTTCCAAGAAGTACGAGCTTAACAGACTTCACCTCAAAGGCAGAGAAGCACTGCACCTTCTTCAAGGGAGACATTATGAACACAGAGAAAAAGCCAGAAGGCTTCTGGCATTACAACGTAAAGAGAAGCCCGCTCAATCATACCTGCTATTCGTACTTGTTGCAAAGAACTGCTGACCTATCTCTCCAGTATCGCAAAGGAATTTGTTTCATTTTATGTCTCCCTATACACAGCCTATTAAGATTTGATAGTGCCCACCCACGATCCTTAAGAGAGAATCTCCCAGTAGGTCAGTTCCTGAGGATACGCAGAAACTGCTCCAATATTCAGACATATAAAAAAGAGGCAGCCGTTCTCACAAACCAACTTAAACAGAAAATGTACCCTATCAAGATCATTGAACGAGCTAATAAAAGAGCACGCAATACTCCACGTGAGGCACTTTTAGAGATACATAGGAAAGAACAACCGGACCAACTAATATGTGTCACCACATATAACTCTTCGTCTAATGACTTAAAAAAGATAATAAATAAAAAATGGTCCATATTAACATCTAACAGACTATCTTTTGAAAAACCAATGTTCTCGTTTAAGAAAAATTCGAGTCTAAGAGATGCCTTGGTACACACAAATACTTTTACACCAAGACCCAATAATCAGATGACACTATGGGGAATGCCGTCAGTCACGGGACATTACCCTTGCGGATCATGCGTGGCTTGCCCGTTTACAGAACCTACAAAAAATTTGGAATTAGGCCTGCAGTCACCATGGGAACAAAGATCACACACCAATTGCAATTCTGAGTCAGTGATTTATACGATTAAATGCCTATGTGACATGATGTATATCGGGATGACCAGCCGCAAAGTGAAAGTTCGCATCAGCGAACATAGAAGTACCATACGTAGAGCAGTGACAGCCACTAGACTTACAGCACATTATCAAGATAAGAACCACAAAGACACAGAGATCAAATGGACCGTATTGGAAAAGATTACGAATACGGGTAACCAACAGAAAAAACTCTTCGAGCGAGAGCAATGATGGGTGTATCGTTTAAAGACCCATGAAAAGGGCCTTAACGATGGCATACCCTGGAATCAACTAAATAGATGAAATGGTCTGTCACGCGTCACTATCCCGGTTCTAATACCCTTAAAGTGACTATATACCATCTAGACACATAATAAGAACCTTAGAAACAATATCTGATTAGCAAGTCTGGGCATGACAATCTCCACTATAGAGGTCAACAAACAACTGTAATTGGGACCCGGTTATACGTAAACACCAAAAATAATTCAAAAATGCCGCCTAGTAAATCCTACATGGCATACAACTTATACGCGTTATGATTGGTTATGAGGTCTCCTTAATACTTCCATACCATAGGCAGTTTAGGATTCCAACCAGGCTACCAAACTATACGCGCCACCAAAGTTGTTACTTTTATTTTTTACATATAAAGAGTTCCTTCCGTACTCTAGTATCCCGTCCCAGTTGGGACCATAAATAATTGAGTCAGCACCAGCATTAAGGCTTCCTTTGAATATGAAATTGATTTAAATGTATCTGGTAAAAAAAATATGCATTTCCTCATCGCGGCATATCAGACGTAAAAACCACATTTCCCATGGATCCTTGTACCATTGGGACTACGTTTTGACGTCACCTATGACGGGTCTGTCAGAACCAATCCCGTGAGAGCATTACGTACACGGAAGTACAAATTACCCGATCCACGATACTACGGCGCGAAACGCCAGAGCTCGGGACCGATTAGGTTGAGTGGCGGGGCAGGACTCTTGACGAAGTAAGTGGGGAGAGCATGTTTACCGATCCAAGGTACGGATACACTGCATCTCTACCGAGATGTAAATCAGGATACCCATGATCACTTTGTTTTCATGCTGCCACTTCCAAATTTCCTCTTCTCCTTCTTTTCTTTACGTCCGGGGGACTCCGCTGACAGGGTCTGACTAAAGAGCTATCCATATTAGCCCTACGATCCCCTGAGATACGGAACTCCTCCGAAATTCGGGTAAGAACATATGCATGTGTGTGCTTTGCAAAACAATGATGCACGAGCACAATAATGATTTTAATTGTCACGCATGGTTCATATTACTATGTCGATATATAGATATGGTATGAGTGTTGTGTAAGAGCAGGACCTTGGAGAGATGTGTACATTGATAGTATTCACTAACTGGCATGAATAAACAGTTAGGATGCGAGCAAAATGGCCACCGCACAATACATCTGTCACGTTGATTAATTGTGTACAGATACAGTTATGAGTGGCACATGTTTGGACACACCACTATGTCATAGAATCACTCGACTATTTTTGGTGTTGTTCTCTGTCCTTAGCACGTTTATGGGACACATCACTTTGGAAAAGCCAAGAGAGAAATCTACAAGTACAAGTTGTTTGTTTTGTTGTCCAGGTTTGTTTTTTCTTACAGATGGAATACCACGCATGACGGATTAATCAATCAGTCGATCATACAAGGAGCAGCTACTCTGCCCTTGCCCCAAAAAATAGAATAGGGAATTTCCCTTCTATCATCCAGGGAGGCCACTTTTGCCCTGAAGAAAGTCCTAGACCTTTACGGCCACAATCGGACTGAAACATGTTGGCACTAGGGTCCTAGGACCATAATAATCCTATTGAGACCCCGTTTTTAGTAATTTTATTAACCCAGACAGACCCAATAATAAAGGGAAACTGGGGATCTGTCTGAGGTTTTTTATTATCTAGCCACCCTTGGTCTATAATATCTTCAAAGAGCTCCCAACATTGTGGTTGAGCCCACCCCAACTTTTAGGCGTCGGAGTGACCCAATGATGAAGCATGACACCACTAGGGTGTGTGAGGGTACCTAAACTAAAAGGAATTGCTTCCTTGCTCACCTAATGGTGAAGTTAAAATTCTCCCTCACCAGACACTTCACATCATTCCACTAACGTGCTTTGAAACCGACCACTGGATGGCCAGTTGGAGTAAAACTATTTGTGTAATTCCCTATACACATCCAAAGCTCGACCCGATGTTACTCGAGAGGAGAGTTTCATGTCTGCAATACATCTTGCCGGACTGCTGGCTCAATAAGCGACTGACGAGGAAATCACAGACGTTGTACAATCAACGTCTATCAGAAAACAACCAGGGGACGATGGATTCTCTTTGAACTTTTATAACATAACAGCTCCTGTTTCAATCCCTCAACTAGGAAAGGTCTTTAGGGATGCAATGGTACTAAAAGGCCTTCCCACTGACTTCAACATGGCACTGATTTCCCTAATTCCCAAGTGAGTGAAGGATCACTTGGTGTGCAGTAGTTACCAAACCATATCCCTCATAAACAGAGATGTAAAAACTGTGGCTAAGGTCCTAGCTTTGAATCTGAAAAAGGTTATCCTAGCGCTAATCAACAAAAATCTGTTGGGTTTTAGACCAGTCTGTTGCTCTCAAAATCTATGCACTCTTATGCACCTCCCATTGAAATACCGGAATCACATGGACAAAAATCACTCTGGGAAGTTTTAAGACACCCACAACACACCCACCACTTTTCATTGGTTACTTCACCCGCCTTTACAATAGCCATCGTTTTTGTTCGTGGATAGAGTACATTTGTCCCGCCTTGTGGCTGTTTTGTTACCACCTTGGCGACAGCCCCTGCTGCATGGATCCTTTCGATATGGGCCATATGTTTTGGTACTCGCACTACTTTTTCTTTTGCCTCGGCTTGTTTTGTAATTTCCTGTCGTGTTGTACTTTGCGCACATTGTCCTGGTTCAGTCTGCTTCCACCTCCTCCCAAGGTCAGTATTCACTTTATTGCCGACCCCCTCCCGTTGTCCTGGTTGCCTTTCTTCCCACCCCTCCAGTTGTCCTATTCCCTTTGCTCCCACCCCAGTTGTCAGTCTGGTCTTTTTTTCTGCCCCCCTACCGTTGTCCATATTCTCTTTGCTCCCACCCCTCCCCTGTTGTCTTTCTTCCCACCACACTTTGTTGCCTTTCTTCATGCCCCCCCGCCCATTCTCACCAGTGACCTGCACAGCGGTAACTGCCTGGCGAGCGAGGTTTGTTTCTATTCTATTTTCCCTTATTGCACAAATGCGTGAATTGATTCGCCAAGGTGCTACCAGGGGGTGGGTATGAGGAGGGAGGGGGTGATTCCCGCAGGCCTGCCGGTGGTTGCTCCTTACCTGGGCAGAAGAGCACACAATCGTGTGGCGGTCTGTGGGTGCACATTTTAATATCCAACCTGCTGCTTCCTTTATTCCTCCAGTGTTAACAGACCATCGCATGTACAGGCTTTCATATTCATGAATTTGTATTTCTTTTGTGTAGAGGCATATACAACTGACTTTATAACCAATGCACTTTAGAGATTTTTGCATTTTCCTTACATTTAAATTCTTAAATTTTAAAATTCTGACCGTATTTGCCGATGTCTACTTTCAGCAGAATTGTTCTATATAGTTTCAGCAGCACATCTCAGTGAACCAGAGTTCAGAGAACGTCCGGAATGTGAACATTCGGCTTCTAGTGCCCTGTGGGCCACAGTTCACAGAATTCCTCATGGAGAAACCCTCCGCTTCTAGTGTCAAGGAGCTTATAAATTTACAGGCTCGGAGATTGCCCCTGGTAGAGTTAATATCATTTTTGTGCTATGGCAGCTGTTCTAAAACATAATGCAATGCACCTCATCCTTGGAAATAGACCTACAGAAAGGTGCGTTTTATAAAGAAACAACCTGCTGCCTGCTTGTTAGTGATTGAAACCATCTCTGATGGGGAACTCGGGCTGGTATCACAGAACGCTCTTCTAACCCGAACTTCAAAGTTCGTGTTTGCTTACTTATGCCTTGCGATTGACATCTTTGCTCTCTCCGTTTCTCTCTCTCTGAACCACCACGGACTGCCCGATTTTCTCTCGTAGAAGCCAGTTAGTCTGTCCTTTTAACCTATACTTGCCAGTTCATCTACAGAAGGCTTGACCCTGGCTTGACCAAAAACATTCGACTAAATGCAGCTATTATTTTTCTGTCTTGGGGAATAGCTATTGGCTATTGATGAGGCAATGTGCCTATGCTCTTAGAAATGGTTCTCTTGATTTCCGTTTGCTTTGTTTGGCATTCTAGAATCCCGATGCTTTCTTTTGTGGTAGGTTTTCTTTCAGTTACTTTGGTTAAGTAACATCTAATGCAAAGAACATGTATTTTCACTGTTGCAACTGGATTCTGAATTCCCACACTTATTGTTTAGCAAACAATACCTCCTTTCATTCTAGCATTTCTTTACATTTTATGTCAGAGCATACTTATTAGACTATGTGATGCAACACCTTCTGTTTAAATATGCTTTACTCCGGTTATGCTTCAATCCCCACTTACACCCTTTATGTTGCTTCTCCCCATGTGTGTCCTCTATGTTACTACCACCTAAACAAAATGCTTTTATGCTACGTTTTTTTTAATTTACCATTCCAACTCAGATCGGTATATAATTTTTAAAAAAAGCAAAGCGATTGCAAGACATATTGGCTTTGCCAATGCTTGTTTTAATTACAGCTGGAATCGGCATCCGTCCAAAATCTTTAGAGATGACAAATGGTTATAAGTCATGATGCACATGGCACTAAAACTTGTTCTAAAAACTACTGAATAACCAAGTCTCTGTCTTTATGGAACTTACCACACAGCTTAATGTCAGATGGTTTAGATAACCCCTTTTTTTTTTTTTAGGTCTTGCTGAGTCAGCGCGCATGCGCTGCTCATAGAGACTTTAGTAGGTGAGTTTTGAAAGTGCTGCTGGCTGGCGACAAGCTTGCGTTCACGCGTGAACCGCCAGCCTTAATTTATGCACGTGAAAGCATTTGGGTTCACAGCCATGTGATAAAAGTCGGCACTGATTACCATTCGTAGAGGAGGTAGTTGTAACTGTATATATCGCGTCACACGCCGACAGTCTACTACACGTACCCGTTCGGGGTATTCCATCACGCAGTCTGTACACATTTCACCTGGTCCTCACTTCGGAGTTCCTGCTCTAAATATTATCATTATTATATGGGGTAGTTTAGCGGAAATGCAAGCGATAAGAAGGAATTCCTCTTTCACTATTCCGAATCAGTCACAAATTTGGGTTCCGCCTTTCAAGGTGCACAGCGGGCACCATCTTGGAACGGATAGCAGCCGGCACCACTGAACGTATCCCTTAGGAATTCAAAATATTATAAACTATAGCTTGTTAATTAATTATGTCATTGACTCTTTTTTATGTAACAGGGCATGTGGGTCAACAGATATTTCCTGTATTACCTTGTTGAAAGATATTTATTTTCCTGCCGCATAACGTCCCGAATTTAAAACGGTGTGAGGGCAATATGGTAGTCACGCGCCTTTCTAATTCAAGGCAGACCCGAGTTAGTTATTTGCTCAAGTAAGTTCCATTTTTCCTTTCATCAACTTTCGAACGTTTTATGGTCTCCTAACTCTCTGAAAGAAAACTAGAAGGCATACTACAATCATGTGCCCTGAAGAAGACGGTTCTGACAGGTGGCCATAATGCTTGGATTACCTTCTGGCAGGGCTTTAAGTGGGATGAAAAAACTGGGGGGCGGGGGGGGGGGGAGGGGTTGTCTCTCAAAGGTGCGTGGCCAATGTAATTAAGGGCGTGGCTTTAAAAAAACATAAGCTAGAAATCTGTGCTTAGCATAGTGTGCCGCCAGACTTGTATTTTGCTGTTCCAGTCATTGCATCCAGATATATGATACAAGAAGTAACATCATACCTACAACAAGTCAGGACTATTGGCTTTGTCAATGATTGCGCCTACCTGGCATTGCTTGCAGTGCACGCGCACCGCGCTTGTTTTGACTTTGTGGTCTGTTCTCTTAGTAACAGGCATGTGGTCCAGTCCTATCAGAAATGACATGGAAACTGTCTTTTTGGCGATGGACACGGTGGTGTAAGAAGCGGTAGGTAGTGCGTGTCAATGCGAGGTACTTTGCCATGATTTCACCCTCATCTTTTTTTTTTTTTTGGTATGCGACATTACGGGGATTTACTTTTCTAAATACAGGCTGGCTTAGGACCGGGAAGAGGATACAGCGTGTACACATAACACTGCAGCAAGCATGGTGAAACCCCATGAACAATTCCAGAAATTTTGCTCAAGTCTGCCAGCCTCCACCTTTGACTGGTTGGCTCCCTCTATCATCGAGCAACGAGCCAACTCAAATAAGGAGGGCTGGAAGCTTGCCTCTTAGGTAGCTTCAGTGAGCAGGTTTGGTTTCAAACCCGTCCCTTGTCCTGCGCCAACTCAGCTTTGATCCTCGGCGCACTGTGATTATCGCGGTTGAAGGAGGCAAGCCTTTCATTTGCTTGCTTTTAATTAACAGAAATGTGGCTGGAGTGATAGCTGCTAGCTGCTTTTTAGGTCGAGCCTAGAGCAGCGCATGCGCTGCTGCTCGACTTTTAGTAAGGGGCTTTTCAAAGTGCTACACTGTGGCCTAGAGCTTGCGTGCATGTGCGCAGGCACACGCTTACGAGCAGAAGCGCCATCTGGCTTTCCTCTCTCGTCATGGGTCATCAGCTTTCAAGATAAGAGAGCTTTCTTTCACATTCCTGAAGTCGATAGCTTCCTTGTTGCTCTTTGTTACTACAACTGTCCACAAGGTGGTGGTGTTCCCACATTGTATATGGAAGCTACTTAATATAGACATCATTGAAGTTAATACGCATAGTGTTGCTTCCTGGCCAGTATTGTATAGATACGGCTGGTGTTTGTAGGTCACAACCGTTTTAAAAAACAAGCATTGGCATAGCCAATAGGTCTCGCTTTCAAGACCTTATAAGTATTTAGTTATGCAACTGTTGCATGGCTAAACACTTATAAGGTCCCAAAGGCGAGACCTATTGGCTATGCCAATGCTTGTCTTACATTATGATCATTTCCCCTGGGGTAACCAAAAAGACTAAAGATGGACATAGTAGGCTAATGCATTTTCTGTTCTGTTCTTGCCATTTATATTATTTGTGACTATCGCAACGTTACTAGTAGTGATCACCTCTATTGTATCCATACCTTCCCTTAGTGTTTAATGAGACAACTTTTTGTTAATCTTCCTTTAAGTGGTATATTGGATCCTCTGTTATTTGGTTTATGTCACAGGATTGATAGACCAAAGCGTGCACTATATGTGATAGATACATGGCAACTGATGCAAGTGTACCACTACTTGTCTACATATGTTTCTTGCTAAAATCTAATAAAGAGACTACCAAAAAAGAAAAAGAAATCCATAATCATGGCAGCATTTTTCAGTTCAGTTTACCCATTTGTCATTACCCTAATCCAGGATGATAAATGGTTTCGATTTTGGCAATATCAATGGGTGAGCATTTCAGTTTTGGAGGAGTTTAAATGTATTCTTTAGTATCCAAAGTTGTACTGCCACTAGGTATTCACCAACTTCCTACGTCTTAACACAAGCAGTGATCTGTCCAGATTATTTGAATGCTGTCAGCATAGTGTTAGCAGGTAAGCTTAAAGGAATGCAGGCGATCAGAAAGAGGAAATAGTTACATGCTGAGCAAAAGAGGGTGATTGGCAGTCGAAACATGAAGAGTTGAATGGAAATAGTGCAACAATTTCAAACTTTTCCTAAGATTAAGTTGACGCTGTGCTACGGATTCCTGTGTCATATAGTCTTTTGGGGTAGTAGCTGGTTGTCTATTGTGATAAAATTACAGTTTGAGTAAGTGTGGAGCAGCAACTCCATTGGTGTCAACTGAGATCCTGAGGTCATCCCAGATGGAGATTGATGATGATTCCATGCTTCTTCCAGGTCTAAATCCAGTCTGTATTACAGTAGTTTGTGATATTTGGTGACGTTTAAGGGGAGATCACCATCCTTTTGATGAGGTTACCTAGGAATTGGTACTCTGGTTACTGGTCTCTTATTTGCCAGGTCAGTCTGGAAACCCTGCTTCTTCAGAATCGACTTGATGTAAGATGTTTCCAGTTTACTAAGGAATTTTCCCGGTTGATAGGTAGCACTCTTGCCGGTATGGCTGCAGAGAATCGTAAGAGGTGGCTTTGAATAAGATTTTTTGGGGCAGGTCCTGCTCTGGGGCTTGCCATGTATACATCTTTGATTAGATTTTAAAAAAACACGGTTTAGGATGTGTTGTGGAAGTAGCTTACTTGGGTGGCTTTGGCAGGGGGGATATGTTGTTTGTTTTTTAAGTGAAAGTGAGCCTCAACCTTATCAATTTTTTCAATTAGATTTTTCACTGGGCCTCCACACAGTTCTTCAGAGTGTTTTATGCAGGCTTGTTTATAGAATTCAGCAACTATTTTGAAGACCACTCTGGTTCAGCAAGTAGTATCAGAGATGTGTTGAGTAGCATCAGAGATGTGTTGAGAGTAGTGAAATCTCTTTCTGATGGAGGATTTGTGGATTCTGAACGGTCTTTAACACTAGCTTTTATCAAAGAGGTTGTGCCCTTCTCTCCAAAGTTTCAGTCCAAAGTTTCAGTAGTCTGGCGTTTTCCATCCAAGTTGAATCAACCCACATTTCATCTGTCTGTCCACAACTGAATTCTATTTAGAGGGACCACTAAGGTGAAAGTCACTGTAAACATTTGGTGGCACCACTTTATAGAT
This sequence comes from Triturus cristatus, assembly GCF_964204655.1. Lineage (NCBI taxonomy): Eukaryota > Metazoa > Chordata > Amphibia > Caudata > Salamandridae > Triturus > Triturus cristatus. The sequence continues at coordinate 231,554,628 of NC_140581.1, forward strand.
ATTACAGGGTCAAAGAGAAGCAAAATACTGATTTCCATAGTCTAGTACTGATTTCCATAGTCTAGTAAATATATTTGTGTTAATGTTTGTACATAATAGTATTGCTGTGAGGTTGTTAAGATTTAAATGAATGAAGCAATGGCTGTTTCTTTTGGTAGGGTTGTTTTATATGACTGAGGTCAATCCTCTTGGGGTAAATACAGCATCAAGTGTGTAGCTTGCTGAGTGGGTTGCCTCATTGACCACTAATGGAAGGCAAGTGCTTGAAGATTAGGGAGTAGTATGAGGATCTCAAAAGTAGGAAAGCAAACTACCATCCTACAAAAACAGAAAATTCTTTAATGATCCAGCACAATTTACTGTTCCAATAATATTGTACCTCTCTGCAGCCTTAGACACTTTCTCTTCCTGAGGCCTCGCCGTATAAACAAATGCCTCCCACACAGCAAATAAATGGAACACACTTTGCGCTTTAAATCATTAGTAGTAAAAAAAACAAAAAAAAAACAATCACTTTGTAAAGCATTTTGCCCATACTTATGGAACATCTCCATTACACGTATATAATTCAAGATAAAAATAAAACCACTCTTTAGCGTACTCGATTTCCTATGGAGTCACACTCCACTGATGGACAGACAAAGCAGATATGTAGCTCACAATCTATCAAAAGAAAAAATATCCATCATGTTCTACCATCATAAGCAACAGCACACAAAGACATTTCTATTGCATGACTTTGTATTTTTAAACTCCTCCCAGCACCCATGAATATGAACCTCGGCATCCACCTGGTTAAAAAACATTTAACTTGTGCTTTTAACCATGATATAGATGCTCTATCTAAATTTAAATAATCAGCGAGATATCCATAGTCAATTTTAATCACCCCACACCAATCTTTCAATTCTGTTGCTGGTACTCATTAATATTCTAGAACTCATTAGGCAAGCAAAATAGATCTCCGGCAAAGAGCCTCCTCGCGGGTTTTAGCAGCGCCAGCTCATCAAGGGGCAAGGCCCAACTATGATGCATGCCACCCTTGAGTGGGTGAGGGCTTGGGCTCCAATGAGCAGCTCCTAGTGACTGACTGGGTTCTAGGTATTTAATATACTACCATGAACCAATATTAGAATGAAACATTTTGCGATGTCAGTGGCAGGGTAAGAAAGAAGGGGGAAGCTTTAAGAGCGAGCAGCAACAGAAAAAGAGAACTTGAAGACCGATTATTGAAATGGCCATGAAAGTATTCTGGAAGCCTAAGACACTGCAAAAGAACAGAGTTTGAGTGGGAATTTTTGCAGGAGTTGGGGAGCTAGAGCACTGAATGTTCAGAATAGGCATATGAAGATGCGATGGCCAGGGAGGTTAAATAGTTATAACGTCAGAAGTCGCTGCACATAGAGTTGGAAACATGCAGTTCGTCTAGGTGGTTTAGACCCACGGGTGGCCAGTTGGTAGTGGTACCTTGAGCCTCAGAAAACATTCAGATGGCGCATAACCTGGGGGGAGATAACTCACAGTAAAGGTTGGGACTTTGTTGTAGTTTTAAATTGAGGCAGTAGATGGTCTTGTATAGATCACATTTTGCCACTGGGTTACAACTGGTTTGAAAAGGGCCAAGCGGAGGGGGTCGGAAGGGGTGAAGCAGTGCAGGTAAGGAGTTTAGTTTGAGTTCCGGGTTTCAGGAGACAAATCTGACATGGACTGCTAGGAAGGCATTTAGTACATCCAACCCATATGCACCTAGTACACCACCAAAACACATAACATATTTACGTTAGGGGTAAAAAAATACCCATCATTACATATCACAGTTAAGGTGATGATTTCTTCATATAAAGTGAAGAGTCAAAGCTACCAATTAAAATAGGTTTCTACATGGAAGTGAATCTCATCCACTTTTCCAGATTACGTCTCCAAGGGAGGAGTCACCCCAAAACTAAAAAAAAATAAGAACAAATGAGGCACATTGACTACCCAATAGCCTTTCATTAATGTTCTACTTACAATCTTATCAGGATCCCCATTTTCATTCACCGAGGGCTGATCCTAGTAGTAATGAATACCAGGACTGACAAAGAGGGGAGATAGATTATACTTCAAGCTTTCTGGAGGGCACACCTTTAATGTCAGCTTTGGTATGACCCCAACGCTGGGAAAGAGTACTTCCTTCTGGTATTTAGCTGGACTAGTTGTAGGCAATATAAATTTCACAGGCGATTTTAATTCAGTATAGGTACTTCATATGGAGGACAGGAGGTTGGTCCAGGACCCTCTCGTAGCAGCTGAAAGTCTGCATAGGATTTAAGATAAAGAGATGTCTTGAAAGAACTCTATCCTGGAGACAAGAACTATACTTTCTACTCCAATGTCCACCACACTTACCATCAGATAGCCCTGATACGATTGGCAATCTCCTGATACCGACTGCTCAGAATGCAACAACAATTCCAATGGACACGTCAGACCATGCACATGTTTTGGTAGAAATTAACCTCTTAAATACAGAAGGCTAAAATGAACTCTAAAATTCTCGCTGGTAGGCTGGATAAACTCCTGCCATACCTAATATAGGCTGATCGATCTGATATTCTAGCATCCAGAGCGACAAATGATAAAATCAGGCGGACGGGGCACGTGGTTGAGAAGGCCTAGAGCTATAAAATTACAGCATTCTTAGTGTCATTGGACAAGGAGAAGTCCTTTGACCTGGTGAAGTAGACATTCTTATGTCTGTTCTTGGAGAAAAAGGGGTTTGGATAGCAATGCATAGCGATGATGATGGCACCATATAGTTGCCGCATAAATCTGTAAAAAGGAACCCATTAGGGATGTCCTTTGTCCCCATTTTAAATGCAAATTGGAACTCAGCGCACATACTCAACTTGGAGTGAATGAGCCTTCTTCGAACTCGCTGTTAGGTGGGCTGATTAACACCCGTTCCTTATGTAAGCATGCCCAAAACGTTCATGATATGGTCTTGGAGTCCCACCTAGACTATCTTTTCATCACAGAAACGTGGCTTAAAGAGTAGTGCAATCAGGACATTGTGCAGACCCTCCCCCGCGATATATAATACATAGACAGGACACAACTGAATCTCGTGGAGGAGGACTTGCTATTATCTATCGTAATATATTCAAATGTTCCACATTTAATCTGCCTGATCTTAAAGGGGTGGAAAGCCTTGGCTTTTGCTTCAAGCTTGAAAGCTCAGCCTCCTTTGCTGGAGGACTGATGTATCACCCATCAGGTCCCAATTCGCTTTTCCTAGAAACTTTGGGGGATACCTTAGCCCCCCTAATCCTTAGATATTCAAATGTTACCCTATATGGGGACCTTAATCTCCATTTGGAGTGTAAGGATGAACTTGGAGTGAGAAACTTTCTGGATAACCTTGAAACTCTAGGACTTGGCAGTTGGTGTGTTCCCCCACACATTGTGCATGACATATCCTAGATGGGATTTGTTGGAACCTTATCACTCTGTCAACGCCCCGGTTCTTCAACCATGGTCAGATCACGGGTTTATTCAATTTAGGATTAAACGGCTGCGTGTAAACATTTCATCTGGCTCTTCCACTGGTGCTCCCAGGATTGTCCCTAAATGGAATAAAATGTTAAACAATCTGGACCTAAATAATTGTGCTTTAGCTCTCAGACCCTCTTTATCAACTGATACCACGATAGACACTCAACGTTTCAACTCCTGGATGACTACGCTCAGTAATACAATGCCCCTCCCTATTCTTTTGGAAAAGAAACCTGCTAATAAAGTGTCAGCCCCTTAGTACACACAAACGCTGGGAGATTTACATCTTACCTGCAAACAATTAGACCGAAGATGGCGAAGAGCATATAAATCGGAGGAACTAACCCAGTTCAGAATAGCTCTTAAAGCCCATCACCAACAAATCAAATTAGAAAAAAAGCCTATTATACTAATCTACTACTGACCGTAGGATCAGACCGAAAAAACATTTTTAAATTGTGAAATCTTTCAGCATGTGGCCGACCACCCTTGGAAGCCCACCTACCCCCTCAGACCACGCCAAAATCCTCGGCATCGTGCTCGACTTGGCACTCACCATGAACCGACAGGTCAATGCCGTCACCTCCAGCTGCTTCAACACCCTCCACAAGACCTTCAAATGGATCCCCGCTGAGTCAAGGAAGACAGTCACCCACGCACTCCTCACCAGCAGACTGGACTATGGAAACGCACTATACTCCGGCATCAACAAGTCCCTACTCAGCAAACTCCAGACAATACAGAACAGCACCACTAGACTTGTCCTTGGCATCCCCCGGCACGAACACATCAGCCAACACCTACGAAGACTCCACTGGCTCCCCGTGAAGAAAAGAGTCACCTTCAAGATCGTCACTCACGCCTACAAATGCCTACACAACAAAAGACCCAAATCCCTCGAACACAGAATCAACTTCCACGAACCCAAAAGAAACCTCCAATCGTCCAACCTCGCACTGGCCGAAACCCCGCGCACCCACAGAGCCAGAGGAGGCGGAAGATTCTTCTCTCACATTGCAGCCAAGACCTGGAACGAGCTACCGGCAGACATCAGATGCGCCCCCTCCCTGAACATCTTCACGAATTCAACCCTCAATACCTGGCTCTTCGTTTAGACAGATCTGCGGATCCCCACATCGCCCCCTCAGCGCACGGGTGAGTAGTGCGCTTCCAATTCCTCTGATTGATTGACTCATTCTAAAATACTAGAAAATTAGGTCCCTCCCTCGCAGACACTCTGTAATAAAAAATACAAACGGATTTCTATATGGTACCTGCTCCTTCTATAGACTTAATACCAGATTTCCCTAACATTGGACCTAGTCTCCAGACCTTTCACAGTATCAGTCTATACCAGTCACACCAAGCCATTCTTTCATGCAAGTCTGGATCCCCCTTTGATGCATGCAACCCAGACGTACTGCATTCCATCATTTATATCATCAACCCCATTATCAATAATATAATTAACTCCTCACTTTTATCTGCTGAAGTACCTGCTGACTGGAAAATTGCTGCAGTCAAACCCCTCGAAAAAAGACAAAATTTCCTATCGCACCACTCTTTCTAACCTCCGGCCCATTTCCTGACTGCCTAGCCTATGTAAAATCACTGAAAAACTAGTCAATCAACTAACCACCTTTTTAGAACAGGCTAACATTTTGCATCCGTGCCAGTCAGGTTTTCGGCCTAACCGCTCCACAGAATGCGCATTATTAGGAATTACTAAGACCCTTAAATTTGCTTTAGACTCTGGGGAAAAAAGCAGTGCTGATTTCATTAGACCATTCAGCATCATTTGCCATCCTCTCCCATGACATTCTATTGCACAGTATGAAAACGTGTGGTATTTCTCATCTGGCCCTTGCCTGGCTGAAATCCTTTCTTTCCGACCATAGGCAAGTAGTTTCTCTTGGACACTACTGGTCAACTGAAAAAGCAGATACTTCTGGTATCCCGCAGGGATCCTCCCTAAGCCTGGTGCGGTTTAATATAAAAATACATATAATATATATATATATATATATACACACACACACACATATATATACATATCCACATACACACACACATATATATATATATATATATACACACACATACATATATATATATACACACACATACATCAACTTAGAAGATCAGTTTAAGTTATGTCTCACAGAACTCATCCGCTGATGCAACTTAGTAATCTTAAATGTAATACTCAAACAAGCATTTGCAATGCAATAGGTCTCGCAGTTACCCAAGTTTAAGCTAATGGCATTGTAAAGGACAATGCCTTTTATTTATATTTTTAAAACAAAAACAAAAATAAAAGGACATTTTTATTTGCAATGTCAATAGCTCAAACTCGCATAAATGCGAGACCTATTGCATTGCAAATGCTTATTATGTTTGTAAATATTATAATTGAAATTGGAAGTGTCGTTATGCCATTCATGTGAACAAGGCCGTTTTGTAGCCATAACGCGTCATCTGTTATTTGATGTGAATAAACACACGTAGCAATATTGCCAGAGTGAGCGGCGTTCTTTAAACCTTTTTTGGTTTGGAATATTGGGCTGGCATGTCACTTCACCTTGGTGCTATAGCCCCTTTTTTACTCCTAACTTCCCTTTACCTCTACTCACCCCTAAACCCTAAATGTATTCTTACCTCACGTTACCTCTATCCTTCTCCTTAGCCCTAAAATTACTCTTACATCGCTTTACCTAATTATGTTATTCAAAAAACATACTTACCTGCGTGGTAAAGAACAGCGTGGTGAAGGATGTGTTGTAAAGGTAAAAACAATACTTTGCACTTACATGCATGGTAAAGGTAATACGTGGAAAGACTGCGTTGCGAAGGCCGTTTCCCTTCTGAAAGCACCCGATAGTAACTCTCTCCAGCTGCGGTTTCTCTCGCTGATCTGTTTAAATCTTTAATTAGCTTCATGACTATAACTTTTAATGATTTTGATGGAAAACTTTTTAAATGTTTCCATCCTCTCATCCCCATTTTCTCATCTATCTTTTACATCCAGATGTAGTGTTCTAGTTTATGCGAAGTGGTACGCCCGCCTTGTTGATAGGACAGTTTTATACAAATACTTAAAATGCAATGAATACATAAATGAGTGACTATTGTTCCCGTGACCCAGCTATAACACGACTGCAAGGTGGGGACAGCTGATTGATTACTGATTGAGAGGTTGTATGGGAGGGGGAAACAGAGGTCAGAGAACAATAGATGAAGGGAGGGTTCCAACAAGAGATGAGATTAAGAGCACGTTGTTATCAAGGGAAAGCGCAGAAAGAAAGGCAGGAACAGGGAGGAAACAAAAGAATAATAAAAAGGAAAAGGCAGCTGAGAAAGGAGAGCGAGAGAATCGACGAGAAGGAGGGGGGGGGGAAGGGGGGGACACCAAATAGTAGGAACGACCCTGCATCATCGAGCAAAAGAGCGGGGATGAATGTGAGTGACGGAGAAATGGGGACGAGACAGACAGAGGGAGATAAGTTAAGAAAAGAGATGGGGAAAAAGGCAATAAATGAAGGAAGAATGACCTTGCTAGGGGAGATCAGAAAAAAAAAATGAACAATGAGAAAGGAAAAGTCACAGAGAGAGGGAAGTGGAGTACATGAAGGTCAAAGAGGTTTCTCTCAATCAGAGTTCAGAGTGAGCCTTTGAACTATCACTCTACAGCCGGCATTTGCAGTTCCACAGATCTGTCCCTTAAGACTGAACCGAGGCTGCCTGCCACATAAAGGACCTCTTTTGTCAGACACTCAGCTTATCAACTCAGGATTTCAAACAGGTGGAAGGTGCTGGACTCCCCTTACAGCTCATGTCAGATCCTTCTGAAATAGCCTGCAATATCCTCGTCTGCCCACCCTGCAAAAGAAGGAACATATAACTGTTCCTTGGAATCAAATGTGCTGCCCCTTGTGTCATTTTAGGCTCCCAGAAACTCACGCCACCTGCGTGATGCCCATTAGGCACTGTATACAAATCACATCATGAAGGCACGTTGGACTTTACGGCTGGGAGGACTAGTAGGGTTGCTGAGACTTTCCACTCCCTGCCTCCTCATACTAGAATGACTCTCTATGGTTTCCAGGTGTACACTGGTTGACTGGGGCTGACGGACAACGGCAGATGGGCAGGAAATGCTAAGGTGCAGCATGAATATCTGTAAACATGCAGGTCAAGAAGCCAAGTCAACAAAAAGAAAAAGGAGCAAAGGGGTAGCTATAGTCAATATCTCATGGCTAACCAGTATCAGGTCCCAGAAACCACTAAAATTACATTTAGGACCTTTCATTCAAAGATGGGTTGCTATTGAGAGATGTGCGCAGCAACCCAAAGCCAACAATAACGAGAGAAGCTTTCGTTTGTGATTGCCTCTGACATAGTTGACAACATCTTATGATCGATGTCTGTCAATTGCTCCAGGCTTTTTTTTAGTGAGTAAAAACCCATGAAAGAAAATGGAATTGCTTCGCAGTGCCAATTATCGCTCGAGTGCCACCATCAGATGTCCGTGCAACATACTTTTGAAACATCAGGAAAGGGGCTGTCTAATGATATCAACAGGCCTGGGCCCTTGCCACAAAACTTAGAATAAGCAGACAGCTTACTGAAACCATATAAAAATGAACTTTTCTGATGCCTAGCTGCACGAATTGCTCTAATATCCAGGCAATTAAATAGTCATTGATACAGTTCTTACCAAATGGTACCAAGATCGCTACATGAAGGGCTAGTACAGTGAATTTGGCATTCAATCTGCTTTCGTTGTACAAGGTGGATGGAACCAAGCATTTGAGACATGAACAGCACAGAGGGACTTAAGACCGTCCAGGTCAGCTTGTAAGGAGGAAAACAAGAAAATGTTCACACTGGAACATAAAAACGCAACGTGTGCTACATACAAACAAGAAAATACCAGACAGGTCTGTGGTTGTGACCTACCAGATTACATCATCGTGTTCGAAGCCTATTCAGAAATGTTGCGCAGGAGTTGTGCTAATGCGCCGTACGTGTGCCCATCTGCTGTCCCTCGAGCCGCCCTTGAGCCCTACACGGTACTCGTGCACAAGTCCTGTTCCAGAGACAGAGAGGGAGGGAGCGAGCGAGCGAGCAATTGTGCTAACGTGCCGTACGCGTGCACATCTGCTGTGCCTCGAGCCACCCTCGAGCGCCGCGGTACTCGTGCACATATCTGTCCCCCTTCGGACTTAAAACCCACAACAATAGGTCTCGCCAAGGTGAGCAGCGCATGCGCTGCGTCGCTAGGCGAGACCTAAAAAACAGAGATCATGTTAGTAGGAACGTCCAATCTATTCAATCCCAGCTTATGATGGCCTAAAGACACTCCACCCCCACCTAATACTGTAGATGTGGTTAAGAATCTAGGAGTAAGGGGGCGCTAGAGGGCGCACAGCAAGATGGCCGCACCCTAGTGAGGCTCTGCCCAGCTGATCACTCACCCCACAAATATCCCCCCAAAATAGCTGCATCTGAGTGCTGAAACTGCGATCTGCTGTATAGTGCTCCTCTGCTTACACTAGCGGCTGATTGGATCTCTGGAGGCTGCCGCAACGTCCTTATTTCAGGCGAGACTGGACCCAGCGGTGTTTCTGCAAAATGGCGGCGGCTGTGAGGCTTTGATGTCGGAGCTCGCACGCTGACGCTCGCAACATAGGAGGACAGAGGTGACCAGTCTGCAGGTCTGAGTGCCGGAGGGGTGTGTAACGGACTGCCTGGGCGCTGCCGGTGCTGTGCGGTCCCTGGAGCTGCTGGAACAGCGAGAGGGTGCCGCGCTCTTGCGGGACACTGAGCCAGAGCTGAATGCTGCGGGGTGCGGAGGCCCAGCGGGTGTCGACAGAGCCCGGGAAGAGACGTGGAGAGGCCCGACGGAGACATCGACGTGACTGGTGCCAGCTGCGGTGCATGGGGCGCAGTCTGACCTGGGCCGGTAACTGCGGCGGCGGGTGAGTGCCTGGGCATGGGCTGCGGCCTGCGAGCTGTGGCTGAGGGACACTGGCTTGGACTGTTTCTGGGGGTCTCTAGGTGCCCTTTGTGCGCTTCGGAGATGGGCTTGAGCGTGCCTGGGCTCGGGCTACATCGGTCCACGTCCACGGCCCTACAATCGATACACATCATACCTCTGCCTGCATTCATGTTGCTGCATGCTGGAATAGCAGCACTACGACAAGTTTAACTATGGCGGTTTCGCCCCATTCCTACATATTCATGGGTTGTGGATTAGTGGGCTGGTGTGTACTGGGGCGTGCATGGGACTTTGTTGCCTGAATTGTGCGGCACGCTACTAGGTCCTTCTCCCACACATAGGCGCATGATCTGAGTGCGCACACGTGGTACACTATTTCTACAGCAGCGGTGTAGTTACACCACATGCGCACCCCTGAAGTGGCTCGGCCTATCTAGTGGGTGGTTTGCGGGCCCTGCGACGCTGAGGTTCTGGAGCTACGGGGCTTGCTGACCCGCTGAAATTCTTCTGGTTCCTGGCTCTGTTGGCAGTTAACGAGTACTAATGGGGCGTGCTCCTGACTAGGTGTGTCTCACTGTGTGGACCGCTATTTCCCAACTGCTGCGCCCACCATCTACTATGGCAAAAACGGATAAGACGCAGCCTCGCCTCACTTTTGAGGCACGAAAAACTGGCAAGGCAAAGCAAAAAGCGGCCTCGGAGGTGGAGATTCAGGGAGATGGCCCATCTACGTTAGAAACCATGCTGATGGCTATTCAGAAGAGCCTTCAATCTATTAAGGGAACTGGCAAAGCAGAACGTGAGAATGGGCGAGGTGGAGCAAAGGGTCTCCACAATGGAGGAGGGTCTCAGTGAGGTCGCTGGTAAGACACTTAATATGGAACCGGTTCTGGCGCAGACACAGGCGAAAAACGAGGACTTGAAGCCCGGTCCCGCCGGCATAACATCAGAATCACAGGCCTTCCTAAGTCCACGAACACTGGTTGGATGGAGACCTTCATAGATACTCTGATAAAAGAACTCTGTGGTCCGGAGAACCTGTCCTCTATGTTAATAGTCGAGCGAGCCCATCGGTCACTGGCGGCAAGACCAGTGCCGGGCACCCCACCTCGCCCTGTAATCGCTCGCGTTCTGAACTCTAGGGACCGCGACACCGTATTGAGGTTGGCCAGGGAAAAAGGGCACCATCGACCATCAGGGGAACTCACTGTCCTTTTTCCCAGACTTTACTGTCGCAGTCCAATCTGCTCATTGGGAGTTTGACAGCGTGAAGAAACTCCTCCAATCAGAAGGCATCCCATATGCCATGCTGTACCCTGTTCGCTTGCGTGTTGGCCTGGAGGGGGACTTCAAAATTTTCACCACGCCTAAGGCGGCGATGGAGCATGCAAAGAAACTGAAATGCCGGCACCATGATGCTCAGCCTGAGCTTGACGAAGAAGACCAATAAGCTAGCTGTACGGAGATAATATGACTGCTGGTATAATAGCCTCCGTGAAGGTCCAATCAAGTGTTACCTGTATGCAGGTCCACTGCTCTGTACGATGGTCCTTATTAGTTTGTAGTTGATTGTTGAACGTGATGCAATAGTAACAAATGTCGACCTGTTTGATCCTTACCAAAAATGTAGGGGAGTGATTCAGTTCAGGAAATTCAGAGGCTGGAATCAATGCAACATTGTCTAAACAAGGAAAAGCCTCTGACACCATAGATAAGACCATACTTATGCCACAGTAGTCCTTTTTATTGACTCTTGGCTTCAATTATTTTGAATTCTTTTTTTCAATTTTTAAAGTTAAGGTTCCTCTCACATAATCCAATAAAAAATACACCTCGGTGTGTTTTTCATATATATATATATATATACAAAGACTTTTTTCTTACAAAAACAGTTGTCAAAAAACAGTATTTACATCACATACATATTTTGTCACTAACAACAAATAATTTTTTCACACATAAAGACAACAAACATAATTCTGGTGATGGGGTCCTCTGGGAAGCATATAAAGTCACCATCAAGGGGGTCTGTATAGGGGCGCAGGTCAGAGTGTTGAGGGACCTGCGACGAAGGATCAGTAAGCTTGCTGCGGAGATTGCCAATCTGGAGCGGGATTAGGCGTGTCATGCTGCCCCGGGTAAGCTTTCTGCGAAACGAGAACTGGTGACTGAACACAATGAAACTGTGGCTAGAGATGGTGCACAGGTCTTGACGAAGAACAGCGCGCTATTATGGCGAGGAGGGCAGACCAAACCGTTTCTGGCTCAGAAATTGGCGGCGCCCCGGAGTCAAGACTGCATCACTGAGATGCTAGATACGGAGGGTATAACACACTACAACACGCCCGAGATTAGCAGAGTGGTGCTGGATTTCTACTCCACATTGTATAGCGATCGAGCACAGGTGTAGGCAGCTGACATCAACACCTATCTAGATGACATCGCGCTGGGATGGTTGTCACTGGAGCAGCGTGAATATCTTACGCAGCCCTTTGATGTTGAGGATGTCAAGCTGGCGATAATGTCCCTCCCCACGTGCAAAGCAGTGGGCCTTGATGGCCTCCCTAGTGAGTTCTACAAGGCATACACAGAAGAATTTGCACCACGGCTTTTGGACGTTTTTGCAGAGGCATATGACTCTGGAATGCTTCCCCCCACTCTGAAAGAGGCGCTACTTGTTACACTACTCAAACCAGACAAAGTGCCTAATAGGTGCGACTTATACAGGCCTTTATCTATCATTATTATTGACGCCAACATTTTGGCAAAAATGATAACCAGCAGACGCCAACCTCTCATTCCCAAACTGGTTCTCCCAGACCAGTCGGGCTTTGTCTCTGCCCGAACTACTTCACACAATCTTCGAACTGTATTTGCCACCCTGCATTACTTCGAGACAGACTTTCAGGCGGTTCTTGTACTACTCGACGCGGCAAAGGCGTTCGACTCTCTGCAGTGGGAGTATAGGTTTACCACCTTACTTAGATTGGGTCTACCACCTTTCTTCATCAAATGTATTAGATTATTGTATAATTCCCCAGTTGCGCGGATTCGAGTAAATAGCTGGGTCTCGGAAGCTCTACCTATCCCAAGAGGCACGCAACAGGAATGTCCCCTGTCACCGATGCTCTTCGAGCTCACGTTGGAGCCCCTACCCTGCAAGCTCCGCCAGAAGCATGCACAGGCAGCGCTGCGTTTTAGACAAAGACCGCTGGTAGTATTGATATACGCAGATGATATGTTGCTATATGTATGCAAGCTTGCAAAGTATCTCCCGGAATTGCTGCGTGAATGGGTTAAATTCGAGAGGTACTCCGGACTTTGTATAAATTGGGCAAAATCTACGGTGTTTCCGCTGACGGCTCATACACAAGAGGTAGAACTGGACTTTCCACTGGCGTGGTCCTCTGATCCTGTGAAGTACTGGGGTCTTTTTGCATAGAGATCCCGATGTAGTGATTTCCGAAAATTATGGACGCGCCATTTCTAAGATCACGGATCAGGCGGCGCAATGGGCTAAATTGCTGCTTTCCCTAGCGGATCGTATAACTGTCACAAAGATGATGATATTGCCCAAACTTCTCTACCGGTTTGTCAACATCCCACTTTGACTTTATATTGTATTATTTAACACACTTCAATTGGCCTTGATTACCTTTGTCTGGGGTGGCAAGAAACCTAGATGTAGTTGGGATGTGATGGTACAACCATTCGAGCGGGGTGGCTCTGAAGCACCTGATATGAGGCCTTACTACCTGTGTGCGCAGACGCAGTATGCGCATTATTGGTACTTTCCCCAGCGGTTCCAGGCTCACACTGCAATTGAGGCGGATTCTGTACTCCCTGTGCGACTGGTGGCGGCTACCTTGACTGGAGTGGGTGGAGAGCCAAGGAACGAAATTAACCCCGTTCTATGCACGGCGTGGAAGACACTCAAAAAGAGCACAGTTAAATTATCTTTATTCCCCTGCATTACCGCTTGCGGCACACCCGGAGATCTCTGCGGTGAGAGAGCCGGCCACTTTGAAACCATTGAGGGCGGCGGGCATATTAAAACTGGGTGACCTATATAAGCAGGGTCGGTTTCGGTCACTTTCCGACATACAGGCCGGCCGCGACCAGGGTATGATGCTGGGCTTTACATATGTGCGAGTGCGGCAGGCGATTAGAGCTATGTTCTCCGAGTATCCAGCGGAACCAACAACACTGCTGGCACTGCAGGCGGTGCTAGCAGGAGAGGAGCGCAGGGGGCTCATAACAAAATTGTATAATGCCGTCCTCCGGGAACGAGAGCCTCTTGAGTCTCCCTCATATACCAAATGGAATTCGTCACTTGGGGCCACTTTGATGCTGGGTGTTTGGCAGTTCTGCTGTACGCTCACTGGTCGCTTGACGGCGAATTGTAATCTCCGTATTATACATTTTAAATTCCTGCACTAGTTATATTACACGCCGCTCCAGTTGAAATATTTTGGCATGGGTGAAAGTGCCTGCTGTATGCGTTGTGGACAGGACGATGCAAACTTCCTGCATTTGGCAAGGAGTTGCGCTGGGATACACGCCTTTTGGATACGGGTCACGGGAATTCTCACTGAAGTTATGTTATGTTATGTTATATGGTTCTTATAAAGCGCCTATCACCACCGGTCTCTAAGCGCTAGACAGACGACCAACAACATAATGACGCCTCCACAACCATCTGCCTGCTCCAATTAGACCGAAGATGTTACCTTTCCGAACAGAAATGTCTTCAGTTTGTTGAAGTTTGTTGAAGTGGTGTTGGAGCCTGTGGTATGTGACCCTGCTGTTTGCCTGTTGGGATGAGTAAAGACTCTCAAACCATGCAATCGGAGACTGGTGGCGGTATCGGCATTACTTGCTAAGCGGGCGGTGGCACAATGCTGGGGGGCTAAAACTATTCCAAATCTGAAAAAATGGGTTCGAGAATTGATTTACTGCAAGGAGCAGCTGGGGATATATTCAGAGGAACTGCTTGAGGCCTCACGCCTCAAGGACTTTTGGGCCCCACTTACGGGATACCTTCTAGGGAATCCTGATTTACAGTAAATATGTCTTATGGTTTGGCTCCATGTGGTCGCTGTCTTGGGACTATATATGAGAACTGTTATTATTGTAAAGGTGTGCGCGGATTTGGGTTCAAGAATACTATGCAAAGTGTTGGGAAGGGTGGCGGCGGTGGGTTGTTATTAGATATACTGTTGCAAAATGAAAAAAATTGCTTGTTTTTACTATTCGCATGCAAATTACTTCTGGGTCCCAGATTTGGGGCATGTATGCTTTTGTTTCAAGATGTTTAATAAACCAATTTTTTTTAAAAAAAGAATCCAGGAGGAAAATTCGCCACTGCGTTATCCTTTCGGCCACAAGTATAATCTGTGACTGGGAAGTGTTTCAAGCTGATAAAAAAACGAATAAAGTTATTTGACCCGATTCCCTTGCACTGCAAGAAAGACAGTGGCTATAGACCTCATCACATCTAGATTGGACTACTGCAACAGTCTGTATGCAGTCTGTATGCAGGTACCAACAAGACGGTACTGAAAAAACTGCAGACAGTGCAACATGCTGCGGCACACCTGGTGCTAAATTTAACTCGCCATTCTTCAGCTTCAGCAGCCCTGAGGTGAACGAAATCTACACCAGGGTTCTATTAAAAGGATTCGAACAGATCAGGGAAGTGGAAACCTCCTATTGTCAGACTACAATGCCTATAACTGGGTGGGCCAATTTCAGTTAATTTCTGAATGGTCCAAGTTAATATCTGCCAAACTATTTATGGGCTATGCAATAGGTGGTAGGCCACTGTGGCACCTGATCTAGCCCCATAAAAAAGATCTTTAGACCCCAGTGAACACAACCATGTCTGCATGAGACTGTGGCAGACATGTGGCCTGTCCACTTTCCTTTCACCCTAAACACCCATACATTATTACACAATTTCATTACAAGACCAGAGGCTATCATTATGCATTAATCCATTAATCCTTCAATGCTATTCCATGCAACACTTTAAAGAATATATTACATCACAAAAGATTAACATTTCAGAACTACAACCTTTATCTACATATAAATAGTCCTTTTCCCTGAATCTTATTCCTCTTTTGAATGCTGCTCCTCGTCAGATACATGGCACACTAATTTACCTTAGGTATTACATTGGTATGAATGAGTTTTATACAGGTGTTTGTTTTATTTGATGAAATTGGTTTCCAATTTACGGAAACACACAGCTGTGTATTGTTCATTCGGGTTTTAGGCTCAGTATTGGTCGGTTGCATTTATTATGCGATATAAGCCTGGGCATGAAGTGATAAAATTTAGGGTGATGTAAATGCACAGTGCTTAGTATTTTAAGAATGTTTTTAAGCAAGTCATTCATGTTAGAGATTTAAGCAGGTACCAGCATGTGGGTCTTCAGGTGCGTGGTTGGTCAAGCCTTTCTCCGCGCATCGAGGGTGGATACAACCGTTCTCAGCACGATAGGTGCGGGTTAAGGAGGCACACTTACCTTGTGGCGGTCGCGTGAGCATTAGGGCATTCAATGAGCCACAGAGCGTCAGGAGGGCGGTGCACCTGCCACGAGCGAGGCAGAGACAGCGGGTCAAGGCAGCTGCTCACACGCAGGTTGTTCAAACGCGAGTGGGCAGTTACTTACTTAAGAGGAAAGAGGTGGGAAGAAGCCTGCAGATGAATTCTTGTGTGAGCACAAGGCCATCTTGGATTTGGCTTGTCCCAGATCTACATATACTGTAGAGGCTGCCATTTTTGCATTACAGTCACGCGCAATCTGTCTAGTCACAGTTATTGTATAGGTTTTTAGGTGAAAGATGGTACAATAGTGTTTTAAGGTCAGGAGCGGTAGTTTCTGGAAGAAACAGCTAGATTTTTTCATCTTACAGTTTGTGTTAGGGCAGATTAAGGAGATGATTGTGGCAATATTATTGCAGAAAAGGGTAAAGATGTACCTGAAATCCCTAAGGGGGAAATTAATGAGGAGATAATTGAGAGCTTAATACAGCTTGAGATGAGAAGCTGTATACAGGGGACTGTGGATAGAGTAATGGAAAGTAGGAAAAAGAAAAAAAGGTTAACAAAATGAGTACTAGACCATATAAGAGGGAGAATCTGATGATGGAGAAAAAAAGGGAAAAGGAAAAAAAACAAATTGAGCAGGGTTATATCCCCCTTAACACAGTTGTAGGTCTGAGCACCTTAAAAGCACACATACAAAGAAGAAAGGTTTCCTATGTGGCACGCAGAACAGATGTGTCCTAAGCAGCACACAGGATTTGGATACTCAGGACAATTAGTTTTTGGAGACCGACTATTTGGAAGGAGATGATGAGTTTATCAATAAATATGTGTTAGACCTCCAGCAGGAGGGTGATGAGGAGTAATGATCTTTTTGGAGAGGATATAGCTCCCTCCACTTCAAAGGCCTCAATTATAAATCCCTTGAGGGAGGAAATGTTCTCAACCGATAACATTAAGCACCCTAGAAGTGCGGAGTGGTGGCCCTTGGAACATGTGGGCAATTTTATTAAGAAATGTCTGGAAGGTATCAGGCAATCTTTAGTTATGTTAGGAATTTTGGAAAAGGTAGAGGAATTACTTGATCTATCTCGGCACCAGGTACTAGACTTTGGTACAAAGGAAATTGGAAATGTGGCATATGTTGGTGCATGGAAAGGAGTTTAGATCCCTTGGAGGCTCCTATAGTGGAAGTGGTCAATTTTCTGGTGGAACAATTTGAAAAAGAACTCAGTTAAAGATCTGCTGTGTCTGCCAGACACATTCGGGTTGATGGTAGAAGAGAGGGTAGGAACGTGTTGGTCTGTAAAGTGTTAAAAAATATTAGATTACGGAAGCCTCCTAGAGCACGATATGAGGTTTTGTGGGATGCCAATTAGGTACTATCTCTGTTGACCTCTTGGCCTAGAAATAGGAATTTAGAGTTGAAAAGACTGACTATGAAGTTAGCGTCTTTGCTGTATTTGGTATCATGTCGCAGAGTTTCAGATGTGAAGGCATTGGAGGCGACTATCTGAAATTAGAGGCTTGAAAGAAGCGGTTTGTGGTAGATTGAATACAAGAGTCCAATTCTAGAATGGAAGAGTATCGTCCTGATGGAGACTCATTTAATAATCTTTTTTGTGAAGCCATTTCAAGCGGTGACTATAGTAACTATTGCTAGATTGGTGAAATGTATTATGGAACAAGCTGGTGTTGATTTACAAAAGTTTAAAGCTCATTTAGTGAGAGGTGCAATGGCATGCCAAGCCTTCTTGAAAGGTAGAAGGTTGGAAAACATTATTAGAGTGGCTAAGTGGTTGAATGCTTCTGTTTTCACTGAACATTATTGCAAGCTAATTGAGCTTATGCAAACTTGGCGTTAGAGGCCTATCAGCATGCATTATGATGACCTCTGGTCTTGTAATGAAATAGCGATTCTCCGGGGAGAGGCGAGCGTTATCCTGTCCGCCTCTCCCTGTTTCAGTAGGAAGAATATATGTATATAAGAGATGTAAATATGTAAGTGTGAAAAAAGGGGGGAACGGGGAGAAAAGTATTTTGGAAATTACTTTGGTTGTTGTATTTGAAAAGGATTTTTAGTAGTTTTTTCTTGTTTCAGAAAAACCCTTAATAAGGAATCAGTGGGTGAAGGATGATATTTTGGAATAAGAATAATTGAAACAGCAGGGTGACAAGAGGGAACAAAGTTTCACATTTAAAAGAGGAAGAGGATTCCGAGAAGGGACTATTTATATGCAGAGGAAGTTTCTAGTTCTGGATTGTTAATGTTATATAATTTAACATATTCTTTAAAGTGCTGCATGGAGCAGCATTAAAGGATTAACGCATAATGCTAGGATCCGTGACTTTAATGAAATTCCGATTCTCCAGGCTTTTTATTTAGAGAATCGCCATTTACGCCCACTGAAGGCTCAACCCTGTTTAGATGGTGGAGGGAGAAGGGTTGTTGGATGGTCTATGAACTCTTGCACGACATGCAAATAAAAAGTGTTTAACCTTGAAGAAATGGAAAAGGCTGCACTACGGACTGTTTAGGCATCGAATCATGAATCCTGAACTAAAAGAGGGTGTCAGGATGGATAATACATTATCTGCTGACCGCTTTCATGGTTCCAGCATGTCCGTGTACTATCTCAATGCCACAGACGTGTAGCCGGAAGTTGCGCCAGAGAACACCGGCATCTTGCAAGGTATTGCTTTGTTTGTTTTGGCTTGTTCATAGTAGTGTTTTCCTTCAGCAACTTTGTGTTGCCCCTCGGTCCTGGCTTCACTTTCCCGAGCTTGTGTGATCCACTACTTCAGAACTGCTGTTTCCCCAGAGGCTGCGGTAGTTTTTTCAGAAATCAATACAGTCTTTTCCAAAGCGAGGTGAGAGGCCACAGAACCATCTTTGCCACTAATACTAAAAATCCCAGAATGCATTAGGACAACTAAAAGCCCAGTAACAGAACAACACATTACCCTCTGCATGTAGCAACTGGTTGCTCAACGGCATGTTGTTTGTTGCCCCCCTCACCTATAGGCTTTGGCACGGAGTGCCCCCATCTTAAAAGATAAACAAGAAACAAATGATCACTATTAGTAGATTTAGATACTGTACCAGTAAGTCACCAAATCGACTAGTTGTTATTTAGAGTTGTAAGTCGTACCGATGATGACCAGTGTGGCCTGGATCCAGACTCTCTGGGCCAGAGTAACCCCAGTGACATGGCTTTTTTTCTAAATAAAAATTGCACAGTTTACTCAGCAGTCACCCCATGGAACTGTGAGTAGCCAGCGCTGTACCACTGTAGACTGTGGCTGTTCATTGGTCAATTAGCTTAATAGTCCCTCCTTAGTACCACTTTGTCTCATTTTGTAACCTCCCATGGCGGCACCCCCCGTTACGAGTGTTTTTAAATCGGTAGGCTTTAATTACAGCCTCCGAGCACTATTTTTTCAAATAGCAATAGGTCTTGCATTACATAAAAGGCGTTGCCATTTACAATGCCAATAGATCAAACACCCATACATGCGATGACCTATTGCATTGCAAATGCTTGTGATATATAGTTGTCATATCACTGAAAATACAAGATTTAAAAAAAATATTATTGTCTACGAGTGCTCGTGGATGACAATTTCTATGGACTGGAATCTAGAAAATGCTAAACTGAATCTGGTATTTTACTGACCTCTGCTGGTCTTTTCTATCAGGAAAGTTAAATAGAGGCACTTGCCAGAATTATTTTTTTTTTTAAAGAAAGTCCCTCAGCAAAAAGTAATTCTGGTATTTTATTGACCTCTACTGGTTGTTTTCTATCAAGACAGTTAAATAGAGGCAGTTGAACAAGCAGAAAGAACTTGTGGTATTTTACTGACCTCTACTGGTCGTTTTCTATCAAGACAGTTAAATAGAGGCAGTTGAACAGGAAAAAAAGTCCCTAAGTGGAAGCAGACAAGTCCTAGGGATGATCTCTAGTGTCCACAAAGTGCATACACATATAAGTATATACTAAAGTATATACAAGAGGTCTCGAATGCTCGACCTAAAAAGGGGACTCACATGATTGATGCTGCAAGACCATTATTAGATTTTATCATGCCACCAATGCCCAACCTCGGAAGCACATATGACGCTAGTCCAATGCCTGCAAATACGTAATTGCCGCACAATCTTGAGTACTTGGTGCTTGACCTGATTGTTTTTCCATAACCACTAAGTAATTCCAGCAGAGTCAGCCTTGAGTTCTATACCCTGCAATCAGAAGGAGAGTATGATCTATTTGCAAACCATGTTCACCATTTCTGGGGTTTGACAGCTTACATTTTCATGACTGGTAGTCTAAAAAGTGATGGAGGGTCGTACTGGGCATCTTTGAACTATCAACATGTTCTATGTTGGGTCAGCCTAAGAAAGCATGGCTTGACAGCATAGGAATATCAGGTTAAAAATCTACAATTTAGGAAACCAAAGCCTGCAACTACTCATCGAGAATACAAGTAGAAATGTTGATGATCACATCTTAAAAATATGGTTGGTTGCTGAATGTGCTACATATTTCAGTGAACTGCATAGCAGAAGGAAATGATGAGGGTAATTTACTGGGCGAGAGTTAGAACTCCATGTTTAATACAAGCAATATTTATTTAAATAACTTAATTATGATGTTCAATGTTTACATGCATCTATGCACATTAGAATGATGGCACAGCTTAACATTCATTTTTTAAAACAAGATGAATAGACAATGTTGTATTATCTAGACAGCTCCAATTGTTATTTTTCCTCTATGATTAGGAAAAGTAAATGTTTTAATCTAGGCAGGACACTGACCTGATGCATACCTGCCAAATTTAAAAAACAAATTCATACCGCTACCTTCAATTGCGCCACGCGGTTCGGGCTCACGTCCCTCTAGATTCCAGACTGCCTTCCCATAGTCCGCCTGAGGCCCAGGTGATGTTGGGGTATCTTGGGAAGGGGGGCATATCCCGCATTTATAAATCCCTGATTAACAATACACCGGTGGACTGGAGCGGGCTAAAACAGCAATGGGAGGCTTGGGTGGGACCCCTGGATGAGGCAGACTGGAGGGACGCCCTTATGGGCCCTCGGTCGCTTACCACCTCCGCTAGGCTGCGGCTTATCCAACTCTATTACCTCCACACTGCCTATCTGACCCCGGACCGCCTGTATCGTGCGGGCCTCCGCGTGGACGCCTCTTGCACTCGCTGTGGGGTGGTTCCGGCAGACTTTTTTCACATGGTGTGGTCTTGTCCCCGTCTGGAGGACTACTGGGCAGCGATCGAAGCCGAACTAGCGGAGGTCCTGGGTTGGGAGGTCCCCCACGAGCCTAGAATGGCCCTGCTGGGCATCATGGACGGGGTGGACGGGTCCCGTAATGAGAAGTACTTCCTCACCACTGCCCTTATGGTGGCCAAGAGAGATATAGCGGCAGTGTGGTCACAGCCAGACCCGCCCAGAGTGGCTACCTGGAGTAGAGGGGTGGATTGGTGTGCGGCCCAGGAGCGGTCGCTATACGCTGCACGGGGCTGCCCAAAAAAATTCCGCAAGATATGGGGGAAATGGTTGGGGGGCCTGTTTTGAAGGGTGGGAGCACAGAGGGTGGGGACGGTGGATGGGAGGGGACGGGAGGGTTTTTGCAATTGCCTGTTGATGCTTTCCTGATTGCAGATACTGATGCCTTGTTCACTGCACTGCTGTATATTATTCTTGATATTATTCTTTATGCCGCAAAACACAATAAAAAGAAGTTTATCAAAAAAACAAATTCATTGTGTGATGAGGGGCGAGGCCTGGTGTCAGGAGCTATCTAAGAGCACCTTCCCCTCACCAAGCCTCCCCCACCCCCTCCAAGAAAAAAACACCCAAATAAAGGGTCATCGAGCTGTGGCCCATGTCCTGGGTGTTTTCACACCTTTTAATGGACATCGGTTGCTTACTGCCTCCGAAAAACAGCTGGAAATCCACTGTTCATAGTGGTTTTCAGCTCGTTTTCCCTGACACCGTGTAAGTTCAGCTCCTCACCAGATGACAAAGTGAAGGTGAGCCGAAATCGTGTGACCAGGTGAAAGGAGCCGAAATCGTGTGACACACGGTGGCACTGTGCGAGTTGTCTGGTTGAAAAGTATAGGATGACTATGCTGTATAAGTTGTTCAGAGTGAGCTGTGCAAGGATGTGCAACCAGGCAGAGAACGTTGGAAGCAATGATTTGTTTGATGGGGAAACAGTTGAAGAATATATATATAAACTGGGATGATTTGGTCCGAGTATTTCAATCCATCGATGTGCGAGATGTAATGATTCGTGCTCTTTGTTAGCTTACTCACACTTTTGGCTACAGGACATCCACAGACCCTACTGCAGTAGTCGGTGCCAGAGAGAGCGAGTCACAGCTATGACAAGAGTCATCCAGTAATTACTTTGAAGAAATGAGAGTACCACATGGATAAGTTAGAAATGTTCAAACACACTTTTAATCGCAAAGTTAACCTGGGAGGAGGAAGACAGTTCAGTGTCAAAGGTCACTCAAAAATTCCTAACAGAGTTGGGAGGTTTGGAAGGAATGACGAAATAGAGGCGCTAAATCTTAGTAATTCACATTTTTCAGGGTCAATGAGTAAGATGTCAGATTTTGCACCATCCATGAGGAGTTAGTTGTCTAGCATTCAATTATGAACTTGTTACTTATGGGTGTCGTCAACATACATATGATAGCCAACACTGAGGCAGTTAACAGTTGCTGTGAATGGAGCCATGCAAGTGTGGAAGAAAGTCTGTGAAAGGAATAATCCTTGTGGCACCCAACAAGCCATAAGTAAATTTCGATATCTTCTGAGAGGAGGAGGCAGCCAAAGAAGAAACACATGTTTATGTTCCAGGTGGCACTTCTTTACCTTCAAACAGGGCTAGACTGGCTGCAGCGGGCATCGATTGTTTCCCCGGGAGACTGGAAGGGTGGGGGCCGGTCGTGCAGTGGTGATGGGGGGGGTTCGGTTCTATCACTATGGGAGGGTTTTGCAACTATAATATCGGCTCTCAGTAACAAAAGCAGCAGTGCTTCACACTTACACCGCAGCTCCCGCCCCCCCACCCTAACCCCCCCAGGTGGCCAGTCAGACAACATTCCGAGGGCTGATTTGGGTTCCAAGTCCGGCCCTGCCATCAAGCAAATAGACATGCACCACACACCTCATTTACTTTATGCCAGCCTTAGTTAGCCCTCATTCATAAGAAGCCTGATAGGAAGTTGGAAGTTACTTCGAGTTCCTTCTGGAGACAAACGATTTACGTAACATCAACCAAAGAGGTAATACATGGACTCCAAACATTGTGGTGTGCACGGGTTGACCATAACTACAACAATTCCGCAGGAACTATTGAATGGTTCATTTGTGGTTTGTTTTGTTTTATTTTCTGTGTTTCACATGTAGCTTGAAAGCCCAGCCCCTGGCAAATACAGGTATCATTTATGACTCGGAGGGAAGGAGCGGGCTGCTGCATTCACCCATATGGAGTTTGAGAGAATATGTGTACTTACAATGACTGAAAGGAGAGGTCTATTCAGCTGGAACACCCTGCCCCTCCACCTCAGGCAATCCCCGCCGCTGACCCAATTCAGAAATGATCTCGAGAACTGTCTCTCCGACTGAACTCCCAGACAGATCAGTAGCAACCCACCCACTCCCCTTTTAGCGCCTTGAGACCCTCACAGGTGAGTAGCCGCGCTATATAAACTCCTGATTGGTTGATTGATGGATTGCTAGAGGCCCAAAAATCTACTTCCTGAGCTGCTGCCCAGCATCAAATGGTAAAGAATTTGTATCTGAGTCCTGTGGATAGTAAATTAGTCCTTGCCATTTGTTTTCCTTGTTATGCATAAATTAATCCAGCATGGCAGAGATTTAGCACCGATCACATTTTCAAAAACTCCCTGGTGCATGTATAAATGATATACAAGTTTGAGATAATACTTACAAAACTGCATTAATAGGGTACGCGTATTTAAACTAATCCTTCGTGTGTAAAGTTTCTGCATCTGAAGTAGGCAAAGCGTGAAATTAAAAAAAGTTATGTTCTCTTTAAAATCACAAAACACACGGATCCAGTGAAATATGGGCTGGGATTATCAAGTAACATAAGCAAACAAATAGCTGCAACACAATGTTTGTTTTGGACTATTACTGATGTGTGACAAACCCATGAGCACCTAATTATTTCTTTACAGTCGATTCATAAACCTAGTCTCACACAATATGTTTCCCCATTTATAAATCAACACGTTCTACACAAATTTAGTGCTCACAGTACTTTTCCCTACTTTCACTATCGAACTGAAAGAGTAAGTAGTAACCCACCGACCTACCACTGAATTATACGGATACTGAATTTACAACAGTGCTCGAGAAATTACACACCGCTATGGTGGCAAATTGTTCCTTCACCGATCCATTAGGTCCCAACACCGCTGCTATCTCTAGCATAAATATATTCTGTACATGAAGAGAAAATATTTGTATGCATATACAGGAAAACTTCATAACAATTCCAACAGGCAGCCCTATATCAGTATTGTCGGACATAGAACAGTTTCACACAAAGGGACTTTAACTTTCTAACTTTAAACGAGTTGGCCATTTGATGTAGAATTCTTAAGAAATATTGAAAGTCACAGGTTGTAAATTCTGGACGAATCGAATAAACCTTTCTTTCTTCCCAATACTGATACACTCACTACTAATTTCGACTATCTTACAACATCATTATATCATTAGCCTTCTTTTGATGCACACGTTTCGTAAAATTGATTGTGTGAATTAATTTATTTGAAATACTACATTTAATTAAACTTCTACTAAACGTTATAGTAAGAGGCAACCTTCACAAAGGTGTTTTTCTCTCTCTCTCTTTTAGGGGACACCCCAACTCAAACGCAATTCTCCCATGTTCCAATATTGCCTAGACAGTCTCTTTTTCTATTATTTAAGCCCAGATTCCAAGAAAAAGATACACAATGTGACACACAATTTGTTTGCGAGTCCTATCTATGCCTCTCTTACAATGATGCTCGAAAGAAGAGATCTGTTTAGGCGGAGAGCTGCAGTATGTCACTCCATGGCCACGTTTTCCATGGTAAAGCATCCTTCAGCCTATAGAAAGATTTTTTATCACAACATCAATGGGTAAAGTAACAGTTATGTAACTTATTTGTTGAAGAGGCTCATCTTTTGTGTGGCGTTCCCCCGTGCTTAATTTGAGTGTCCGGTGCTCGAAGGTCTGCTCAGAAGCCCACGGCGGCGCAATTAAATGTCAGTGAGCGGATTATCAAGGCTGCGTAGCTTTGGATCCACCCCAGACATCTAATAACTAAAACACCTACTGTCCCTTCATCTCACTCATGTAGCCTCCTGATTTTAGTCCCTCTCGTCCTGCGTCTTTCTGCTTTGTGTGCTTTTTCCTCTACTGCTTTCAGTAAATGTCTGATAACAAAACACAAGTTCGGGACCCCAAAAATGTGTGCTGGTGCCCCCAACTGACAACCACCAGCTCAAACTAAGCACCGATTCCCCTTAGATTTTTGATGCCTTTTGCTGAATCCGTTGTTACTGGAGATAGACTTTATGTACTTTACCCCTGCCAACCAGAGGTAAGGTGCTTGTGCTCTTCTTCTAAACATATGTAAATTGGAACATCCCATTGGCACATTCAAATGCAGCTGTCACCACTAAATAGGTTCTAGTTAGGATCACGTTTGCATAGGAAATAGATTTTTTTGGTTTGCTAATAACAATGGCGCCGCTTAACTAACCGTCACAAAACTCACAAAAAAAAAAAAACATACACCTCAGCTCCTTCTGGAAAGTTTTGGGGTGATCAAGCGAGGGCAAGCCCGTCTGCGTACCGGAGGCGTCCTGCGCTGGCCATAATGCCCGTTTCACAGCAGGTAAAGTCTCTCCTATACGATACATCAGGACGAGAGTCGCTATTGAAGTCTACTCAATTACCATCATGTCAGTGCGGTGTAGCCGATCTCTGCTTACTGACAGACATCTGCTATAAAAATTGCAGGTGGTCCCTTCCTCTTGCCAAATCACCGGCTCCTAAGACCCTCTACGGTGTTAAAGATGGCACAAATATTTTTAAAACGCTGGGTATTAGGGCTGCTCTGGTTGTCGTACCTTGCAAAAACAGGCCGCACACATCTATGATTTACTTGCTGACGATCAACTGGATCTGTAATTTCTTACTGAAACCTGGCTTTCTGATGCCTCTAACCCCACTATTGCTATGGCCGTCCCCACGGGCTATAAGATTCTTAGGAAAGATAGATTGATGGGGGGGCATTGCGATAATTTTTAGGCATGACTTCCATTGCTCCCAAATTTCTACAGAAACTATTGAATCTACAGAGTTCCTAGGTTTTCGTTGTATTATCTCCCCTCACCAGAGCATTGCTGGGTTTGATTTATAGGCCTCCGGGTACCATTAGAAATTTCATTCCTTCACTTAACTGAGCCACTTCTTCGCTGGCCCCAAAATACAATAACTGTCTTATTTTAGGTGATTTTAACATACACATGGATCACGACAAAGATCCCCATGCTAACCTTCTACTGGAAATGCTGCGTACCTTTAGGTTGTTCCCAGTTATCTCCTCGGCCACACACATGAAGGGTCATACCTTGCATCAAATCTTCCATAATTTTGATTTAATGGCCAGGCTCTCCACTTCCTATTATCCCGGTCCGACCTCGCTTTGCTTAAATGTGACATCCCCCACTCTGCTGTAGCTTTCCCGGGAAACTACTGGGCAAACGTCCTCCAATAACCGGGCATTTCACAAAATATCGATTCCTACGTTAGCAGAAGCTCTCAATCGTTCCTTACCTAGGCTGATGTGTACCGCTGACCAGGATGCTCTCCAAATTGATCGTTGGCTTCGCACCAATGATATAGCGCCATGTTATTCTTAAATTAGTAGGGATGCATTATAATCACTTAGTTTGCACCCATATATTTAGTGGGATTGGATTAATGTGTGGCTTAGAAATGTAATAATAAAAGCAGCATATGATAGTTCAAATAGAAATGTAATCATGTCATTTAGTAAGCTCAATGTAGTGTTTCATTAAAAATGTATTTTAGACAACGCATTATGAACTGGTTCCCATATAATGTGATGCATTAGGTTTAAACGTGCACCATATTAAAGTCTGCACGTGTAGTTTTGCTTATTCATATATGAAGTGTAATGAAATCAATGCTTATAGTGCGATTCTAGAAATGTGTGTTAAATGTGTAAAGGCATGATCGCATGTACGTTTAAGAGAAAGGTCGGTTCGGTTCTTATCTTAGCTAAATATTGTAGGCCGAAAATGGTTTCCCTTGGTAAGGCTTTGGGTTTCAGCGATGTTAGAAAATCTCAGAGAAGTGGAAAGTTTCTCATTCCCATGTTTCTGTTGCAGGTGCAAGGACACCTAGCTCGTTAGTGAAACTAACCCTTTGTTTCAGGAGTTAGGATGGCATGAGAAGCCAACACTGGAGTATACTGGAATGCAGGGATCATAATTTCGGCGGAAAAGATGCCTGGGACCCAAGGTCAAGCTAACCGTCTTTGGATGGGATACAAGTTTTGTTGGAAAAGTACCGGAGGAAGACCTGGTTGGAGAGGTGTGACAAAGGGCGTGTTCAACGATTTTGGGATTTTGAATTAGGGACAGTGCCCTGTGGGTTGAGCAGTTGAGGTTTAGATGGGAAGCTAGAAGGAGCATCTTAGAACGAGCTCTGACAAGGTGAGTGTACTTCTAAGGAAGTCTTCACTTCTGACACCTTTTATCCTCTTGCCTGGGGAAAACGCTAAGTAGGGATGTCACCTTAGAGACAGAGTAGGGATAGACTAATTGATTTTTCCTTTTAGGTTGATGACTTCTAATATAGAGATTGGAGCTGTCATAGGTTGCCCAATGCTTCTTGAACTGACTATTCTTCTTATTCTGAGTCGGATGAGACTCCTGCGTAGGATTTTTCTTTGTATTAGTGCCCATTTATTTTCTTGACCTCGTGATGAGGTGCTTGTACGTGCAATTATTTTTGGCTTTGTAATAAACCCCTAAAATTTGAGGTTCGGAGTCAGTGGTCCTTTGGAGTACAAATTCGATTAGTTTCAGTATGAGCTAAAATTGGATTTTCTCCCCTTTACACTATTTAGCAGATAGAAAGATCCTGGCGACCTGAGAGGATTCTTGGTGATGGTAAGATAGATAAGAATCCGGTTTTATCAGTTGGTAGCAGAGTAGGATGGTTATCTCGTATAGTAAGGGGAGAACTAGATCAAGATAAGAGATTACCGAGGCCCATAGAACTCGAGCGATGGTGACCTATTGGAATGTAAGCGGCAGACGACGGCAGCTTATGGAAACCGACGGAGAGTAGCGGTGCGGTGAAAGCAGCAGTTCGTGGTTGAGTGAGTATGAACAGGGTGATGTGTTTTGTAGATTGCCTTGTTGATTTGATTGTGCGATATCTTGCGGAGTTGGAATGAGAGTTGAGTGATTGTGAGATCAGGCTGTGAGCGCGCACAGCCCAGGGATTCCTAGGCTCGACGAGTAGTCTGAGAAGTTGTGGTGGAGAAGAAACCCAAGGTAGAATTTGTTGACCATTGAGAGGGGAGTCGTGAGATGTCATCGATTACCCAGACCGAGGGGGCGCGAATGTGTGAGTGTGTGAGTAACCAACGCTGGTCATGGGTTGCTGTAAGTGGAACTTGAGCTTTTGAAATCTATTAGTTGAGACGATTGTCCGGTCGTTTCGCGGACAGACAGTTGCCAGGTTGAGGTCAACAATTTTGAGAGACTGTCACAGGCAGTCAGAGAAGTGATTGTCCGGTCGTTTCGTGGACAGATAATTACTTCAGAGTGTGAATGGGACGAATGCAAGAGTGAAGCGAATTGTGAAGGAGGAGGAACTGCTGCGAGCGGAGGAAGTGGGACGTCAGAAGGTGTCGTGCTGCGATAGGTCGGTTGGTGTGAGTCACGCTGCTATTGGTGGATTGACACCAGGAAGTGAACGAAAATATTGTGTGCGATCAAAAATTAGTTAATCATGAAATGTTTTAAAGTTTTATGAGAGTTGTGCAGAGGTGACAGACATGTGGTTACTCGTGGGGGAGAAGAAGCCCCTCCCGAGGACACTCCAGCACATTATATGGCAAAGAATGTGGGATTGCATACTATAATTTGGCTTGAAAACTGGCATAAGATGACTGACGGAGAGGGAGAACTGACTTTCCCCTGATATGGTACTTTCAGGTTGGATGTGTTGTATCAGTTGAAGTCTGTGATGTCTTCTTTGCCACCTTTGCCTAGACCAACCCAGTTTGAGGCACTACATGCATGGATTAGAGCAGCGTATGACAGGAAAAGAGACAGAAGTCAGGAAAGAGTGAAGAAATCGATCAGGGTATTCTAAGACACGAGGTGGGATGCACTAGAGAAGAGGTGGAGAGTGGAAACTATTGAAGGGGATACATTGAATACGCTCCTAGAAAAAAGTGTGAAGGCAAAGAGTGTAGAAGAGGATGATAGCGACAAGGATGACAGCTTGGTAGAGAGGTTGTGTCGGAAAGACCGCCTCCGTTCAATTCAGATTCTTACGAAGGAAAGTCGACCCCAGCTTAAGGGACTAGTGGATTACAGACTCAGTCGGATATGAGAGTAGTAGGAAAAATCTCGACAGGAACGGAGGACATGAGAATCCAGTCTTTAGCAAGTACAGAAGCTGCAAGAGGTGTGAGGCTACCGAATGCTTTAACAGTGCCGGTTACCATTGGGCCCATAGTTTCAGTCTATGACCCAGACCAAGAGAAGGTTGGCAGTTTGGCACAGTCAACTGTTGGACCAAGAAAAGCTGCTGAAGGAAATGGTACAGTGAGAGAGATGGAACAGGCTCCGAGACCTATAGAATGGAGTACGCCATTGCCAGCCACCGCAGACTCCTCTAGAGGACAGGTGGATGTGAGACCGGTAAGACCAAAGTCTTTGGCCGAGTCAAGATCGGATCTGAGAATGTGGGTACTACCTGCGAGGAACCAGAATGGTAGAATAACAGGGAATGGTGAACCAGGTGAGTCAGGGAACAGACCGGGTTCTAGGAACATGTCAGAATAGAGATCAGAGCTGCGAGGGTGATGAACGCAATGTAACAGCTTGTTGGGAGCCATTGAGAAGTGCAGTGAGAGCAAGAATGTTAGATGTAGTGAGATTGAAAGCAGAAGTTGAGGAAATAATAAATGGAAATTTGCCTCTGGACAGGATAGAGATTTATGAACAAGATGAGTTGCTTTTTGTAGCCAAGGATGTGACTCGTAAGGCAAGGACTGCGCACGAGAAACTGACTGGTTTGGCCAAGAAATATGAGGTAGATCTGTCTAAGACGAAGTAATTGCAAGGAAGCCATAGGTTGCAGTACAGCGATGAAGAATTGGAAGAGAAGAGGGTCATAGGACTGAGGACACACATCAGAGACCTGATTGTAGGGATGCGTGCATGGACGATACTTGATAAATGGGAGGAAAGGTGGTCCAAGAAGATGAGTTCTAAAAGGACTGTAGAAGGGACGCCGCCTCCAGGTGGAGAGATGCTAGGCGTAGGGAATTACCCTTTACGAGAGGTACAATAGGAGGGTGTTTGCATGTGCCTTGGAATAGGGGTGATTTGGCTGCATTTACGAATTATTTTCCTCGGCTGAGGGAGAAGCCTGTAGAATGGTACAAGCAGGTTGATCGCTTTGTCAAAATCTCGAAAGTGTTGTGGATTGATTTGAACACGGTGTTTGACATCGCAGTTCCAGGGGATTTGTGGTCCGCATGCAAGGTTACTGTTGAATGGCCGACTTCGGAGCCAGAAAGGGATTCTGTCACGAATAGTCCGTCACCCATAGTTATGAAAAAGTTTGAGCAAGTGATTACATGGTTAAAATTGAAAATCTCGCCTCAAGATATTGATTGGGTTAAGATAGATCGGACTGTTCAAGAACCAAAAGTTACGGTGCACGAGTATTACGAACATCTTTTGCAAGCCTTCATACGGTACAGTGGGATAGACACCTTAAATTCGAAGGACATGGGACAGTTTGTTGCAAAGTTCGTCTTGGGGTTGAGGCCAGAGATTAGTCTAATGATACAGCAACATTTGATCTGTTGGCAAAACAAGCCGGTGGATGAAATCTTGCGGTATGCCGGATACTCCAGTGATGAAAGATTCGAAATACAGGAAGTTGAAAGATAAACTGATGCTTGTCCAAATGCAAACGGCTCAAGCTCAGCCTAGTGGAGGGACGTTAGGAAGGAGACAGGGAAATAACCAAGGAGGAACTCAGAACGTGCAAGGTCAGGGAAGGATAAAATCCATTGATCCCAAGACAGGAACGGATGTGGTGACATTAAAGACCACTGCGTGCCATCTTTGTCACCAGATTGGACATTGGATGCACGAGTGTCCTCTGAACCCATTTAATCAAGTGCAGCAAAAGGTGGAGATGGTTCAGGCACCTGTACCTGAAGCGGTCACCACGGTGACAAGGCCAAGGTCGATGAAAGGGGGGACGTTCAGTCCGCAGGTACAAGTTCCCCAGCCACCGAAGGTTCAGCAGGGAACTCTGACTTACCAGCAGATGCCCTTGTTTAAAGGGTATTATGAGCACAGCCCAGACCCGTTGGCATGACTGTGCCTGAGGGGGGAGGAAGACTGCACATTTGGAGCAGTCTTAGAGGTAGACCAGAGGGGACCGTTTGTGGAAGCAGATGTTGATGGTCACCCTACCACCTTTTTGGTTGACACTGGTGCTACCCGTTCTACTGAAAGATCAGCAGTAGTCCCTAACCTACCGCTCTCAGGACAATGGATCCAAGTTGTTGGAGTAGCAAACAAGAAAATGACTAGTCCGCTAACAGAGCCGATTCCTGTGAGAATAGGAACCTTCCGAGATCGACATCAGTTTGTGGTGTGTGACTCGAGTCCAGTTTGCCTGTTAGGAAGAGATTTACTGTACAAGTTAAATTGTACCATCTATTGTACACCTAAGGGAGTTGAAGTACAGACAAAGGATGGCGACGCGACCTTTAAGGTTGCCAATCAGCACTTGTGTATGGAAATGTAACCAGCACTGACAGTTGAAGAGCTTCCACTTGATCCGAGAGATTCTGTGTCACACGAGGCGTGGGACTTCACCGGAAAAGAGATTGGGTTGATCAAAGGCATAGAACCAGTAAAGATTCAGGTCAAACAGAATGTAGAATTCCCTAGGACGCCTCAGTACAATTTGTCACCCGAGACTATTGCAGGGATCAAACCTGTAATCGAGTCCATGATCAAGCAGGGAATTCTGAAAGAGATTATGGGTAGCACATGTAATTCACCTATCATGGGACTACTGAAACCGCGCGGGAAATTCAGAATCGTGCAAGACCTGCGAAAGGTTAACACAATAGTTGTACCATGCTGTTCAGTGGTTCCGAATACATCTGTGATACGGTTTCAGATTCCATGTGAAGCCGAGTGGTTTACAGTGATTGATCTGTGTCAAGCATTCTTCTCGATACCCCTCCATGAGGAAAGCCAATTTCTTTTTGCTTTCCGGCTTGAAAATCGTGTGTTAACATGGTGTCGCATCCCTCAGGGGTATGCAGAGAGACCATCGATCTTTAATCAGATCCTGAAGAAGAATCTTGAGAGTCTTGTGTTGCCGCAGAACTCAGTTCCTGTGCAATACATCGACGATTTGCTTATTGCGTCAGAAACGGAAGACGCTTGCAGGACCGATACTATCGCTCTAATGAATCATTTGGCAGAAAATGGACACAAGGTGTCTCCGAACAAATTGCAGTACTGTTTGAGTGAAGTACAGTATTCGGGTCACAGAATTGAGAAGGGCAAGTGAAAGGTGTCACCAGATCGAATTGAGGCAATAATGAACATGCCCGTGCCTACCACACAGAGGGAGGACAGAATGTTCTTGGGGATGGTTGGCTACTGTAGCCAATGGATTCCCAACTTCTCTTTTGAGGCGAAGCCTTTGCAGCGGCTGACGCACAAGGGTGTGAGTGATCCGGTACCATGGGACAACAACTGTTTGATGTTATTCTTAAAGCTGAGAGAGGCCATGTGTCGAGCCCCGGCTTTGGGAATGCTTGATTACAACAAGGCCTTATCGTTGTTCTGTTGTGAGAGAGAAGGTTGTGCATGGTCAGTTCTGACTCAGAGTCATGGAGGCGTCCGTAGACCAGTTGCCTACTTTTCAGCTTCTTTAGATCCAGTAGCTTCTGCGTTGCTCAGATGTCTCAAATCCGTTGCCGCAACAGGTGTCAGCAATGAAAGATGTGAGAGTATTGTGATGGGGCACCCCTGGACAGTCTACGTACCACATTCTGTTGAGTTGTTAATGACGAGGACCAAAACACAACACCTTACGAACAACAGATTAACACGCTATGAGCAAGTTATACTTGCCGCAGAGAACGTGACTCTGAAAAGGTGTTATGTTTTGAATCCCGCGACATTGATGCCTATTCCAAATGCAGATGATAAAGATTGTGAGGATCAGGATTGTCTCGATGTGACTGAACTATGCACCAAACCAAGACTAGACATTGTCGATGAACTACTCCCTGATCCTGATGAAATTTTCTTTGTGGATGGTTCATGCTTAAGAGACAATGTTGGTCGACTAAGGGCAGCGTTGCTGTATGTACCATCACCGGAGTCGTTGAAGCTGCTTGTCTAGAGGGTGTACACTCCGCACTGGTAGCTGAAATTATTGCTTTGACTCGTGCCTATTTGGCGGCTGATCAGATTCGGATAACGATCTACACGGACAGTCAGTATGGGTTTGGTGTGGTTAATGACTTCGGACAGTTGTGGTCACAGAGGGGTTTCATGACATCTTCAGGTTCGCCCATAAGAAATGGGGAATATGTGAGACAATTGTCAGAGGCATTACAGTGTCCCAAGGAAATTGTAGTTATCAAATGTTCAGCTCATGGGAGGCGGACTGATTTTGTCTCTTTGGCTAATAACTGTGCAGGCGAAGTTGCCCGCTTCTGTGCAGAACAAGGATGTATATTTACGGGAGATTACACTGGAGAGAGCCAAGAAAGAACAAAGCTCAGCATGATGTTAGCCATTGCAGATACTTGGGAAGAACTAAAATGATTGCAGGATGAAGTTACGGAACAGGAACGAGATGGCTGGATAAGGTCAGGATGCGTGAAGGGAGATGTGGATGTGCGGGTCTCAAGTGATGGTCGAGCTGTGTTACCTGAAGACTTATTGAGCCCAATGGCAAGGTTGATACATGGTGCAGTACATCTTGCAAGAGATCCAATGGTGCGAGTGTTTAGGTAGACATTACAATCCAAAGTTTTGTGCGGTTGCTGAAGCTGTATGCCAGAGGTGTGTTACGTGCCAACAGATGAATGCAGGAAAGAAGAATGGTTACTTTGAGTCACATTGGGAGGTCAGGAGGACCTTTCAATAGGATGCAGTTGGTTTTCATTGTGATGCCAAAATGCAATGGGTTTAGGTAATTCTAGTTGTGGTGTGTTTTCTCAAGAAGGTTGGAGGCTTACCCAACACGCAGGTGTGACACTCTCACTGTAGCTAAGCTGTTATTGAGGGAGCTTGTCCGGAGGTTCGGTTTTCCGACCTCTTTGGAATCAGATAGGGGGGACACACTTCCACAGCGAAATCATGAAATTGCTTTGTGCTGCATTAAATGTGGATCAGAGGTTACATTGCAGCTATCAACCAGAGGCTTCTGGGATTGGGGAGCAGTTTAATGGAACTTGAAAGCACGGATGGCAAAAGTGTGTAAATAGACGCCCCTGAAGTGGCCGGATACATTGCCTTTGGTCCTTATGAGTATTCGCAGTGTTCCAGACAGGAGAACTGAGTTGTCCCTGCATGAGATTCTGATGGGGAGGGCGATGCGATTGTCAGCAGTACCAGCTACTGCTTTAATTAACATCACTGATGACTTGATTCTCGATTACTGCAAAGGACTGGCTGATGTGGTCAGTTCTGTGTCTCAGCAGGTGCAAGCAGCAACTGTTCCAGCTTCGAGTGACCTGTGCCATGACCTGTGTCCAGGGGACTGGGTGCTTGTTCGTAAGCACGTGAGGAAGAGTTGCCTGGAGGTTCGGTGGCGGGGCCCGTACCATGTGATACTGGTCACCAACACAGCAGTAAAGTGTGGAGGGTTGCCAAACTGGGTGCATGCCTCTCATACCCGCAGAGTTCCAGCACCCTTGGAAGAAACAGCCCCTCTTGTGAATGAAAATCCAGCTGATGTGGCGGAGCCACCTGAGAGGGCAAGTCAAGCTGTGAGGGTTGCTGACGCAGCTGATTGTGCACTGGATCGAGCTGAAGGGGGTTGCGTAAATCAGAATCCCGAATTTGACTCGGACGGAGAAAGTATTGCTGTGGGTGGAGTAGAGTCAAATTCAGCCGAAGAAGAAAGTAGTGCACAGGGTACCCAGGGAGAGAGCAGAAGTGCAACCAGAGCAGAAGAGGTTTGGCCCGTGAGTCAGAGGCGACTGAACCCGAGATGGGCACCTGAGAGAGATCTTGACCCAGTTTCTGAAAAGTCTGAATCAGAACGGAGTGATGAAGAACAAGCTCGGGGAGGCCTGGGACGATCCAGGAGAGCAAGAGTGCCGTGTCAGAGATACGCCACACCGCAGTGGACGTACGTTGTGACTGATGCCAGGAGTGGTGAGTTCGGGGAGGTTGATGTTCGTGACTGTGGTCAGCAAGAACCCGAATGTGAAAATCGACGTGGGATTGGTAGTCCCAGGTCTCGAAATCGAAGGAGTGCTGACCCGAACGATTCCGAATCCCCCACTTCTGAGTAAAGTCAGTGAACTGATACTGCAAAGATTGATCTTTCCAACGTTTGGGTTTGAGGCACTGACCCATGAAGTGATCATTCTTCGTCTTGAACTTTTGCAACATGTTTTAGAGATTCTGGGAGCTGATCTTATTTTGGACTGAAAGTGAACTTTGTTGTAAATAAAAGTCTATAAAGAAGATAACCTAGGCCAGAGTAGAAGAAGAATAAACTTAGGGACTTTCCACAGAGAAGACGAAAGAGGGCTAGGGAACTCTTTTTGTGGACTGTGTAAATAAGGAACTGAAATTGCAAAGGGGATTTCCAGCTTCTCGGAGTATTGTTCGAACTGGTTAGCAAGCGACTTTCAGAGGAGTGAGACACTCTTAATTGTTTGCTGCTGAAACCAAGAACTTTTGAGAAATTTACGAGATCATGGATGCTGGAGATACCCATCGTAGATCCAAATTAATAGCAGGTACACTTGTAGGTGGAGTGATAGTCTTTATAATCATAGTAGTTGTAGCTTCGTATATTGTTCCACATGAGCAGGCAGCGGAGGTACAGGAAACACCTACACCTACCACTGCTAGCCAAAAGGAGGTCACCATAGGAGCTGAAAGAGCTTTACTAATCGAAGAGAGTCGTAGATTTCACATAGATTTGTCTAAAGGTGATTTTAAGCTTAATGCGTATGCTAGGCTGCTATGTGAGTACGTGGATGTGATGGATGCGAAGGACTGCTATGTGTAAATGCAGTTACAAGCTTCAGTGGACGAGGGTATTCGATATCCCCATCTTCCACTGACGTATGGGATTTCATGTAGTTTATTGCTAAGTATATTTTATGAAAGAGGTAAGTTTGAATATCTCATTTCCAATTACGATGCAGTGCTTCCTGAAGTTCCAGCTTACAAGCATCTGAACAAGTATGACTATTACAAGTCAGAGGACAGGTTTAGGAAGTACTTCATACAGTCTTTGAAACTGGATACGGCTTATGCTCATCGGCATAACCGGACCTGTTCATTATCAAATGTAGAGAAGAAGTTTGTAGATCAGGTAGAAGATAGATATAGAAAACTAACACAGACCCGAGACACAGGAGATAGTCCAGTAGACTGGACTGAAGAAGAAAGATCTCACAGAGCTAGAGGGAGTTATGGTTCCATAGCATTGGATAAGGAGCAGAGAGGAAAGTTGTGTGTGAGACGTTATCAGACCTACTATGAAAAGGTCCCGGTGGGACAGAGTGCGTGTGACCATATTTACACCTTCGAAGATTCTGCTAAGAACTTTTTGCAAGGCTCTGTACAAGTGATTCCAACTGTTTATTATGTGTGTGGAAAGAATGCCTATGTCAGATCACCTGCGAATTGGTATGGTACGTGTTACTTGTGGATTATCTTTCCGAAGATTTACCATGCGGAAGATTGGAGCTTTTAGAAGGTGGACAGCATCAGAGAGTGAAGAGAGCTGAGAGTGCAGGAGAAGTGATCGGAGATGTTTTTGGAGCAATGATACCAAGTTTGGGAGTAATTCTGAATGATGAAAAGATCAGGCGATTGGCGACTGTGGTTGATGAGTTGTCGATGAATACAGCAAAGTCACTGCTACTTGTGGATTGAGGGATGTTAAGGACGATGGTTTTGCAGAACCACCTTGCTTTAGACGTTTTGTTAGAAAAAGAGGGCGGAGTCTGTAAATTATTGAAAGTCCAGGCATGTTGTACGTATATTCCTGACAACAGTAAGGATCTGGAGAAATATATAAGGAATATTACTGCAATTCATCATGAGATAGATGATTTGAGTGAAGAGGGTGTTTGGGAAAAGATTGGTAGAGGATTTAGCCAAATGGGAAGTTGGTTTGCCAATTTGTGGAAAGGGTTCCTTGGCTTCGTATTGAGACCTCATCTTCGTTGTGGTTTGCTTGTGGGGATTCATCAGAGCCTATAAGTGGTATAAAGGAAACAGAGTTGAGAGGAGCGAGTGAAATGTGAATGGCCAGATTGCAGGACAGTCACTATCAGAATCTTAAGAATATGGAGAGACTCCGACGGGGGAGAATGGCAACAAGTTCTGTTTAGGTCGGTTCTTTCTCCAAGGGAATTGTGAAATGGTGTGATGACACTAGTCATCAAAGGGGGGAACTGATAGAGCGCCATGTTATTCTGAAATTTGTAGGGATGCATCATAATCACGGTTAGTCTGCACCCATATATTTAGTGGGATTGGTTTAACGTGTGGCTTAGTAATGTAAT
This sequence comes from Triturus cristatus, assembly GCF_964204655.1. Lineage (NCBI taxonomy): Eukaryota > Metazoa > Chordata > Amphibia > Caudata > Salamandridae > Triturus > Triturus cristatus. Next base: position 231,592,870 of record NC_140581.1, read on the forward strand.
ACTAAAAGCAGCATTTATTAGTGCAAATAGAAATGTAATCATGTCATTTATGAAGCTCAATGTAGTGTTTAAGTGAAAATGTATTTTAGACAACGCATGATGAACTGGTTCCCGTATAATGTGATGCATTAGGTTTAAACGTGCACCATATTAAAGTCTGCACGTGTAGTTTTGCTTATTCATATATGATGTGTAATGAAATCAATGCTTATATTGTGATTCTAGAAATGTGTGTTAAATGTGTAAAGGCATGATCGCATATACGTTTAAGAGAAAGGCCTGTTCGTTTCTTATGTTAGCTAAATATTGTAGGCCGAAAACGGTTTCCCTTGGTAAGGCTTTAGGTTTCAGAGATGTTAGAAAATCTCAGAGAAGTGGAAAGTTTCTCGTTCCATGTTTCTGTTGCAGGTGCAAGGACACCTAGCTCGTTAGTCAAAGTAACCCTTTGTTTCAGGAGTTAGGATGGCATGAGAAGCCAACACGGGAGTATACTGGAATGCAGGGATCATACTTTCGGCGGAAAAGGTGCCTGGGACCCAAGGTCAAGCTAACCGTCTTTGGATGGGATACAAGTTTCAGTGGAAAAGTACCGGCGGAAGACCTAGTTGGAGAGGTGTGACGAAGGGCGTGTTCTACGATTTTGGGATTTTGAATTAGGAACACTGCCCTGTGGGTTTAGCAGTTGAGGTTTAGATGGGAAGCTAGAAGGAGCATCTTAGAACAAGCTCTGACAAAGTGATTGTACTTCTAAGGAAGTCTTCACTTCTGACACCTTTTATCCTCTTGCCTGGCGAAAATGCTAAGTAGGGATGTCACCTTAGAGACAGAGTAGGGATAGACCAATTGATTTTTCCTTTTAGGTTGATGACTTCTAATATAGAGATTGGAGCTGTCATAGGTTGCCGAACGCTTCTTGAACTGACTATTCTTCTTATTCTGAGTCGGATGAGACGTCTGCGTAGGATTTTTTTTTTTGTATTTGTGCCCATTTATTTTCTTAACCTCGTGATGAGGTGCTTGTATGTGCAATGATTTTTGGCTTTATAATAAACCCCTAAAATCTGAGATTCGGAGTCAGTGGTCCTTTGGAGTACAAATTCAATTTGTTTGATTATGTGCTAAAATTTGATTTTCTCCCCTTTACACTATTTACTAGATAGAAAGATCCTGGCGACCTGAGAGGATTCTTGGTGATGGTAAGATAGATAAGAATCCGGTTTTATCACCCACATCGAGGCCGCTGCCCCGGTTATCACCCGTTCTCCAAAAAGGTCAACCCCTTCGGCTCCCTGGTACTGTAATCGCCTTAGAGATAGTAAAAGGAACTGCAGGAGAAAGGAACGGAAGTGGCAAAAATTGTACCTTCCCGAGGACAGGAAAGTTTACAAAGACAGTCTAAAATCTTATCATACACTGGTTAAAAGAGCCAAGACTGACTTTTTCCAATCTAGAATTGACAACGCCCATAACAAGAGCAAAGACATTTTTTGGCTAGTTAAATCCTTTATTTCTGCGAAAGCCTGTTCTATACCAGGGCCTCGTACAAAGGAATGGGCAAAGAAGATTGCCCAATTTTTCCATGAGAAAGTCTCTCTGATCCATCCTACGCTCTCTAACATAACCGAGGAAGAGTTGAATTTCTACAACAATGCCAACAGCAAATTCCACATTTCTGATCCCACACTCTTTATTAATTTCCCTGAGCTCCAGCTAGAAGAATCTCTGTGTCTTCTTCAAAGTAGCAGGTCGGGCTCCCCTTCTGATCCCTGCCCAGCTAACATTCAGTCCCAGATTGCCTCTACAATCAATCTGATTGCACATCAGCTTTTCGATACTTCTCTTTCCACAGGCATTATGCCTAAATCATGGAAGCACGCTAAGATTCTTCCTTTGTTAAAGAAGACTAATGCTGATCCAAAGGCCAATTTCCCTGCTTCCGGCCCTTTCAAAGGTTTTAGAGAAGTTCGTAAACAAAGTCTGGCAAAAACATATTGAAGAAGGGAAGCTTCTCCATGAATCCCAGTCCGGATTCAGGGCTAACTTCAGTAATGAGTCTGCGTTGTTGTAAGTAACAGGTCATCAGGGGTAGACTGGACGAGAAAGGCAAGGCCGTTCTGATACTGCTTGATCTGTCGGCGGCCTTTGATACGGTCCCACACGAGAGGCTTTTAAATAGGCTTATGCATTATATGTGGGGGGAGGGGGAGTGTGCCCTCTCCCAGGGAAGTTATAGGCCCAGAGACCCCACCCCTGGCCCCTCACCTAATGCCTATTTTTAAAAAAACATTGGGGAGGGGGCTGTTTGTGCCCCCCCCCCCCCAACCACACCCAAGCCACATATTGGGAATAATGAATGCTCCCGCCTCGATCAAGAGCTGAAAGGTACCCGCTGGGCAGGAATACAAAACCAGACATCCTCTGCACATGCAGCACAGAAACAGTAAATGTGCTCCTGCAGTAGGAGCAGAAATTAGCTCCCGTTAGACTGGATCACATTTACTGTTGTCAGCTCCTACCGTCACCCAGGATGGGTGCTGGTAGGGGAGTCGGCACTGTCATGGGGGCTCGGGGGCTCTGGGCCCCTCGCCCTTAATTCCTCCAGCACTGGAAATTTTTGGGTGCACACAGTGGGACCAGGGCACCGAGCACACATAAAAATACTATTTAAAAGGGCAGAGCATGCGTGGACTCTCCGTGCTGACATAAAAAAATACAATAGTCTATAGATCCAATAATTAAAATATGCATGTATGGCCTCACAGCTTCAGCATTTAAGTGGTGAGGCCCTTGATATAGAATATTGACTGCTCCCACATGGGTGCGCCCACAATGCCCTGCATTTGCTTTCAAAACTGTACTAAACTTGCTCTGCTGTCCGAAGGAAGAGGCAGTGGCACCCACCAACAATTGAAGTAAGTTTTGTGGGTACCTGCAGGGACTACAGTAGTGCCCAAGGAATTGAAAAGAACACTGTTAATCTCCTGGATCATTGTTTCATGTCCACAGGAGAGCTTACCATAGTTTATAAAACACTCAGAGCTGGAGAAGTTTGCTCTTCAACTGGAGTGCTAGGACCTCCTGCGTTTGGTTCTAGGACTGCATTTTGTGGCCTGAAGAGTGTTAAATAAAGGCTTAAACACATTTATAGCGGTTGTGAAAAAAAAAAAAGCTTTCAAATATTTTTGTCACAGTAATTCTATGTCAGGACCGGAGGCTTCACATTAGGATGTCCTTTCTTCACTTTATTATATCCAGCAGCCATCAAAGGTTAACAAATATAACAAAAAACACATATACCATGATGCTACAGGAAATGGGCAGAAAACGTTTGTGGCATAGTCCAATCATGTTGCAGCACGTCCTACTTCCCCCAAGGACGCTCTACCCTCCTCTTTCTTCGCTGCTCCAGCAGCAACATCGAAGTGACTCGTTTTACTCTGCATTGGTTTTGACTATATTAATGATTAACATGCCATAATTTTATCGTATTTGCCACTATTTGGAATATTTATTTGTATAAGGGGCCGTTTAGCACTGTGTGTATCGTATTACGGTGAGTGTTTCATTTCCAGCAGGAGCGCATCTCACTTCTTTCAGGGCCGCTCGTTTTCACTGACAGGATCTCAGCGAGGTGCGGCCCTCCCGCCACTAGGGGACCATGCAAATTGATATTCGCGCCGGAGTACGTCTCTAGCCCCCGCACAGTCAGCGAGTCTTCCTTCCGCTCAGGAAACAGAACGTGGAGAGACTCGTCCAGCTGTTTGTTTCGCTCTGCTGCATACACACAATTTGAAAGCACTTTACAGACGCTCGTGTTTTCTGTCAGGAAAGTTAAAGAGAGCCCCTGCCTGGAGCAGAACACCGTGACTTGGTTTATACAGGGACCAGCCCAGGCAGTTTTTGCATAACCCTCACTAAAAAAGGGAGCAGTGGTCATAGGCTTCACGCCTATATAAGTACCCGAAGGGGCATTTAATTCATTAAATGGTAACCCCCTAAAATTTGCACTTCTCAGTCCACAGTCCTGAGTCTTTAAGAACGCTATGGAGGACTTCGACAGATACTATGAGGAAGAGGTTATTTACCTGCCCATTGACAATTTCTGCCAGGTTATGGATACCTCTATCCTCAAGGTGATCTCCCAAGTGGTAGCACCCTTGGAGGAAAAAATAAACCAACTTCAGGACCGGTGCCAAAAACCCATCGAAACGAGGGAAGACATTTCAGGGACTCAGAACTAAGGTCCACCACCGCCTTAGACACCAAAAGTAAGCGCGTGAAGGACGCTGGGGTAGATACCGACAAGTTTGCACATTTGAAGAAAGCATTTATCGATGCTGAACCCCCCTTGACCTACACTAGACCCTCAGATGACTCAGCATGACACTCAGGATACCCCAATATTTTGCCTACGGGGGATCCAGATGAGTCCCCCACAAACCTCAGATGGAGATGGAGACTCAGGCAGGCCATGGTGCGGGGCGAAGGCAGATCTCGCCAGGCCGCAAACCACTCGAAAAAGAGGTCAGAAGCTGTCTCCGAGCAGAATGCCCTAGACCAGCCCGAAGGCAAAGTTTCCCTTACACCATTTCTCGCTAAATTTATCTGCGACCCTGTGAGAAAGTGCCATCTTTCTTGCATGGTATGCCCCCACTTTTTGCTGAATTGCTGAATGTACTTTGACTGAGTGTGCCCTGGACTCCTGCCAATCAGGTGCCCAGGGCCTATGTTTCTTCCCTAAAACACACAAAACTCAAATTGGCAAACCCTGGCCACATGTCAGCCCCTGGAAAATGGTACCCGAGATACCCAGGGCCTTGTGACCAGGGAAGGCCTCTAAGGGCTGCAGCACTCATTGTGCCACCCTTAGAGGCCCTGTACCCTTACACACCCACACTGCCTTTGCAGACTGAGTGTCTGGGTGCAAGACAAAACAAAGTCGACATGACACACATCCCTGTGTGCCATACCCATCACCTACACTGCCATGGCATACATCAGCCACCCCTCTAGCTGGTTGCCTTATGCCAATGGTGTGGGCACAGGAGCAGGAGCCCTGTGCCCCTACAGTACCCAGGTCCATTCCTGAGCATTGTAAGTGCAGTGCTGCCATTTAAGAGTACATTTTGCTGAGAGCTCGTCAAACTCGAACTCCACAGCGCCATAATGGCAACACTGAAGACTGAAGTTTGGTATCAACCTTCTCAGCACATTAAACCCACACTGATGCCAGTGTGGGATTTAATGTACCAAGCACCCCAGAGGGCATCTTAGAGATGCCCCCTTAAACCTAACCTACAATCCACGTCTGCTCTGAGGCTGCCACACAGCAGACATGTTGCTGGACCCCTGGGTGGAAGAGCCCCTGCTCTCCTGGGCCTGCAACAATGCACATCCTGGGCGAGGTGCTAAATCTCCTCCCCCAGGATGGGCAGGGGGAAGCTTCATAGGCATGCCGCCTCTGTGAGCTTCCCCAGGCCACAGCAACCCCCCACTCTGGCGGGAAGCTTTGTCCGGAAACCCCAAATAAGGACAGGGGATGTGCCAGCCTGCCAACCCCACCCCTCAGGTGGGGGAGGCGAGGTGAAGCACATCTCCGGGCTCTCGCCATCTTGAAGATGGGAAGCCCTACCCTATCAGGACTAGGCTACTGCCCCCCTCCCACAGGAGAGAGGCAGGATAGGGGTTGTACCCACCCCAGGACAGGGAACCACCCCTAAATCGAGTATTTAGGGGCACCCTGAACCTTCCTTCCCCAGATTCCAGATTCCAATAATACAAAGAAGAGCAAGAAGAAAGAAGACCTGCCCTGCAGCTGCTAAGAAGAGGAAGACACCAACTGCTTTGGCCCCAGCCCTACCGGCCTGTCGACCCTCGAACCTGCTCCTGCTCCAACCCGGCATCTCTTGTGGCCAGTAACCTCACAAACCCCGGAGGACCTGGCTGCAGTTTGGCTCTAAGCCCCTGGGACTCCCATGAGTAGACGCTCTACTCAAAACCTACCTCTAATCCCTGGCAGCAGCCCGGAACCGCGAACCCAGCACACTCTGCACCAGCCAAGCCTGGCCAGTGCCAGAGTGAACAAAGACCACGAGGACGACCCCACGGCGACTGTGACCCCGAGTCTGGCACCCAAGGACCTCCCTCGACACTCCTGAAGAAGCCTGCAGCCTCAGAACAAGGTGCCCCCTCCTACCGCGATCAACAGAGGGTAAGATTTCCCGACACCAAAAGGCACCCCTGCACGCGGCGCCCCACGGCCCCCTGTGCCCAATCCCGGGGTACCTACCTATCCTCCAACTACCCAACTTACCTCTCGAAGTGGTGGTGGCACCTGAAGAATCCTCGTCCCAGAGCTTGCAGTCTTTTTCTAAAACGGAGATTTCCCATTGAAATCAATTGAGCGCCCGAAGGCTCAAAAGCACCCAGCCTCCCGAGTGGCCCTGGCAGTGCAACCTCTACACCTACCTACTTCCCCACTTGCCCTGAGTAAGTGACCAGGAGCCCAGCTCCCACAGCCGCATGGCTTGCTAGTCAGCAGCCACCAACCAAGGCCCCCCTATCCCTCATAGGATAACCTTGGGCCTAACTCTCTCTGCACCCGGCCGCCCTAGAGTCGCTGAGGGTGAACCAACTGTACCTACATAACTCTGGGGGACCCCCGAGTCTATGCCCAGAACCTCAACTCTGCCAGTCGAGTACTTACCTTTAAACCGATAACTCTATTTTCTTCATAGGGTAACATTGACTGGCTTTTTCCTGAAATTTCTTCTAAGTGTGGACTTTTCAAATCTTAAAATATTCACCAAAAATCAGCCGAGTAACGAAAACGAAAATACTCACCTGCTCTTAGGTGAGGTCCCAGTGCTGGATCTTGGTGCCCAGCACGGACTCTGAAGAATACTTACAACTGTACTTACCAGTAACCCAATTTTCTTCCATAGGAAATCATTGACTGTTTTTCTGTGAAATTTCTTCTAAGTGTCAATTTCTGCAATCTTTAAATATTCTTTAAAAATCGTATAATATCTGAAAACGTAATTACTTACCTGTTTTGGATAAAGCTCCCAGTACTGAGTCTAGGCACCCAGTACTGGATTACAAAAGTAACAAGAACATACTGTACCTGTAATTGAATTTTCTTCCATAGGTAATCATTGACGATTTTCTTTGAAATATTTTCTAAGTGTCAACTTTTAAAATAGTTAAATATTGTTTAAAAATCATCACAGTAATTAAGTCGACTTTCATCACTTGATTCTAAGTACTGAATCTAGGATCCAGTCCTGGAATTCCAAAAGTAATCCTAAAAGTAATCTGTTGCAAATAACTTGCAATTTCCATTGAGCTCAATGCATTGTTGTGTTTAAAATAGAGTTGCCTATTGCAACCACTTGTAACTGTTTACAAAAGTCAATTGCATATTGCAAAAGTATTTATATAAAGCATCTAATTCTGAGAAAGTATATTTTACATCCAATTGTTGGTTCTAAAATAAAAACAAGCATATATTTTTTATATATAAACCATTGGCCTAGAGTTCAGTTATTGAGTGTGTGAGACCATTTGCTGACTGAGTGTGTACAACAAATGCTTTACACTGTCCTCTGATACTGCCTTACTGCTCGACCAAGCTACCACTTTAGAGAGTAAGGTTATATCTAACTTTAGCCTCTGTCAAACCCTTGGGGACTGTGGACTCTGTATACCCTGTACCTATTAAGGAACAGTATATACAGAGCCACTTTCTCACAGACCCTAAGAAGGGTATAGACCTCTCCTGGCGGGCATGCCATGATAAACTGCTAGACACGGCAGGTCCCCTAGCAAACATTATCGATGTGGTGGAGGACGCAATGTCCTCGGGCACTTTCATCACCCTGGAGGCCCTCTAGCTGGGCGCAGAGAGCAGTCATATTCCTAGGCAACGCACATGCAGCAATTTCGACCAAGCGACGTAGGTCGTTACTGATCAAGATAGACCCTAAGTTAGGGGAACTGGCAACCTCAGAAGCTGGGCCAGTGGCAGAGGGCAAACTTTTTGGTGACCCCTTCGTTAAAGAGCTAGTAAAATTTGGAAATACGCTCAACTCTTGACAAAGCTCAAATGTCCATAAAGCACATTTTCATCCCACGTGTTTTTGGTGCAGCCAGTCGAGGCAGGGGGCGCTCGACCGGCCGTCCCTACAATCAAGCCTCCTACAAGTCTGCGGAACCTCGCAGAGGACAGTGGAAGGACCTGAATAAGTTTGGGAACTACTACCCTACAAGATCATACCCGGCTGCAGGGGCTATAGAGGAAGAGGAAACGGATCCTACAATAACCAGAATGGGGAGCATTCAGAGCTCGGGGATATAAGCATTGGCGGCAGACTGCAACTATTTATCCACAACTGGGCCTCGTTAACCTCGGACACCTGGGTCTTACAGACTGTACAAGGCTTCCAGATAGAGTTTTTCAAGTACCCTGTCCAAATGGTTTGCCCACGACCCCTTTCTTTACCAGCGGAAAAGAATGGAACTGATCGACAGGGAGGTTTCGGACCTCTTGCGGAAGAGGGCCGTCGTACCCTCAACCCTCCACTCTCTGGGTTTCCTCAGCAACCTTTTCCTGGTGCAGAAGCGAGACGGAGGCCTTCGCCCAGTGATAAACCTCAAGGACTTCAATGAGTGGCTTATCTACGGCCACTTCAATATGGAAGGTATCTACGGCCACTTCAATATGGAAGGTATCTATCTCCTCAGGGACCTTCTCCAGGGAAAGGACTGGATGGTCCGCCTGGATATGAATGATGCATATCTGATTATCCCAATCTTTCCCCTTCGCCGACACTTCCTTCAGTTCCAATGGCACTGCCAGATTTTCGAATTTTCCTCCCTTCCTTTCGGGCTATCCTCCTCTCCGTAGTGCTTCACCAAACGGATGAAACCAGTGGTGGAAAGTCTGAGATCGGATGGGGTCAAACAGATAGTCTACCTGGACAATATCCTCATAATGAATCAATGCCCTCTAAGCCCACTCGTCCAACTGCAACAAACAGTAAAGCTGTTCCCTAGGTTTTGTGATCAACTAATCGAAATGAGACCACAATTCCTCTTAGAAGATGCAATGCTTGGGGTTCATGGTAGAATCAGTCAACGCGACTCTGAGACTCCCCTCACACAGACACGAGTTGAGAAGCACTCTAGTCAAACCAACAATATCACTTTGCCACCTGGCCATAGTGGTAAGCCTCCTATTGTCATCGATACAGACCCTATTTCTGGCTCCCCTCCACTACAGTGCCCTTCAACATCTCAAATTTCCACACTGACGCAGAGGCCTGACTTACTCCCAGTTTGTAACCCTCTCCGAAGAGGCCAAGACTGAACTGCGGTGGTGGATCTCCCACATGGAGGCGTGGAACGGTCGGGTCATCTTCGGATCCCAACCTATCTAGTTATAGAATCCGACGCCAACAGCTCAGGCTGGGGTGCTCGGTGCGGAGATATTTCTATTGCCAGAAAATTGTCCTCCACAGAACAGAATCTTCACATAAATTGCCTGGAATTAATGGCAGGTTCCTTCGCAGTGAAATGATGGACCAGGGACAAGGCCCAATGCTGTGGCCTACTGAAGATGGACAACGTGGTGGCGATCAGATACATAAATCATTTAGGGGTGACGAGGTCCAAAGCCCTATCAGATCTGGCACACGACAGGGACGTGGCCAAGCCGTCGACCAACATGGCCACACGGCGTTGAAGCTCCAGCCGCCGATGCCCACACGCGGCATATAATGGAATAATGGTTGAGTCCACCGCCGATCACCAGACTGCCACTGATCATTGCCAGAAGCTGCAAGGCCCCCGTGCGATGCCAAAAATCATTGGACGAATTCGGCTCCAGAAGAGCGCTGCGGAGGGTGTGCCGAGAGGCCCCGTAGAGACAGGGTCTATGGGCGAGCCTGAGGCCGGAGTCGCCTGACTCCGCTGGGCCCTGCCATCCTGCCGTGCTGCTGGCGCCCTCCACTACTTGCGCAGCAGGACCTGACGCCGCTTGGAGCGGGGGACAGACGACCCGTGGGATCGCCTGCTGAGTGGGGGCTGGGAGGGGCCGCGAGTCAGGCCTTCTTCACCCGTTCTTTGCCCAGCCTGGTCCCTTCGTGACCGAGGGCCTATTTTGGATAGGCGGTCCCTCGGGCCTCTACCCCCTCCACCCCCCGCTCCTTCCTCACCTCCAGCCAGCTCGCTCTGGCCCCCAGACACCGGGCGGGGAGAGACGGTCCCAGCCGGCACCTCCACTTCGAGGATAACCACTGATGAGACTTGAGGGCCCCTCCTCTGGTTCTACCCACCCGGCATTGTACTGAACGAGTGGGGGGGGCAAGTGGGACCCCCCCTCTTCTGTCCTCGCCACAGCGGTCCCCCAGTACCGCCAATGCCACTTTCTTCTTGTGTGGGCCTGATCTCTCCTCTCTTGGGCCTTGGTAGGCCCCGGCTGTCGGCGTGCCGCCTCGGCCCCAGATCACCCGCGCATACACCAGGGGGAGAGGTAGTGCCCGGGGTCGGTCTGCCGGCTCTCTTGCCGCCCCCCCGGACAGAGTTTGCTTGTGTGGCACGGTGTGGTCGCGCCCGACTTACCGGCTGGGCATTTGTCTCTGCTTACACCTTCACTGCACCGCTTCAGTCAACCCTACAGCAACGAGCGATGGGTCGGGGTGACCCCAAACAACTGCAGCTCACCTTTGAAAAATCGGACACTTTGGAACGATCGGGCCGATCCTTGGATCGCACCGGTGCGTCAAGTCAGGCAGATCTTCCAGTGGGGGTGGCGATGGCGGCCATTATGGCGGAACTCCGCGTCGGGTTTCGCAGCTTGGACGAACGGCTCGACACCCTTACTTCTCAGCTGGATCGCATGGGGGAACGGATTGACAGCCATCACGCTCGAGAGGAGAGACGGAGCAACGTTTATCAGATCAGGAGGACCGAACCCGGGACAAGGCGCGCCGTCTGGACGCATGGAATGCCTGCTGAAATCCGTTGCTATAAAGAATGAGGATTTGGAGACCAGGTCCCGCAGGAACAACATCTGCATAGCGGGGCTGGCGGAGTCCACCAACAAGGGCCGGCCTGAACCTTTTATCGAGGGACTGTTGAAGCAACTGTTTGGCGCCGAGAACTTCTCCGGCACATTTGTAGTAGAGAGAGCGCACCGGTCTCTGGGTCCTCATCCTCCGCCTGGCGCCTCACTGCGTCCTATCGTGGCACGATTGCTCAACTACAGGGACAGACACACAGTACTACGCCTCGCTCGGGAAAACTCTCCCATGAATTATCAGGGGTCGTTCCTCTCATCTTACCCAGACCATACGGTGAGGGTCCAAGAGGCTCATCGTATATTCTTGGAAGCGAAGCGTCAACTCCGCACCCTCGATTTCAAATACGCCATGTTATATCCTGCACGACTCAGGGTGATGGTGGATGGTAAGCCTCGTTTCTTCGACAATGCTCCGGACGTCCTGGCCTTTTGTAAACAGCGCGTGGGTGAGGCCTGTCGAAGTCCTGCTCAGTCCTCGGGGCGCTCCTCCCCAGACCATCAGCTGTCCCCCAGTGTTGAACTCTTTACTGCGAACTGAGTCCTGTATATTGCCGGTTCTGGCCCCACATGTGCCGTTGGTCCCCGTCCTAGTGATGGACATTATCACGTTGCTCTTTGCTGCGGAGTATATATATATATTTTTTTATATATATATATGGCATCTTTAGTCTGATCCATTTTATTGCATGTCTTTGGTCTGGTTGGTTTCTCCCAATTAAATGTAGTGAACATGTTCCTGCTTAATGATGGACTCGCTGCTTATTTCACTTTTCAATATTCCACTGTAACGGCCGCTTTGCAGCCTTTTGTATTATTATTGGTTCAAGGATATCTTTCAGTGTTGTGGGCATCGGTTGTCCGAGGCGTCACCCGCCCCCCTTAGGATGACTCAGAATCTTTCTTTTGTGGGGTTTGTTGTAGTTTTTGGGATTTTCAGGGAGGGATCCAATTCTTGGGGCCCTCGGGCTCAGGTGTGGGTGGAGGGTGGGAATCAGGAAGTTGAGGAATAGGTCATAGTGTGTTTTGTTTTTTAATGATTGTTGGTGTGCATATTATTTTTTTTGTAAATATATGTACGAATTCCTAATTCAGATTGCCTCCACATGGAGAAATGTATGCTGGCTGTGCACGCACAGGCTGCGTGTCCATTGGAATTTTTGTGTATTTTCTTTTCTTAGTGTATTTCTGCGCAGGTTCCATATCTTGACTGCTCTTACATGGACTATAGTGTGCTGGCTGTGTGCATACAAGTTGTGTTCTCATTGGATATGGCGGTAGCCCCTGCAGTGAGGGTTAATTTGCTCACATGGAATATACGAGGGCTTAATGATCAGAGAAAGTGTAAATTAGTCCAGGCGGATTTAAAATGGCATGAGCTCAAAATAGCCTTTCTACAGGAAACCCACCTTCCCCCTCAGGGTCCCCCCCCCCCTTTGCTTCTTCCTGGGGTTCGCCAGTTATAGTACATATTCCCGGGGGGGTTTGTACTTTAATTCACAGATCCTCCCTTTTACACTGCGAGACAAGGCGGAAGATCCACAAGGGCACTATTTATTAATCAAGGGAACACTCCTGGGGCAAACGGTCCTCCTCCTAAATGGCTATGCCCCAAACACAGACGACCCAGACTTTTTTGACAACCTACATACCCTACTGAAACACTAGGATTACGTTATTCTCTGTTGGGGGGGGGGGGGAGGCCTCAATCTCTGGCTTAATCACACCCTAGACTCTTCAAATCCACATGCGACCCCCAAGATCCGGTCTGGTGCGGTGTTCAGCGAACTGATCTGCTCCCTGGACCTGTGTGATGTTTAGCGTACACATCATCCGCTAGCGCCCGGTTATACGTTCTACTCAACAACCCACTCTACCCACACTCGCATAGATTATGTTTTTGCTCCAACTGCTGGGTGTCGCTGTATTGGGGGAGTGGACATAAAACACCCCGTACGCTATCTGACCATTCCCCCATAAGTAAACATCTGAGCATCCCGCATTCGCTGGGTGGGAGCATAGATGGTCTTTCCCAGCCTCTGCTCTGCTGGATGAGGTCTTCTGCTCAGAAGTCCAGGAGGCTATTACGGAATACTTCAACCTCAATACCGGCTCTGTAACCCATTACTCCACTCTATGGGAAGCCTTTAAGGTGTTTATTCGGGGAATTGTCATTTCTGAACAGAATGGCGTGTTGCGCGTGATCCGCGGTAGCCTTGCTACGGTGGAAGCCGAATTGGCGTCACTGCAGGAGTCGTCCCCAGACCCGCAAATACAGATTAGGCGCAACGCCCTCCTGTTGGACTTCAACGAGCATGCCGACAGGGAGGCGTCTCTCCTTGGGAAATCTCAACAAATTCGGCGATATGGCAAGGGCAAATGCTCCGGCATGACATTGGCTCGCCTGGTGAGCCCACCGAAAGGGACTGAACATATAACGTCCATTGAACGCAAAGACGGGACGACTGCTACCTACGATGCCGATATTGTGGCGGAATTGGTGGCCTACTACCGCTCCCTCTATTCAACTAAGCGTCCCGAAAAATGTACACAACACGTGCCATAGCTGCAGGAAGTGGCTATGGTCTGGCTCACCAAGAGTCTGGCCGACTTTTTTGGCGGACCCCTTTACGGTTGAGGATATCTAGCTTGCCATAGATGCACTCATAGGTTTAAAAGCGCCGGGCCTCGATGGGCTCACAGGCGTATTTTACAAAGCCTATAGGGATAGTCTGGCGCCTCAACTCCTGGAGGTGTACGCTGAGGCACTGGAGTCGGGCGTTCTACCCCCACTCTATGCGAGAGTCAGCTATATCCTTGCTACTTAAACCGGGGAAGGACCCCACGCACTGTTCTTCCTACTGTCCCATTTCGCTCATTAATTTTGACAATAAAGTTCTTGCCAAGACACTTTCTACTCGTCTCTCCTTACTATTGGACCAAAGATTGTCCCCAGTACAGTCAGGTTTTATACCCCATCGCCCTCAATCTTCGAACAGTATTTTGGGTTATTAACCGCAGCGAGCCCACTACCCCCGCGGCAGTCGCGTTATTAGACACGTAGAAGGACTTAAACTCCTGCTAGTGGCTATTCCCAATGGCGACATTACACAAGCTTGGTATTCCTTTTAATTTTTTATAGCCCTTATCGCCCTGCTATACTCTTCTCCCACGGCCCACCTCCGGGTCAATGGCTCCTTGTCCCCTCCCATTTCAATTACGCGTGGCACACGCCTTTGTCCCTGTTATTGTTTATTATAGCAATGGACCCCTTGGTCCGCCATCTCTAAGAAAAACACTTGTTTCAAGGCCTGCAATTCCCTAATGGTCCGCTACTAATATCCTTGTATGCAGACGATGTTCTGCTCTTCGCCCTCCACCCCAAAAATAACCTGCAACCACTCAGACAAAATGGAACGGTTGTGCTCCATGTCCGGTCTTAAGATCAACTGGGGGAAATCGGTGTGGTTTCCCATCACGGACGCGGCTGTGGCGGATGAGACGGAATACCCCTTAACGGTAGCTAAGGAGACCACTAAATACCTTGGAGTGCATTTTCACAGGGATAAAGGCCAGGTTATACAGTTGAACTACGGCCCTGCTATAGACCAACTCACCTCGCAGGTGGAAAGATGGATACAACTGCCTCTCTCCATGGCTGGTCAGATCGCACTTATAAAAATGAAGGTGCGGCATCGTTTTCTTTACTTTTTTCACACCATACCCATCCCGCTCACCAATGGTTTTTTTTCTCGACTACAAGGCCTCATTATCAGGTTGATATGGGCTGATTGTAGACCCAGGGTCGCCTGGGAACTCTCACACTTCTATATACACAGGGAGGGTTTGCAGTTCGGGACCCTCAACTCTGCTTCTTGGTAGCACAAGCCCAATTTGCGTACCATTGGTTCCATCCAGATACCATAGACCAAACCGGACAATGAATTGGCTGCCCCGGCTCCTCTTGCATCGCTGCTCCCTGGGGGAATCCCCCTTGACTCGCAGGATATTTAGCCCTTGGCTACTACGTGCTGGGCTTGGTAATGTAATGTAATGTATAAATATTTATATAGCGCATAAAAACTGTGATCCTTCGGGTATCCAGGCGCTCCGACCAAACGAGATGTTTCAATACTGAGGGGGGCAGAGTCGGGGGCATCATGCTACTGGAAAGAGCCAGGTCTTAAGGCTCCTTCTGAATTCCATCAATGATTGCGTCTGTCTGAGTTCAGGTGGGAGCTCGTTCCAGCTTCGGGCTCCGACCACGCTAAAGGCCCTCCCCCTCCAATCTTTCCCGTTTGAACCTGGGCTGGGCCAGCAAACTAGCATTGGATGACCGCAGCTGCCTTGCAGGGGAGTATCTTGAGAATCTCTCCTGGAGTGGGACCGGGCCTGTTCCATGGATTGCCTTATGAACCAGGCAGAGGGACTTAAAGAGGACCCTCTCTCTAACAGGCAACCAGTGAAGGTCTCCAAGTGCCTGAGTAGAGGAAGAGCCAAACCTACGGCCCAGTGCCAGCTTAGCAGCGGCTGACTGTACTCTCTGTAGCCCCTGCAGAATGTATTGGGGGGCTCCGAGATACAGCGAGTTACAGTAGTCCAATGTGCTAAGTATTGTGCTCCTAACGACCGTGCTACGTGAGTCGGCAGGCAGCAACGGAAGAATCCGACGTAAAAGTCGCAGCAATCCATAGCAGGTGCTGGATGTTTTATTTGCCTGTGAGTCCAACTGGACGTTATCATCGAATAGCACCCCGAGATTCCGTACTGTGCCAGCTGGAACCAGTGGGGCCGCATCCGGAGCAAGCCTAAAATCCACTGGTAGATGTTGAGTCCGTCTTGGTGGCGCAAAGTACAGCAACTCGGGTTTGTCTCCGTTGAATTGCAGGCAGTTTCTCTGTAGCCAGTCCGTAGTCTGCCTCATGCAGCTTTGGAACTGCTCCAGAGAGACTGCCTGTTTACCTTCCAGGGAGAAGGCCAGTTGTGTGTCGTCTGCATAGTTAATCAGCTCCACCCCGAACGCCTTGATGATAGAGAATAACGGTTGCAGATATATATTGAACAGGATGGGGCTGATGCTGGAGCCCTGTGGAACTCCAAAGTCCACAGGGGTATTTTCTGAGGAAAAGGGACCCATGGTCACCCTTTGGTGTCTCCCCGCTAGATAGGATCGGAGCCACTGTAAAGCCTGACCGCCCACTCCAAACTCTATCAGCCGTCCCAGCAAGATTGTATGACTCACAGTATCGAACGCGGCTGACAGATCCAGGAGCACCAAGACAGAGGTGCTCCCGGTGTCAGCCCGTACACGCATCGAGTCCAGCATGGTGACTAATGCTGACTCGGTTCCGTGGCAGGGGCGGAAGCCAAACTGGTCCTTGTCCAGCAAATAATTGACCTCTAGATAGTTCGAGAGGGACCCACTCACCGCCTTCTCTAGGATTTTGATAGGGAACGGGAGGAGAGAGATAGGCCGAAAGCTGGCAGGAGCAGTAGGATCCAGAGTTGTTTTTTTAATGAGGGGGGAGACAATGGCCTGTTTCCAGCTATCCGGAACCAGGCCCTCTTCCAGCGATTGGTTGCAAATTTGACACAACCAGGGAAAGGTCGGATAGCAAAATAACTTCCACACCCTCTGAGGCAGAGGATCAAGAGGAGAACCGGATGAGATGCTATTTGCTGTTGTGACGAAGGACACTTCCGAAAAGGGTGGGAAAGAGGTCAGAGAGCAAGACCTGCCCGGTCTCTCAAAAGCCATCTCATTACCAGGGTCCTCAACCACTCTGTCCATACCCCTGAAGAGATCGGTTATCTTAGTCACCTTGTCCTTAAAATAGGTGGCTATCTCATCGCACAGCCTCTTAGATGGTACGACTTTATTTTCAAGGCAACTAGGGGCCGGAAAGGATTTCATAATTCTGAACAATTCCCTTGCCCCATTTGGGGCGTGCACTATGGAGCTAGCGTAAAAGCTGGCTTTACGTTCCATAATGAGCTGCTTGTACCTGCTCTGTGCAGATCTCAGAGCGATCTTGTCCCTGGCGAGGAATCTCTTCTTCCATTTTCTTTCGGCCTGCCTGCAGTGCTGTCTTAGCAGTCGCAGATCGTCATCATACCAAGGCGCAGATGGCCTACTCCTGACTCTTATATTTTTGTTCGGAATTAAGAGGTCCAGCTCTTTAGTAATGAACTTGTGGTAGGCGTTGTAATTTGCCTCCACAGACCTGGAGGCCTGAAAAAGGCTGGCTATGGGTGGGGTAAGTAAAGAGCCCGTTTTGGCCAGTTTGATCCAGTTTCTACCTTCTCTAAACACTGCCGCGGCTTTTGCTTGAGTGCGAGTGACTTTTAACAGTAGATTAAACTAAATGCAATAATGATCTGTCCAGATTAATGGCAGAACATTTATAAGTTCAGCCTCTGCCTTGCTGACAAACAAAAGATCCAAAATATGACCTCTTTGATGAGTGGGAGAGGTGACTAGTTGGTGAAGCCCAAGGCCGTTGCAGGTAGACGTCAAGTCCCGCAGCTGGCTCTTTGTGCTAACGTTCTCCCACCAATTAAAATCACCAAGAACGGTCATTTTGGAGTGTGTGAGCGCCAGATTAATAATGGTATTCAGGAGGGGTTGCAATGGAGTGTGCAGCCCTGGAGGGCGATAACAGAGCAAGCCTGTAAATAAATTGACTCGGCCGCTATGTAGCGAGAAGGCCATTGACTCGATTCCCGCCAACTCCTCTGTTTGTAGCAGGATAGGACAAAATTCCTCCCTGTAAATTAGTCCCACCCCTCCCCCTTGCCCCCCTGCCTGGGTTTGTGTAAGAACTTAAAACCCTTAGGGCAGGCGGAGCCGACCTCCACTGCTGCGTCTACCCTTGCCCAGGTTTCTGTAAGGAAAAGCACATCCAGCGACAGGTCTTCTATTAGTAGTGCAATTTCTGTGTGATGCTTGACTAGGGATCTACAATTCAGCAATGCGCAGTTAAGGATACTCTGCTCCTTCGGGCATCTGTTGCCTGCCCTCGCTCCCAGACTAGAGAATTGCGTAGCAGACTTAGTCTGAATGGATGCAATATAGCCCATCCTGCCCCCTATCTCTAAGAGCGGAGACCTCGAGTACCTGCGGCATACCTTACCGCCAGTAACTAAGCCGAGAGTCGTCCTCTGTGCGTCCGAGGCGCGGACGGGCGCAGACGGGCTTGCCTCTGGCGCGTGGTGCAGGCTCAACCTGTTATTCGGGTCTGGCCCTCTTTACTCACCTGCCCTCCCACTCGCCCACAATTCGTTTATACCCCTTACTACTGAAAAGGGGATCCTAGTCACTCTCTCCAAATTGGGCTTAGATACCTTTGGCTCCCTATTCCCAAATGGGCAGGCACGTAAATTGTCTGATTTGACGCAGCTCCCCGGGTTGACTGGCTTGGACTCCCTTAAAGTAGCTCAACTTCAGGGGACACTATGAGCCAAGTTTTCCACCTTTCCCTCCCCATACACGGAATTCCCCCCACTCACCCTCCTCATGGCTGACGACACCAAGTCGCACCTGGTCACAAAACTGTATAAAGCGTGCTTGGCGCTTAGGGTGGGGAGGGACCGGGGAACCCGACAGCGGTGGGAAGATGACTTGGGACAACCACTGACCGATAAAGAATGGACCTATTGCCTCGAGCAAACTCACAAAGTATCCCCCAACCACAGACACAAATTGCTTCATTTCAAATTCGACAATTGGACAAGTTTGACCCTTCCAAACCCGCGAACTGCCCCGAATGTAATGCATTAGACATTGATTTTGTGCATATGGCTTGGGCCTGTCCCCACATTTTGGCATATTGGTAGGAAGTCTTTTCAACACTTGCACAAATAATAGATACTCCTCTTTTACCCTCTCCGAAACTGGGTCTACTGGGGCTGGTTAACAGCATCAAACTTTGCTATAGGCGC
The DNA here is from genome assembly GCF_964204655.1 of Triturus cristatus. NCBI lineage: Eukaryota > Metazoa > Chordata > Amphibia > Caudata > Salamandridae > Triturus > Triturus cristatus. The sequence continues at coordinate 231,611,891 of NC_140581.1, forward strand.
TTTGCAGCGATGGCTTTACTCCTGGCTAAACCAGAGATCGCTGTCCTATGGGGGCAAGGCCTCGTCCTACCAGAGCTGCTTAGGAGCCTGGCTTACTGCAGCGTACAATCTGAGATATATGCTACATTTCAACCCCCATCCTCCAGGTCCAGGGACATCTGGTGCGTTTATCGCACAAATTTGCAGCGAACACTCCTCGTTTTACAGGCTGCTTCTACCCAAACTGATCCCACGGATGTAGATTGACTTACAGGCTGACGGGCGCTGCTCTTCGCCATATTTTCGTATTGATCCCCATGCATCCCAGCACACTCAGCAACGTTTCAGTACAGTCAGCATTTGTATTGTATTTTGGATTAGCCATGTGTAATAATCGTCCATGTAATGGAACTCGCTTTTTCTTTTTCCCTCTCCATTATACTTTGATAGGTTTCTTTCATTTAATGCCATTTTAGTGGACATTATGATTGTATCATGATTATTATGTACGTATTGGCTTTTTGAATTTCCACGAACACAGTGTATTTCTTTGTTCTTCAAGGAGGGGTGGGGGGGTGCTGTTTGTTTGTTTTGTGTATAGTGGTCCATTGCTTTCAATAAAAAAACTTACAAAAAAAAAAAAGAAGAAGAAGAGGATCTGGCACGCGACCTCTAGGAGTACTGTCTGCCAAACAGATATCGCTATTGGCGGAGGACCTTCTGGGTGTATCTAACCAAGTCACCGACTGGCGCTCCCACCATTGGAAAGACACCAGTCTTTGGAAACTACACTGCAGAGTATTACAGGAACTTCAATCCGGCTGGGGCACCTTCTCAACAGACCTCTTCGCCTCCAGGCTAGATGCCTAACGGGAGAGGTATTACAGCTGGAGCCCATACCCGGAAGCAACGACGGTGGATGCATTCCTTCAGGGCTGAAGTTCGGAAGAGGGTTATGCATTAGGGTTAAGCATTTCCCCCCCCCCCCTCCCCGCCATTCGCGATGATAATGAGTGTCAACCCAAGTATGGAGTCAACGGGAGGACATAGTGGTGATCACCCATATCTGGAGGTCGCAAGCCTGGTTTCCAGTTCTGAAGGATCTTTCTTGGGATTTTTCAATCCGTCCACCCCAATTTCAGGATCTCCTCCAGGATCCGCAAGGGAATCCCCATCACCTCCTCCTCACGAGCCCTCTACATCTGATGGCCTGGCGGGTTACAGGCAACGCTGGAAAGTGCCAGGCCTTTTGACAGACGATGCCTTAGTGCTTGCTAGGTCTTGGGCAGAGAGCTCAAATAAGAGAGACCGCTCCGCCTGGTCTAGATGGGGGAGTTGGTGTCTTCGACAACAGGCGGATCCAATGGGGGCCGACGTTGTCCACGTCATTAACTTCTTACCATCTATACAAAAAGGAACGTAGGATTCATCCAAATAACTATAGCGTTCAAAGCAGTGTGCTCATATATCTATTTTGTGTATCCAACCAAGAAAATCCCAAGGGAGTCTAGTTTAATTAGAAAGCCAATTCCGAATGTATTATTCAATCCAATTTTTCAGCACAAAGGTACATCCAATTTTTCAGCACAAAGGTACATTATCCAATTTACCCACACAAAGAGGACATCATCAGGGCTTCTAATATCATGAAAGAAGCGCAGAACGTAATTGACATTTGCAATAAACAAAGATTGATACTAGAAGAAGGATGAGCGCACAACATGGAATTTAAAGTCATATGATTATCATGATATTAGAAGCCCTGATGATGTCCACGTAGGACGAAACGTACGGGCTGGACAAATTGGATAATGTACCTTTGTGTTGAAAAATTGGATGTACATTTGTGTTAAAAAATTGGATTGAATAATAAATTCGGAATTGGTTTTCCAATTAAATAAGACACCTTTTGGATATTCTTGGTTGGATACGCAGAGAACGGACGATATATGAGCGCACTGCTTGGAATGCTATAATTATTTGGATGAATCACACGCTCCCTTTTGTATAGATTGTAGTTATTGTTGGTGGACCAGTGGCAGTGAGACCACTAAGTAGAGCGTGATCAGAACTTTGAGAATAAGTATCCCAGAATAGACACTTGTGCGCACTTTGCTTGCCACCCTCACCGCCAGTTTGTGTATAATTTATTAACTTCTTAGCCTCTTTGGCGACGGAAGGTCTGGCTTACAGGTTGATTAACATGTTTATCTCTGCAAGATCGGCTGGCCATGTCACAGTGGATGGTCATCAAATAGGAGAGCATCTGTTGATAAATAAGCTGCTGAGGGGTATCAGGCTTTCTGTAACCATGGAACCCAGGTACTCCTCCCTACGGGATGTCAACAAGGTCCGAAATTTGTTTTGCTCGTGGCCGTCAAATAAGTACCTATCTAGGAAACAGATGTCAGCTAGGATGGCGACTCTTCTATGTTTGATCTCCTGCCCAAGGGTTTCCGATGTGAGGGCACTGGATCTCACAGGCAGAGTTTTCACTACGGATGGAGTTACGTTTCATATCTCTAGAAGAACCAAGTGCAATTCGAAGTCGGTGTCCTATCCCACCTTCCCAGATGTCCCAAAACTATGGGTGGTCAGAGCACTCAAAGCCTATCATGTGGCAACAGAAGACATACGTCCACAGGGCGTCAGATAACTGTTTATAGCTCTAACTAAACCACATGGGGCAGTTTTGCCACCTACGATTGCAAGATGGATTCGCTGGGTTATGCAAGAAGCAGGGATAGACACCTCACACTTTGGGGCCCATTCTGTCCACGTGGCAAAGGCATTGAAACCTTTCTCTCTGGGGGTGCGGCTGGAGGACATCCTTAATGCCGCATACTGGTCCTCAGATTCCACCTTCAAAAGATTCTATTTCAAGCCAGTGTTATAGCTGGCATCTTTTGTGGTGGACAAGCTTTAAACTAGCCTAATCCGAAGCCTCTGGTACTGACACAGAATACAAAAATTCCTAGCTATCGTAAAGGAAAGTTTCAATTATATTAAGGACACGGAGGGGAGGATAAGCCCACACGGACATTTGAAACCCCTCCCAGAATTCCTACCTAAGTAATGTAAGTAACACGTTTTCAGTTCTCCTACTGTGCTCGACTAATTTGACATTTACCTTGGCATTGCCTTGATGTTTAATTGGTTGATATCCTAGGACGAATATGATTCCCCCTATTCTGGAGTTACAACGTTCTCTCTATTTAATTTAGGTATGGATACCAATAAACAAGAATGATCCGAAGACTTGCTAGCTGTGGTTGCAGAAAGAAAATGGAGGGTAGAGCGTCTTCGGGGGAAGTCTTGGACATGCTGCAACATGATTGGACTATGCCACAAACCCATTTCCTGTAGCATAATGGGAAATGTGTTTGTTATATTTGTTAACCTTTGATGGCTGCTGGATATAATAAAGTGAAGAAAGAACAGCCTACTCCCCGCCTCTGCATCCTTAATAGAATTGAAACGTTCCTTTACGATAGCTAGGACATTTTTCATTATTATTATTTATTGCCATGTAGGTACATAAAAATGCAACTGATTATAGTTATTGATAAATTGTTGTGGTCATACAAAGACAATAGGTGTGCTGACCCTCTGATAAAGCCAATAGGCCTGGCTTTTATATTTTGGTGTTCTGACCCTATGACAAGTTCAGTAGGTCTGGCTTACTTTAAATTACACCACTCTTACTTTGTCACTGTACGTTAAAATCTCCGAAAATCACTGAAAAAACAGGTTAAAGTGCTGTTAAAGTTAGTTGATAATGTCAGTAAAAACATAACATTTTAAACGGCTTTTGGCCTCACACTTTAGATCACTCATGACATGTTCGATGACATCCTTGATACCATCACTTTTGACATCTAAAACAAGATCATTTATGACAATACTGTGCATGGTAGGGGCATGTGTTATAGGAAATGTTAACTGTTTATGTTGAATTTCAGAGTTTTTTCATTTAGAATGTTACATTTTTACTGACATTTACATCTAACTAGAAAATCACTTTAATCTTTGTTTTTTCAGTGCATTTAATCAACTTATAACACCATATAGCCTAGCCCTAGTCTATGGTACTACTTGTGCCCAGGTCCTGTAGATCATATACAACAAGAGCGCTGCAGCACTCATTGTGCCAGCCACTACACTCTGTAAAACATGACTCCAAGCCTGCCATTGCAGCCGGTGTGTACAGTTCTAAACTGCCATTTTGAACTGTCAAAATAAACCCTTTGTCAGGCCTATACCTTCCAATTTAGTACCTGTAAGACGCCCCTAAGGTAAGCTCTAAATGCCCATAGGGAAGGGTGTATGGTATTTATAAAGTAGTACAGGCATTTATTTATTTTTTCAAAATATTTTTATTGGAGTTTTCTGCACTAGTACATGCGTTTTAATGTTTTAAATGTCATAATATTGAACAATCTCAAAAGTTGTTTTTCACTGTGGCAAGGCTAGCCCTTGCATAGGAAAACACTGGGTTACATAATACTAATGTATAACATCAGTCTAGGAGAGGCGAGAACCACGATTCAAGGACTCATTTTAATATTGATTTAAGATCCAACTTAATGAACAAATCAGATTCTATATTAATATATGAGAAATTATCCTTTTAGTTGTAATTTCTCTGCCTAAGCACAATGTGCCAGTCAGCCACAGTCTAGAGTCAACTGACTGTTAATGGCTCTCGTGTCATGCGTGTTGCTCCCAAACAGTGGACAAAAGGCTTGGGTATGGAGAGGTGTTCCTCTTCCTTGAGCATGACAGCCTGGGGTGGCTCCAGCCGTTTCCTAAGTTTCAAAGAAACCTGTCGCTGGCAGCTATAGTTTACTTCTAGGCCTGCCTCCCTTTGTCTCTGTAGTTGGCTTGGCTCCAAACCCAGTGGCGGAGAGGGGGTACAGGGGAGAGGAGAATATCCCCAGAGCTGGTTTAGAATGACCACAAGGGAGGGGTTATTCATTATGACAGCCACACATCTGGGTGGGCACAGTATGCTCTGACCAGGGAAGGAATGGTTCTTCCATGTCGAATTAAGGTAGACAAGGACATTTTGGGATAGTTTTCCAGTAAAACACATAAGACGTGCTGCAAAATGGGGAAGGGTCACCCATGGGAACTTTTCCCCCATTGTTTAATGAGTGGCCAGGGGTTTCCTACACCCACAGGCTGGCACTGGGCATAAATGTGGCATCTTCAGTATCCTCCACAGATCACTTCTGGATGAACAGAAGAGGACTGGACCTGCTGTTTGTGACTAGAGTGCCTTTTGTACCGATGGTCACCAAATGAACTCCAAGGGTCATACAGCTGACATCTTCTCTTCTTTGGCCTACAGGGACACAAGTTCCAAGAGGCCTTTTACCTGCATTTCAAGAGGCCTTTTACCAGCATTCCCAGCTGACAAGTTCCAACTGGACCTGCCCAGCACTCTGCTGCTGGCATATTCTGGAGTACTTTCCTCCAAGTCCTGGACCCTTGGCTGGTGTCAAAATGTACTCCTCCTAAAGTTTCATAAAATCCTGGACTGAAAATCTTTTTGCCAAGTTTTTGATCGGAGAACTTTTTTTCCTGGAAAATTGTAAGGCATCATGGATGCATAAAACATAGACTGACTAACTAGGTGAGGTACATGCATACCTAAGTCTGCACAAGTAAAGGACTACAATTGAATATATAATCCTCTTACAGCATTACAGCTTGCAATCCCTGCCAAAGCATTACAATGTAAACTTCCAGCAAATGCAGACTATGTTCTGATTTCTCTTTAATCTTGGTTTTGAAACAATTTTTTCCTTTGCTCTGCAAGTACAACAAAATTACTTGGGCCCTGAAATTTCATTATGAAAACCAGGCTTTCAAAAGAGATACTCAATAACTGATCAGCATGTAATAATGAACACTGCTGGGACTGGCATGCCCCCTTCATGGAAAGTGAGTCTATACCCCTGGCTCTGAGTGCCCAACTACACATAAAGCTGGTATCCTTATTTTTAATTTGGCCCCAACATCATGCTAACCTAACATGAGAGCAGAGGCCTAGGTCTGTCCCTGACAATGTGAGAGAGTATTACTCTCCCCATCAGGGATGCATGCCAGACAGGAGGAGCAACCCGCTGCATGAAGGACGGCGACGTACGTGGATCCTGCTTTCCGGGCCACCGATACGCACTGCTGCGACAATGAGCCTACCTCAGTCGCCCTCCTCCCTCACCATTTGCTTCTTGAGGCGGCCAGTCAAGGTGGGCTGTGCCCTTGAGGCCGCAGTGCTGGAGAAGTCGGTGCCCTTGTGGGTGAGATGGCAGCTCCGCATCCTTGAGGAGCACAGAGGATTTCGGCGGCCCTGGACTGGAGCCTGGGAATGCGCTGCAGTGGAGCCGCAGGTGAGGGACCAGGAAAGGGGGTGTTGGGGGGGGCACAGCTGCGAATTGAGGTAGTCGCCTACTCTTGACCCTGCTGGAGTAGAGGCCCCCTGGACTGTGGGTGGAGAGCTGAGACTGTGATTACTGCTGAGCAAAACCGAGTGGGTAGTCTCCTGGGGGTGCTTGAGGGTGCTACACTGGCAATCACAATACATTTAACATGAAGGGAGTCTTGTTGAAGTGCACGTGGCTGGACCTACTGTAGCAGGCCTTTTGATTCGGCCTTGGCGGGTTTGGATAGAGCTGCCTCCTCCTTTCATTTCTTCCCCCCTCAACCCCTACCGGAGGGGATACTGTAGTGGCCACATCATGCAGCCCGACGAAGGAACAGAAGCCTCTGGAGGCTGATTAACCAAGGCGGGTAACACAATCTGGGTCTAGAGCACGGGGGGACCTGGTGCGCACAAGATGGGCAAGGACAAAATAGACCGCTCTGCTGGGACCAACACAATCTCAGAGTACACTACCCCTCGACACCCCCGCAACGTATAACAAGACAAACCGGCACTGGGGATGAGGGGGGAAATGAAACACCTGGCGAACCATCACGTGCAGAGCTCCTGGAGGCCATCCAGGATTCCAGGAAGGCCCGGGAAAGCCAAACAGACTGCGTCTATCGACGTGAACTTATTGAGAGCCTATTTATGAAAAGTTGCAGATAAAGTATCCACGGAAGACATAGTGGACTTAAAAGGAGAGGTGGCAACACTTAAGCAGCAGGTGGTCCAGAAGTCCACAGCCACGAGGGCCCTTGAGCACCGGGCTGAGGAGGGGCGCTAGGCGCAGTAACATAAAAGTTCTAGGGTTCCCTGAACGAGCTGAGGAGGGCAAGGCTGAGCAATTCCTGGAGTGATGGATATGCACCCAGTTGCGTCTGAGGGGATTATCCGAACTCTTTGCAGTGGAAAGAGCACAGAGCGTTGGTGCCTCCGCTCCCCCCTCTGTCCCCCCCCGGGCAATAATCGCCCAAATATTGAACTATCATGATAGATATTGTATCCTCCGGGCTACAAGAGAGACTCAATCTCTGCTATGAAAACAGTATAAGTAGCTACATACCCGGACTATACCAAGCACGTCCAGGAACAGCAGAAAAACGTTCTGGGGGGTAAAACAGAAGCTTCGAGATATGCAACTGCAGTACATGCTGTTATATCCAGCCAAATTGAAGGTAATTGCACAAGGCAGTGCCAATTTCTTAGAGAAGCCAGAGGAGGTGTGGGAATGGCTGGAAATCAGAGGCGACCCCCCCAGAACAGCTTAACGAAAGAAAGGGATGGGGCACTCGATCTGGGCAAGGAACTCGAAATAAAAGGCGCATGGGTCGGTCCACGGACGGTGACCCACCGGATGAACAGAGAATCACAGTGGGGGAGGATGGCACCATGCATCTGGACACCATTGAGCTGGGTGCCACTTCTTCACCGAACACTGAATCTGGGACTGAGATGGAGGATAACCCCAGAAACACTGAACTCGACAACGGACATAGTTCCTGAAACCATCCTGGAACCAGCTCCTGTAACAGAAGCTACATGAAACAAACAGGACCTTCACGTAGGTGCTGAACTATTGTTGGCTGCTTCGATGTCTATAAGTAAAGAGTGAAGTGCATGTGGGCCACACATTTTCCACTGTGGTGGCGGGGGGGGCAGTAGGCCTGGGGGGGAAGACTGCGTCGCCTGGAGTGGCAAGAGGGACGTCGACAATCCAAATGTAACATTGAGATTACTGAAAGCTTATCGGAGACACAGGATGGACTACACATCCCTTGATAGGCATTTTGAAGACAGAGATGGGCGGGCTAATCCGTGAGGCTGATTGATATGAGAGGGTTAATGCCCCCGTTGGCTGCAAGGGAAGCTTTGCACATCCTGGCACAAGCATGGTGAGGGCACGGACAATAGCGCTATTGCACGTTACTTGTTCGTGGGTGGGGGTGGAGGGAGCATGGCACAGATTGCTTTGTTTGTTAATAGCCGTTATATGCAATATCTGTTGAATGTGGGTGGAGCGCACAGCTGGGGACTGGGACGACACCACGTGAGATATCGTTATGACAATGGAGGTTACATTTCTTAGTTGGAATGTAAGGGGATTGGGTACATATACTAAACGTTACAGAGAACTCGTTTCTTAAGCGACACCACGTCTCGGTGGCCTACTTGCAAGAAACCCACCTGGATGACATGGAGGCTAATAGGATGAATGAAATATCTGGCCTCCCCATTTTTTCGCTAGCCTAATCTATTTATGCGAGGGCTGTTCTGATATGGGCTGCTGGTACCCAGTTTGCCTTTCAGAACATTGAAGCTCACGTGAACGGCTGCTATGTCCTACTCAGGGAGACACTTGACAGACGGGATGGCGTTATCCTAAATATCTATGCCCCGAATGTAGACGATCCGGGCTTTTATCAGTCCACACAAAACTTACTAGCCCCGGACCTGGACGCTCCCCTTCTCTGGGTGGGGGATTTTAATTGTGTGTTGGATCCAAACTTGGATAGGCACCCTCCTAGACAGGGCACTAAGCCGCAGATGACCAAGAGACTTCGGGAGGTAATGCGAGATCTGGGAATAAGGGACATATGGCGAGTCAGGCACCTGACACAGATATTGTATACTCGCCTACACATAACACACATAGCAGATTGGACAGGGCGTTGGAGTCGGGGATAGAGGCCTTCCCAGATATGGAGGTGATCCATCTGGCTTGATTCCTGTCTGATTATGCCCCGATCAATTGTGTGGCCCGCTGTGCCCCCCCCCCCCCCCCCCACCCCCCCTCACCTACCGAGAACATGGCTAATGCCGGCAGATTTTCTGGAGAACGCGATTGAGAAGGAGACTTTATGCAATGTCTTGACATGACAATCGACTGGTAGGGCATGACCACGACTAGGGCAATCAATTAATCAGGGAGTTTTAAAGCGTGCTACTCAGCTGTGAGGGTCTCCAGGCACGGGGGGGGGAGGGGCTTGGGGGAGTACAGCTCCAGATCAGTCGAAGAGCCAGGTCTTGAGGCTCTTCCTGAAGGTGTGCTGAGTGTGGGAGCGTCTGATGTTGACTGGGAGCTCGTTCTAGGCTTTGCTGTGACATAGGAGAAGGTTCTTCCACCTGCTCTGGTTCTGCGGATGCGTGGGGTCTCTGTCAGCGCGGGGTCGATGGAGCGGAGTTTCCTTTTGGGTACGTGGAAGGAGACTTTCGTTGAGGTATTTGGGTCTAATGTTGTGGAGGGATTTGTAGGCATGTGTGAGTAGCTTGAAGGTTACTCTCTTCTCAATGGGGATCCAGTGTAGTTTTCGTAGGCGCTAGGTCATGTGCTCATGTCGTTGGGTTCCGAGGACGAGTCTGGCTGCGGTGTTCTGGATGGTTTGGAGTATGTGTAGCAGGGATTTGTTGATTCCGGCGTAGAGGGCTTTACCATAGTCCAGTCTGCTGGTTATGAGTTCGCGGGTGACTGTCTTTCTGCATTCGGAGGTGATACACTTGAAGGTCTTGCGGAGGGAGTTGAAACAGGTGGAGGAGACGGCGTTGTTCTGGCAGGTCATGGTGAGGGAGGAGTCTAGAATGATGCAGAGGCTGTGGGCATGGTCTGTCGGAGTGGGTGGGTTTCCGAGGGTGGAGGGCCACCAGGAGTTGTCACACGCTGTGAGGGAGGGTCCAAGGACTGTCTTCTCTGAGTTGAGCTTTAGGTAGCTGTGGCTCATCCAGGATGCAACATCTTTCATTCCTTCCTGGAAGCAGAGTCTGGTGTCTTCAGGGTTCTTCATGAGGGAGAGGATGAGCTGGGTGTCTTCGGCGTAGGTTACTATGCTGAGCACATGCTGTCAGACGATGATGGCGAGGGGTCATGTAGATGTTGAAGAGCGTGGGGCTGAGCAAGGATCCTTGGGGTACTCCGCAGTTGATCTCTGTGGGTTCGGAGAGGAATGGTGGGAGTCTGATCCTTTGGGTTCTGCCGGCGAAAGAGGAGCGGATCCAGTCGAGGGCGGTTCCCCGTATGCCGGCGTCATGGAGTTTGGCGGTCTCGGTGATGTGATTGCTGCGGAATCTGGACTGGGAGGAGTCGAGGATGTTGTTCTCTTTGATGAAGATGGTTAGCTGAGCATAGACAAATCTCTCAGTGACTTAGGCTGCGAATGGAAGGAGAGAGATGGGCTGGTAGTGTTTCAGGTCCATCGGGTCAGCGGAGGGTTTCTTGAGGAGGGGCTTGACTTCTATCTGCTTCCAGTCGTCGGGGAAGATGCCGGATTCGAAGGATGCGTTAATGGTCCGGCATAGTTTGGGTGCTATGGCGGCTGTGGTAGATGTAAGGGGGGCAGGGGTCTGTGGGGGCTCCTGAGTGGGTGTTCTTCAAGGTCGTGGCGGTATCTTCAGTGGTAGCAGATTTCCAGGTGGTGAGGGTGGGCTGGTTGTCGACAGAGAGGAGGGTGGTGTCTGGAGTCTGTTAGCTGAAGTTGTCGTAGAGGCCCTTGATTTTCAGATGGAAGTAGGAGCTGAGCTTGTGGCAGAGGTCCTGGGATGGTGTGACGTTCGTGGCTTCACTGAGGAGTTTAGTGAATTGCTCTAGGACGTTGATGAGTTCCTTTGCGTTACTGGCGTTGATGTGGATTTTGTTCCGTATGAAGGTCCTCTTGGTGGCTCTTCCGCGCTGGTGGTATTCAGTCATGGCATTCCTGTAGGTGTCCAGGTCTTCTGTGGTTTTCCTGTTTCTCCAGAGTTTCTCGAGCAACTGCAGGAGCACCTGGCTTCTTGGAGGTCAGTGGTGAACCAGGCGGCCTTCAGGGGACATGGTCTGTTGTTGTGGCGGATGGGGTGCGAGCTTGTCTGCACAGCTGGTAATCCAGAGGTGTAGTTCATTGGGGGCAGAATTTTTTTTTTTTTTTTTTTATAAAACCTTTATTTAGCACTGTGTACAAGACAAATACGGGCCTACAACCATCCGGCCGGCCTCGACACTTCTGATGCTTGATAGCAAAGTATACGTCCACTCGGTGGCACGGCAGCACATAAAAGCATACGACCTATGTTGCAAAATCCACGTGCACTGAGTGGCAGGAGACAGTAAGGTTAATTTTAAAAAGTTTTAAATTTAAGGAGATACAGAGCTAGAACGGATCAGTGCACAGAACAGACGAACATACGATAAATGGGTAACATCCAACAGGAGAGTCAACTAACAGTGAACATATCTAAAATGGCGGCACGAAACTATAATACCAGGATATAGATACGCAGCGAAATGTGCCTCCCAGCCGCTACCCTCCTAACACCATTCCCCCCCACTGACCCTAGAAAAAGACGTAGGAAAAGGACGGAAGAAAGAAAAAGAAGGCCCATAGTAACAAAAAACGTATCGAAGAAGACCCCCCACCCTACACGCATGCCGAGGCTATGGCCTACCCCCCCCCTAGCTACGTGTCTGTCGCCCCATAGGAACCCGAAATATAGAATTAAGGAAAGAAGAAAGGAAAAAAGACCATAAAGCGGGGAGGAGCCCACCACACTGCCGAACTCCCGGACTCCCGCGCCGCCCATACATCCTGCGCCATGTACAGCACAGTATCAAAAGACCCACTTAAACCCGGTGGTCCCGATTCAATAACACCCAGCACTTCAGCACTTCACAAGTCCTCCCCCCGGCAGAAGAAGGAAACAGGAGGCGAAATCACAGCGACATGTAACAAAAACTGGTCATTAAGGACTACTCATCCAAAATTACAAAACGTGTATTAGTCCAGGGCCCCGTATGCCGATCCAACCAAAGCGACAACCGGCATGCCATCACCCCTGTCCGGACCGGCAGATATGATTCAGGCCCGTCCATTGCTGCGAGTCACCTTCAGCCAGGACAAAGAGACAAGATGGCCGCTCTCGAGGAAAGGGGACAATGAAGACGTATCGTACCTCAGGGTCCCAAACGCAGCAGTAACATGCCACAGAGGCTCGAGCGATAGGTGCATTCAGGGTAACAACTGGCAAGGGAAGTGAAAGGCTAGGTCTCAGCAGGTAGTTCGTAGGCAGAGTCACGACGTTCAAAGTGAAGGGTGTCCCTGCAACTGTAGCCGTGTCAATGGGTTGACGCGTTACATTGTAGCCAGGAGGACTCCGCGCCACCGTCCCCTCACTCTGCGACATTGTTTCACCTCCAGGAGAAAACAGGGGCGGCGGGGGATCCTCCAGCCGGGGACGTCCCGTTGCAAACAGTGCCTCATCGATTCTCCGGGTCAGCGCCCGGCAAGTACTCTGCATTGCCACTTTTAACGCCACGAGGGCGGCCAATACATCCCCACAGGTCGGGTCCCTCTGTACCAAGCATCGGTCCGCACTATCCCGCTGTTCCTCCGATGCGGCAATCAGCTCCGGGGCACATGGGCGCGCAGACACTGCGAGTCCAGGGTCAGCCAGCGTCTCAGCAAGAAGAGCAGACGCCATTGTCATCTCCACTGCGGGCAATTAGTGACGGGACAAAAATGACTATGATCCGAGGATGTAGACACCGGAAAAGCGTCGTGCTCCACTCGGGAACTGCACCGGGCGAGAGCGCCCCACGGCCACCGCGAGAACCGGCCGCTCGCCGCAGGAAGACGCTACAAAATGGAGTCCGCTCGCTTGTCTTCAGGGTGGCGGAGGAGAGCTAGTATTAGGGGGCTCCGACGTCGTCCACACCACTGCCGGCGCTCGGGGGAGTCCGACCCGGACGTAAGGGTCTGACTCCAGTCGCACGGCCAGCGTTTCCTCCCCCGCAATCACCCGCAGTACTCCAGCTCAGCACCCCGTCCACATCCCTCGGCGTCCAGCGGCGGCCATCTACGCAGGGACCCGTGGGAGCGCCGGAGGTCGTAGTAGACACCGAGTCAGCTACCAAACCCGCCGACAAAGGTGTCAGGAAAACGCCAGTCACTTCAGTGCCGGTAATCCGCGGCGGTTGGGCGGCGCAGGTCAGGAGAATTAATCAGGATTAACAAAAGAAGCCAGACGGTCCACGGAGCCGGGAGCTCAGGCGTCCGTCCCGTCGGCCATCTTGGCTCCTCCCCCATTGGGGGCAGAATTGACATTGGTCGTGGCGGGGGGCGGGGGGGGGGGTCGTCGTGGGAGATGGTGATGTTGAGGTGCTCCTCTGTGACCTTGCTCCAGTTCCTTTGTGGAGGGTGTGGGGCGGGCTTGGGTGCAGTGGCGGTGTTGAAGGTGAAGTGTTCACAGTGGTGGTCTGTCCAGAGGGGCTGTGAAGTGTGGCTGAAGTGGGTGTTTGTCCCTCCTGCGAAAATGGGGTTGAAGAAGTGTCCCGCTTTGTGGGTGGAGGTGGTGACAAGCTGCTTTAGTCCGAGGTTGGCGAGGTTGTCCAGGAGGGTGGTGGAGTTGGAATCGCTGCGGTTGCCAAGGTGGAAGTTCAGGTCTCCGATGAGAATGTAGTCCGTGGAGGCGATGGAGTGGGGTGCGATGAGGTCAGCAATGTTGGTGGCGAAGGAGGCGTGATGCCGAGAGGTCTGTAGGCGCGGGTCCCGCACAGCGTGGTTCTGGGGCTAGTCTGGAAGTGGAGGTACTCTGTGTTGAAGGGGGGGTCTCGTGCTGGAGGTGGAGAGTAGGAGGGAGCTCTTGTGCGAGATGGCGAGTCTTCCTCCTGGGCGGTCCTTTCTCTGGATCTTGTATCCGTCGGGGTGGCGGGGGCGATGTTGGGTGCGGAGGTGGCGTTGGTCCATGTTTCTGTGAAGAAGGCAACGTCTGGCGAGAGGGTGTCGAGCAGGTCCCAGATCTCTACTGCATGTCTGTGTAGGGAGCGCCTGTTGAGGAGGAAGCCCCTCAGGGCTTCGGTGGTACGAGCATCTGGTGTGGGTTCAGCGGTCATGGAGGCGTTGTCGGTGGTGAAGGATTGTCGGCAGCTTCGGCAGGAGAACTGACCGTGGGTGGTGTTCGGAGTTGATCGCTGGCACTTGCTGATCCTTCCGGGGTTGAGTGCGAGGCGGGCAATGGAATGGGGGGCTTGTATGGGACTGACATGCGGAGTTCGCAGACAGCTACAACAAGACCTTAGGTCAGAAAAGACTGCATTAGTGGGAGCACAGGTGGCAGATCAGACCAACCCGGCTGCTGCTGCTCAGGAATGGGCCATACGTACACCCATCTGTGACATATGGGATAGACTAGATAAATATATGCTCTGTCAGTATCTGCAGCGGCTTCACAGAGAGGGGAGACCGGACCGGATGCCTTCTAGCTTGGATTCTCCAGAGAGCAGGCCCCTACCCTGACCACTGCCTTGCGCACATTGACGGGTAAGACAGTATACATCAGGGCTGCAATACTTGAGATGTTCTAGAGACACCTACAGATAGTATATACAGCAGACCCGGCGGTCCGGGTGGACCAATATGTACCATTTCTGCAGAATCGGACCCTGACGCGCCTCTCCCATTGGCTTATTAAGAGCTGGATGCACAGATGTCCCTTGGGGGAAATACAGGAGGCACTCTTGATGCTTCCTGGTGGCAATTTTTATCGAGCATACTCCACCACAGGAGAGTAAAGGATTCCGCATTGAGGAACTGTCATAACAATCCTTGCTGGGACACATTAAGAAACACAGAAATCGCAAAATGGCCTACAAGTTGCTACAACTGATGTTAGCCACCCTGCGCTTAGCTAGAACTATCACTTTGATGGGGCAGAGAGGCCCGGACATAACAGCATGGCTTAGGGACATATGCAAGTGGTCTTTAGTAGAAGAAGCCAATATGAAACTGAACCGTAGGGATGAAAAGCTGCAGGCAGATCTGACAGAGTGGCAGGAATTGCGTAACTGCGTTGAACTCGGACCCTGCTGGGGATGACCATCGTGAATCAGAGGCGAATGGGGATACATCAAGGGGGCGTCGGGGGTAACAAGAGCAGTGAGTAGTAAAAAAGCAAAAGCCAGCTGGAAGACATACCCCCGATTCCCCTTCAAAATATACCATTAATCACTACCTCATTGTTGCCTGTATTATGTGTGTGAGATGGAATCCCATAGCATCGCTGGCATTGTGCATCTGATACCTGTACTTGAAGGATTGCTGCAACATCTGTTAAAATCACAAATAAACTACCAGGACGTAGCACCGTCCACTCTGACACGGAGACAGCTGCTCAGACCCGTCACCACTAAACTGCGAGACGACAAAATCAGATACAGGTGGACCTACCCATTTGGGCTCAGAATTGAATTTCAGAACAAGCGACGCTACATTACAGACCTACAGGAAGGTTTTGACCTTCTGGGCCTTCCCGCCGAGGAGGAGGGCCCCACCCAAGGTAAAACTGGAGAATTTACCAGAGGATCTACATCAACTTCCGCCTGGTCTGTTGGAACACGCAGGGGGCGTCGATGAACTCTTAAAGACTGCACCATGAGACTGAGCCTCATAGGCTTCTGAATAATTAATGCGGAGGCCAACGTCTCCAGACACATCCAGTGACAACCGACAGGGGCCTGCTCATACCCAAAATATCCCACTCTCAGATCCTCTGTTGCCCCTTTATCTGGGGCTTCGGCCAGACGTTCAGGAAATGGGGACGCCGTGGACATTGTTGGCTTTGTACGCAAGAATAGTGCCGATTCCTTATTTCAATAGTAACAGGGTTTGAAGGTTGATATTATTCTTGCCTTTGGATATATATTGCTATCTGGGGTATTGCTATATGTCCTATTCCTCATTGCAGCTAAATTACAGATGACGTTCTAGGCATAGATCTATGAGACTGCCACCGAGACGGGCGTGGGGGGCCCTCGGACCTGGTGACCCCCTGGGGGTCGTTTTAGCCCCACAAGGGGACCAAATAGTAGTTCTTGTATTGTACATTTGTTCAAGTTTGTTTTCATTCTTTTAGGGGTTAAGGGGAGGGAACGGGAGAGACTTGGTGGCGGCTTTTTAACAGTTGACTTTGAGGGGTTCTCGGATATCTGTACATGCACAGTCGGCGCGATCTGGCACTACACACCCCCTTGGGAAAAGGCCAAGACCAGGGATATGATAGGACTGCTGGAGCTTTTGGAGAGATGTAATTTTTTCCCCATAACATAATGCTGATCACGATTGGAACTTGGAACGTTAAGTGTCTTAATTCCCCCCAAAAGCGCCATAAAGTGTGGAAATACATTATTGACCATCACCTTGACATAGTAGCCCTGCAAGAGACGCACTTAGCCAGAGCCGAGGACACGCGCCTCAGGCACAAACACTTTCCATTAATTTATAGGTCCTCAGCCCACACGAAACACAAGGGGTGGCGATCATGTTTCGTTCTTCCATACAATTTCAACCACTGGGAGTTCAGAGTGATAAAGATGGTCGCTGGGTTATGGTCAAGGGACGCTTGAGAGGGAAAATTTGCACTGTCGCAGCAGTCTATGCCCCCAATACTGGCCAGACAGCTTTCTTGCACACATTATTGGGGAAATGAACAGACTTTGTAGAAGGTCCACTAATCCTCATGGTTGACTTTAATTTGATATGGCAGAGAGAACTGGACAGTACGCACTCACAGCGCTCAGACACGGGCTCCTTCTCCATGGATACACAACAGCGACTTCATGACATGGGCCTCCTGGACACTTGGCGCACTCTCTACCCATAGACCCGGGATTACACGTTTTGTTCACATGTCCATCGTACATATTCTTGGCTTGTTATATTTTTATTAGCCAGTCCCTGCAAGGTGCCCTGCAAGAGGCCAAGATATTCCCCCTTTCAGTATCAGATCATAGCCTACTCTGTTAGTCTCACTTGGTGTGGGAACACCCCGACTACTCCCAGCTGGTACTTCCCGTCGTTGCTTGCTCGGGACAAGGAATCCTGTACCAAACTAAGAGAAACCATTACTGAATTCTTTGCTATCAATAAGCCAGAGAACACGTCAGCGTATATTACCTGGGACATGTTTAAGGCGGTCGTTAGAGGGAAATGTATTGCCCTTAATGCAGCACTAAATACGCAGCGCACTAGAGAGAGGGAACAACTGGAGACAGAGCTGTCTACTCTTGAACACGCCCATAAATTGAATCCCACAAGGAAAACTCTTCGCAATCGAACGGCGCTCCGAGGCAAACTCCGGGCTATTTATAATAATAGGGCAGAGTTCACACTTCTCAAATCACAGCACTTCTCATATACTCAGGGCAACAAAATTGGTAAACACCTTGCGAGACAACTAAAAGATAAACGAGAGAGCGAGTACATAGGTGGCATTCAGGGTCCCTCTAGAGAAACTACACATAAAGACGAGGACAAGGCTGAGATCTTTGGTTCCTTCTACGAAAACCTATACTCTGGAGAGATCCTAGATCCAGATACCCAACGGGATTATCTCCAGACACTGCCCCTGCCTCAGGTGTCTGCTGAATGGAATGAACTGCTCACCTTTCCTATTACCATAGATGATGTTACCGCTGCTATTAAAGCCTTAAAACCCCACAAAGCTCCCGGGCCGGACGGCTATACCGCCTGCTTCTAGAAGACATTCGCGCCTGACATCAGCTCTCACCTAGCATGACTTTTTCACAAGATGGCAGAGGAAGGCGCGACCTCCGGCACCATGTCCGAGGCCATGATCTCGGTGATACCCAAACCGGGAAAGGACCCTCTTCGATGCTCTTCTTATAGGCCTATTGCTATACTAAATCTTTACGCTAAACTGTACTCCTCTATTTTAGCCAAACGACTAAATTACCTCATGCCTGACCTCATACACCCGGACCAGTCCGGATTTATCAAAGGACACCAAACACACGATAACACCCGTCGCATTATACACCTGATAGAGAAGGCCAACAGGCGCCAAATTCCTGCGGTTTTAGTAGGATTGGACGCCGAGAAAGCTTTCGACAGGGTTGATTGGATATTTATTTTCCACACTCTTACAGCTTTCGGATTCTCGCCTAAATTTCTTAATATGATTCGAGCTCATTATCTCCACCCCCGCTCTAAGGTGGTGGTAAACAGGGTACAATCATCCTCCTTTGTCCATTCTAGAGGCACTCGACAGGGGTGTCTCCTTTCACCCTTACTCTTTGCTCTTAGCATTGAACCATTGGCACTAGCGATCAGAGCTAATCCTGGAATCCAGGGGTTACCATTCACAGGGGAGTCACAAAAAATGTCCTTGTTCGCAGACGATGTCCTCCTGTCCCTCTCTGAACCAGCTATGTCTTTCCCACACTTGCAGTCAGAGCTTGAACGCTTTGAAGTAGCAGGGGTTAAAATACATTTAGACAAATCGTATATTCTCAACCTCACCCTCCCGCCGGCGGAAGTCCACAGACTTCAGTCTCTTACACCTCTCCCGTGGGCCACTTCCTCTATTCAATATTTGGGAACCCAGCTAACACCAAAAATAGAGACGCTATACGCTGTCAACCCCCTCCCCCCTCCTATCCTATCCTATCCTATCCTATCCTATCCTATCCTATCCTATCCTATCCTATCCTATCCTATCCTATCCTATCCTATCCTATCCTATCCTATCCTATCCTATCCTATCCTCGCGCGGATTCAAGCAGAACTTACGAAATGGAAGCATCTCTCCCAGTCATGGTTAGGCCGAATACACACCGTGAAAATGACACTTCTCCCTAAGCTCCTTTATCTATTTCAGGCCTTGCCCATAGAATTAGAGGGAGACTTCTTCCGACGAGTGAAGGCTATGATCCTACGCTTTATTTGGCAGGGGGGACGCGCTCGCTTCTCCTTCTCTCTACTGCGTCGCTCTCGCAAAGAAGGGGGGGGTTGGTCTCCCAGACATTCACTTATATTACAAAGCGGCTCAGTTGAGAGTCTTGGCTGAATGGTCAAAGCAGGAATCCGATAAACATTGGTTACATATGGACCTCAGTGTGACGGGTAGGACCATATGGGATCTGGTCTGGCGCCCCAGAAGGGACAGACCTAAGAATACGTACATCAGGACCCCCACACGCACCACCTTAAGAGTGTGGGACTCAGTAGCAGGTGACGACAGGTGGACTTTGTTCCCCTCTCCATTTACACCACTCAACTTCAACCCAGCATTCCCCCCGGCCCTACATGAGGGGCCCTTTGACGCCTGGAGGGAGGGTGGATGCCTAGCCTTGACACACTTGTTTCACAATTTTGACCCTCTCACTTTTGAGAATTGCAAACGGGACTATGAACTAGGGAACACAGAAAGGTATCACTATGCTCAATTGATGCACTGGGCCCTTACTCCTCAGGTACGAGGCGCAGCTACTCGGCCTCTCGCTAAATTCGAGGCCTTCCTCACCAAGACCTCTTCTATGAAAGGGGTGATTTCATTTATATACAACTTCCCACTTAAGACCACACTATCCCCGCGCCCACGGTACATGTCCATGTGGGAAGATTTATTACAGCGTGCTATTTCTGATGAAGAATGGACACACTTCTGGTCCGACATCATAAGATTCAATCATTCCACAGAGCTTCGGGAAGCTCACCTGAAGACCATGATGGACTTGTACCAACACCCGTCTAAGCTTAGGCAGATCTATCCCACCACCTCCGATAGATGCTGGGGAGGGTGCGGATTACTTGGGGACTTTCAACACATATGGTGGGATTGCCAGACTATCCGCCCTTTCTGGGAAGAAATTCTAGCACATATAAAGGATATGTTGGGATATCCCATCCCCTCTACTATGGCGGGTGTCCTTTTGGGGATTTGTGACTCTTCCCTAGAACACCAGACCCGAGCTGATAAAACAATTATGTGGCTTTGTATTGGAGCAGCTAAGATTACCCTGGCAGCCGCCTGGAAGAGGAAGGATGCCCCGGCTATCTCCCTTTGGCACTCCAGTCTATAGAAACTGCTCAGCCTAGAACGCATGTCTGACATTTTCAGGGATAACTATAAGAACTTTGAATAAAAGTGGGGCCCCCTAGTCGCCTTTCTGTCACAGGGCCTTCCATCGGCTGTCTGTCCTTCCACCATTAGAACCCTTCATCTCTTTCAATTTTGAGTAGAGTTCTAGTATCTCAAGATACTTTCACTGTATGAATGTTGCCGCCACCATGGTAGGGGTGGGGGGTGGGTTCAGGGGGGGGTTATTTTGTTTTCTATTTACGTTTTCTCCCTTTTGGGAATTATATGTATATGATTTCTGTTCACTCCATCTAGCACCTTCCAGTTGGAAGGCGTAGGGAAGTTACCGTCGCAGAAAGAAGATGAAACTGCTGTAAAATTGTTTGCTCGTATTTTGTGCCTGAATGAACCCACTCCAAGCTCCATTATCACCGGAAACTGTATCCTACAATTGAGCCACTCATTGAGAAAGGAGTTTGATGTACATTAGGCAACGCATCTTGTTCGGCAATTGTAACTGTTAAATTATACTGCTCCCCTGTGTAGGATGCCGTGATGGTACTATCTCAGATTGTATGCTGGAAAATGTAATAAAAATACATTTGAGAAAAAAAGAAAATCACAAATAAAAGTTGTAAAAAAAATTACAAAAAAGAATTGACATGACAAATCTGAGGTGTACTATGGTTCTAAGCATAGAGATAAACCTGTAAGTATGACAGTGGATTAATGGGTTTGATTGAAGAAACCAGGTCAGCTGTGTAAGGGAAAGATTACATTACATGAGCCAATGGAAGTCGTTGAGGTGTTAGGAAATGCGGTTCTGTTGAGTGATGGGAAAGTTTGGAATTAAGTCAAGTTACTTTGAGAAATGATGAATGATGGAAAGATGTGGTTGGGAATCAAAAGGAGATACAAAGGAGCAATGAGGAGATGATAGTAAATCTACGGAGTCTGTGGCTAAAGAAGTAATTATCAGTGATTCCCCAACAAGAGAGTGTGTGCGTGTGTGATTATGGTTTGGATTGCGCTAATCATGATCATGAGATAATTTGCCTGTTGAATTTTCCCAGAAACCTTTGGCACATCCAGGATTTTCACAAACTGTAGAAACTAATATTTTAGTGGTCCCGGATGAAGTAATTCCAGAGTCTGAGGAATATTCGGGCAAGCTGAATTTGCGTACAGTCAAGACTCTATGGCCTCAATTAGGAGTCTGGCGATCCACAGACAACCAGACTCGCGGGGGCGCAGCGGTGGCAGTCTCCCGACTGCCCTATTATGACTGTTTATAAAAGATATTAACTATGCTGTTCAACTCTATCAAAATAAAAAAAATAAAAACTGAGCCATTCCATATTACAGGATAAAGTTAATCTATAACTATATATAGGTAGCTTATTGTAAAATAAATCACAGCCACAGCCACCAGGGAACCAACCGTTCCCCGTCGGTATTGCGGTGGTCAAGAGGCAGTATTATACTTGGCGGGATCGCCGCGGTCCCGGCAAGCATATTTCAAGTTTGCTCTCCACCGGAGGTGTCACAGAAGTTCCTCCTCCATGAATACTGTGGTGGCGTAGAAACAAAGGGGGCCCTTCAGGGCCCCCTTTGTCTCCTCCGCATGGAGATGCAGACAGGGGTGCACAGTATGTGCCTCCCTGTGTGCATTTACCCCAGTTACAGCACAGCATGGACTTTTCAGTCCATGCCCTGTAGAAACTGTTTTTGGCATTCCCATTGCGGTGCCCATTTTTAGAGGCACCGCCGTGGGAACGCCAAAATACAGCCAACCAGAAAGGAAGAAACTCCTAATCTGGCAGGCAGTCTGACCACTGTGTTGGCAGTGTGTGGGATCCGGTGTCGCACCACCAAAGTCATAATCTGGCCCTTAGTGTCTGGTGACAGGAGATGTGAAAACACAGAGGTAGACTGTTGAGGAGAAAAATTTAATAAGGTGCAGGAACCCTCCTAAGTGTTTAAATACTTCTATGGGTATAACTAGAATGGTGCAGCATACTTTTTCTTCTTAACCAAGTGTTGACTGTTAGTATTTTATGTTTGCACTAAGCTTGGTTATTTGTTTAATGATATTTTGGTGTGTTTGTGAGTGGAAATGGGGATGTGTTGTGGGACATGGTATGAATGTAGAGTTCAGGTTGTGCATCATTTGTAGAGCTGTGTCAAAGTACTTAAGTGGACTGCGTTTCACATTTAGATCGGTTGGAAAACAGAGTGGAATGACTAGTGGGCATGTGTAACTTTTCTCTTCTGCTTTGGAATAAACGTATTGTATGAGGATATTTCGTTGGGTTGTTATTTGAAGGGAATACACAACAGGAAGTTATTCTTTTATGTGTAAAAAGCACCATTAAGGAATTCGGGTTGTTTCAAGGAACACTTCTTGGGAGTCTGGTATTTGGGGCCAGTCTAACCAACTCATCGAGATGGGAACAATAATGTAGCACTATAGCTGCCTAGGGCAATGCCAATTATTAAAGAATCTCAACCAGAGTTATGGAAGTGAGCTGCAGGCGAGAGGCTATTGACAAAGGAGAGGTCATTTAACAACTAGTGCAGCGCCAGACAGAAGGGCTTCAATGCTGTTAACAGATGTTTCAGAGTAAGCGGGGAGAAACAGAAAGAGAAGCCTTGCTGGAGCAGAGGTTCTACACCAACCATAACCCTTCAACTTCAATATCAATTTTCTGACTACCCCTCCTCATTTCCTACCCGTATATGGAACTAATTATGCCATTGATAGGAGTAAATCTATTTCACAGGGGCCAGTATCTGCAAACGGTTTGTGAATTTTCACAAGCATTTGAATGTATGTGATCTTTGCCTTTTGCAGGTTTCCGACCTAAGAATGTCCACAATTTAACTTTGAGATTTGCTCACACGTATAATTATCCCATACTAGCATGTTAAGTGAGTAAATCCATCTAGATGTAGAGTGCAAATTCGAGTCTGGAAATACAAATGCCTTGTAAACTATGCTATTTGTGGGTCTATGACGCTCATTATAAGTGATGTTTACCGGAGGTCTGTGTAATTCCAGAGAGGGGAGCTGGGGTAAAGGTGGATAATAAAAATTTGGGGAAAAACAGGGTGAAAACTATGTTTCAACACTGATTCCTGCATGTTTTCCCCCAGTGGTTAATAGAAACCAGCCGAAATCTCTTTGGGGAGCACAAGCTTAGAATTCCCATGGCCCACACATGATGAGGTCCGGAGTGCTTTAGGTGCACAAATAGCTTTGTAAAACTGGTCCAAAGATAGCTGTTCAAATTGAAGGTGAAAACTTCAGCCCTCACTACGCAAAGATCCAGTACAATATGGTGCCAAGCACAAGGTTTACAAGGGTAAACTCACCCTTTTTGTGTAAGTTTATTTTGTTTTGATATTGACAAACTACCTGCAGAGTTTTAGGACTCTGAACTCCCTATTCTTATGAGTGTGGAGTTCTCTGCATCTAGAGACTCCGCAGTTGGGCGATAACAGACTGGAGCGTTACATTCAGGTAGGTGAAATGTTGAGCTAACACAGGGTTGCCATCTAGCTCCTGAACATCTAGTCTTAAATTTACTTTCCTGAAAACTGATACCTATGGTTTGGTGTGAAATAAAGGATGCTTCTACTGGACATACACATTTTAGAATAATGATTTGGAACAGAAAAGACCATGAGAAGAATCACAGGGTCTTGACAATATGAAACTGGATGGCAACCTTAGCCTTGCACAAAAGCAGACCAATGAGGAAATGGAAACAAATCAGAGCCTATAAAATAATTTTAGGCACTTTACTTATCTTCTATTTTTCAATCTTTTTAGACACACACCACACTTAACTGAAACACCGATATAGATTTCCATGAAAGTATGTTCCATCTACATAATAGGAATATCTAATACCTTTTTTTAATCTTAAGTATGATTTATGTCCATGAACATTAGCTCATAAAAATTATCTAATGAAATAATTTCTAGACCTCAATATCCATCTCAGAGCCTACATGACAAAAATTAAAGGAGAGGAGAAGGCTCTTCTTTAACCCTTACAGACCCTCTAGTCTCTGCACTCTGGGATGGCTGATCTGCACAAGTATAATCACTAGCACAATTCACTAATTCAACACA
Organism: Triturus cristatus; assembly: GCF_964204655.1. NCBI lineage: Eukaryota > Metazoa > Chordata > Amphibia > Caudata > Salamandridae > Triturus > Triturus cristatus. The sequence continues at coordinate 231,636,283 of NC_140581.1, forward strand.
AAAAATGAAGCCACTGTTCATGTGAAAACCATCCCTCATACCAGCCCCTATAGTTTCAACAGCGCTGATGCTGCTGTATACTCATTCCCTAAACTGTGACATTCATCGAGGTAATGCAAGTTCCAGCGTAAGGTTCATGTTACTAATAGCCTACAACAAAATTAAACATTTTCTGTGGAACCTAATTAGTAATAATTTATTGAGTCCTTTGCAAAAGTAACAAGCATTGGAATGCAATAGGTCTCGCATTGACGCGAGTTTGAGCTATCGGCATCGCAAATAACAATGCCTTTTATTTTCGTTATCTTTTAAAAAACATAAATAAAAGGCATTATAATTTACAATGCAAATAGCTTAAACTCCCGTAACTGCGAGACTTATTGCATTGCAAATGCTTGTGTGGAGACTAATCCGATACAGGGTGAAAGGTCACAGGTCCGGAAGGCATATAAAATCACGGTCACTTAAACCCCGTATCGGGGTGGCAAGCTCAGCTCGAGGCGACTTGTAGGCAATGGTTACCCCCTAAACAACAGAATGTTAATTGTGTAAACGGATAGTTCATTATTTAAAGGCGAAGCATTTAAAAACTGGCAATGTTACAAAGGAAACGGAGAGATTAGTAAAGGGAAAGTGCATTCCTTTGAAGTAATAAGTGTGAAAGGGCAGAAGGGTAAGGCATTCAGAGGAGCTGCTCCTGTGTCTCAGCGATAGAGCGATTCATGCATGCCTTGTACTCAGGGAGTGAATTCCGCGATGGAGCGCTACATGCTCGCTTTGGGTCACTCAATGAATTCTGTGATGACCGGGCGCTTTCTGTATCTGGCACACTGAATGAATTCAGCATGGAGCGCTTTATATGTGCCTTGGGCCCACTGAATGTATTCTGCGATGGAGCGCTGTATGTGTGCCTTGGTCTCCTGAGGAAATATGAATTTTGTGATCAGTTATGTCCCCTATCGTAGACCCCAACGGCTCCATGTGCATGCTATAAGTACATGTATGTTCCCTCCAGTTCCAGTTATGAAGACGCAAATACATGTGCGTCCACCGTCAACATGTCCTCTTTCAGATCCGCCATGAATGGGTCAGATATTCCATTCCTAAGTATGAAAGGCCACCGACTTTATGTGGTTCACTTTCCACATTTTACGGATTCAGGCGAGTAGGCCCTGAATTCTGTCTTCAAGCCTTTCCCTGCCTTCTGCCTCTGAAAGCTCCAGCCCGAGCTTGCATCTGTATCCATGAACTTTGTCCTACTCCCTGCGCGGCTAACGGTGCCTGATCCAGCCTGTTGCCTGCCAAAAACTGTATTTCACCTTCAAGATTATCTGCTCCGCTCCTCATCCGATGCATTCCTGTCTAGTAGTTTAGGTAAACATTCTTCCAGCTACCGTGCAAAGGGCCAGGCCTCACTGTCCTCATGCAAGTAATTCATAGCCCCTGTTACCATGGAAGATTCCTGCCCCCTCGCATCTCATGTAGACACTTAGACGCTTGTACACGCACTAACAGTCAGTATAGAATAGATTCCGTCCTAGAGACCTTTCCTTTTGGATAATACAGTTCTTTAAACATAAGATATTAGATATGATTTGGGATTAGGTTGACATGACCCCTCAGACTTCTGTCTCCACATGTAGAGCTAAATGTCAAGTCCCCTTCACCCTCTAGTTGCACGTCAATCACACGTCATGCGGCTGCGCGCGCATCTCTGCCAAGTATTTCTGCTGACATTGCAGGATTCTCTTATGGATCCACCCATTTGTGACATCATGTTTAATGACGTATTTTAGTTACACCCATGTTTACGCCTTTTTTCGTTACGTATGTGTATTATATCTGTATTATCAGCTGTTACGCCTCTTGCATCTGTCTTAATGTAATGCTTTCCATATAAATACCATTACTTGTCAATAATGTATTGCCTTCCTTCCTGAACCCTCATGGTGATGGAGTGTGAAGCCTGCAATTCGAATTGTATTTCCTTTGTAGAGGAATAAAGCCTTTTAGAAACTCTAATACCACGGATTCTGCCTCTTATATTTACTGAGTTATTCTTACTAGACTTTACCGCATAAAAAATAGTACCGGTAATGAAATATTTACCACATAAATTGGCGCCCGAACAGGGTCACTTTCTCATCTCACGCGCCGGAGGTGCGTTGCAGGCCCGGTCTCCTGCCACAGCTGAACGGACAAAAACGCGTACCCGCAGGATTTCCTGTATCTCCCTCCGGCCAAGCGGGGGCGACTGAGGCTGCGATCAACACCCAGACGAGGCGGTGAGAAGTGCGAAGTATCCCTACCAGAGCCTAGCTGAGAGAGCAAGATCCGAGGTATACAGAGGCCCACCAGGTTCCGAAGTTCCGAGTCCAGTCGAGTCGAGTCCCGTCCGGTCCAGTTTCAGTTCAGTTCCGAGGCCTTCCATTCCGCGCTACCCGGTGAGTACCATTGCCGGGGAGGCATTTAACGTGCACATAGTCTGTGCCGGTCAAGACGGGTTTGGGTACACAAATCCGGTCTGCACTGTTTTAGCAGTGTATCTGTACTGTTTAGCAGTATATCTAGTATGTCTTGCATATAAATAAGTATTACCTAGTGTCAGTATTATGTCAGTAACTAGTTTCCTATTAGTCATCATTATTCGTTAAATGTTAAATGTTTTAATACGTTCTATACATTGTGGTGTGAATGACTGTTCATTATTGTGTTTATTTGTATTAAGTGTGTTTAAGATTAAGTAACCAGATCTAAAAATGCCGCTCTTTTCGAAATTAAGACAGATCAAAACTAGAAAAGGGGTACTCGAAGAAGCTGTTCCCATTCCACCTAGGGACACTCCAGGATATTTTATGTATCATAAACATGGCCTAGATGCCGTATTATTTCTTGATTTATGGGTGAACTACACCAAGGATTTGCCAGAAAATCAGAGATGGCCCGCAGCGGGGACCTGGGATGCAGATTGCATCATGAGAGTAGAAGAAGAATTATGGAAAAAGAAAGCCAGACAGTCACAGAAAGATGCCATTGAATTATGGCGTAAAGAATCATATAGACGTACAGAAAAAGCGCTCAGACAGGAAGAGAAAGGTAGAGAGAATTCAAATAAAGCCCAAGAAAATCTATTAATTGAGGAAGGTACCCGAGTAAAATTAGAACAAGTAGATAGACAAAGAAACACTCTTATGAATGGTATGTATCCTCTTCTGGCCGAAGGGTTACCTAAGGCTACCCCGGAAATACCAAAAGACTTGACTCCTCCATTGCTCCCGATAAAAGCACATCCCAAAACACATCCCAAAACGGCAAAGGACGTTTTCCTTTCCTCCTATTTAGATGACGTAGCTCCCGAGTATGCTAATCCCATACCACACACACCGCTTGCCGATGGTGCACAACACCAAGAGCATCCGTCTGTATCCCCGCAACAACAAACTCCTACGCCCATTCCCACAGGTCCGTCCGTTTCTACTGTTTTTCCCGCATCCACAATTTCTATCTTGCGTCCAACGAATCCTTTCGTGCCTAGCACCTCAGACGGTGCTACAGGAGGTACGACAGACATGTTTGCCACGCCGCCGAGAAATAAACAGACCCTTAGAGATTTAGCACTCCAACGTACACCCCAACTAGTGACATCCGACATGTTTAAAGAACATCTTGTGGATTGTAGATACGATCCAGTGCCAGGTAAACAGGACAGATTGCTAATATCATCACTACGTATACGACGAGCTACATTATATCTAATGACAATACCAGGAATGGTTGAACACCTAGACAATATATATCACTTTGTCCAAACAGGGCGAGGTCCAGAAAGTATTAACGAAGCTATGGAATACCAGAAAGTGGATGTCCAAAGACAACTACTACGTTTTTTCATAAACTGCGTGATCAGGAACCAAGACAGGCCTGGGGCAGATCATGATACCATGCAAAAACTTGCCAAATGGGGTCAGAACATATCAGAAGAGAAACATGATAAACAGGCGTGTATAATCGCCTTGTATCGAAAAATCCGCAAGGAAGTAGAACGAATACATAAAGAAAGACGAGAAGCAGACAGAATTGAATCAGAGGGAGAGGAGGAGCAAGAATCAGAACAAATAGAAACGATAGCTTACGTAGGTAGAGGACGACCCCATAATAATACTAGAGGCTTCAATGATCCGATATGTCCGATACGTCCAGAATGTAACAGACATTTTCAAACCCCTATGTTAAATATAAGGTCCCCTGAACACCTATTCCAAGCCGCTGATAAATTACTCCGAGATCGAAGGGGGTACCATATGCTCGATTCTATGGACGAACAAGAATTAGCCAGGTCAGCAGTACAATGGGCTGACAGTCCCAGCAAATACAGTGATGATGCGCTAGCACACACGTTTCTGAATCTCACCCCAGACGAACAGCGTTTAGCTAGTATATACATGATTCAACACCTCCTTATATTATATAAAAGCCAACACTCCGATCCAGGACCCTTACCTGACATATTGACCGAATTACTCACGAATAAATGGAGAGGTTCAGGTACTGATTTGATTAAAGAAATTCTAGAATTTCGAAACCAGTATATAATTTTCGTATGCCCAGAACACGTTCCAATTCCCGCTATGGGAAGAAAAATGTATCACATAGATAGACAGAATCCGTTACGCAAAGTACACCCAATCAGAGGTGAAGGTAATAACTTTACACGCGTGTTTGTGTACACGCCTATAACTAAAATTGAATTATTAGAAATGAAGAAAGTAGTACCCAGCCATGACAAGGATCAAGCAGGTTTCCACCGTGAGATAAAAGACATGCTACTCATGGGAGAGTATACCTACCCCGACATTATGAAAATACTGAAAGTGTTAATGCCTGCCGGGGTTTACGAGAAACTCAAAGAAAAGGAATGGGAGGTGGGAGACCAAAAGATAGATTGGACAGCATTAGAAAACGAAGAAAAGGCCCGAGCTGCAGGAGCAGGGCTTGGGGAAAAGACTACAGCATTACCAGGATTACTAGTACAGGTACTGCCACGTCTATTAACTACGAAAAAGGAGGACTGGGGTGCAATCTCAGCCTGTAAACAAAAGCAAGATGAAGACACTAGTGATTTCTATTCCCGATTTGAAAAATGTTTTGGTATTAATAGCGGCATAAAAGCAAGTAGCGAGTCATATCCACATCTGTTTGTGACAAAATTAGTTGAAAATTCTCTGCCGCAAGTCAAGAATAGAGTATTGAAATTCGAGAGTACCTGGCAAGGTAACACCCCGTCACAGATGTTACAGATGTTGCAATATCACCACAATAGAATTAGAGAAGAACAAGAACATGAACAAAGACGTATGAAAGATACAAAAATGAAAATGCTTGTTGCTCAGTCAGTTCCAGCTGATGGTCATCACAAGGGTGATGCCACAGGTCCGGTGAAAGGGACATGTAACTATTGTAAACAACAAGGTCATTATATACACGATTGTCCAGTACTGAAACATAATATTGCCACAGGTAGAACACAGGAAAGACCACGTCCACCTAGACCGGATCAGAATCAACAACAAATCCCTCAGCATGCACAACATAGGTCAACTCCGCAACAACTAGCTCCGCAACAGGCAGCTCCACAACAGACCGTAGCACCACCACAAGCGCAGCCTATTGCTGCAACACAAGCAACAACGCAACAGATGTACCAGTATGCACAAGCAGATTATCCCGATTATCAGCGATACACATGAAATAGCCTAGAGAGGGAAGTTGGCTTACCCCTTATTGAGGTTCCTGTAGATTAAGAGGGACCTTATGTACATAGTGAATTATTAGGGGAAGACAGAAAGTTTTTACTTGATACAGGGGCAAGCAGAACAACTATACAACGCAGTGAAGTTCCAGGGGCACCCCTCTCAGGCTCACAGAATATTTCCCTTGGATTCTCAGGAAAGCCTATCATTAATGATGTAACACAACCTCTTCCACTTACGGTTGGTCCATTGACACGTACTACAGATTTATTGCTTACTAAATCATGTCCAGAAAACTTGTTAGGTATAAAAATATTGAAAGCTCTAGGAGCTATAATATGTTGTTCTCCGGAAGGAGTACGATTATTTTTACGTGATTTTAAAGGTCACTACGTGTCCAGAGACATGGATCACTGGCTGCAGAGTTTACCTACGCATTTATGGGCACAAGGCCCCACTGATGTTGGTTGCATGAACATTACACCATATCGTGTCACACTAAAAACAGGAGTAGTACTACCACGAATGCGACAATATAAGTTACCGCCAGATGCTGTTGTGGCTTTGCTGCAAATCATTGACGAGCTCATTGCACAAGGAGTGGTTGTCGAAACGGACTCCAATGTATGCAATTCCCCGATAATTCCGATTCTCAAAAGAACGGATCCAAAAGCATCACCAGTATATCGATTAGTTATTGATCTGCGCGAATTAAATAAATGTATTGTACCACAATACCCTGTGGTCCCAGATATCTCTTCATTACTAACGGCTATTGATTCAGAAGCAACGTTCTTCACTGTAATTGATCTCAAGAATGCTTTCTTTAGCGTCCCAATAGATCCGGAAAGTCAATATCTGTTCGGATTCAGTTTAAATGGACGAAGTTTTAAATTCACACGCGCACCTCAAGGATTTACAGAAAGCCCCAGCATCTATAGCCAAGCACTGAAACGAGAACTTGACAGTATCCACATGCCAGTTAACACTGCCTTGCTTCAATATGTCGATGATCTGCTGATCACCGCCCGAAGCGAACCTGAATGTGAAACAGCGTCACTGACGGTTTTAAAATTTCTGGCCGACAAGGGGCACAAGGTGTCCCCTTCTAAGCTGCAATTCTGTGTCCCGCGAGTTGTTTACCTTGGGCACTCGCTGTCCAAGGAGGGAAGACAGCTTACACCCGACCGCATCCAGTTAATTACTAACATGTCACTACCCAAGACACAAAAGGAGGTGCGGGCTTTTATAGGTCTCACTTCATACTGTAGGCAGTGGATCCCTCAATATGCATTTCTAGCAAAACCACTCATCCAGTTGACAACACATGAGACAGCCACATCGACTGTTCTCCCTTGGACTCAAGAACATACACACGCCTTTGAAAGCTTAAAGAAAGCTTTATGTCAAGCACCTGTTTTAGCAACACCATGTTACAGTAAACAGTTTACACTCTTTGTTACAGAACGCGAAGGTACTGCCTTGTCAGTACTCACTCAGGAACAAGCAGGATCACACAAACCATGTGCTTATTTCTCTAGTACATTAGATCCAGTAGCTCAGGCTCTTCCTGCGTGCCTGAAATCAGTGGCAGCAACAGCTTTAGCAATCAGACAAAGCGATGCCATAGTGTTAGGACATCAATTGACAGTACAAGTACCACACGCAGTAGAGGTTCTCTTGAACCGCACACAAACACAACACTTGACTATAGCGAGACTCACCGGTTACGAATTGACATTGTTTCAGCCACACATAGAAATCAGACGTTGTAATACGTTAAATCCTGCCACACTTTTGCAGTAAATGGAACAGATCCATTAGCACATGATTGTATTGAATTCATTACCATCACGACGAAACCCAGACAAGACTTGACAGACATCCCTTTATCAGTTCCAGACTTGACATTGTATGTAGATGGTTCATGTATGAGAACAAGTACAGGAGAGTTAGTGGCCGCTTACGCAGTCACAACAGACACTGAAGTCATTGAAACAAACTGTATTAACACTTTGTCAGCTCAAGCAGCAGAGCTCATCGCTCTGACACAAGCCTGTATTCAAGCTAAAAATAAGAAAGTCAACATATACACCGATTCACGTTATGCATTCGGAGTCGTCCATGACTTCGGCGTACTGTGGCGAGAGAGAGGTTATTTAACTTCTCACGGTGCCCACATCCAACACGGACCCCTCATTCAAGCCCTATTAGACGCGATTCATCTACCTACTGCAATATCGATTATGAAATGCAAAGCTCATACAAAAGTTACCGATATCATTTCTCAGGGTAATGACCTAGCTGACAGAACAGCTAAACAGACTGCTCAGAACCAGACTCATACAACTGACGCGACAAAGACAATAGTTCTGACACCAACACATTGCATGACAGTTAAGGATCCCGCCCTTGATATAATTGACATACAGACACATGCTACACCAGAAGAAATAAAGAAATGGACTGAATTAGGAGGGATCCAAACGGATCAAGGATGGATGACGAAGGAAAAATCTATATGGTTTCTTCCCGACTCCATGGTTCAAGTCATCATTAACACAATACATAGTCCAGCGCACCTAGGAGAAAAAGCTATGCTAGACAGCATTCAACACATTTGGTTCAACAAACACTTGCGAGCAGCAGCCAAACAGAAAGTACGTACCTGTATGATATGTTGTCAGTTTAATCCAGGTAAAAGCATCCCCGTAGAGCAGGGTGGATTTCAACCTCCCGATCATGCTTTTGAAGTCCTCCAGATGGATTATATCCAGATGGAACGATGTCGAGGATTCAAATATGTTCTCGTAGTTGTCTGTGCTCTTTCCCGTTGGACAGAAGCCTACCCGGTTTCAGATTACACTGCCCCGACTACTGCCAAACAGTTAGTTCGAGAATTCTTCCCACGGTATGGTTTGCCACGTGTTGTCTACTCAGATAACGGCCAGCCATTCTCATCCGAACTAATGAAACACGTTTCACTTTTGTTAGGCTACCAATGGAAATTCCACTGTGTCCGACATCCTGAGGCAGCAGGCCTCGTGGAACGCCATAATCAAACTCTGAAAATTAGATTGTCCAAAATATGTAGAGAAAAAGGTGTAGATTGGATAGTAGCCTTACCAGTTGCACTCTTTTACATGAGAATGGTAGCACATTCTCGAACAGGGCTATCCCCGTACGAGGTGATCTTTGGTAGACCACCAAATATGTGGGGGACGCCTATACCTCGCAAAATCACTGATGTTGACTGTAATATGCTGACAGATTACCTGGCTTCCTTGATGTCTGCACTACAATCTTGTCGTTCACAGGTAGCTGCAGCTTTTCCCGATAACACTGAGGTGAAGCCCCATGACGTGGTTCCAGGTGATCTGGTCCTAGTACGGAATTTCGACCGGAAGACCCAACTGGAGCCTAGGTGGAAATCGCCAAAACTTGTTCTACTAGTAACAAGGACAGCCGTGAAGATCGAGGGACGTAAAGGGTGGTTGCACTCGAGTCATATCAAGAAATTTTATGGACTACCGACCGATGTGAACAATCAGCCTTGTATCCCTTCACAGACTGATTCAAAGCTCCCCTTGGTTGAACCCATGAAAACTGAACTTTATAAACTAAAATTAAGGTCTAGCAAGTCAGGCAATTTGATTGTTTAAGTCCTCTCCAAGGTGAATCGGTTGAATTTGTCTCCGACATGTATCCTCTAGACCGGAATAGAGAAAGAAATCAACAGATGCAGCTTAAAAAGCATGCGTATTGTAAATCACTTCGTAGTCACTGCACAGTAACATTATTAATTTTGTTTTTTCTAAGTCTTCTGATCATCATTTCTAGTATATTGTTGCATATGTATTACCCTATTTCTAAACGTGCTTACAATGTTACTGCTGAACATTCTTTTAGCGAATTACCTCCGCATGAGTTGTCTTATAGATTTGCGCTGCGCAACAACACATTTATTAGTATGTTACATCATTCCCATCAAACCAGCAATGCTACCAATTGTTGGATATGTGGCCGACTCCCTCCCTATCAGAACTATAAGGGAGTTTTGCCCTTCTTTCCGTATCCGTTCACACACAATGGCTCCTGTGGAGCATGGTTTAGTTTGATTAATTCCCTAGATTCAAATTCCGCAGTTTATCAAGACAACTGGGTATGGGGAAATCTGAACTTAGTTTTGCTCAAAGTCTGCTACCCTAACAAGGAGGGACTTCCCAAAAGAACAGGAACTGATCTAGAAAATGAAGTATATGGATTAGGTAATTTTACACTTAACCTCATGATCCTGAATGTTGAATCCGAAGCCACACCAATCTTGCCCGCTATGTCAGTATTCCCAGTTAAAGGGGAATTATGTGTAAGAAAGAATGGTTCCATACACGTGGGCCATAGTAAATGCACCACTGTAATAAAATTTAGTGATCAAGGCAAATCTACATTTAGAGCTTCCCGTCATTCCTACTTCATATGTGGCCAGACCGCATATATACGTCTACCTCTAGATTGGGATGGTACCTGTTACATAGCATTCCTTCTGCCACCTGTTTTCCTAGCTCCTCCTGATTACCACAGAAATACCCATTTAGTACACAATAGACAGCAGAGAGATCTCCCGATCGTCGATTACACTGAAACGGCATGGGAACAATATACAGATTTCAATAAAGGTTTCTTTCCTTATATAGGAACAGTCACTAATAGTAAACTGATACGTAGATTAACTAGAACCCTTGAAGCAGTAGTAAACGAGACTACGTCCGCCTTAGGCAATTTAACAGAAGAGCAGTCTGCTATGCGGATTGTTGTGCTTCAAAAATCGTCTTGTCCTTGACGTCATCCTGGCCGATAGGGGCGGAGCTTGTAGGGTCATCGGATCAAGTTGCTGTGTTTTCATACCAGAAAATTCGCCGTCAGTATATAAAGCCATAACTCGCCTTCATAAGATTATAAGCCAGATACACCAGAGTCCAGGCACCTGGACTTGGTCCGGTTGGTTCTGGAGCGTGTTGTCAGCCTGGGGATGGAGGATCCTATCCTTCCTAGGTATTGGCTTTCTCATACTATTCAGTTGCTGCTTATGTCTACAATGTGGGCCAGCGATTTGTGGTCTGTGTGCCACATCGTGTATCCCGCATCCAAGCTTTCGTTCAAGATCCCGGAAGAAGAAAGAAGAACAAATGATGCTATATGAACAGATCGATGGATTGATGAAGATCGATATCTCCTGAGGGTCCGTAGGGGACAAGGAGGGAATGAGGAAATATGAATTTTGTGATCAGTTATGTCCCCTATCGTAGACCCCAACGGCTCCATGTGCATGCTATAAGTACATGTATGTTCCCTCCAGTTCCAGTTATGAAGACGCAAATACATGTGCGTCCACCGTCAACATGTCCTCTTTCAGATCCGCCATGAATGGGTCAGATATTCCATTCCTAAGTATGAAAGGCCACCGACTTTATGTGGTTCACTTTCCACATTTTACGGATTCAGGCGAGTAGGCCCTGAATTCTGTCTTCAAGCCTTTCCCTGCCTTCTGCCTCTGAAAGCTCCAGCCCGAGCTTGCATCTGTATCCATGAACTTTGTCCTACTCCCTGCGCGGCTAACGGTGCCGGATCCAGCCTGTTGCCTGCCAAAAACTGTATTTCACCTTCAAGATTATCTGCTCCGCTCCTCATCCGATGCATTCCTGTCTAGTAGTTTAGGTAAACATTCTTCCAGCTACCGTGCAAAGGGCCAGGCCTCACTGTCCTCATGCAAGTAATTCATAGCCCCTGTTACCATGGAAGATTCCTGCCCCCTCGCATCTCATGTAGACACTTAGACGCTTGTACACGCACTAACAGTCAGTATAGAATAGATTCCGTCCTAGAGACCTTTCCTTTTGGATAATACAGTTCTTTAAACATAAGATATTAGATATGATTTGGGATTAGGTTGACATGACCCCTCAGACTTCTGTCTCCACATGTAGAGCTAAATGTCAAGTCCCCTTCACCCTCTAGTTGCACGTCAATCACACGTCATGCGGCTGCGCGCGCATCTCTGCCAAGTATTTCTGCTGACATTGCAGGATTCTCTTATGGATCCACCCATTTGTGACATCATGTTTAATGACGTATTTTAGTTACACCCATGTTTACGCCTTTTTTCGTTGCGTATGTGTATTATATCTGTATTATCAGCTGTTACGCCTCTTGCATCTGTCTTAATGTAATGCTTTCCATATAAATACCATTACTTGTCAATAATGTATTGCCTTCCTTCCTGAACCCTCATGGTGATGGAGTGTGAAGCCTGCAATTCGAATTGTATTTCCTTTGTAGAGGAATAAAGCCTTTTAGAAACTCTAATACCACGGATTCTGCCTCTTATATTTACTGAGTTATTCTTACTAGACTTTACCGCATAAAAAATAGTACCGGTAATGAAATATTTACCACACTCCCTGAATGAAGTCAGCGCTACATGTGCGCTTTGGTTTCACTTAATGAATTTTGCGATGGAGTGTCAGGTGCGCGAGGGGCTCGCTGAATTAATTCTGCAATGGAGCGCCTGAAGCGCACATTGGGATCCCGCAATTACTTCTGCGATGGACCACTGCAACTGAGCTCCTCATCACCCATTGGGCTCATTGAATGAATTCTGCGATGGAGCGCTTTCTTGCGGCTTTCGGCCTCACAGCACTTCCTGCGCGCCTTGGCATCACTGAATGAATTCTGCGACAGAGCGCGTGATGTGTTCACTTTCTGAATTCTATGACAGAGCGCTTTATGCGCAACTTGGGCTCACTGAATGAATTCTTTGAGGGAGCACTTCAAGGAAGCATTGGGTTCACTGAATACAATATGAGATTAAGTTCTTTATGCGGGCATAGGGTTCACTGAATGAATTATTAGATGAAGCGCTTTATGCGTGTGTTGAACGCACTGAATTCATTCTGCGATCGACGGCTTCATACGCGCTTTGGGCTTGCCGAATGAATTCTGAGAGATGGCACGGTCATGCTCACTAAACTAATTCGGAGATGTACCGTTTCGTGCTCGCATAGGGCTTACTAAATAAATTTTACCACGGAGCGCTTCGGTGCGCCTTGGGCTCACTAAAAGAATTCTGCGAAGGCGCGCTCCCTGTGCATGTTGGACTCAGTGAATGTATTCTGTGGAGGAGCGCCTTAAGCGTGCCTTGGGCTCAGTAAATGAGTTTTTGCGCTTTTTGCTGGGCTCACAGCGTTTCATGAGCGCCCTTGGCTCACTAAATGCATTCTGGGATGAAGCGCTTCATGCGTGCTTTGTACCTACAGCGCTTCGAAGAGTGTGGGGCTCACTGAATGAATTCCCGCGTTGGGGGCCAGGAGCGAGGCCCGGCGTCGCTGCAGCAGCAGTGTGCGCCCTGCATCCCGGATGCCGCCCTCTCCAGCCTCCCAGCTTACCGGTCAAGGTTGGAGCAGCCGCCTTCCCTCCACCAGACGTCTAATTACACCGTTCTCCCGGCAGCCATTATACGGGGCACGTCCGCGATAAGGACAGGGCACGGACAGGACCACACGGGGCAGGCGTGACATTTCAGGAACAACGCACAAGCTGCCGGGTGTGTGCACAGAGCGGATGGCGCGCTTCCACCGAGCGCATGATCGGTATTCTGCAGGAGTCGCCTGGCGCCATGCAGTGCACACAGGCATGAGCGCAGCAGTCAAGTGAGGGGTGAGGGGGGCACAGCCATGCCACTCTCTCCGGCCTCCAGCACGCTGCCTCCTCCCACCACATCCACAGCATCTCTCAGCTCCTCCTCCTCAGAAAGTCAGATCTGTCCTTCGGCCTGTTGTCTCCTTCGCATATCACCACCTCTCATCTGTCCCCTGAAAGGACGTGCGATCGCCATTCCCGCTGTTTAATTTTTGCATCGCGCTTTCACTTTAAATTGAAAGCGAGATGCAAAAATATACATGCGGCACCACGTCTGCTTTTTTGTCCGGCCCATCCGGACTGCATCGCAGGGCTTGTTTACATAACACGCCTCCTTGCAATAAGAAACTGCTTCACGACAACCGTGAAGCAGGCGATCTATTCCGGATGGGCCGGACAAAAAAGTGAAAAGGAGGCACCCCAGAAAGCTTATTTCCAATGGCAGGCCACCGTTTAGCATAACCGGTAACGCCAGCCAATGGAAATAAGGGGTGGGGCTTAAAGCCCTTTTGTTAAACTCCTCATTAGCAATAAATCTCACCGAGCGAGCTGTGCATGTGCGCAGCAATGCTAAGCGAGACCTAAAAAGAAATTGCAGAAGGAAAACATACTATGCAATAAGGTCAAAATGTTTAACCACTTGCAGCAATTAAGGGGGCTTTCATCAGGACCAACTATATTCTAAATCGGCAGTACAAACTCTCCGTGTCTCACAGAGGTCTAAACAATACAGTCAATGAAGAATATTCTTCTCTCTTAGGGTCCTAATGTTACTGGTTTAGGTCAATCTCTCAAACAGACGAGTCTTATATCACCAAAAGAAAATCAAGTAAGTGTAGTCAATTATTGCTGCTGTCTTTTCCCGGGTGCAATGAGCAAAATCCACTATTGGCGGGAGAAGGAGTGATCATTACTCCACATTTTATGTATTGGTACTTATTTTCTGTATACATTTCCCCCCAAAAAAGGGTTAATCATTCACTAACCATGTTGAATGGCACTTCAGGCATCTCAGGTATCTAGGAGAGAGCATATTACCTAATGTGCGTCCTTTCTAATTGGACTGACGATGGGCATGGTGTAAAAAGTACTATGTAACATGCAAGAAACGTGTGACAAATGAGTACAAAGCAACCAATGTCACGTTTTCACACAAAAATCCTATGGTTCTGTGCTATAATGATCTGATCACATCACCCCTATCCTAAACTCACTCAACTGACACCTCATTGAAGAAATGAAGAAATATGCTATTTCTATAGTGCGTAGCTGTCAAAAGACGTCTCGGTGCTGCTGCAGACTAACCCAGGAATTAAGTTCAGCACAATTGAAAAAGTCATGCTGTCAGCCTTTCTTTGAAAGAGCATTCATAAGAGGAAGGCCGAATGACAAGTAAAAGAGTATTGAATATTTTAGAGGCCAAGTAAAAAGAGGAGAGGCCACCAAAAAGGAGGAGCTGGATAAGAATAACCTTGAGCAGCAATTGGGTTTAAGATCTCATGGTTCTGCATGGACCATAATGATTGATTCTCCTTCTAAGATAAGCAGGACCTTTATTATAGAAAGCCTGTAAAGTAAGCCGCAAACATTTAAAAGGAATATGCCTATCAACAGGGAGCCAATGAAGCATCCTAAGGTGTGACGAAATACAGTCCGTATTGGGCAATGAGCAATGGGCACCTACAATTTGACCTGCATCATCCCCAAAACTCCATACGAAGGTTCAGCTAACTATCTTTCAATTCAACGTATCCCTGGCGGCTTCTGTTCTCTGGAGGCTAATCTGCACTGGCTCTACAGCTTCTCTCAGCCAGTGATTATCATTAAATAGGTGTGAAAAAGGGTGTGAAATGCCTCCCAGGAGCAAACAATAGGCAGACCTGAATGGGCAGAGAGGACTCCCTCTTAACTCCACAGAATATGCAGAATGGGGGTTGTGTCAAATCTGGCTTGCGAGTTTAATCCTGCTTGACAGGATTGCAGAGTTCATATGTAACACTTTGGGTGCACTTGAATAGTACAGAACAAAATGCCAGGTCAAACATTGTGTATCCACTGTCTAGCTGCTGAAGGACTCTGATCTTGTACTACCAGTCTTCTGTCTCTGGGTTTGTTGTGGGTAGAATAAGTGCTCCAAGCTGGATTTTAGTGTTAGATGTGGGAGGACGCTAGGATCTGTGTTCCCTCTATGGTGAAGGCTTGGGCAACTGCTCAAACTCCCTCTCGCTTTCTCTCTCCAGGGATATAACCAAACATCCACATTACTGGCTGCTTAAGGTCTGCCCCATGCTGGGTTAGGGCTGCCTCACATTCCTTTGCATTAAAATCACAAAAATAGAGATGTTGCTAGCATGCTATTACAGGACACGTGACGCTGCAGCTACTGTCCCTAGTGTCAATAAATGCTGACTACTGAAAGGCAGGTCTACCTCGCTCATGATTTTGATGTGGAGCTGTCTGTGCAAGAGCCCTAGCCTGGGCCGACAAATGTATCCCAGACGACATGTGTCACCATCTCACATTTCTATGCACAAAGTTATTTCAGAATAAAAACAGACGTTGCCAAATTTGTATTTTTATAAAGTTGTTTGGAAGCATAAATGCACAGTAAAAGGTAGCATGTGGGTCATATTGTTGAATATTTTTCCCCATGCAGCTTGTGTACTATACATGGCCTAAAGGACATTTTGAATTGGTAAACTGTGTGGGAAGGTTTGGGGTATATCAATATTGATGCTAGGTGGCATACGAATATCTGTTCAGGGAAGGCATGTGGAACAAGCATTGGAAATGCATTGAAGTTTGGCTTCATTTTTGCACTCACACATCCATTCTTCAATCCACAGACCCGTCCTTCCATTCACCCTCAGATAAACACACACAAGCTCATGATATGCAAGATGAATTTAAATACAGAAGTAGAAAAATGAAAACTTACTGCCTTCTAAACATGACGGACATATGTTTGCAATAACAAAATTAAACATAGCAGCAGGTGTCCGTCTTGCAAAGGTATGGTAAACAGTACATCATTGTTTTTAAGTTCAGGCATTGCTGCCACAATTAGAACCAGCATGTTGCCCATCTTGAAATGGTAAAATGATAAACTATGGACAACAGCAATCCATAATGAGCTCATGTTTTAGAAGAAGTGGTCAAGTGGAATGCGGTGCATTGCAGATTAAATGAGCAGCAAGCAAGCAACCCATCAGCATTGTCTGAAGTATTCTCTTAAGAAAGATTAAAATAAAAAGAGGAGTAGCAAAGAAATATATGGGGAACCAAACAAGGAGGCAATTCAAAACTAAAGGACTGGCCAACCAGCCCGGATACTGATCATAAAATGCCATCATTCACAAGACAAAAGAGCCAATGATTCATGTAGACTGAACCATTACCGCACACATTTCCTGTCATGGGTGGAAGCAGATTGTAAATGACACTCGACATGCCAATGGCAGGAAAGAGTGGCCCTGAAGGCCCTTAATGATTCTATATGGATATATTTATATGAACGTGTGTATTATTTAATTATTTTTTAATGTAAGATCATAGCAGACATCTAAGAAGAGATTCTAGCACAATGCAGTACAGTGCAAAACGTCTCCCTTAGGGTTTGGCAGAGGAAGTAAGCAACACCAAAATCAAGGTGGGCCTGTGATTGTCAAGTTGTTCATTCTTCTCTGCATAAATTGTGGCTATCTTTGTCCCAGAGCCGATATTGACAGACCACTGGGCTCACTTAGTCCCATGTACTACGCAGAGACTCCCCTCGGCATCGGGCAACATGCGCTAGGATCGGTCTACGGTTTCTTTTTACAACGTCAACATTCTTTTTTCTGTCAGTTTTTTATTCTCTTTCTCATTTTTGTCATTTCAGTGTTAAGATTTTACATCCTTGAAGTATTGGATACTCAATATTCTTGATATTGTGGTGCTAGTACATTATTGCAATTTGTGTTTGATGTCGAATGTTGTGTCTTGTTAATGACAATGTACGTATGAAGAAGTTGCCATACCCGCAAGCCAATGTTCCATATCTGCAATTCTCCTGCTAAAAATTCACAGTGTTTTGAATTTAACCATTTCACTTTTTTCAGGTTGTGGCCCTTTATATGCAATGTTTTTAGTGAAAGTTATTGCCAGCATAATCCCGTATGCATATTTCCCACGATCGAGTAGGAATTTAGGATTATTTTGATCCGAGAAGTTAAAGTAAACCGTTCCCACATGCAAACAAGGTTCCCCACACAGGCTAAAAAACTAGATACGTTTTGCCGTCAATGACACACACACCAAGTGTAGGAGAGTAGGATCTGCTTCTTATGGTTACCCCCACTTTTTGCTGCTGTAACACCGTTTTTCGACTTTAGTCTGGCTGGGGCCCTGCTATTCAGGACCCCAGCCTAGCTGCTTCCTCTCTGAATTGATTCCTAGTACCTTAGGTACACCACAGATTGGATTATGAGGTGCCCTTATAAGTCCTTAGTATATGGTATACTATGTACCCAGGGCATAGGTACCCCAGAGGCCTACCAGGGGCTGAAGCATGTATTATGCTACCCCTGGCAAGCCCTCCAAAAATGACACCACAGGTCTGCTACTGCAGCCTGGGTAAGGTGGTGCATGCACCCCTTACTGAGATATAGGTTCACGATAGCTCACCTATCACTGCACATAGAAACCCATTAGTCACCCTGTACAGAGAAACCCATTAGCCACCCCTATGGCAGGCCTTATCAATCCTGAAGGCAGGGTGCTTGGTTTTGTGTGAGAGGGTGCCCATGCAGGAGCAGAGCCCCTCTGCAGCCTTCGGAATCTCTTCTCTGGGGTGGTCTGTGATGCAGCCTGACCATATACTCTTAAGTGCACTATAACCAAACGGTAAATGCTAACTTTGGACTGGCTGCACGGAAACATGTCGTGTTTGGTGTCAAACACCTTGGAATGATACCCCCACACCAGTAACTGGTGTGGAAGTATGATCGCACCCTTCTAGAGGGAGAGACAGAACAGCACAGGTATACCCGGTACCAGCTTAAAAGAGCCCTGGCATCACAAAATGGATGCTGCAGCCACAAACACGAGTCTGGTCTCATGCTGCTGACCGAAACTCCGGCAGGGGAGGCCTGGACAATAGGTTTCCTGTCACAGTGAGGTGTTACCACCTCCCAGACAGGCCTTAGTGGATTAGGGCTGGGTGGGAGCACTCCAGGAGTGCTAGGAAGTCCTGCATTTGGTGTCCCTGTGCATAGTCCAGCTCAAACCGGTTGCAGGGGCTACCAGCCCCTGCTCTGGCGTGAAACTGGACAAGGGAAATGGGTGTAGCCACCCCTCTTTCCAAACACTCCCATAGGTGGGTCCCCCAAGTTAGTCCAACCCCTTCCTTGGGTATAAAGAAGAAACCTCTGTAACCAGAACTTTAGATATCCCTGGGCGAATCTCTGAAACTGAATCCTGGAACTTCAACGATCTGGTCAACGCCAGATGACTGAAGAATCTCCCTTGGAGTAAAGGAGTTACTCCCCTGCTTGGCAGGCACCAAAGACGCATCTGTCCGGTCTGCATCTCTGAAGCTCCCGCCGGACGCTGAAGACTTTGCAACACCGGAGGTGGATTTCCAGACTTCCCCGTGGCCGAATCGAGTCCCCAGCAAAGCTGAGACCCGTAGCCCTCGTGGGTACCGTGGAACCGGAACCCCTGGACACTGTGCACATTTGCAAGTGCATCAGCTTCCCGACGACTCTCAAGGCTGTTTATTGGGCTACTTGTAGCCCAGACCCAGAGCACCTTTTGCACCGAAGATTATGGGCCTACACTCCACGAGTGTTCCGTGAGCCAGCTCTTTGCATTCCTGCTCGAGGTCCCTTCGCGATCTCTGGTCCGTCGACTGGTGGGTCCCTGTGAAGGTAACTCTGACTTTCTTTGGGCTTCCCTGGTTGCTCCAGACGTGTCCTCACTCCTCACTGGGGTACTTCCTCAGACCTTGCTGGTCTGCACCAAAGCATCTTTCTCCTTTCTGTGTGGGTTGCTGTTGCCAAGGCTTGTTGTGTCCAATCCGGGCACAGACGCTGCAGCACTCGACATCCTTCGTGGGACAGCTCGAATCCAGCTCCTGGTCATCCTCGACTACTCCTGGTCCTCGTGGCTAAAGGGTCAAGCTTCCCCTCATCTCACCTGAAGCACCCGACATCGGTGTGCATTCGTCTATCTTGCCCCTGGTCACTGGCAAGTGACCCAGACTCTGTCCCCTCTGCTTTCAGGTTCTTCACATCTCCGATCCAGGCTTGGATCTCTTCGGACACTTCACAACTTCCCGGCAGCAGCACTTCTTCACCAGTGGCCATTGAAAACGACGACGCGACCCGACACCATTTGACACCTATGCACCCGGCTTCCCTGGGTGAGGTAACACGAGTACTCCGGAAACTCCCGTGGGTGTTGACCCTAGAACTGTCCAAGTCCAAGAGGGTTTGGTCCTAGTCCATCTCTAAGTGTCCTTTAACTCTAAAAATCTAACCGCAACTTTCCCCATAGAAGCTAACGGGAGCTCGCGGCTGTTTTCTCACACTGCAGACGGCCCCCGTGGGTCCCCTGTGTCACTACTTTGGGTGGTTCCTTGGGGTCCAAGCGATTCTACAGGCTTTAGGACTTGTGTTTAGTTAAGTCGTGGTTCTTATACCTAACGTGTATTGTGCTACTTTACTATAATATTTTGAAGTGTAACTTATGTGCTTTTGCCTCTAGCCTCATAAAGAGACCAGAGGGGTGTGTTTAGTAATAAATACATATATTTTATATATATAT
This sequence comes from Triturus cristatus, assembly GCF_964204655.1. NCBI lineage: Eukaryota > Metazoa > Chordata > Amphibia > Caudata > Salamandridae > Triturus > Triturus cristatus. The sequence goes on from NC_140581.1 coordinate 231,656,535, forward strand.
ACCTGGTGTGGTCTCCTTTCATTTAGCCACTAAGGAAATTATAGGCTGGTAAAACAAGCTGCTTTACATTCCTTCAAGACTTAGCCTGAAGGCTGCTCTCCATAGCTACCACTAGGATAGCTTTCAATAGAGGTTGTCTTTAACCCATCATCAATAAGGGGTTGTTTGGACTGGTACAGGGTGCCCACTATAACTAGTGGACAGCATATACCAGGCCAACTTCTCACGCCATTCGACACCAACATAATAAAACACACGAGAACACATATTCGGAAAAACGTGTAGGATAACTAAAGTCTCTCCAGATAGCATAGGAGAGGGCTGAGCAGAAAATAAGGGATCAGGGTTGTCTAGTTCAAACCCAATTAGGGTGTAGGAGAGTTAACATGGCCCATTTACGCATACTTTAGGAGAACAGTGATGAAGGCATTTGCTGCTCGCCCACACACGCCGGTCAGACAAACTGACCCCAGAGAGATAGTGACAAGAGAAGAAGGCGATGGCTTTACGCGACCATTCTGCCACTGGATACACTGTTGAACCGAAAGGAAAGTTCAATACGATAGGTCCCCTCTTTCAGCCAGGGTATTCGAACCAGGGACCATCCATGTGCCATGGGCTCAGATAGATAAAGAAGGGCTCGGCTAAACTGCCCCCAGTGATGGACGGGGAGGAAAATGAATATTGTGTTTTGAGAAAAACACAGCAGGAAAAAATCTAGCAGTAGACGATGCCAAGAGTCTGCTCAGCAGCCTTATCGTGGAGAAGGCGAACAGTGTTCACCAGAGCCATCATTAACAATGATCAACACCGAGCATGACCCCATATTCCACATCGTCTGCGCACAAATAGGTCGAAAGACAACACCCGCATCAATAAAATTACCCATTAGCACATTAAGGAAGATAGGCGGCTAGGAGACTGACAACGTCCATACGAAGCAGCTAAATTGATGAGATCACCTGCTTACTGAAAAGCCCCTTTCCATTGCGGTGAGGGAGAAGACAATGACTCATGGGTAAAAGGTCCAGGTGACACATGAATAACCATTCATCACTGAATTTCTAAATAATTGCCACAATTGGGGCCACTTTTCAGTACCCCACTATAATTGTGCAAATAAAATAAAAAAGAGAGCAAAACCCCAAAAAGGAATGCCACAGGAAACTCTAAGGTTGATAGAGGATGATCCCTAAAGATCATGTGTTTCTAAACTAACCTACAAACAACAACTCTTATCCAACAGGTCTGCAGCTGTGCCATCTTTACAGAGGCCCACCACCTCTGCAGAGACTACTTTCTGAACACCAAAGCAAAAGAAACCCCCAATTGCCAGAAGACTACAGATGTCTCATCCAGAAATCATCCCAAGACCTGCAATGTTTAAAAAGTTATGTATTATTGTACCTTTGTATACCCTATGTTTAGTATGGGTGTGGCCACATCCATCTCTAGTCAGAAATCTGCCTAGTCAAATAGAGCCAATCCCGACAGTGCTTGCGCAGGAGCCTCTCCCACACCACTTACAATTATACTAAACCAAACGCTAGTATTGCAACCACACTACACAGCACACACTTACACAACACCTGGTATCAGCACATGACCGAAGTGGGTGCCCAGACACCAGCCAGGTCATGCTATGCAGGTTTACTAATACCCCATGCAGTAGGGGCAGACAATCTTTATTTATCTCAAAGAGGTAGCCCCTGAAAGAGGAAAATGTCTCCTTCACCTGTACCTATGTAGGATTATGGTCAAGATACACCAACAGAGTAGAACCCCATAGAGTAGTAGTAAACCAAACTCTATATGAGACCAATCCCACAGAACTATACCTTTACACCAAGCCTAGTGAGATTCAAGCAGAGCTAGATAGGATGGGCAGGTGGGGCACCACAGAGGAGGATAATGTTTGGCCCCTAGACTTTCCTAAAAAGAGATTCTTGAAGGTAGCAAAGCCACAGCACCAATGCACAAATACGTCCGATCCCATTTCCGTCTCTAGCCCAAGGGTGGCACTGAGCGTGTCTGGTGCAATCTTCGCCAGTAACAAATGGACGCCAGACATGGAGCTTTTGTGTAGGGCCGTACACACTGAAGATATGAAGGGAAATGATTCATAAGGGACACTGAGATAGATAGATACAGTGGTTGGAGGAAAGGGGCAACCCCTAATTGTGCAGAAACATACGCTGCATCACCTCCGCAGATGGATCTGTACTGGCAGTGTGGGGACTGTCCATATCCTCAGATCGTCCCCAGATGGCATGGCCTATGCTCCCTCGTCAGTATACACACCGCTACCCTGGTCATCCCCGGACAAGATCTTTCAGAGTTTTATCAACATCAGCTACAGAAGAATACAACTCTATTGCACCAGGCTCAAGACAAAAGAACTGCTGATAATTTTGGTTGGGCTCAGTACGAGGACAGTCTGAAAGAATTCAAACAGTATACGTACATACAAGTAAACGTAGGAGGGTCTGTACTCTTTTTCACCATGCAGATGAAAGCAGATAACCAGGCAGGAGCTGCTGACAATAATGAACAGTACTGAGATTGACTTTAACGCGATCAAAGAGGAACAAAGAGCCATCCGATTCATGCTGATGCAACACCGATGTGCTGGACTTGATGACTGCAATGGAGGAAAGGGGGTGTGCCAAGATTGGTGCGTCCTGCTGTATTTATATCCCAGACAATGACATGGATAACGGAATGCTTACTCTTACCATCCAAACACTGCATCGATTGCAAATTGACATGCGTAAGGAGCGAGGTGCCTCAAAGCAGGAATGGTATGAAGGCTGGTTTGCCTGGCTTCCCCGGTGGTTTGTTCAACTGTGTACGTCATTGCTGCCAATTCTCATTCTTGTACTGTTTTTGGAGGTTTCCTGCTGTAAAATCACGTCCTCAAAGTGGGTAAAATGCAAATAAAGAGAGAAGTAGTAGAAATTGAAACTGAAACACAACAAGCCCCCAACAATGTGACTGTCATGAAGTGTGAGGTAAATGATGTAGTTGAAAATCCAACTAGAGGGGGAATGTTGATGTAATCTACGCAACAATACATGTATATTAAAAAACTAGATCAAGCCACTGTTGTCGAAATCTCCAGAGATTACCTCTCCCTCAACCCAAAGCAAGAAATATATGATCAGGCAGCTCTGCGTCCTAGGCCTGAGGCTACTGATTGGCAGATCACAGGTGGGGTGGCATGTCACCAGCTGGACAAACAACGAATAGGCAAAACCCAGATTAGTCCCATAGATACGCAGGAACACCACAGTGGTCCCAGGAGATTGGTCCCAATAAAGCACATATGGCAGGAAGGGTGCTGAGTTTCCAAAACACCATAATGTTGCATGAAGTTAGGAACACACAATCAGAGCAGAACACACACAGCACACGCAGCGATCACGTGCTCCCCATACCAGATATATGCACACTTCACCCAATGGCCCCCATTGTGTTGACGAGAGGTCAAGACTGTATATAGTGGCACTCAGAACAAATGTATGTTTTCAGTCCTCAGACCCATTTCTGTGGATGTTTCCCGGCCGAAGCGTTTAAATAAAACCAACCGTTCCTGTTTCGCCAAACACCTCTTGTCTTGTTTTTTTCAAGGTATAGCCATATTCCAGCAACACAAGTAAGGCCATTTGAGCCACATTCCATACCTTCACATGCTAAGTGTAAGGCTCTGACCAACGCAGACTACAACAGATACAATTATTACACCCACAGAATGGCAACTATAAGACTAGTTAACGATCAAAGATATTTTGGAAAACTATACGCAGGAAAGCACCCTTTTTGTGTGGTTACCTCCCCACTTTTTGCTCCAATGCTGATGGTTAAAAATCTGAAAGTGCACTGGAGCCTGCTGCCCAGACCCCAGTGCCTGTGCTCTTTCCCTAAAACTAATATATGTGAAATGGTAACCCCAACTGCCAAGGACTTAACCCCCCTCCCCCCTTATAAGCCCCTGGTAAATTGTATCAGTGGTACCAGGGCATGGGAGTTAAAGGCGTCACCAGGGTCTAAAGCACGGTTTGTGCCACTTGAGTGACCCAAGTAAATGGATGACAGCAGTCCTGCCATTGCAGACTGCAGGAGAAGTGCAAACTGCTCATAGGACTTTGCCCTCACCATAGGTGGCAAGGTAAAGCACTATTTTCAATATTTAACAGTCATCCCTAAGGAAGGTCTCATGAGCCCAGGATGCAGGGTGCATTATACTAAAGGTGTGGACATGTAAGTGTAAGCTAAATGTCCTTATAGTGGTGTTTTCCATTAAAGGCTACCCTAAGCAATCAGCGGTCCGCAGGATACATGGGCTGGCACATGAGCAAACTCGAGGTCAACAGCTCCATTATGGTACAGCAGAAATATGTAATTTTTGGTATCAAACAACGTGCCTCATCACCCCTGACACAATTCTCATGTTGAGGTTGGATGTGGCATGCACCCAGGTGGCAACCTTAGAAATTGCTCACATGGTTGCCCCAGCATTTCCTGTGCTCTGGCTGTCAGTATAAGGCTGCTGTCACCAAGACAGGAATCTGAGCCCCTGCATGGAGGTGTGAACTCTCCCAGGTGTCAAAAACAATGGCCTGGATGGGAAGGAGGTCACACCTCCCTCCCTCCTGGACACGATTGCTAGTGAAATGGCACATCAAGGTGGTGAACTTCAAAGCTTACACTGCCTGTGATATTCAATCAAGTTGCCTCCCAAAGAGGGAAACAGCCCCCCCCCTGGCCCCAGTCACGTTTTCACCCATGCAGGTGGGAAAATAATGTAGTCAAAAGGTGTACAGCCCCCAGAAGGCTAGCAACACCTCTAGGGTGGGCTACCTGGTCTGTATAGCTAAGGAAGGTTTCTGCCATTTTTAAAAGTGGCAGAATACAGGCTTCTGGGTAGAAAAGGTGACACCCACTCACGGATGTGGTCACTTTAGGGGTGAAGTAGCCGCTGGGACTAGTAGCCTATTGGCTACTTGCACCCACATTTCCCCTAAATCTTGGATTTAAGGAGCACCACTGACACTAGAACCTTAGTTCTGATCTAACTTGCAACAAAGGGCACAGAAGAGGACCGAGCCTGGACAACAGGAGCTACACAAACCAAAAGTGTTACACTCTGCAGATGTGACAACCCTCCTGGAACTGAACGATTGTGACTCGTCCTGGACCACAGATTGGCTCCCCTAGACAGAGGAACCCCTTTGAGAGCCAAAGGCAACTCCAGACTCCCCTTGGACTATTGGCATTATTCGGTTATATAAATACCCATAAAAGATATAAAAAACAAAAAAACACACACAATAATACAAATGCATACTTTTTACACACCACAATGCGGAAAGGGACACAAATATAGGAGATGAACAAACTATCAGCAAATACCTTATTACATTACACCATGCATAAAATACATAGCAGTCTCTCCCAGGTGCCGGTTAGTCCAATGTGAACAAGATGCATTATGGTCAGGCGGCTTGCAACTTTACTACACAGCTTAGAAAGCGCCCCATGCAGATATATGTATGTATGTTCGCCAGCATAGCAAGAAAAAGTATGGTCTCACTTTGGTTTACTTGGCCTCCCTCCAGAGTAGAATCACGCACTTCATCCTAGGCTAGGTACAAAAATTACAAAACATTACAACATGCAACAGTGACTGCCCTGAAAAAACAATCACACTCAGAGGGGCCTAAAAGGTCACCTGCAACCCAGTCTTTGGGGAAACTTACCAGTAGGAAAAATGCATTCAACCTAAACCTGGATAGAAGTTGTAAATAGTAAATATTGGTCACCCAGGTTAAATCTGGCTCCAAGGAATTGTTTGTATCAAAATGTAAGCCTGTACCGAAGGTTTGCATGTATCTGTGTCCTTGCGACTGGCTAACAAACGAATAAGAACATTTTCTTTATTAATGCCTTCCGGCTGTGAAAAAAGGCTGGAACGACCCAGAGCTAAAAATGGAACCTTTATATAATTTAGCCATGAGATAACCTTGTAGTTATCTAGAGAAAGGCAGTCGCGAACAATCATTCTGTTCTGAATAGGCTTACTGTTGAGCCAAATCAAGATCCCAGGTCTGAGTTTGTTGAGGTCCGATATACAACGAATACCAAGTTCCTCATGAACAGCGAGGGTGGAGGTTCACCGTGGGACACCCAGGAGCCGCCTGAGGAACTTGTTTTCTTCCCGCTGTATCAAATCACAATCCTATTGCCCCGAAAGGTCGCTGCCATAAGCAATTGCTGCCACACATTTAACCGTATACACTTGGATCAAGGCTTTCTCAGGTTTCCTGCTCTTCTGTGAGCTAAAATCCTTAACTGTTTGTTGGGCTGAATCTCTGAGGCAGGAATGAGGAGGGAAACTTCTTTTAATAAGTTATTAGCATGTAAAGGCCTTCCCCGCCCTCCCCCCACCCCCCCCAAAGAGTCAGACTGTAACTGACACAACACAATTCCAACTTAAATTTCTAATAATAACAACCATGCACCTGCAACGTAAACACAGCACATCTTACCCTTTATACATCAACGCAACAATTGCTGATAAAAACCTATTATTTAAGTCCCCCAATATAATATTAACCATACACTGTAACACAATACTATTCCAAATAGTCTTTCAGGTAGTTAGAATGTTTAATTTCCCTCCGGGGTCTAACAACAGACCCTTCTTCTTCAATTCTATCTTGCACTGCTTCTTTATTTGCACCATTACGGTCTTCCACTTCCACACTTCTGTCTTCTTCATCTCGAATTCCACCATCAACCAACCAACTATAATTACAATCTTCCATTCTTCCTACACCTTCTCTCAACCTGTCACCCTTGATTCTAGCAATCCTGTTCAAATTCCACACTCGTCCATCACTCAACTTCACAGAATTTCTATAGACATCCATGACACACAGGGGCTCAGAGTACCTACTAACACCCTTCTTCACTTTCCACGGTAATTTCACTCGTATCACATCTCCCTCCTGGACCACAACTTCCTTACATCTATTCTTACTAAACCCTTATACTTCTTCTGTGCTTTCCCACTGTTCCCAACTACCTCATGGGGCTATTTCTGCAAGCGAGAATTAGCCATCCATCCTTGGCTGTCTGAAGTAAAAGGTGCTCTCTCCCTCAAAATGGTGACAGGGCTCAAGCCTGTAACACAAAGTGTGGTGCGATACATCCAGTCTTCTTAATACTTGTCATCCAATTAAAACCCTCGCTCTTAGCCAACTGCAAAGCTCCCTTAATAACACGGTTAAACATCTCAACTTCGCCATTCCCGCTGGGATTATAAAACGGAGGTGAACTTATGATCTATAACATTATGACTCAAGAACGCTTCCACAAATTCTGAATTGAACATCATAGCCTGTAATGACCGTCCGTGGGAGACCTTTCCTCTAGAAGATACCATTCAAGAATGTAACCACATTCTCAGCACACGCACTAATCACAAGTTCTATTTCAGGTCATTTTGAGAAATAATCAATAGCCACAAAGGTGTACCACACTTCACCTCCATCACCTACGATGGGACCCATAATGTCCAATCCTAAATCTTCCAGTGCCATTTCTGAACAGGGGTCAACTGAGGTTTGAGCTGCTCTAGAGACCTGTCCGCATCCTTACATAGCAAGCAATCTCAAAATATCCTTTCAATTTCAGTGTCAAAACCCAGCCACAAATAATTTTCCTTAATCCTACTCTTACTTTTGACAATGCCTCAATGTCCATCATGGCACATCTTTATAACCATTTCTCTCATGATTTTAGAGGACTCACCCTCACTCCCTTCATAGCATTTCCATGCATGAGTTCACTATGGATCTCCCAAAAAGTCCTACAAGAATCATCCAGCCCTCTTTTTTCTGGCCAGCTTTCCACAACAACATGTCTCACCTTCTACAAGGAATCACTCTATTCTCACGCCAAACGCCATTCTTCCTCTGAAATGGCAACCATCCTTTCATCACGCGTCCATGCCACACACACTTCATCAGTGTCCCCGGTAATTCTTTCTTCCAATGATAATGGCAATCTACTGAGACAATCTGCCACCTTATTCTTAACATCAGGTAGATACTTCAGGGTATATCTAAAGTCAACTAGCCATAATGACATCCACGCAAACCCTAGGCGTCGCATTGACTAACCCATCCGAAGACTTTAGGTAAAGGCTTATGGTCACACCTCAATTTCACTTCTTACCCCCAAACAAAGCACCTCAAATGTTCTAGACCCCACACTATGGCCAAGGCCTCTTTTTCAATTACAGATTAACGCTTTTCTGCCCTCCGTGTGTACACAACCTCTGGCCTCCTCCTGGGTTAATACAGTTCCAATGCCCTTGTTGCTTATACAATCCATCTTCGGGTCAAAACCTTGCAGAATCCTTGCCATACAAATACTGTTTTTAATCAGTTGGAAATCATTCTGCAAAGGAGTTCAACCAAGAAAATGTTACCTTATTTTTTAAGAAGTTGGCGTAAATCGTGTGTCTTCTCAGAGACGTTCCTGACAAACTTTGCGTAAAATTCCACCAGTCCAAGGGAGGACCGCAGTTTGACTTTATTAGTAGGTGCTGGAGCCTCCTCCCCAGCCCTGGGCAACTTCTTTTAGGTTTGATTCCTTCAGAAGTGACCTCATGACCCAAATAGTCTAATGCATTTACTGCAAACTTGCATTTACTAATTTCAGCTGTAAGACCATTTTCACGCACAATCCTCAACATCTCATGAAATCTGCAGTCATGCTTTTCTTTGTCCCTCCCCATGATCAAAATATCGTCTTCAAAGGACACAATACCAACTTTATTCTTGTACGGGCCTGTGCATCACCTTCTGAAACAAGCATTGGCATAGCCAATAGGTCTCGCCTTTGGGACCTTATAAGTGTTCAGCCATGCAACAGTTGATGTTGTTGCACCAAGGATATTGTGCTGCTTCACTAAATACTTATAAGGTCCCAAAGGCCAGACCTATTGGCTATGCCAATGCTTGTTTATTCTGAAAACATGACCAGTGTATCGCACAGATGAGCCGCACAGGGTATAATGGGTCTATGATTGCTGAACGTGATGAGCGATGTTTGTGTGTGGGCTGCAAACTGTTGTTGAACCCGTCTTACGATTATGCCTCCACGTTGAACCTGCTTGGCATCTGTGCACCTAAAATCTCAAATTCGGCCCTTTCTAAGTGTTGGGAAATAACTGCACACATTACCAGCACTCGGTTTATCGACCTCAGAAGATTGAACAGCTGTCGGCCCAGTTTGGATATGAAATAACGACCTGTGCAAACAAAAAACGTTAGCAGTATTTTTCCTTTTGTTTTTTCCTGCAGATCGTTCCGTCATTGTTGACCTTCATCAGCGACAATTGTCGTCACTTTCGAATGGGATTTCCGTTACTTCTACACCTCATTAAGGGGTGGCAAGCGTTTGATGTTTGACAAAAACATGGCACATAACGGGTCTCTCAAATGCAGAAGGCATCAGCAGCGAGTGGAAGGGAGGAGGCGGCCCTGCTCTGCCATCCTCACTGTATTTCTACGTCTGACAGCCCTCTGAACTTCCAGCTCTACTTACTTCTTGTACCATACTGTACCTAAAATGCGCGCACACAACCGAGCACACAGAATGACAATTTTCCTCCACAGAGACACACATAAGAGGCAGTAAGAACATAATTCAAATGCAATTTTAAAAGTCAGTAGCTTGCCTGGTAATTAAATAGCTTTCGTATAATAGCTGCTTACTAGCCATGCTTTGAAAAACATAAAAAGGCCCCTCCCCCCGTTTCCAGCCGACCCCTCTCTAAAAACCACGACATGAACTTAATTTCCTGAAATCTGCCGGGACAGCTGGCGAAAACCCTGGACTGTCCGGGCATATCCGGGACGCGTGGTCACCCTAGGTCTCGGTCATGGCGCTTATGCGTGTTCCATTATCATGTCCGTTAACATGCATGGGGCTTTACCGTCCCAAAAGCCACATACCCATTTTGCAATTCACTATACCCGTTTATGCACGTTGATGAAGCTTGGTAAAAACATTCTCTATATACACTATTCAAAAGTAAAAAAAACAACATTGTCAATGTTTATTTTTATGCATTATGTGCAGGAAGTAGTGCACTTCACCAAACTAGGCTAACAGGCTTTATATTTGATTTTACATGTGGGTTAAGCAGCAACAGAATTGGAAAAGGACTGACACTTTATAAAATAATAAAACCGCGTCTGACTGTTCTTATGCTATGAGTGACTCCTTCAAGCCATCAACATTGCATGTTAGACTTTTCAGCCCATACTTACAATGTTAAAAAAGACACTTCAAGTTCTAGAATGCAACATTGTGGCACCTGAAAATCTAGGACTGGCTTAAAGGTGGTGTGTGACAATGTGCCAACCTCGTAAAAAGTTTTTGAAAATCAGGCTTATATTTTGCTTCTTTGTTCATGTAAGCCGAACCTCCTCTCCCACACCTCCCGTCCCCGCAACGAGAGCCACGAGGGGGTGTTGGTGCTATGATAGAGCCACACTTGCAAACCCAGACCCTCCTGTGATCGTGCTGTCTGGCAGCAGCTGGAGAAGGAACAAAACGCGCGTCTGAATTTAGAAGGTGAAAAGAAAGCCTCACTGCTGGGCCCTCTGTTGATGTGCAGAGCCAGGCTTTAGGGAGGCGCGGTGGCACTCGGCTGAAGTATTTCTGGGGCTCGCGCCCGCTTGCCTACGGAGCTTGGTTCCTGTGCTGATGCAGCCTGTACTTTTACACAAATGAAACCCGAGATACAGAAAGAATGCACGCTCTTTCGACACATAATAAGGGCAGGAAAGAAACAGTCCTGAAAATAGGCGTGTTACTTGTTCAGACATCACATTAGTGTCTCCGCGACTCCCTCTGAGGATCACTCATCACTTACATGCACACTGCTGGCACAGCCTTTTCCGTTTTCAGAGTGTAGGTGGGAGGAGGAAAGAATGTCAAGCCAAGCTGTTGAATATTTCCATAAAACAAAAACGCAGATGGAAGCCTCCACGAAGAGACAACAACTGCACAATTGATTAAAAACAAGCGCGCGCCTCGCGCAAGTAGAGGGTGTTGGGGGGGGGGAGTGAGGCCAAGAGCAGGCAGCGTTACCCTTGCGGGAGCGAGCGCGATAATTGTTAACCCATGGCGCCGCTCGCTCCTGCAAGGGAATCACCAAACGTGCACGCGTTGCCATTCAAAGCAATGCAATGCGTGCACGTTTTTCCCTGCAAAACCGGACCAATTTCTAAAGGTCTTTTTCCTATGCAGCGCATGCGCGCTGGGTAGGTGAGACCTAAAAACACAGCTGCTGATGCGAGGCCAAAAAGCATGCAAACTAATCTGTAGCATCCCTGGGGAGTCATAAGCGTGGTTACTGGTTTACTTTCTTCCCGAAGCTTAATCTGGTGGTACACAGAGGACAAATCAAGAGACGAAAACCAAACCATACCTCTAGTTACCGTCAATGGGTCATTGATTTTAGGCATTGGGAATCTCTCAACTACAATATAACTGTTGAGATACCCAAGATCCAACACAAACGTATCTTACCATTGGCAAGTCTTGCAACCACCAATGGGGCGACCCATTTGGAAGCTTCAACAGGTTTAATGATTCCTGCAAGGAGCAACTTTTCAATCTCATTACTTACTTCTTCCCTCAGGACCTATGGAATCTCCCTGATCTTTTGTACTCTAGGGACATGATTTTCTTAAGGACAACTTTATGAGTAAATCCTTTGAGTGTGCCAATCTTTCTAGTAAATACTTCTGGATACATATCCTTGTACTCCAATCCACTTTGCTCTTGACTTCCAACAACCAACACCCGATTCTCAATATTAGGACCCAATATAATATTAAGTGATCTCTGGTTGAGCCAATCCAGAACAGAAGGACCTTTACATAAACCTTGCACATTGCTTTCCTTCTTTTGTATTCAAAAGCCAACCTCCTGAATCCAATCATAGGAATAGTGTTCCCAGTAAAACGTTTAGGGGTTACATCCGGTGCACACCGAGTTCCATAATATTTCTCCAAACTTTCCCTTCCACACTCTGGTTCCCCATACACAATTGTAGACAGAGTCTGCAATGATCGAAAAGTCCACCCCTCCAATCTTCATTTCACAAACTGGTTTAGAAATTGAGCGTGCACACAGAAGATTAACACCATTGGCAACATCTTGCTCCATGGCACTTAAAACACAATCATTCTCATTGTGATTGGACTGATTCAGGCCCAGCTGAATTAGAAGTAGCATCTGAATTCTCCTGCACCCTAGCTACCACCTTACTACATACTTTAAAAAATATGCCGCGATATCACACTCCATGCACTTTTTGGTCTTTTTCAGGATATTTCTTACTTTACACTAAGTGGTTTTCATTTCTGTATCTATAGCACTGCCTCTCCTGGTTTTTACTTCGTTTTCTCGGAATCCTCCAAAACTTTGTACTTCTCACTCTTACTTTTATGCTTAACCTTGCATACTACTTCCTTGGGATCTTCGATCGAGGTAGACCCAGCTGCTTTTGCACACTTATTTTAAATTTCCGCTTTCTTATCTATAGCAACCCCTCCTCCAAAGATGACTCTCCATATACCCACAACCTATCTTGGATGTTTTCATTATTTAGAAACAAGAAAATTTGATCACAAATTCATTGTGTAAACATACAAATCTATATGTGAGAGCAAGCCTTTTTAACGCAGATACATAATCTTCCACAGGCTCTGAATTGTTCTATTTCCTCTTTAAAAAATTATGCCTATCAATTGCAATGCCATTACGAACTAATGGGGTAACCCAGAATACGTGATTCACAAATTGGTATTGAGAAAAAGGCTTTCCTCAATACCACAAGGGCCGAGAGGGAGTACGCGCTCCCGTGTATTAACACTTAACGACAAAAAGTACTCCTCTGGTAAGCAAACTCATATATTTGATTTGCTACTGGTAAACCTACTATAGTGATGTTGGGAAGTCCCTATGTGAAGCTGCTGGTAGTAACCCACTAGGAGGTGGAGAAGGAAATCATTCCTTTTGTATTATTTACCCTCACACACCCTAGAGGTGTCATGCTTCATCATAGGGGCACCCTGACGCCTAGAAGTCCGGGTGGGCTCAACCGTTTTTCAGGGAGCTCTTTGTCATAGATCGGCCAGGGGGGATAAAAGATTAAAAGTCCACAGACATATCCCAGTTTCCCTTTATTCTTGGATCCGTCAGGGATATTAAAAATAAGTGCTAGGGTTCATCAGGATATTATGGTCCTAAGAAAGCCCGGAGACTCACACCGATAAGGTCATCAGGCGGGGCCTGACCTTTGGCGGTTATTTGACTATAAGGCTACCCAGTTTACATGAGTTCTCATGTGAAACACCACTCCTCTTAAACTGGGATGGAGTAACTGACATGTCGAATTAGTCGTGTCCAGGAAAGGAGCAGCTATCTGCCCTTTGTTATAATAACAGTATAGGGAAATTCCCAGTGCATGTTATAAATTCCAGGGAGGCCGCCACTTCTAGCCCTGAAGTAAGTCAAGCACCCTTTAGGGGCATAAGCGGACTGAAACATACTGGCACTAGGGTCTTGGGGCCATAATATCCTGATTAACCCTAGCACTTATTTTTAATATAGATAGTGTCCACATAATTAAGAAAATAGAATTTCCATTCATGCCACTTTATAACTGGCTCACCAACAGAACTGAGAAATTGTTGACGATAACTATGGGAGACACACATGACTGCCACAAAACACGTCACAATCTCTCCAAACTACACTTAAATGTAATCACTACTCACTGACAACACAAAGTATAAAGAGTACATTAACTGTAAGTTGCTGTTATTGACGGTCCTGCAAAACGATATCAGTGTAAATATATAAGAGGAAGTCAAATGTAAAGTAAAACAAAAGTATGCGCACCGTGACTTCCTGCAACATAAGTCAGATAATTCACTAGCGAGGTAGCAGACTCGATCCCAGACTTTACACTCCTAGTCGATTACGAAAGTCAAAACACCAACAGCTAGAAAAAATATACAAATTTCATAGGCAAAGCACAAGGGCACCACTTCTCAACGCCTGATCAGCCGAAACCAAAGTGCTGGAAGTGCATTAAAACAGTTTTCGCAGATCCCTCTACACACAAGGCAGTGCGCTCCTTCCTGATGCCTGATCTGCCTCACGCAGTGCACAGTTCAGGCAAAGCACTGTAGGTGACCGATGCCTGATCTGCCACACAAAAAGCAGTGTAGATGCTGAGAACAGCTGCAACCAAAGCAAAGCACTATAGATGACCGTTGGCTGATCTGTCCAAAGCAAAGCACTGCAGACGCTGAGAACTGCAACAGGCAAAGCGCTTGAGGAAAACAGTACTTACAACTTAATGCACATGAACAGAACACTATAAGCTTCCTACTGTCAGAGCTCATGCGAACATCAAACTGGCAAGCTCATCCTTCACTGACCGCTTAGGTCTGCCCGTAGGTGTTCCTTGTAACATAATTTACTGATTCGTGGTAGAGTGAGGACCTGACATCGAGATAACCTAGCAGGAACTCCATATCGAGATGGCACCAACATAGGATGAAGCCCAGAAAGATCCTGTCACTTCCTTCCGACGAGTTACACCATGCGCACCAGTATACATGCACCTCCAGCTCGTTTTGTCAAAATCCTTCAAATTGCCACACTGCTTTCTGGCAACAGACTGCCACGTGTTAGACACTTCATTAGTTGTTAGGCATCCAAGTATCCTTAAAACTGGAACAGGCACGGAGGCTCATGTTCCTCGCGTACCTTCCTCAAACCAAAAAAAATAATCCAAAACAACTAAAACTATCCCATATCATCACTAATTTTGTTGAGTTGAAACTCTGAGGCAGCAATGAGGTAGGAAACTTATTTTATTAAGTTAAAAGCATGTAAAGGCCAACACGTCTTTCCCCGTCACGAGTCAGGCTGTAACTGACTAAACCCCTCAACACAATTCCAACTTACATTTCTAATAATAACAACAACCAAGCGCCTGCAACGTTACACTTAGTTACATCAGTGAAGGTGTGTGGCTGTAGAATAGACGGTCTACAACTTAAAGAGGATTTTCAAACAGAATGACCAGGTAATTAAAAGCAAAAAGAACTATTGATGGATGGAATGCAGAACAGATCAAAACATTCACCCCCAGTCAAGAGATCTGGGTTAAATCCATCATTCTTTTGCTCACCATGCCACCCCAGTTTAGACCTGGCCATATGCAAATCAGTCTTGACCCTGTGCCTCATGGGAACAGTCCAGCCCGAACTGCCAAGCCACGTCCTCCCTGGACCGGAAACAAGCATCCTAGGTCCGGTTTCGGGGTTTCACCCCTCTTCAGCCAGGATAGCTTGATTCCAGTGGCATGTAGAGCACGGGACTCACGTCTGAGCATACCAGTCCCACTCGGGGTAACAAATGCAAAAAGAACTATTGATGGATGGAATGCAGAACAAATCAAAACATTCACCCCCAGTCAAGAGATCTGGGTTAAATCCATCATTCTTTTGCTCACCATGCCACCCCAGTTTAGACCTGGCCATATGCAAATCAGTCTTGACCCTGTGCCTCATGGGAACAGTCCAGCCCGAACTGCCAAGCCAGGTCCTCCCTGGACCTGAAACAAGCATCCTAGGACCGGTTTCAGGGTTTCACCCCTCTTCAGCCAAGATAGCTTGATTCCAGTGGCATGGAGAGCACGGGACTCACGTCTGAGCATACCCGTCGAAATCGGGGTAACAAATGCAATAAGAACTTGGCGGTTTGGGCTGGACTGTTCCCATGAGGCACAGGGTCAGACTGATTTGCATATGGCCATGTCTGAACTGGGGTGGTGGAGTGAGCTAAAGAATGATGATAGATTAAACCCAGATCAGTTGACTGGGGGTGAGTGTTTGATTTGCTCAAACGCTCCGTCCATCATCCCCTTTGGTATCGCTCAGGTAATTAAAAGAACAGACCTGGGCAATTCAGACTTTTGACAAAAATTATTCCATGGTTTAACAGGCTTGTCCCCCAACCTCATCATAAATGATTTTGCAGAATAGAATATACACACAGGTCCATGAAAGATGCATAAGAATCCAAAAGACGTTCGTGACTTAATGCGATCCTAGGCATAATGAGGGAATTGTCTGCGTTTAGGAGGACTGGAATTGCTGAGACCCCAGCCTTGGAGGCTCTCTCTGAACTTCAGGTAATGCCGCTTCCAGACCGTTAATATAGAGGGTGAAGAAAAATGGGGCCCGGATACATCCCTGTCGCTTTCCACGAGCGATGGGAAAACTCTTAGTACAGGCACCCTTATTGGAAACTCTAACCAAGCCAGACATATTCCTATGAAGATCTGCCATAAAATAAACTAAGGCTGGCTCCACTCGTAAAGACAATAAAAGTTGACACATCTTTGATTGGTTTACCAGATCGAAAGCTCTGGAAAGGTCCATAAACCCCAAAAAGAGAGTCCCATTCTTGGCCACCGTATATTCCTGGTTCAAAAGATGAAGATTCAAGCATTGCTGGAGCGCTAGAGGGCACCTGCCAAGATGGCCGCTCGATAGAGTAGCTCTGCCAGCCGAGCCATCTATCCGATCAACATCCTGCAGTTCCAGCCAACCATACGCGCCCTGCACACCGTGCAAAAGTAGCGGAGACCGGTGGGCACCGATCCGGCGTAGAGCTGCCCACTGCAACACCCGCTGGCCAAGAACAGAGCTGGATCACTTGCTGGGCCTGAGGGACGCCGCGTGTCTGCCCGGGCCGGGCCTGTCGCATTGGGGCTGCGGTGAGTGCGGCGCTGCGCTACATGGTATCCAGGAGTGGCATGCAGGGCTCTTGTGTCTCGTGTTGGGCGGGTGGGCTTTGCGGGCCGGGCTGGGATCGCTGGGCGCCATGGTGAGCCTCCTCTGTGACTTGCTGGAGTGCGTGTCGCTGCCCGGTTCCGGCCTGAGTGGCGCACTGGCCGCGTCCCGGGAGTCACTAGCGAACTCCATATCCTCAGTGACAACCGCTGCTCTTTGTGCGGACCGAGTGTGGGGGTGCGAAGTGGTAGTCCACCACTGGGCTGGCGCGCAGTCTCCATCACTCCCTCCCTCAATCATTCGCCTCGCTGGCCGCCTACGCCATGGGGAAGTCTGAGCGCAGCCAACCGCGCCATACCTTCAAACCCCGACTGTTAGAATTGGGATTTCTGGTTGAATAAGGCTTGCGCCAAAGTCAGGCAGAAACCACCACTCTAGTCAGGGCAAGGAAGTTACACGCCAAAGATAACCCCTGCTCACCCCCTTGGTAGCTTGGCACGAGCAGACAGGCTTATCCCTGAGGCAATGTGTAAAGCGTTTGCGCGCGCACCCAGCAACAACACCCAAGGCCCACCACAAAGGAAACTCCACACAAGGTATTGTATAAAAATAGCCTTTGTATTATACCAAAACACATTAGATAAAACACACACTTTACAATGTGCCAACAGGCACGGGCAGAATTTACAAGGGATTATATGTACAGGGGACAGGGCCACATGGACCACTGTCAGGAATTAGCACTTTGTAGAAATTAGCACTTAGAACATAGGAATAAAATTACTGTAGCACAAAATAACATATATAGCACACAACCAGTAACTACTGGTAACAGGTAAGTACCACCTACGCAACCCTAACCGCCTTAGGAAAATATCACGCAGGGAATCATGGACATACTAGCATAACTACTACTAGTAAAACAATCTCCAAGGCATAAACACAGTGGAGGAAAGAAAATATCATAAAGGCATTGCGCAGGCGCAAAAAGTACATGTATGAAAATCACCAGGCGCCCTAGGGGAGGGCACAACACAAGATAACTGTCCCCAGGCCAACTGGCCTCTCAGGGGTGTAGAAATGACCAATATCCAATACTGTCAGGGCGCAAGCCAGGCGCACAATGCCCAACCTAAACGTGGCAGCTACCCACTAAGTGCTGGGCAGCTGGAGAATTGAGCGTGGGCACCACTGTGCCTTTTTAGACCAAATGTGGCAGTTGTTGGAGCCTCGGGGCTCTAAACAGATCTTCACCCCCTGGAGCGCACTGGCTCCCAACTAATATGTGCCACGAGAGGGGAAGATCAAGGGAGGAACTTGTCCCCACGTTGGAGCGCCTCGCGCTCTGAACAAACACTGCCCCCTTCGTTGGAGTCCCTCTCAGGGACTCGCGAGCCTCGCAGGCTCGTGAAACAATGTGCCCTGCTGGAGCGTACTAGCGCTCTACAACAAAGATTGGTCCCTCGTTGGAGCCTCACTCGGGCTCTGACCAACAATGCTGCCCCGCTTTGGAGCCTCTCGGGGCTCGAGCACACTGCCCCCGTCGGTGGAGTCCTACTCGGAGGACTCTTTTAGCCACAATCAGGGCCCCTTCACTGGAGCGACCCCCCCCCCTCTACTCACCGGGCGGAAGCGGAGGTTGTGCCGACGTCTCTGGTGGCGGTGGGGCTCTCTCCGGGACCCCTTTCCGTCCTTACGGCCGCAATGCCGAGTCTCCCGGGCACTTCGAGGCCCGCGTGGTGGGAACCAATCCCGACGCGGCGGAATGGGAACCAATGCCGGCGCAGCTTCACGATGACGCGGCAGGAATCCCCGAGGCCTGGGAACAATCCCAGCGCGGCTGCTGCGGACGTCGGAGGGCCCGGCACTTGAAACGAAGCCCCCGGACCAGCGGCGGTGAATTCTCAAAGGCGGAGGCAATGCGGGGTAGGCTCCCGTCCCCAGTATAATAAAGCAGAAGTTACAGCGCAAAGTCCCTGGCGGGGTGGGCACCCGCTAGGGATAGTAATTCTTCCATAAAGCGGGGTAGGCTCCCGCTCGAGCACCACAATGCGGGGTGGGCACCCGCTTCCCAGCACGGCAGCAAAGCGGGGAATCCCACACCGGGGTTCCCTCGCTAAGTATCACAGCTCCGCGCTGCCGACCACAAGGATGCTTCTCGATGCTGGGGCCACAGATAAAAGCGCTCCTAGCGCTATAAGTGAAATAAAAGCGCTTCCAGGCGCTTTGAGTTACAAATAAAGCGCTCCCAGCGCTTAGGGGAGAACAAGTACAAAGTCCAGAAAAGTCTCTAGGAAGGTAGGCAGGGGGCAAGGCTGGGCCATGGGCCAGCTCACTGGGCCCTCCAGGGCAGCCCCCCTCAGCTAGGATCCTGGAAGAGAACAGTTTCTGTGGGGACACGGCCCCATTTTTATACACTAAAACCCTTTGTTCTTGTTTCAGGGTGAGGGGGAAAACCAGTCGCAGCTGGTTGGGGAGCACCCTTGATGTGCTCAGCCCCTCACCCTATTCACTGGCAGGGCTAGGGTTGTCAGTCGCACCACAGGGGGCGGAGCCAGCATTGTGTGGGGAAAGCCCTGCCCTATTCAGGTCCAAGGTGCACTCCTCCCCAGCCATCAGCATGCTAATCTCACACTCACCACTGGGGCAGACCCAACCAGACTCCTGGAGCCAGGCTCACCAGCCAGCTCCAGCCAATCACACGCCAGACACACTGCACACAGAAGTGCCCACTTCTAGAAGTGGCACTTCTACACTAGGTACATGCACGCCGCAAACATCATCGCGCAGCATTCAATCACACGAGTCCGCACATACCAAACTCGGGCCTGCACACCCCACGCATCAGGAACTACTAGGGACACATACATTCCCCATGCATTCCTATGGGAGGGCAGGCCTATCTCACCACATGCACTCAGAGTGTGCACGCACTTTACCCTGGGACACAGGGAAAGTGCGCAGAAACCAAAAATCACCACACCAAGTCACCAATAAAAAGCAAAAAGTTCAGGGGTGAACCTGCCAGAAGGGCCAAGTCCAACACCGACGATCCACAAAAACCTCCCAGCAGGCTGCCTCGGACTCCGAACTTGATGCCCCTGGTGACCAACTGCCCAACATCGATAAGACTCTCCTCGCAGTTCAAACCAGCCTCCAATCTATCGACGGGAAGATCGATAATTTAAACCTGCATATGGATATGTCACAGAAGTTGGACAAACACACATTGCGACTAGGAGAGGCCGAAACACGTATATCGGAGGCGGAGGACTGACTACAGCAAGTGACTGCAAAGGCGACATCCATGGAGAGGTTGCTGGCGGTCATACAAGCCCGCAACAAAGACTTGGAAGCCCGCTCGCGCTGCAAAAACTTGCACATCACGGGCCTAACGGAGTCCAGCAATACTGACCGCTTCGAAACCTATGTGGAAAAACTTCTCCGAGACATCTTTGGGGCGGAGAACCTGCCCCAGGTACTCCTCGTGGAACCAGCCCACAGATCTCTCGCTTCCAGTCCCCCACCGGGTGCGGCACCGCGCCCCATCATTGCCCGCTTGCTCAATAACCGTGCTTTGCCTGGCCCGGGAGAAGGGCACTATAACACATGAGGGCAATACCCTCGTGTGCTACCCTGATTTCATCGCTGCAGTACAAGAAGCTCGACGAGAGTATCAACCAGTGAAAAAGCTACTTATTGCGGCTAAGGTCCCGTACGCCATGCTTTACCCAGCGCGGCTGCGCATCGATGATAATGGGAGACCTCGGATCTTCACCACCCCAAGGGCTGCCATGGACTATGCGAAGTCTTTGACCCGGCGTAGCCGTGTCCTCTCGTCGGAGGTGAATGACGGTGGTGACACAACTCGAGAGACGCCGGACGAACAGTGACACCCGAGGGTCGCGTGAGTACTGTGGCTGTGCTGCTCTCCTTTAGCTTGCTCTGGGTTGTGCCTCCTTCTACACCTACTACATTGACACTTGACACAATGGCAAGGAAAAGAAACTCAGGGATGTACGGTATCTTGTGTACAATTTTCCCATATACTTGGATCCCTATGACTCATGTGCAGGACGATATCTTCTAGTACTGTGAATTCACATGCTTATGGCTAAGGGACACTGACACTTTTGTTCGGCCACCTCCCCCTACCTCGGGAGGGATGACGTGCCCCAGCGCTCACACATGGGTGTTCCCCATTACCGTTTACTATGTTGGTGCCACCTTTGGGGGCTTCTTGGGGGGGTTTGGGATGACTTTTGCATGTTGGGGTCGCTAAAGTGGGTGGGGGGTGACGGGGGCGGGGGAATGTCGAAAGGGTTGGTTATGTGACTATTTTTCATCATTACTTTCACGTTCCCAGACAATGCATTTTCATGCAATGTGGTGATGCCGTGTTTAATATATACTATGCTTGTGGTTCACATGCTGATCACTCTGTAATTACTTGTCTCACACGGAATGTACGAGGGTGTCAACTCACCAAAGAAAATACGTCAGGTACTAGCGTACTTAGATCGTCATGACATTACAATTGCCATCTTGCAGGAAACACACCTAGCCCCGCACTCGGATACCTGTGCTGGTTCGCAATGGTCTGGCTATAGATTAACCTCTTCCTACTCCTCCTACTCTCGGGGGGGTGCTCACGTTGGTCAAGAAAAATGTCCCGTTCACCATGCTTCAAGCCTGTACTTACGATGCCGAACGCTACGCCATGGTACATGGGAAATTGGCGGGCAGCCTGATTACCATTGTGAATACGTACGGCCCAAACATAGACGACCCTGGCATCTTTGAGCTTGTTATATCGATCCTCCGCAGCTGGCCTGAAGCGGTGATATTATGGGGAGGGGATTTCAACACCCACCTAGATCCCAGTAAAGACAAGGCCAGTGGCAGGGCAGGACAATCCCCGAAGACAGCACAAACGATTAATGATGGCATGGCCGAACTAGGATTGGCTGGACGTCTGGCGACAGCGAAACTGGGATACATGGGAGGGCACACATGCATCTTCGGCGCATGGCAGCTGGTCCCGGCTAGACTATTGGTTGCTCAGCGAAGCGGCGGGTGGCTGGGTGTCCTGTGTGGAAAATTTGCTGAGCACACTGTCTGATCACAATCCAATCAGTATATCGCTACATATCCCTAACACTACACGTCGATCTTTCACCTGGCATCTTTTCGGAGGCCCTGTTGGATCCTCTTTACACCACGACTATTCGCGATGCCATCACACAATATTTCTCCCTCAAGGGTTCGGTTGACAGTGCCTTCAAGGCAACCATACGGGGCACCTGTATCATCATGGCGGCCGGTATACTGACGGCCCCAAGGGGACAGCTTACTAAACTAGAATCCACACTACATGACCTGGAACGTGACTATGAGGCCTTGCCTTGTGATCGGACACTGGCGTCGATCAGGGAGGCACACTGGAATATACTTCACTAGCAGAGCGGGAGATTAAATACATTGCCAGACGTCATGTTGCCCGTGCATATGGAGAGGGGGGACGACCGGAGTGACACCTAGCACACAAGATTAGGGATCGCCTACAATTCCACACTATCACTAAGATTACCAATGAGATGGGCGGTGATCACTACACCACCCCAGAAATCCTGGAACAATTCCGCACCACCTACGCAGACTTATACACTACAAGAGGGGTGCCCGACGATGAGGAGCTAGATGCATACCTGGCAGACATTGCCCTTGCCTGGCTCTCGGACAGACAGAGAGAGTTTTTGTGCCAGCCGGTCACGGTGGAAGAGGATCGCGCTGCGATTAAGTCCCAGCCAAATAAAAAGGCCCCCGGCCCCGACGGCTTCCCTATTGAATTTTATAAGGAATACGCAGAGGAACTTTCCCCTTATATATTAGAGATGTACGCGGAAGCATATGACTTTGGCATACTGCCACCCACCCTACGGGAAGCCCTAATTATTGCCTTACTTAAGAAGGATACGCCACCTTACAGATGCGAGTCATATCGACCGTTATCGCTGATTAATACAGACGCCAAAATCTCTTATCAAGATGGTGGTGCTCCCCCAATTTCTCTACTTATTTAGCAACATACTGATCCCTCTCACAAAACATTTTTTTACAACTATACGATCATTACTCCTTAGACTTATATGGGGTGGCAAACAAGCCCGAGTGAACTGGGACACGCTTACGCTGGACTACAGACATGGTAGGTTTAGTATGCCTGATTTTTACCTATATTAGAAATTACCACTATATTCCCCCCTATTGCCTCTAGCATATCATTTGAATCTCTCAGTAACACACGACGCAGGAGCTATGCAGGTCCTACATCAGGTAGGGCTAGCCAAGATGCAAGATCTGTTTTCAAACGGGGTCTTCCTGACCGACAGCGACTTAAACTATATACAAAATAAAACACCTCTGTTTATATTCCAATTCCACAGGCTCAAGAAAGCGCTACAAGCCCACTATCATACCTTCCCTGTGGAACCCCCGACATAACAGACCTGATCAGCCCTATGTGACACAAACTTCTCACCAAGCTCCATCGCTCCGCTAGAGAGGAGAAACAGATGTCACATAATCGCAGTATAGCGAAATGGGATGCTTGTTTGTCCCCGCCACTCTCCCTTAAGGACTGGGAATATTGCTGCCAACTAACGGGCGCCCTCACCTCAAACGGCAACCTCCGGATCATTCATTTTAAATACCTGCATCAAACATATTACACCCCACACAAATTGTTCAAATATGGGCTCCGTGACACCGACCTGTGTAAGAGATGTGGCTCGATGAGTGCTGATTTTTGGCATCTATCCTGGGAGTGACGGAAGGTGGCGCTGTTCTGGGAGGGAGTGGTGTGCATACTATCCAAAATGATTGGGATCGAATTGCAATGTTTACCGCATGTGTGTCTGCTAGGTCTTGTGCCCTCGGTGAAGGGTGCTATAGGCAAGTTGGTGAGGATAGCTTTACTCATGGCTAAGAGCTGTGTATCAATGGTGTGGGAAAGTACGACTGGTCCACTCACAACACGATGGCTCCGAGACCTGGTAACATGCCGGGACAATTTGGTACTCTACGCGGAGGAGCTGCCCACTGCCTCTAAGCTTCATGACATTTGAGAACCTTTGCTACAATACTTAAGATCAACTGAACAAAACAACTCCCCACACAACACGACGGACTGAGTATGTGATCAAAGCACGATAGAGTGTGATGCCCTACCATGTCCTGGGAACCATTACCATGCTGTATTTGATTGATGTTTATGCTCGAGTCACAAGTTATTTAGTTGGTTACATAATCTGACAGACTTCTTGCTGATGGATTGTACCTGTGTATGTTGATGAAACTCAATAAAAAAAAAAATCAAAATTAAAAGAAAGATTCAAACATTGCTCGGTGGTGCTCAACTCTGGTCTGTACCTGTAGTGACAGTTGGAAATTATATTTTGCCCAGCCACCCGATCCATCAGTCTTTTTAAAACCACCTGACCTAAGACCTTTACTGTGGTGTCAATAAGTGAGATCGGTCAATACCATTTTGGATCTCCTCCATCCCTTTTCTTAAAAACCGGAACTATGATAGACAGGGACCAAGAGGTCAAAGGGGCAACAACAAAAAAAAACACTACGTTTAAGATACTTGTCTATAAGGGGGCGCAGATGGCACTATCGCCCTTGAAAAGATCTGCATGAACTCCACCTGGTCCAGGAACCTTTTGACAAGACAGACGGCCGATGGCACCATTACCGTCTAAGATAGAAAAAGAAAGGCAGGACTGATTACCCTCCTCCGAGCCATCATTAGATATTATCAAGCTCTGACTGTCATCCAATGACTAGATAGACAAAAAATGGGCAAACCATTGGGTTTCTGATAAAAACCGGTGCCAGCCCGGGTAAAGTCTACTGCCAGAAAAGGATGGTTCAAGATTTTCCAAAATGCAGCTCTTTAGTTGCCATCACTAGCTTGTACCGACTCCTCCTAAATATCACTTTATGGGCTCCTTTCTATCTTTCAGTACCTAAATACAGATGGTTGAGATTTAAGTGCTGCCTTTAGGTCTCCTAAAGCCTTAGAACAATCATAGTTAAACCACTGAGAATTGTTAGGTGTAGGGCAGCCAGGCCATCCACCTTAAGGGCAGATTTGACCCCAATGCAAAGGGCCGAAATGGCCGAAAGAATACCATTAGGGCTTAGATCAGGGTTATGACAGTTCTCAAGCTCTGAATTATGATGGTTAAAAAGTGTCCCTCAAATATCATCCGGAAAGATTTTTGCCCACCCGATTCGTCCCTCTTGATCTGAAATGGCCAGTGATTCAGACGCTGCTGTTAAGGTTGGGGGATGCTGGCTCTGGTAAGAAAGAAACAGCACAAGTGCATTGTGGACATTCACCACAACAGGTAGAACAGACATTGAGATTAAGATGTGATCCACTATGGTTTCAGCGTCTCTTCCAACATAAGTGGGGGCATCCTGGGTACAGGGAGTAACCAGGTTGTGCAAGTGGATGAAATTACTCAACTGACCCCCCTGTGAGGAGTGTTCAAAATGAACAAGTGTAGAGTAATCCTCCACAAGAGGGTCTTGAAATAGAATGCAGGGACCGGGACAAGGATGAATATTAAAATCTCCCATAAGCACAATTGAGACTTTTGAAGCTGTATTCAGATTCCTAACTTATGAGGATTCCTTAAATTTCTCAATGGTGGCTTCTATATTGGAGGTGATATCTGCTTGGATAAAGTTACCATAAGGGTTATATACAGTAACTATCAACATCAGTGAGCTGTACTGAAATTGTAAGTGACACCGCCCCCTACGTAGGCAGAGTTTGCGTCTCTTTTGGAGATCACACACTTTAGTACTAGGGATACCAATATACAAAGCCCCACCTAAAGATGAGGGAAGTGACGGCCCGAAAAAACGAACAAAGTTAGATGAAAAAAAGGGGACCCACTAAAAAACAGGTTTCCTGGAAGGCCAAAATTTGGTAGGATTTGATAAAATCCAACCAATTGGGGGTCTGTTTTCTTGACTTCAATTCCAATAAAGCACTTTCTACCCCAAAGACTTCAATTGGGGTCTTAGCTCTCAGGTCTAGCTTGGAGAGGATTCATTCTTTACCAGATGCTTTGATGGAACTCACAGAGCCCGGATCTCTGTTGGACAGTCATTTCACTACCTTTAAAGTGCCGAATATCTAAAATCCATTGGGCACAAGGATAGGAACAAAGATGTGTCTAATTTGAGCACCACCAGAAAATAGTGCACTTTATGTCGTCCTCAGCAGTGTCTGGGGTACGAGGCTTGACCTGGTTGGACAGGCTAAGCACAAAACCCCAGATGATGCCTTCACGTCATGTTGACAAGCATTTGGGTTTCGAGACGCCAAGGGAATCTTCTCCAGCGATTCCCTCCCTGGTATTAGTCCCCTGCAGTTTGAAGGTAAAAATAACATATAGGAACTAAAGAATCGCTGGCCATCGGGCCGTCTGAAGGTATTGCCCAAAAGTAGATGGTCCAAAGCATTGTGGGAAATGTAGTCTTAAACTCCGGCAAGTTTCAGGATGCTACCGTCTTCCCCCAGACGCTGAAATAACTTCTTGCTTAACTTATCGCTGCCTAGGTTTGTTAACAGTCAGTCCAGCAACCACCGCCTTGACTTGACGCTGCGAGGGAACACTGCAACATCTTCATCAGACAACAACAGTGGCCCCCGTTGTCAACATTTTGACCCTATTTCCTTACCAGCACCACGGGCAGCCAGGACAACGTGCACCCTGGCTTTATAAGACAGGTAAAATCGAACGGATTGCCGCGGCTTGGTCCTGGATCCACACCACCTTAACCCTCCTTGGGTTTCTACGCAACTCCACCTACATGTGACTGATTGTCACTAGTGCTTTCTACCACTAACTGCAATAACAACGTTTTGCGGTATTGATTTTCACTGATTAATTATTGCTTCTAAAATCCATAACTCTGGTTGTACTTATCTGATTTGGTGTCTAAATGCAGATAAAAATCTGCTTTATTTTTATAAATTGGTGTCAGATTTCTTTCAAGTTGTGTCAATTACTTATCATCCATGAGAGCACACTGAAATGCTCAACATATGTTCCTCTAGTAAAGCCCGACTGCTCTTTGCCACTCTACTAGGACTGAGCTATGTATTTATTATTGTGAATCCAAGGACCATCTTTGGTGTACTGTCAGAGTATTGTATTGTGAAGCCGAACCAGCATCACTAGATAATACTCCAGCTTCTTACAATATACAAGAATTCATATTACTAAATGGTTAATTCTCAGTGCTCCCAAAACAGAAAGGTTCTTTACGTGTCAACTAAGTGCTACCACTGCAGGAGGAGATGAGGAGGAGGTGGATTAAATGAGTATCGTTTATTATGTCTGCGCTTGTTATGGTTGGAAACTGGAAGTTTCAGTCTGGATCAGATTTAGATGCCACGGCCTGGTGAGAGCCACATGGCTGCAACAATCAACAGGTGGCAGAAAGTTGGCCTCAATAGAACTGTGCAGCAGTGCACCCCCTGAGTCAGTCAGCAGTTCACAGCCCTCGGGATGGGCGTGAGTTCATGAGAGGCACTGGGGAAGACGGAAGAGCAGGGTTCAAGTGTACAACAAATCTAGATCTTTCCAGAGTATTCAGTGGGGCAGATCGTGGTCAGGGCTCCTATCTCTGATGTTAGGTATCGGCCAGGCTAAATCACAGGGATGAGAGAAAGTCCACGAAATATACACCTGATAATGAAAGTGTAGACACCAAGCTCCAAGAAGATAAATAACGGAGATGCATAATGTGCGGTAGAGATTTGATAGCATAAGAAGTTGTCCATTCACCTCCGTTTGCTTAGAAGACCTGCTTGAGAGACCCTACCAGTGTGCTACACATGTTTTGTACTTACCCGCTGAATACACACCAAAAGAGCTAATGAATAATTTTGATAGATGACAATCCCTTTTCAACATTACACTTTACATTCCAGTATGCTGTACCTTTTCAAGCACGTTTATGCTTAATCCAAACTGCAAGACAATTTCTGCAAAAGATAATCAATAATGAAGATTATCTATATATGCATTAATCAAATACTATTTATTCATAGAAACGAAAATAATTTAAGAAGGGTCCGTGAGACCAGAGTAGCACATTGAACAAACTGTGAAAACCTAAACACAATGAGCATTAACAACAAAAAGACTGTGGGGCATCAAAAGGGTAGCTTCCATTCAATAAAGTAAATACCACACAAGTAGAGCACAGACATTTATCAGATCAGTCTGCATATGACAACGTTTTGATCTCCAAAATCCTTTCACCAAGAACGATAGAAGTGCTAACCAAGATTTTCTCCATCCATCTCCACCGACCACTCTTGAAAATAGGTATAACACAATCACTGAGAGGATGTAGAAGAGAGGCAAGGAAGATACAACTACTTTGTCAAACATTGTGTAGGATTTACTATATTTAGTTTCAAAAGCCACTTTCCAACCCCTCATGCAAATCCAACAACTGAATGAAACCGTAGAAAAGCTTCAAAGGATGCAAACATCTAAGAACGTGTCTAGCTACCAATCAGATGCACAATTGGCATCTCACATTACAAGTCCTTCTACCAAAGTAATTCATGCAAGCCAGTGCACGAAATGATAAGAAGAGTTAATATAAATGTGGATAAAACAAACAAATTGCAGAATAAGATAATTTATCTGCCCAGCAACCACTGTTCATTTATACTTGAAGAGAACAGCACGAAGGAGATGTTGGACAACAGAGGGCCCAAGAACCACAATAGGAGTATTTCAGTTTTCAATGTATGCAACTCCAACATCATACTTGGAACTCTCAACCTGCATTAGAGCCAATAACCCAAATTTCAGTTGGTGCCTACGCAGCTGCAACCTAGCTGATTTTCTGAAGAACTCTGCTTGAGCTCAGAGAAGTACCAAAAGAAATAAAAGAATGAAGTCTGAAAACTACAAGGAGCAAACTCCATCAGAAAGGGAGCCAGGTCATTTATGGAAAGACATTCAAGTCCATAAGGTTGCTCGAGGGAAAAACTATCCAGATTAAAGTAGCATGTCTTGTTGACCTACCTACACTCAGATATGTCATTTCAAAATTCAATGTGGAGGAAACAAACCAAGGAAACCTACCTGGAACACATGTGGAACTTCTAAATACAGGTGCAGATCAAGGAATTTGAGGCAAAACATCCAAATCCTTGAATTCACTGCTTCTTCTACATCCTAGAATTCACTGCTTCATCTACATCCTTGCAGGCCAAAGCTGGGTAGAGAGATCTGCACAACTGTAGCAGACAGGTTCTAGTTTGACTGCACTTGAGGCATGTGATCATTAAGCAGGCCTACTGTTTTCCCAGATTTTCCGTTTCTACAGATTTCAGTTTCCTGAGCTATTGCTAATCCTCATTTCCTGAACTTGCACTATTTTGTAGAGTATTCCCGTTTCCACAGCTAGTAGTATTTTATGTGATTCTTGGGATAGTGCAATTCAGTGCTTCGTTTCTTATTAACATTTAATTGTTCTGCCGTTTCCCTTATTGAAGTTCTTGCCTTCTTTAGCTCAAAGTGTGATTGTCTTTCTTCAATATCTTCCATAGGTTTCCCACCATCCTAGTCTTGTAGCATTACTTCTGTTTTCAAGTGTGATTTGTTTGCTTGCTTCTGCTAGATGCTACCTATGCGTTCCGTTATTTCCTGTTGAGCATTACTCCTGTCTAACTCCTTCTATATTGTGGCTGTGTGTTTAGTTCTCCACCCTTACAATTGCTGAATTGTGTGTTCCGATGTGATCGCCAAAATTAATGAGTGCAGTTGAGAACCTCGGTGGTGTTTGATTTCTCATCCACATTTTTGCCTTTACATTACCTTTTATAACAGCACCAAATGTATCAGCTCCACAGACCCTACCTACCATTTGCATGTGGTCCTACATGTGGATATTTGCAGTTGTGTATCTGTAAAGGCAATTGTGGGCAAGTAACTTACCGAGCATCAGCCTTACCATGTGGAGCTCCTGCGTTATTTATGCAAGATCCCTCTACTGTTTTGCTAGATCCCTCTACTGTTAAAGTTTTATCTGTATGTCTTGCATGCCTGGATGGTCATTATTCTGAATGGTTAGTTGCTTCTTCAGTGCTTGTTCGTCTTGAGCATTGACTTTTTTTGAAACTTTATGCATGGCTTTATCATTTGATCCCGATCATCCTCTGAATCCAAACATTACCTTGGGCAGCTCTGTTACGAATATTCACTTCATTGGTCCACCTTGCCAGACCCATGACACTAAAACAACGTAGCTGTGAGCTTGCGATCATCTTCTAAATCAAGTAGTCCGTGAAGAACTTTATCCGATGGGGTTTGCAGATGCCAATTTCCTGTGTTGTGTGCCCTGGTTTGAGATGAATGCACTACCTCCTCTACACATGGTGGCAAACCTTCACTATCATAAATAGACAATGAGTCTCTGTAATGGGCCCACAATTTCTGCATTAGTACCTCATTTTGTGGAACACTGCAGAGCAGAAAGTATGTAGGTTTCGGCCTACCCTTGCTGGATAGTACCCTTGGTATCTATCATACTCCCATTCTTTTATTGTCCCACAATAACTGATATTATAATCAATCCACCATCTTAAAGAAAGAGGTTCTAGACATGTGCAGAATTTTAGATAAGTATAATAACCTGCGAGAAAGAAATCTGCATTTTACATAAAGTTATGATGTTCATAAGAGACAGTGGAAGGCTTATATTGACTATGCTACCAATATATACTATACTGTTATGGTAAATAAATCTGGAGATAGGAATAGTAGATATTAACTTCCTTATAAATGCTTACCTTGGAAACATATTGGTAGTTGATATTATGGAGTTGATATATGTGTAAGTTGATCGTTTTAAAGAGACTGCATTGTCACTATTGTGTTTAATTCTTAAGTGTTGATTTGCTAGAAAAAACTAAACAGACATGCCCAAAGAGGTTAAGTATTCAAAGTAAGTTATATTTCCTGCCTATTAAACCTGCCACAGGAAAAGCATATGACCTAATCATGTGGATTTTCAATCTTTATATTTTACTACATTCTTGTACTTTTTGTAGAACCCATAGCATTGAACCCCAGGATCCTCGACATACAGGAGAATATGGTTTATATATAGTGAAGCTATATGGGTGCTAGTCAAGAGGTCTAGGGTGATCATTAAAAATCTGTTATCTATTGTCAAAGTTTACAATCAAAAGTTTGAGATAACTGGTATGTATGTATATGGTATTTCAATAGCGCAAACATAGCCAAAAGGCAGTGGACAGTCGCACATGGTCAAAGGTAAGCTTAAAGTCGGCGAGTGAGGAGAGGAAGTAAAGGTTGTGGACGGCTATGATGTAATGTTCTTTAAAGATGCAAGTCTTAGACTCTTTGCTAAATTGGAGCAGTTTTGGCGCCGTCCTGGTGGATATGGAGATGTGGCTCCAGAACCCGAGTGCACAGATGGGAAAGGTCTGAATTGTTTTTAATTTGTTCACGCTTCCTAGTCTGCACTGGGACGATGTCTTGGCTGCGGGTATGCCGAGAGACATCAGAGATTGGTGAGTTTGTCTAAAAAAATAAGCGGTGGTGCCGAAAGCCGTTAGAATAATAAAAAAAAAATCTGTTGTTTTCCTAAGACTTTGAATGTAACAAACAAAAAGTGAAATGAATCCATGTATCTTATTTGCAACCAAACCTACTCAGCAGTTATTTTGCCTGTCTAATAATTATTCGAGTCCAGACAATGTCAAGATGTTGCCATTCCCTGCAAAATCAAAATAGTAACTTTCTAGTTATACAAGTATATAAGTTAACTCAATCAATCAATCAGGGGTTTATAGAGCGCTGCTACTCACTTGCGACGGTCACAAGGCAATGAGGGGTTCATGGAGAGGGGGTTTCTAATCCATCTAGTGCTTCATGAATTGGGTTAGCGACGAAGATTGCCTTAGGTGGAGAAGAAAGGTGTTCCAGGTCTTGGCGGCAAATCTGGTCTTGAAGATCCGTGGGACGGTGGCAAGGGCCAGTTGGCTGCGGGTATGTGGAATGAGGCAGTGGTTCAGTATTGCTGGTCCTGTGTCGTGGAGGGCTTTGTAGGCATGTGTGAGCTGCTCGAAGGTGATTATTTTGTTGACTGGGAGCTAGTGGAGTTCTCAAAGGTGTTCTGGGATGTGGCAGCAGCGGGGGATGGCAGCGTTTTGAACGTTCTGTAGTTTCCAGCGGAGTTCCTGGGTGACGCCGGTGTAGAATGCGTGGCCGTAGTGGAGTATGCTGCTTAAAAGTGGATTCGTGGGGATCCATCTGAATGTCTTTCGAAGCAGGCGGCGCGTGTAGAAGCATGATGAGGATACAGCGTTGATCTGGTGGTTCATTGTGAGCGAGGAGTACAGTATGATGCCGAGGTTATGTGCGTGGTCCGTGGGGGTTCAATGTGGCGGGCCATCAGGAATCACCCCGAGCTGAGGGGATGGGTTCCAAGAGGAGTACTTCGGTCTCGTCCAAGTTGAGTTTGAGGTAACTGTCTTTTATCCAGGTGGCAACAGCCTTCATCCCGCTGTGGAAGTTGATTCTGGCGGCTGTGGGTTCGTTGGTGAGGGAGAGGATCAGCTGGGTGGCGGCGTAGGAGATGATGTTAAGTCCGTGGCTCCAGACGATAGCTGCGAGGAGGTCAAATAGATGCTGAATAGGGTGGGGCTCATGGAGGAGCCTTGTGACACTCCACAGCTGATCTCTGTGGATTCCGAGAGGAATGGAGGTAGTCTGACTCGCTGTGTTCGGCCAGTGAGGAAAAAGTGGCTCCAGTCCAGGGCCTAGTCGTGGAGTCTTGTGATTAGGGTGCAGTGGGACCCCGTATCAAAGGCGGACAGGAGGTAAAGCGGGATGAGGGCTGCTGTTTCGCCCTGGCCAAGGAGGGATCGGATATCATCGGTGGTGGCGAGGAGTGTGGTATTGGTGCTGTTGTTGCTTTGGAAGCCAGATTGGGAGATGTCCAGGACATTGTTCTCTTCGATTAACTGGGGAGAGTTGGGCATTGATGGCCTTCTCAATGACATTGGCTGCAAGGGGAGCAGGGAGATGGTTCTTAAGTTCTTGGAGGTCTGTCGGGTTGGCTGATGGCTTTTTCAGCAAAGGGCTGATCTCGGTGTGTTTCCAGTCGTCAGGGAAGGTGGCGGTCTCGATGGAGCAGTTGATGGTGCGGCAAAGCTCCGGGGCATTGGAGGTGGCTGCTCTATGGAAGATGTGGTGCGGGCTAGGATCTGAGGGGGCTCTGGAGTGGATGCTCTTCCTGGTCTTGTGTGTGTCGTCTGTGGTGAGCGGGGGGTCCAGTAGAGTAGCATCTGTTGGGGTGCTGCGTGGTTAGGTGAGTTGGTGTCGGGCGTTGTCGGAGAGTCTTGAGTGTCAAACTTGTCGGTCTGTCTTATCCTGTGGTGAAAGAAGGTGCAGAGTTTGCGGCAAAGGTCTTGGGAGGGAGGGACATCTGTGGTCTCGCTGTTGGGCCTTACAAACTCCTTGATGATGGCGAAGAGTTTTTTGCTGTTGTGTGCGTTGGTGTTGATTCGGTCTTGGAAGGCCGTTTTCTTTGTGGTTTTGAGGTGGAGGTGATGTGTGGTGAGGGTCCTTTTGAAGATAGCATGGGTTTCCAGGGTTTTGTTGTTCCTCCATCTCTTCCCGACTCGACAACAGGTGCGTCTGGACTTGTGGATGCCGGGAATGAACCAGTTGGTGTTCTTGGGAGTGTTGCTTGCCAGTGCCTTTTGAGGGGCGCCAGAGTGTTGGTGCAGTTGGTGATCCATCGTTGGAGGTTCCGTGCTGAGTTGTGGTAGTGCTGAGAAAGGCGGGGAGATGTTCTTCAGTGACGTTGTTCCAGCTACAATGGCGGGAACGATAGTGTACGGTGGGTGTGGTGAAGGCGAAGTGGGAGCAGTGGTGGTCGCTCCAGAAGAGTTTGGCGGTGTGGTTGTAGGAGATGTTTATTCTGGCTGAGAAGACGGGGTCTAGCGTGTGTCCCGCTTCGTGAGTCAGAGTGGTGACTAGGTGCTGGAGTCCGATGTTGGCGAGGTTCTCCAGAACAGTTGCGGTGTTCTGGTCACTGGAGTTGTCCAGGTGAAAGCTGAGGTCACAGAGTAGGATGTAATCAGTGATAAGAGAGTGGGGTATGATGAAGTCGACAATGACATCAGTGAAGGGCGGGGAGGAGGCCTGTGGAAGTGGGTGCTGAGGAGGGTGGTGTTGGGGTTGGTCTGGAGCTGGATATTGAGGTGTTCCACAGTTGTTGTTGGGTCCTCCAAGTGGGTGGTCAAGAGAAGGGTGTTCTTGTCGACAATTAGGATGCTTCCTCCTGGTCAGAGGG
Source organism: Triturus cristatus (assembly GCF_964204655.1). NCBI lineage: Eukaryota > Metazoa > Chordata > Amphibia > Caudata > Salamandridae > Triturus > Triturus cristatus. Next base: position 231,690,887 of record NC_140581.1, read on the forward strand.
TGCTGTCCTTACAGGTTATTTTGTAGCCGTTGAGGATGGAGGTGGCAATGTCCAGACCAGAGCTGGTTTTAGTCCAGGTTTCCGTGAGGAAGGCAATGTCAGGAGAGACGGAGTCAAGGAGGTCCCAGATCTCTGTGGTGTGTTTGTGGAGGGAGCACGTGTTGAGGAGGATGCAGCTGAGCCAATCAGGGGTGCTGTTTGGCTGGGTGATGAGAGGAGCTGGAGTGTGGAGGTGGGCGAGGGTGTAGCTGCTGTTTCAGCAGGAGAAGGTTCCTTGGGTGTCCGTAGGTGACTCGAGGTGGCAGGCGGCGTGGCATCCTGTGTTGAGGGCTTCGTAATGGTGAAAGGTTTGAGAAACAGGGTCCGTGGTGTTGGGCGCGGTCCAGGCACGGGTGGGCTGGTCTTTAGCGCACTAGCAGTTCATTCGCCATTAAGTAGCCGGCGAGGAGTGGGAGGGCCGAGAAGGGATTGGAGCGGCAGGGGCAGCAAAAGGAGAAAAGAAAAGTGCAAAAGGGACACACACAAAAAAAAAAAAAAGAGTCAGAAAAGGGCAGACTTAAAAGGGCGGCAAAAAGCTGAAAAGTAGAGACCGGGGCCAGCCCACCTGCAGAGCAGTGACGCTCTACCACTAGACCACGGGAATGAGGTGCATGCAGGAGCCTGCGGGTGGAGGATGGCCTCGAACTCCTGACCCGAGGGTCAGCAGCAGCTATGGGGGCAGCAGCTACCATTAAGTAATGTGCGGGGGGCTGGACAGCAGGAAGGCAGGAAACGCTGTAGCAGGAAAGTGTCACTGGAGGGGGGGGGGGAAGGGCCATGGGGGAATCGCAGGGGCAAGAACAGCAAAAGGGTAAAAGAAAACTGCAAACGGGATACAAAAAGAATCAGAAATGGCAAAAAAAGCAGAATCAAAAAGGCAGAAGAAGAGAGACAGAGGGCAAAGCAATGACGCTCTACCACTGGACCGCCAGGGATGAGGCACAGACGGGAGCCTGTGGGTGGAGGAGGGCCTTGAACTCCTGACCAGAGGGTCAGCAGTAGCTACAGGGGCAGCAGTTGTCAGGCAGAGCCACGCAGGGAAGGGAGCAGTCCACTAATGAGGTCAGTGGACTGCCTTATCCTTATCAGATATCCCAAAACAAGACCCAGTTCTGTCAGACCAACCAACTCCAGCGCCACCTTGAAGCAATAGCTGTGCAAGATATTCTTACAGCCCCACCACAGCCACATACACATTAACTTGAGATCCTAAGAGTATCCACAAAACAAGGCCCTGGTGCCATAGCTTCATGAATTTTATCAGCTATACAAAAGAATCATTGCGTTAATGACTACAGCAGGAAATTGTGAAGTTCACAGGAGTTGCACTTGAAGACTCAATTAAATATACCAGATACTTAAAAGACCAAATTTAAAAAAGCTTGAATAGCCTATTTTGAGATTCAAAGAATCCTACTTATAATCATGCAGAGTATCTTATACTGTACTATATCTATTCAATATAGCTTCAACTCAAAGACAATATACATTTATCACTTTTTTCCAATTATGAGACGAAGCAAATAGATTCAGTCTGAAACAAACCTGGTTACTATTGCCAAGACAATTAGTGCCACCAAAATAAGCAAATAAATGTTTTTAACTAAAACACATGGTTGAATAACTACCAGTGTGACAGAACTCTGCAAGTACAATTGTAACCAGACTCTACGGAGATCACACATGAACCAAATGTTGCAGCCCCTCTACTGGCCACCAGGCATGAACAGGAATGTACTGAATATCTTGAACTTGACCCAGAATGTTGCATATAGAAAATCTTGTGCATCAAAAAACCAGGCTTGCTTATAGTGCTTTCTGTTAACCACAATTCACGTGATACACAATTGTCTTTGGAACTTTTTTCAATAGAGCAAGGAGAACAGGATGCTAATGGTCTTTCCATGAAGTCAAATTTTTTAAGAACCTTCATTAAAACATAGGAAACCGAAGAACACAATAAAAATACTCTGCTTTAAACCTGCCATTAATTACTTCATAGTTCCTCGTTTAAAAAAAAACTCTTAAGAGGATGATTATGAGTTTGGCGGTGAGGGGCAGTGAGTCTGCCCTGCCGTACCACCAAACCTGTAATCAGTCCGCCTGCCAGATTACAAGTATTTATCATGTCTGGAGGACTTTTTTTGTACGTTGCCACAGTGGTTCCCTAGAAATGGGCACTACAATGGGAACGCCAAAAACAGTTCCTGCATGCACACAGGGGGGCCCATTTTGAGCCCCCCCTGCATGCTCCCCAGGGTGCAGTGCGCGATGGGTCCTGCAGGCTCCCAATTGTTTCCTCTCCACCACGGTTTTCATGGAGGAGGAACAGGCATGAAAACTGTGGCGGAGAGGAAACTGTTATTATGCTTGCCGGGACTGCTGTGGTCCCGCCAAGCGTATTGCGGCCTCCTGACCGCTGCAACACTGCCAGGGAATTGCGGTTCCCACGCAGCTGCGGCGGGACAATGGCAGTCAGACGGCCCTAATTGTAATAGGGTGGTCCGAAGACCGTAAACGCCGCGCCCCCTTGGGTCTGGCGGTCAGACCTGTAATAAAGCCCTTAGTAATACTTGGATATCTACCAGGACAAGCAAGAAGCAGTTTGGTTAGGTCATCAGCAAATTCCATAGAATCACAAATATAAGATTAAAGGGGAGAGGATTTAGCCTAAAAGCTAGGGTGGGCGACCTAAAATATGGGGAACCGGGTTAGAGTCTCGGCAATGACGCTAAACATCCTAGGATTCTGGGCAAATCACTCAATAGTCCTGTGCCTAACAAAAATGTATGTGTCCTCAAGTAACGCAACTGGTGATCAAGTAAAGTGATCCGATACTCGATTTTGGGTCAAGTTTGCGCTATAAAAAAACTTCTGAAGAAAAAAAAACAGATCTAAACTGAGAAATCCTTAACGCCACTGACTGCACTAAGCAAGCTAATGCACCGCTCCATTCCCTAAAAACAAACCCAGGACACTGTTAACCAACTTAAAAGTATTTTCATTTTCCATCTTGGCATACTATGAATTCCTTAGAAATTCTCAAGTAGAGAATAGATTAAACAACTCAACATAATTCAAGGATTCCTACCAGGTTTTTAAAAAAAAGCCAATATATAATAAGCCAGTGCTTTATTCTGGCACATTTGCTGTTGAAATATGTTTTCAGTTCCCAAGGACACATTCATGAATGAGTTGCAAAGCTTAGTAAGTCTTTCAACACTATGTAACAATGTCTATCCAGCAAATTTTTGTTTCTGGGTCAGACCAGGAAGTCTGGAGGTTTTATAGATTACTGCTTATTGCTACTGAATGTGTGCATTACTGATATAACACATTTGGTGGAATAGCCAGGTGGCCTATATATCTGCCCTCATATAGCATCAAGTAGAACATGGTTGTTCTGCCTGTTTTCACTGCAAAATAAGCAAATTGGCTTGCGACACAATTGCCCTACTTTATACACCTGGATCGATAAGAGTTTATCACTAATAGGCTGCTGATAAAATCCAAAGATCCTGCATCCCACAGAAAAGGAAATAGGAAAACACCACTGGTTGGGCACTCACGGAATGCTGAAAAAGCATTTGACAGGGAGGACTGGATATTAAGACGGGTGCTTGTGGCCATAGGCCTCAGACCTCATGAGACCATGGATAGGGACACACTGAAATCAACCAGAGGTACAGATGCGGATAAACGGGATGAGGACGGAAGCAATTTGTTTGCACACAGGTATGAGGCAAGGGTGCTCTCTCCCACATTTCAGCCATCAAACTTCTACCCGCGAATACACACTGAAGGATAGACGCAGGAGGAATAAGAATTTAAGCTCTACTACATTTAAAGGGAATCTCACCCCAAAGAAGCGTAAAGCTTTTAAGGGTCTTGGTTCAGATGCTTCTATTGTCATACAAGAAGCTGATTCGAGGCAAATATTGTTGTGATGCAGAGATCAGATTATGAAGATGAGATCAGGAGACAGTTGGGTGATACCCAATGTTGCACAATAATGAGCCAGGTCAAATTGGTGATTTTTGGTAAACTAAGCACATGAAAAGAAATAGGCCTCATTAGTGACTCATAGTATAAATTACTACAGAGACGATAATCCTTGGTTTCCTTTTATCTATGTACTGCCTACAGTACATAAGCCTGGTAAATTTCCTATGGAGGGATCTATTATCTCAGGTATATAGGGAATCATGGAACCGCTTTCTAAATATGTTGATAAATTTTTTAACCTTTTGTAACCAATTTGCCATTGTATGCAAGAGAATACCAAGGACATGCTTAACAAATTGGAGGAAGTTGTGTGGGACCAATCTATGCTCTTTGTGTCCCAAAATATTGTAGGCTTATACACCAGCATTCAAAAGATATGTGGACTAAAAGCCATGCAACATTATTTGTCTTCTAGGAGTGGCTTTCCAAGATGTTGGTGGAAATGGTGGATTTGATGCCGACAAATATTTTTATTTGATGCAGAATAGTATCATCAGATTCAAGGACCTCTATGTGTTCCTGCTTTGTCTCCTCTTATGAACCTCTTCAAGGGGTGGTTTGAGAGAGGGATTCCTGGGCATCAGCATCTAAAGAGTGAGCCCAATTAACTATTTTTGGCTCTGTTTAATTGATTACGTCCTTTGTATTTGGACAATTTGAGAACCACAGACGGCAGAACGTTTTGAGGATTTTAAATGAAAGATTTAAAACGTACGGTTTCCGAAGTGCTTTCATTAGAGTAAAATAATATTTCAAGATGTGGAATTATATGTTATGGAGGAGAAGATACACAGCAAGTTGCATAGAAAGGCTACAGCTATGACTAACATCTTGAGGGCTGACAGTTCACATCCTCTATGGTGAGATGGTATGGATTAGTCGTAACTGCAGTGAGGAACAACAATTTATGGATGAGATCAATGATCTGGGGACTGGAAACACGGAGTTATGATAACACCATGTTAAATTAAGCTAAAAGTAGAATCTGTATGGTCAATAGAAGATCAATACTGAGACAAAGAATTGGAACAACTGTCAATGAAAGATTACTACTTGTGACTACATTTAATGTTAATCATAATGACATCTACAGGACAATATGTAAACATTGGTTGTTGTTATCTGTGGCACAGGGCCTAGATGATGTTGCTTCAAATAAACCATTAATCACGTACAAGAAGGACAGGGCGGTTAGTAATCGAATTACTAAGAATTACATGCTACCTAGAAGGGAGAAGTTAGGTTAGATACAGGAACCATCAAAAAGGTTGTATGTATGCACCAAATGCAACATGTGCACGTTTGGTACCAACAGGTTAAAGCAGTTGAAATATAACTCTGAACAGACGTATCACATTGATTAATTCGTTAATTGTAACAGTACACATGTGGTTCGTGTAACTGTATCTGCATGAAGTTATATGTGGGGAGCACTATAAGAGCCCTTACGATAAGGATTCAGGAGCACTGCTGTAATGAATGTGCATCCCACAAAAAGCACACCCAAACCCTGCACTCCCACTTTGGTGGCAAATATACCACTGCACCTTTAAATAATGCACTTTGAGCAGCACCCCCTAAAGACGAGGAAAGGACACAACACTCCCTTTAGGCGAGGTAAGAAAACAAATTCAGGTGCATTTTAAAATAACACACACAAGTTTATTAATGAACGGTAGGCCAAATATATTTGTAAATGCAGATTCTCAGGTATCAAACACTTTTAAATGAGCAAGTAAAATAAAATGCAAAGAATAGAAAAAATATACATAAAATGGTTAGGAACACCTCACCGATTGAATTTGCATCATCCTTGCCAACTCAAGCTGGGGAAGCCCCTCAACAGCCAAGGAAAGAGTTCAGTCAGGACTCAAGTTCCTTCAACTCCACAGCAATACGTCTATTCTGTGGTGAACTTCCACCTGACCCCCGAAGGCTCCCAGCTTTAATACCATTACTCAATGTGAGGCGAAGCTTCTAGAAAACCTTGCCCCCTTCTCATGAGAAAGAACGGAGCTGGCTGTACCAGTCTCCGTCAAGGCCAAGACGGAGGCTGGCTAAACGCCTGTATTTTGACTTCGAGGCAAAGTTGCACATTCCACAGATAATATCCTGTTCACTCTGGTCAGTGAGGAGCGAAAAACAAGTGAAGAGCAGAAACCTGCCCTCCCCACTTTGCAACTACGTGCGAGCAGCAAGGCAAAGCCAACCATGAGGTCATGTCAAAGCCAATAGTACTGTTCTATTCCGTGACAGCTCCCACTAAAAGACAGCAAGATTACAAGATAGAAGAGAAGCAGCATATGTAGGACAGTCCTACATTAAGGCTAGGGTAAAATAACACACTAAAGTCAGTTCAAATGGTGGTAGTCAAAGGTCATCATAGGGTGCCCAACCACAAGAGTGGCTCTTTCATTACGACTGCAAGGCGATAAGAAATGGGAATTTTACTTTACCCATTGGTTCATCGCACCAAGGACTGTCAGCCTGAGAAATGGGATTTCATATTTCATGGGATACAAAAGAGAATCCTCTGGCCAAGAGGTGAGATCAGGAAGTGTTTTATAACAGACAGCAGCAAACAGAAGCAAGATGGATCAGTAGGTTATGGGCTTCGGAAAAGGATTAAATAATGCAAATGAGTTACATTTCTTCCTGTAGGAGTACCGCGTAAGACCAACTCCTGACTGAGTACATAACTTATTTCTTTTTTTTAGCATTATATAGCGCAAACTAGACCCAATACATCGGGTATCAGAGCGCTTTACAAGAGCACTAGTTTCGTTACACAAGGACACGTACATTTTTGTTAGGCACGGGGAGATTAAATGATTTGCCCAGAAGCACAGGATGTTGGGTGCCGTTGTCGAGACTCGAACCCGGTTTCCCAGCTGCGAGGTTGATCGCTCTTGCCGTAAGGCTACATCCTCTCCCCTGGTTCTATAAATGGTTGCCACCTTTATTTTGGTAATATAAAGATAGGTGATGATGAATACCGATATGCAAGTCGGTAAAATCCCATTATGAAAACTTACACTGAATTTGGGAGTGACAGGAGATCTATTTAGATGGGTAACGGTGAGCTACAGTGGGAACGCAAAACAATCAAGAAGAGTGAATGTTTGGACTTTGTCTTATTACAAGCAATACATTAGGATTGATCATTTGGTCACTAATGTAGGTTGCTTAAAATTATATCTATGACACTGGATTTTGGTGGATGGTTAGTAATGACGCAGATCAGCAATATCTTCAGTATTAAGTAATATATTCTAAGATGGCACCCATTTGAGGGATGATTATGAGCACACACTGTTTAGAGGTCACAGACAGAGTTGAAGTTAACAGCTTTCAATATAGGAGATATATGGGACTTGAGGAAAAGCTTTAGGAGTACTGAGGACTCTATATGACAACGGGACTCAAAGCTATCTAACTATACAGATTGGAGGGGAAGTTCATGAACCATTATGGCAGAAACCGATGATGCATCGTGATGAACAGCAGTAATGATAGTAGTCAGGAACAACGCTAGTGTAATGAAACAGTCTATGATGGTTTCCGTTTTAGGGATGATTATGAGCCTGCACTGCTAGGCTGTTTGGAAGTCGCAGACAGATTTGAAATTAATACATTTCATAGTAGAAAATTAATTTGATTTGAGGGAATAGTAAATCTTAGTGTTGCCAGCACCTTGTGCAAGAATAGGGATTTAGAAAATCATTCCTTTGCCCAGTTCACCCCCATCTTTTGCTGAATAATACTATGATACCGACTCTTGCTGTACACTGGGCTTTGCTAACCAGGGCCAGTGCTATGTTTAAAAAGGTACATGTAATAGGAAACACTTACAAATGGCAATGACAGACCCTATAAGTTCCTAGTCGATAATAGGGGCAGGGGGTGCAACCTACCCTTTAAGTCCCTAGTATATAATAGGGCACTGAGGTTTAGAGGCCCAGCAGATTTACTGAATGTGTGTGCTGCTGTGTGCCAGCTGTCATTTTAAAGGCAAGCTGGCTTTGCAGATGGTCTTCAAAAGTCAATTGTGTCAAAACTCAACTTTGGTGGTATGGGCACTTTAAAAGTGAAAATCTACCTTATTTTTACATATTGGGCACCCACCATGTCTTCCATAAGTGCTCCAGCGCAGTCGGCCTCAAACTTTGAATTTGTCCCGGCCATGCGCAACCAGAAGTTTCAGAGTTGCGCTATATGTTTTAAGGCACTATAAAGTGGTTAATCTTTAAAAATTCATATCTTTGGTTTTCATATATTGGATTTTTGTCGTTTTGGTGTCTATTTGTTCATAAAAATATTTCCTATTTTTATAAATTGGTGTGGGATTTTTACTGTTTGTTATGTCTTACTTATGTGATGTATTATTGTTTTTAGGATGCTTAACACTCCTGTTTCCTAAGTTAGGCCGGACTGCTCGTTGTCAGCTACCAAGGGCTGAGCAAGAAGCTAATGTAGGAGACCTTTACTGGACGCTATTCGGTGCTGGTGACCTTATTACTAGTGGTAGGTGCATACTTACCCCTACCAATAACCCAGTTTCCAACATAGGGGATTTTAATGCCATATAGCGATTTGAATAGTAGGGGAGTTATATATTCCATCATGGGGGAACCTCATGAAGCATCATCGAAACGAGTTTTTTTTTTTAATGAAATACTGACCACGTTGAGCAAGATTGGACTTTAGAAGCGATCACTGCGACAAAATGGCCGTTACGCTGCTAGACTGAACAGTGAGGTGTTGCGGATGTGCTGATTCTCCACAAGTAAATGTTTGGGGCTCTACATAGAATTTAGGTAACTGGTTTGATTAGAAGACACTGCTGGTAGACTGTGCTCTTTTCAAAGTAAATATATGTATATTCCCTACTGGCGGTCGCCAGTAGGAAGTTATAGTTAGGACCTAGTTCCATAGGAATTTTTTTTTTGACTTGGCTATAACTTTGACGTCGTTTGACCAATCTGCATGAAATTCCCAAAAAACGTTTTACGTGGGTACTATTGCTAAGGAAAGTCTGGGGGTGATCAGTGCAGTGGGGAATGAGAATTTGGGGTGCAAAATAAGATTGCAATGTTAATTCCCATAGGAACCTTTAGCCACACCTACAGCCCAAATCACTGAACGAAATTATACCAAAGTTGGCAGGGAGGTAGAGGTCGGTTCAAAGGAAGTGCCTTTTGCTTATTTGGTGTAAATCCGTTAAGTAGTTGCTGAGAAATTTAAGTTTAAAATTATAGTAATATCTCTGGCCATACATATTTCCCATTGGTTTTGTGAATGCACGTGCCAACGGGAAAGCTCCGATTGTCTGGACACAATCTGAATAGAAAATTGCAGCCGCCATTTTATCTATGGGAACGGTTCCCAGGGCTGAAAATCATTGTGTGAGCGCCCACATAAGGGGTCAAGGTGGAAATACTCTGACCCCATGGTGAGAAATGGGGGTGTTAGTGACAAGTTATGAGTCCAGAATTGATTTTTTTTAATCATGCATGATTTTCTGTGAAAAAAATCAAAGGTTACAGGGATGTTATAGTTAGGCTGATATTTCACTCATAAAACACCAGAGAAATTCAGCAGTTATAGTTAGCTGAGCCAACTATAACTCGCGTCCCCGCAATGCACTGCTTATGACCTCACATATGACATCACTCATGACATGGTTAGTGACATCACTGATGACATCTCAAATGACATCATCCGGTGACTGAATGTTTCTAAAAAGTTTGAATGTTAAATATATATGTATATATACACCAAGGTGTATTGATGAACCAGTGGGTGTATGAGTGCCCGTATGGATGATTTAGTGGGTGTGTGATTCAAACATATATATATATATTTTTTTCAGTGAAACAAACCAATGGTTACAGGGACATTACAGTTAGGCTGATATTTCACTTGTACAAAACCAGAGAAATTCTGCAGTTATAGTTAGCTGTGCTAACTATAACTCGCGCCCCCCAAATACACTGCTTATGATATATAGTTATATATAGTTTTTGACTGATTTGCTCCGAAGCTTTGGTTATGGACATTATGTGGGATGTGGTCACCGACTGACGATCCCTATTTGCAGAGGTCTGGTTGATCTATTTAAATAGGGAGGAAAATTCCAAGATGGTACCGTAACAGGGGGAGTCATGTTGAGGAAGAAGTAACCATGATTAAATGACTTGAGATGTTCTTTGGATTAGAAGGACATTAAAGGAGAGTTGGCTTATGTTGATAGGGACTCAAACTTATTATTGAATGTTTTGATTTGAATGTGAAATACATTGCTGTACGCCTTGCTCTGTCGTTTTTGGTATACATAAACATGGAGGACACTTCAAACTCATGCTGTAAGGAGGGGCGACATACGGACTGAGACAGTGACTAGGATTCAGTGAAGAGAGTTGATCGGAAAAAGGGAAGGTTTTGGGTATATGGTGCATTCACATCTTAGGTATTTTGGTTATTAAGTATGAAAGATCAAGTAAACAGGGTTTTGCTAATGCAATATACGCTGAATATTTAGATGATTTGTTATTCAAAGGGTGTTATGTATGTGCAATCCACGTGTTATACTTAATTGGTTGATTGCTGTTAGGAAGCAGGGTTAATGTTTTAACAGATTAGCTCCCACTGTTCTACATATTGTTTTTAAATCACACATGCTTCATATTGGGGATACCAGAGCGATACAAGTTTAAAAGATGATGAAATAGATTTTTATGAAATGTTTAAGAGCAGTTATATATGCACATATATTTTTATTGTAGCAGATATGTCACTTGACATGGGTTATTAAGGAGCTTTTTCATGGCTATAAACAATATGAGAACAGTCAGAATCTATGTAAGTAGAATCAGTAATAATGCAACATTATGGTTGATATACGTATAATGCAGCTTACCGTTTTAGATCTATAATTGTGTGCCAAAGAAAAAACGATTTTGGCCCTCAATTTTGTAATGAATATGTTGCTATGAATATGGAAATGAATATACCAAGAGTAAAGAATATTTTGACATTGTCCAGTAGAAATGCGGATGGTTATGTCAATGTGGAAGATGTTGGGGATTTTGGTTATCTGCTCCTGGGAAATTAATATATATCCTGTATGCTTTTAAGTGTTTAAATCTGCAAATATTTGTCTATATGTTTTTGCATCCCTGATGAAGTCCCTTGTAGGGACGAAACGTGTTTCCTTGGCTGGGCTTTTTACAAGACATAAAGAAGATTGTAAAAAGTATAAAGATTTATTCTTCAATCAACTGTGTTTGATGGACGATATGTAAATGGATGATGTCACCATAGCATCACAGGCATTTGGGATCTCAACGATTTGAAGTGTGACAAAGGAATCAAGGACTATACTAAATTCTGAGAGCTTCCCTCTGTTATGTGTTTATTATTACATGTTATTTGGTTTTCTTGCAGTTGAACATCGAGATTTAAGAACCAAAGTTGACTTAGTATTTTATTTTTTACTAGTGCAGTTGGGTATGACCATTACTGCAAATTTTCTAAATTGTTCAAAAAATACTAAAACTGGTCATGGGCACTTTCATCCGACTCCCAGCAGAACCTAGGATAAAGTTTACATTTTTTTTCTACCACACAACGCTTACTGGGAGAAAAAATCTAGGATACCCGAGGAGTGCCCTCACTATATGCCCAACACAAACTTGTTATTAGAGGCTCCAAACCGTATCACCCAACGAGCCTTCGTATGCTAGAAATATAGTAGCAGATCTCGGATTCCAGGCTGTCAAATTCACTGAATCGAAGCCTTATGGCAGAACTTGAACTAGTAAAGATAGCTTTTAACTAAATTGCACACTTTAGAAGTAGTCAGTGAAGAATATCGGACCAATACACTCTCAGTTCACAGACTGAGGTCTGTCACCCCCGCCCCGCCTCCAGTTTTTATTCCATCCTGCACAGACTCTAACTGGAGAGCATGCTCAAGTACTGAGCAGACACAAGGAGTACTGAAGCACTCTACAAAAATGTTTACGTTTATAAACGTGGACTTTTTGTAGCCAAGGTAGAAATAGAGGCCTACTTTGTCTCCAATTAACGCCTAAACAACAAAGTGGAAGTGTAAAGTTAACCTGAACCCACCTTTAAAGAAAGTTCTAAGGCCAATTTACACAGCCTCTGAACCCAAAGCCCTGCTAGGCATTACACAAGCAAGTTTTTGCAAATTGGCAGACCCTAAATTTGTGAGTACTAAGCAAGTCACAGAATGGTCACAGTCTAACCTCCCCACTCTTTCTCAGCACCATTTTGCTTCCGCTAAAAAAAAAAAACATGCCACCTATAACCTGATTGCTGCCTTGTAGATTTATTTTCCTATTCTTTATAGCTGCATGATAAACACAAATATGCTAAAACATCAAAATAACATCAACACAAGTCTTTACATTAATAACAAACATTTCGTAAAATGTTCTATTTTTTATAGAGAAATCCACATGAGATAGGATAGCATTATGGCTGGGGCCTGCATCAGCCCCCTAAGCCTGCAAGTGCACTCATTTGATTATAACTTACATTACAGATAAAATACTACAGCTTTGTTTTAGACATATATGAACTAGTTTCTTAACTTGTATACAGATTAAACGATCTCAAAACTATGGTACTGTATTCGGGTAGGCAGTGGCTTATCCTGGTTGTGAAGCAGTTTTAGCAAGCTGGAGGAGGAAATAAAGCTCCGTGCCTGACAGGGCCTGCCTGTCTATGCAACACCAGCAGTAAACAACAGGCCCTGAAGCAATTACTGTCATTTTGTACTCGCCCTCATTAGGTTCATGTGCATACATGTGTAGAATGTGATATTACAAACATATGCATTACTCAAAAAACCATTCCATTCGCCTGACATACTAATATAGCATGGTATGCATGCTAAATTTATATATACTGAATTTTATTTCAAACATCCGACAGTGCCACCAAATATAACTATGCAAGGGCTGAGTGAATACATACAAATATAAATAAAGGGTCGTTTAAGGAAAGCAAGAGATGCCCAAATATATCATCTTTATACTAATGGTTACATGATTAACATACGAAATGGGGCACCAGCATTTAAAATTGTGTGCGTCCCAATTTGTAGTAAAATAATATTCATTAATAATAAGCCCATAGCACTGTACACCATTCCCTCGTGAAATCAAAGCAGGTGTGTTTACTTCACGTTAAATCGAAAATATGCCTTTCTATTCAAAATAATGAGACCTCGTCTAACATACAAGCAGACCTGCTCGTTTGCACAAGCAAACGTGGGAAAATGACACATTAATTACCTAAAACCGGCTATCAACGTACGTCTTGCATTTGTTATCAACGTACGTCTTGCATTTGTTATTCAGTAATCTAAATCTTTTAGCAGATATAAGAAAAACAATGGCATGCCCACCTCCCCCATGTTATGGCTGTTCACTGAGGCCGACAGCAGCATACAACCAAGCTGAAACTTACCCAATCTGCAAATTCCAGAGGCTTGGAAGCTTAAGGGCTGTGCTTCCATCTGCTGAAGGTAGGAAACAAAAACACCCCTATGTCACTGGAGGAACGATCCACAATTCCTCCATGTTTCTCGACTGTATCCACCATCAAATCCATGTTGCAGAAAGGGCTGGTTAGATTTGTTAACAAAAATGGACGAAGATGTGCAGATTCCGGTTTCCCGTTTTAGGAAGTAAAAGCTGTTCTCACCAGGTTCCCAAAGGCAAAATATTTAGTGATCCAGTCTCAGCTTTACAGCCTTTGTTCTTCCTTTTTCTATATTCATTACCGCTGCCTTCACTCTCTTCTTGCTGCTCTCTCCCCCCTCTCACTCTGAGGCCTCTAGCTTTCAGAACAAGATGCAGATGCCAGCTCACATTTAAGAGCACACACTTTTTTTTTTTTAACACAGGAAAGGGCTTTTACTATCCAAATTATTTGCGGAGCTGCAAAAACGTAAAAAAAAAAAAACATATTATTCGCATGGCGTTGGAAATCAAAGAATCTATACGTGAAATATGTAAAACGTGTCATTTGCAATCCCCGTGAGCTTTTAAAATGTCTACAACGCTAAGAAAGCGTGAGTAAAATGTATATTCCTTCGACAAATGCGATAATCTTATGAGAATTAATTACTTCAGCGTTGTGCATGTAAGACATAGAACCACTGCATTAGCAGCACTACATGAATTAAGAAAAAACAGTCTCACTCGTCCACATTTGGACTCAAAATGATAAATCAAATAAATACTATTTTGGGCACTATGTATGATCATAAACAGGCCCATGGTGTGATACCCCAATTCAAATACAATACTAATGCCTACATGCAGCTGAATTGGTGGGAGTGAATGCTGCAGAATAACAAAGCAGGCAATTCATAATGTAAAAAAGGCATTTTAAACTAAAGTTTAACAGCAGCTTCTGCTTTACGTTCATGTGCATATGTTCAAGTTTAGGAGTGAAACTAAAAATGAAATGCTGCATGTTTTCATAGCTCCAAAGTTATGCCCAGTGCCACGTGAACCTTGACCTTTCTGAGGATTTTTTTTTTTATACAGGGGCTGTTACTGCCAGACAGATTATTAGTAACAGTAATGTAGATAAGCTCCACCAACCCGCTGAAATGGCCTACAAAAATACGTGAATTGTTGTAGTTTGGCAATGTAATTCTTTAGCTCATGCAATGGCGAATTTGCATTTCTGGCCTGCTGTTATTAGAAGCAGCAGCTAGCTTCCTTTATAAACAAAAGAAAGCGGTACCTGTTTCTCTGAGCATGCAAAATAAAACTGTGCCACAGGCACGTAGCAATTACCAAAACGGTGTTGCACTTTTACCTAACAAATAATAATAATAAAAAGGGAAATCTCTGCTGTCATGCGTGCATTAAGAGACAGAACTATTTAACATATGTCAGACACGACTATAAAACAGAAATAGTCCTTATCAGGGTTGTCCACATACCAGTGATATTTGCCTAAAGTGCATTCGTACTGTGTGGGATGGCACCTCTGCAAGCTGCTCTGCCTGTGGCTGCCATGGAGGGAGGACAGCCCTCACTGCAGCTCAGTGCCTGCATTGTTCAATAGGGGCTGAGCTGCCTGAAACCGGATTGAGCCAGTTCTGGTCACCCTACATTACAAAGCTATGGCAACCCTCGCATATTCGGCAGTGTGTGCTGAGCTCTCTTGTTGTGCGGCTCTGCGGAGGCTGCTGCTGTCCACGTTTGAAACGTTTTTAATTGTATCCGTCGCGTCTTTTGCGTAAGTCAACATCCGCAGCGACAACTTTAGACGGCGGTACAGCCGCTCACCTTCCCGGGTTCGGTAGCCGGCGATTGCTGACGGAAAAAGCAAGGGGGGCCACGGGAAAGACTTGAGCCCTGCCGGGCTGAGAGCCTCCTTACTGTTTTGTAGTCAGGCCCGCAGCCTCGGCGGCAGCCATAGATGTGCACAGATTCACCACGTACGTAAATCACTCATTTCCTCCAGCGTCTCCCCCGCACGCCCAGTCAGAGAAAAAAAACGCCCCTTGTTCGTCTGCCTGCGCCGCCATTTTACAATGGCCTCCAGAGTAGCGTACGTTTCCTTGGTCGCAAACGATTACGTATTTTTTTCTAAGTAGAAAACGTCGCGTGCTCTTTACAAACCACCACAAAAGACCCCAAGGATATTTACGTACAGATGCCGACAGCAGCGGTTTAGGAGGGACACCCTTTTTTTTTTTTAAAGCCCATATACATTTTATTTCATGTGTCTCACGCCTAAAATCTACTCTTTAATGAGAATCAATGGGAAGAATCAGTTCTCCAAAATGTTCCTCGTACAACGAACAAAACGTTGACACGAATGCTCAGCCCAACCGCATGCTGTAAAGCCGAGTTCCCATGAGTTTTTGTTTTTAATTTATTATTGTTTTTGTACTTAATTGTTTGTTTCTCCAAGAACAAATAGATACCGCTCATCCGTCTGAGTCTCCAAGAAGGGTCAGACTGAGTAGTTTAGAGCCTCCAAAGAGAATTGGATAGAGAGGTTTGATATTTTTTCGGGGTGATGGGTACGTCAATCTATTTGTTATATGAAAGTTATATGGTGATCAAATCAAGAGACCATCGTGTCATCTTTTTGTTTTGTAAACTAATTTTATTGAATTTGTAGGGGTCAATTCAGGATTTCCACGTGATAATGGACATGTGAATAATAACGTGGAAAAAGGAGAGAAATTACAGTCCACGTCTTATCCAATATTGTAGGTTTACACACAATAAACAAAGACAAACACAACATCCGCATCCAACCAATCCCCAATCTGTGCCTTGTCACTTGACCATCTCTCATGATTACTTGCGTCACAGTTGCTGGTTTAGAGTGGCTGTGTAAACCCTCCATTCTTAACAGATTGTTCCCACTTCAGGCAGTAATAAAGGATCTTCTGTGGTGTGCATCTTCAAGGGTATGTTCCTATATGTGTCCCACTGTTTCCATATTTTAGTGTGCTTGTGAGGAA
Source organism: Triturus cristatus (assembly GCF_964204655.1). NCBI lineage: Eukaryota > Metazoa > Chordata > Amphibia > Caudata > Salamandridae > Triturus > Triturus cristatus. Next base: position 231,707,466 of record NC_140581.1, read on the forward strand.
ACCCGCGGGCAATGAAAACTGCCCGTTCAAGTTCCATTGCATAATCCATGCTAGCCTTCCATTTCGATACGCGAGGAAGGTTTTCAGCCGTCCAGTGTTGCGCGATATCCCTTTTTGCTAGTGTCAAGCCGGGGAATAATATGTGTCTTTTATAGTGATTACCCCCAATTTCATCTGTGTGGTGTAGGAGTGTAAGTTTGGGAGATGGAGAAATATCCAATTTTAAGACTGCAGATAGGCATTGTAGAACCTCCCCGCCAAAATCTGTCAAGAGTGGGGCACATTCAGACAGTATGTAGGAAGGTGCCCTCTTCTGTGTGGCAGCTGAGACACTGGGGAGAGGTGATCATTCCAGCCGCCATAGTCTTATGTCGAGTGTTGTACACCCTGTGTAAGCATTTAATTTGTATATACCGTAATCGGGTGGGTATTGCAGCTCCCTGTGGTGATTGGTTTGCCTTGGACCAGTCATTGTCGTCTATAGGTCCTATATCTGTGTCCCATGAGGCCCGTAAAGAGGCTAGGGTTGTAGGACTGTGTGTCACTAGGGTCTGATAGATTTTAGGGATTCAATGGTCTCCCAGGTCCCCCATCAGGAGCTTACCCTCTAGCGGACTAAACTCGGGTAAGGCTGTCAGGTCCCAATGTAGGACTGCAAAGCATGACATAGCTGTAAATATTTATAAAATTGAGAGAGGCATAGAAAATTCCCCCTGGAGCTCTTGGAAGGACTTCAGGGTATGGCCCGCATAACGTCCCCCAGGGTTGCGATTCCTATGTTATCTCATCTGCTGAACTCATGTAAGTCTGCTACTTGAGGGAGTAGGTGGTTTTGCCACAGTGGCGTATCCCATGTACAGCGTCCCTACCAGCCCATACAACGCAGTGCCTGTCACCAGGACAAAATTACCACCAATGTAGCAGGGGGAAGTCCCTTTGGGGCCGCTCTGCAATAAAGGAAAGGGTATAGGGATGGTTCCCTCATAATCCACCGTTCAATCTTATAGGCAGGTTCGTCCCTAGGTCCATACCACCACTTATTCAGGACCTGTAACTGTGATGCCACGTAGTAGGAGTGTATGTCTGCTGTGCCGATGCCGCTGCAGTATGTGGATTGCATACATGTACGCAGGGCGACTCCAGCTGTGGAACCTCCCCACATGATTTGGCCCAGGGCTGCATTCATTATGCTATATAGGGCATCGCGTCTCACCCAGGCTGCAAGCGGCTCAACCGCTAGGGCAAATAAAAGAGGAGAGTGGGGACAGCCCTGACGTGTGCCACGATTTATAGGAAAATGATCTGAAATTGTACCGGATACCCGCACAGACGCCGTTAGGTTGGTATAGAATAATCTAATCAGTGTAGTGAGACGAGGACCCATGTTTAAATGTTTTAATAGGATGAATATATAGGTACAGCTTACTGAGTCGAAAGCCTTGTCCATGTCCACAAGGAGCAGGGCAGCGTCACTGTCCACACGGTCGATAGCAGCAATGGCATTGTGGAGTCTTCGGATGTTATGTCGGGTCGGCCTGTGCGGCATAACGCCGGCCTGCTCAGGATGGATTAAGTCTACAAGGTGTGGGAGCAATCGATTTGCCAATACTTTGGCTAAGAGCTTAGCCTCGATATTGAGCAAGGATATAGGCCTCTAGGATGAGGAACGGTCTGGGGGCCTTCCCGGTTTGAGAAATAAGATTTCCACTTGCCTCTAATCCAATGGTACCAGACGCAATCTCTGCAGCCACCGAAGTAAGCTCCTCTAGCGTGATAGGTTCGTCCACGGAATTGCGTACTGTGTCGGACAACGCCTGAGGCGGAATGTCCTGGAATAATTCCTCTTTCTAGGGTTCTGATATGACCTCTTGTTTAGTATAAAGTGAGCAATAGAATTGAGCGAAAATCGTGGCAACGGAGGTGGGATCTGACGACATCTCTCCGCGAGGGGACATGATCACGGGGACGTCTATTGATTTGAGAGCATACTGACACAGTCTGTGCAGTAATTTCCCGGACTTATCACCCCATTGATAAATTCGACTTTATGTGGACTGCCAAGCCAGTTTAGCTTCATCTAGGAGGCTTTGGTACTGCTTCTGCAGCACAACCAGTTGCTTACAGGCATTGGTACCGTCCGACGCTAGGGCCGCACGCTCCGATTTAAGGATCAAGGCTTCGAGTTGTACAAGGGTCGATTTCTTCTGACGTCTGGCAGTCGTGCAATGACTAATATCATATCCCCGGATGGTGGGCTTCATGGCCTCCCACAGGATTGAGGCAGAGGGTGCCGATTTCGTATTTAACAAGAAGTACTCTACCAAGGCAGCATGAGGTTCTGTTTTGTAGATGGAATAATGGAGATGCCAAGGCGACGTATGCCAGTGAACTGCAGACCACCTGGGCCCGAATAGTAACTGTATTTGGACCGGGAGTGATCCAACAAACCTCTTGGCAGAATCTCTACCACCATGACTGGAGGTGTGAACTCTAGTGACAAAAATGCAGTCCAGTCTGGAAAAGGACCCATGTACCGTAGAGAAATATGTGAAGCTGGTGCCTGAGGGATGAAAAATCCACCAATGAGTCGGCCCAACCTAGTGTCTGTACCAAGGGTCCTAGCCGGGACCCCTGTGTGTGGTGTGTGGCATGGCGGGACGACATCTGTCTTGGACGGCGTCTATTACACCATTCCAGCCACCTCCCACTTATGACAGTACATCTGGGAGTGAACCCCACGTATCGATGGGGCGCTCTGAAAATGTCTGACGGGGGGGGTTATACGCTACCCAGTAATATGGGCTCTCCCCATGGTGGTGGATGTATCAGTGCAGGTGGTATGACTGGTGGCGCCTGCACTGTATTTACCCAGTGTGCCCTGCTTCGAGGCCTGGCCCGACGTCTGGCTTTTGGACATGCTGGTGAGTCAGAGTATTGCATGGATGAGCGATGTAGGAGCCATAATAGATGCCTTGGAATGCCGGGCCCCAGTCCATGAACCGGGAGAGTGGGCAAGGGGCGTGGATCCCCCCCACAAGCCGCACCAGGCCGGTCCTCCACAAGATCTGAGTGCCCTTTCACATTCAGGTCGGTGGGCAGGATCACAATGGTCCATTTATTTACCTGGGCTCTTCCTGATCAATACCTGTTGGGGCAAACCAATGTCTGCCTGTGTCCTGCTGGTTTACGCCCTGTACAATGCGGTTTGCTATACCGCTTTAAGCATTGGACCCCCACCACTCCTCACCTGCTGCGCCTGGTCTGTAGATTGTTACGGGGATTCTGCTCATGCACAGAACTATGCGCAGGAAGCCAGGACCTCAGTGAATTATGGTGTACCAAAAAACTCACCTCAGTACCCAGAACCCCTATCCGACTAGCATCAGTGTCTCATTCGTTCTCCGTATCATCTCAAAGCTACCAATGATTAGACAACCCAGAACAAGCGACTTAGAGTACTCTCAGGAATGGTGAGAATCAGAAAAACCTTTTCGTTATTATTCTCATATCAGTCCACAACAAGAGTAATCATAGACACAGAAAAGTTTAAAATGTTTATTTTTAACTACGTGCTCTAAGGTGCAGTACTTTGGCTAACATAAGCAGACAAATGATCAAAAATAAAACCATCAGCATTGTTACAATTCCATAGAAAATGAAGGGAGAAATCATATTACAATGATAGTGGAAACAGGTCCTATAATACCTTGTGCACCACCCTCCCCTGGCTAGTAAGCTAGTTTTATAAACTAATAGAAGGTCTTTAGGTTTGAATGGGGAACCCCATTCCTCAAAGATCAGCTTAGGTGAATCACATCACAGGATCAGCTCTGCTCTCTGAGTCTGGAAAGGTTTTCTCCAAGTGCCTGAATCATGCATGCAAACGCAATATTAAAGCCACCCGAGTTTCAGATATTTGCAGCTGTGTGCTTGTTGTATCTAGACTGTGGGCCGATCAACCTGAATTCAACAGCATACATTGTTATTTGGCCTTGACGGTTTCTGCACAGAGTGTTCAGACTAAGGTCGCGGTGCACGTCTAGGCATGTGAACAACAGACCGTTCTCATGTGAAGAAAAAGCAAGCAAGCAGTTTTACTTGTAATAACACCTACCTATAGTGTAGTGTGCAAAAGCAGCAACGTGGCAATATGGCGTTTAACTTCTTTTTTTTTTCTTTTTTTTAAATTTCTTTATTAGCAAATGACCAGTACCGACATACATCATCATATGCCTACAACCCGGAGGCCGGCTAGCACATCACAACATGGCTCCACAGCTCAACCGCGTGTCCCACCTCCCGGAGGCCGAGCTGCGCCGTGTAACACTCTAGGCCTTCCCAAAGGTCCTCACAGGAGTGTAGCAGTATGTCACCCATGGTATATCGTATCTCACATGGTGTCAGCAGTTTTACGTTTATCCCCCCCACCCATCAACCCCAACAAACCGACCCAACACCCTCCCCGCCCCCCCACCCTCCAACATTGAGGCGTCCGAACAAGTCTCTACTGTACTGTCCAATCCGAAAATCATCCGGGCTGCGTAATGTCCCACTAGCTAACTGCCTGCCACGCCTCTGTCCTGCAACACTCATGTCCCTGAATCTCCGAGCCTCCTGCCCTCCCCACCCCCCGGCATCAGACAAGCCCATCCATGCCCCGGTGCCACTCCCCCTAAGCAGCCCACCCGATGCCCAGGGTGCCCCCCTTAGAGTTCTCACTACACCTCCCCGCCCGGGTCTCGCTCCACTCCTGCTTCAGTACCCTTCTCCGGGGATCCCCCTCTCCCCTTAAGGTGTTCCGAATATAGCCCCCAGAAGTTCTTTGGGCGACTGTGCGGTGGGAGCAGCTCGCTAAATACCTCAGTTTGCGTACAGCAATACAGCACATCTCGGGTCCACTGCGCCACAGTGGGCCCTGGGCCTCTCATCCAGCGCAGCGCCACCCCTCTCTTTGCTATCAGCAGCCCCATGACCACGTTTTACATATAGCTCTGGGTAGCTTCCTGGAGTATCCCAACAGGGCCAACGCTGGATCCAGTTCCAACTCCAACCCCAGCAAGCCTCCTAATTTATGGAAAATCGCCCGCCAGAACTCCAGGACCACCGGGCAGTGTCATGCCAAATGAATGAAGTCTGCCGTGGCATGACCGCACCTCTCGCAGCTAGCGTGTTCCCGCAGTCCATATCTGCATAATCTGTCCGGCGTATAATACACTCTATTTATATATTTGAAATGAAGCAGTCTGTGTCTGCCATGCAGCGAAACTCTACGCGTGCCCGCACAGAAGTATAGCCACATGGCATCATCTATCTCTATACCTAGGTTGTGTTGCCATGCCAGCCTTGCCTTAGGATACCGCTGTATACGGTGCTCCAGCGCTATTTTGTGAAGTCGGGAAATAAGCCTGCGGGGGCATTTGTGCTTAATAATGTACGTCAATTCCGGCACCTCTGGGGGTTCCGCCATGTCATCCCCCAGTAGTTGCCGCCACGCCCCTCTCACCCTGTGGAATTGAAAACGCTGCAGCGGCGTCGGGGCTTCTGCCCCTGCCGCCACAGCATCCCACCCCATCACAGTGCCATCTACAAACAAATCGCCCATCGTACGCAAACCTAGCTCCTGAAGGGCCCGAACTACTCCCCCGTCTCTGCAGGGAGGTAGCCATCGCGCCCACTCCACCGGCATTGCCGGTGAATATAACAGAGCCCCCGCCTTGTATCCCAAAATGCAGTCCCATGCGTGCCTAGTAGAGTTAAGAGAGTCCAGATAACCGGTACGGCGGTCTGGTGTATCAAATAGAATCGATGGAAGCGGGAGAGGGTCAGCGAATAGCCGTTCCAACCGGAGGTAAGGTGTCGACTCCTCACCGTGAATCCAGCTGTGTGCCAGCGCACACTGCGCTATCCAGTAATAGAGCTCCATGTCCGGTGCCCTGAGTCCCCCCATGTGGTAGGGCAATGTGAGCACCCCCCAACTGACTCGGGCCTGTTTACCCGCCCATGCCAGCTTCAATAAGAGCTTATGGAGCCTATCGGAAAAAAAAACGTGGCAGCACCATAGGGATATTAGTGAACAGGAACAGGAAACGAGGGCGAACCACCATCTTCATAATCGATATCCTACCCAGTAACGAGAGAGGGAGGCCGATCCATATTCCCACATCATCCTCCAGCTTATCTATGGCTCTGCCATAGTTTTCCCTCATCAGAATTTCAGGGTCTGTATGTAGCCTTGTCACCAGATAACGAACTGCGTCATCCGACCACTGTAACGGGTACTCCATCTCGAAGGGGGTTGTGCTGGAGGTGAGCGGAAAAACTATGGACTTACTCCAGTTCACTCACAGACAAGAAAGGGCCCCAAAATGCACCACTTCTCTCAACACCGGAGCTAGATTGTCCTCCGGGTCCCGGACATACAAAAGGGTATCATCTGCGTACGTGGATACCGTTATCTTATAGGTGGGGAAACTCACCCCCCGGAGACTGTGGTATTCCGGCAAGGCACGTGCCAAAGGCTCTGCCACCAGGGCATACAGTATCGGCGACAGTGGGCAACCCTGACGTGTACCCCTGGAGACGCATATAGCCTCCGTAACCCGATCCCCCAGCCGGATCCTTGCACTAGGTGCCGTATACAGCACCCCTATCATGCGTAGGAACACCGGGCCCAGACCAAGTTTTGTTAAAACCTGACGCATAAAGGGCCACTCAACTGAGTCAAACGCTTTCTCCATGTCAAGGAAAACCGCGAGTGCCCTAGCGTCCCGCCGAACATGCTGCATGGTGCCAAAAACCGTCCTCAGGTTGTAAGTCAGATTTCTGCCAGGCATGAAACCCGCTTGTTCCGGAGCCACCAGCTCCGGCGTCAGTAACGCAAGCCGCGTAGCCAATATTTTCGCAAAAATCTTCGTGTCAACATTGAGGAGCGACAGAAGCCTATAGGAGCTACATTCTTCCAGGGGCTTCCCTGGCTTAGGAATGGCCACTAGTAGAGCCTCACTCATGGAGCTAGGCATCCTACCCGTAGTGCACATATCATCGAACAGTTGTGAGAGGTAGGGGAGCAGAAGATCCGTGAATTGTTTATAGAAGGATGCCGTAAGGCCATTCACCCCTGGCGCACTGTTCGCATGCATTCCCGCTAAAGCCTCAGTGATTTCATCCTTCTGGATGGGTAGAGCTAGGAATTCCCTGCGGGCATTAGAGAGGAAGGGCATCTGGATGTGATCCAGGTGTCCCCAATCTCGTCCTCCATATCAGACTGCTGCGAAGCATATAATGCTGCGTAGTACGACTTAAAGCAGGCCGCAATATCGGCCTCCTCCGTCCGCATCTCACCATCCTCAGACCTGATTGCTGTGATGTTAGCTTTACTCTGCCTAGCCTTCAGTAAATTGGCCAACACCGAGCCTGGCCTCTCCCCTTCTCCATAAACCCTGGCTGTAACATATTTACCCAAATGTTTCACCTCAGCATCCGCTGTTTCGTGATATTCTGCTAATAGAGTCTTTAACTTTTCCGTAGTATCGTCTCCGGCACCCTCCAGCTGTCTAGCCTCCACTTCGCCCAGGCGCCTCTCCAGTCTCGCCAGTCTGCTTCGGATGTCCCGCAAAACCCCTGAGTGTTGGCCATAGCCACACCCTGAATATACACCTTGAACGTTTCCCAAACCGTCTGGAAACTGTCAACGGAACCGACATTGGTGTCAAAAAATGTAGTTATGGCTTCCGCGAGTTCTTCCCTAAAGAGGGGGTCTAATAGCGAATAGGGAGGGAATTGCCACGTGAACGGCGGGATAGTCTTCCGAGGCGCAGCCACGGTCAGCAACACGGGAGAATGATCGGACAAAGTCCTCGGCAGTACCTGACACTCGCGCACCTGCGGGATGAGTGACGCCGACGCCAACCAGTAGTCAATGCGCGTATGGAAATTATGATAGGCCGAGTAATGAGTAAAGCCTCCCAATGTTGGGTTGAGCACTCTCCATACATCTGAGAGCGCCATTTGAAGCAGCGTCCTGTGTATTGCTTTGGCAGCCGCCGCAGGTGTCCTGGCAGGGCCCCCCGATCTGTCAAGGCTCAGATCTAGTACCACATTAAGATCCCCTCCCCACAAAATTTGCGGAGCTGCACAGCCCCGTACGATCTCAGCAAGTTTATAATAAAAATCCGGACAGTCGTAGTTCGGGCCGTAGACATTGACCAACAACAAGTCCAGCCTCCTGCCCCGGCAGCGTGAAATCACAAACCTACCCTCTCTATCTACCTCCACTGCCTGAGCTGTGAAGCCTGATTTCGGGTTGAACCAGGTGAGGACACCTCTAGCATGAGTAGTAAACCCTGCTGCATGTACATTGCCCCGAAGTCCTCCGTAACGCAGCATAGGGCTCTGGGCCAGAAGATGCGTCTCCTGGATGAATGCCACGTTTATGGCGTGCCTGTTTAAGTACTGCAGGATCGCGCGCAGTTTACGGTGATCATTTAAACCCCTAACGTTCCACGTCACTGCCCTTACAGTGCTTAGCGGCCCATGCGGGCCAGATATACTAGCCATTAGTGTCTAGTGTGCATTGCTTCGACATCAATCTCCTGAATAAGGAGTTTGCACCGGTTGACCACCCTCTCACTCGCTCAGACTGTCGAACTAACCTCCGAAGAAAAAACACAATCCCCCTCCCCACCCCCCACCCACAGCTGACCTCCCCCAACTCAGCCACGCTGCGTCTCATGTCGAGACTACTCACCCCTCCCTCCACCCACCCCAACATTAGGTCAACCCTTCAAGTGTGTGATATGCACTCGTAGGCGGAGGTTGCTCCGTGCCAAAGTATACAGCAAAGCGCATACAGCACCCAGCCCCCACCTCCTCACACAGACCAAAAGCATTTACCCCTTCACCTAGGAACACACCCACTAATTTAAACAGGACTACGCCCTGTGTGCCCAGTTAGGCAAGGTCGCAACAGCAATCTCAGATCCGCCACCAGAAGCGGCAGTGTAGCAAGTCCCAGCGGCGCCCCCTGAGTGACCACCCCAACCCAGGAATTGCACCCACACGTCTACATTCCTTTTTGTGGTATATCTTGCGTGCAATGGGCCCCCATCCTCCCGTGAGGAGCTCCCCCATCAGGATGCGCCTTAGTAGTAGTTCTCATCGCATCTCACCCCTCCCAGTTGCCATCCTTCCACCCCCTTCATTCTCAGCCCGCACTTGCCACCAGAGTACGTTCAGTCTTGCTGCTCCAGGGAGCCTTCCGTCTCTTCCTCCCTCAGTGTCCGCGCCGGGCTGCGCCTCCCCTCTTTACTCCAGTCTTTAAGCGCCTTTTGCAAGGCCTTGGGGTCCGTGAAGAGGTGTGTCTTCCCTTGTCGATTGATACGCAACTTTGCAGGGTATAACATCGCGTAGTCCAGACCCTGCTCCCTCAATTGCTTTTTAATCGGGATAAACTGCCGTCTGGCTTCCTGGACCCTGGCCGTGAAGTCCGGGTACAGCGATATAGATGATCCCTCGTACGAGAGAGACTGTTTCTCCCTAGCCACCTTGAGTGCAGCGTTTCTGTCTCTGTAGTTAAGTAACTTTGCAATGATAGGCCTCGGCGGCGCCCCCGGAGGATGCCTGGGACCCAGGGTCTGTGCGCCCGTTCCACCACAAACATAGTTGAGAAAACGTCCTCACCCAGCATAGTAGTCAGCATCTTTTCCACGAAGTATTCCATTCTGCCCGTAGGTGTCGATTCCGGCAAACCTGTGATGCGCAGGTTACAGCGTCGTGCGCGGGCCTCCAGATCCTCGGTTTTGTCTTGCAGCATCTGCATGACCCGCCCCAGTTTCTTATGTTCTGCGTCAAGCGAGGTCTGCGCCTCCTCCACCTCCCCCAGCCGCTGCTCCGATTGATCTAGTCTCTCCGCATGTTTGTCCAATCGTTCGTCCATGCGGTCCATGCGATAGGAGAGCGAGTCCATCTTTGCCCCCAAAGAGGTGATGCCCTCCTGCAGGCCCTTCTCCATAGTAAGCAGGAGGCTGCGAATGTCTTGTGCGTCTTCAGGGGGGACAGCTGACCCACTCACAGTGCCCTCTGCCGAGTCCTGGGGTTTCGGCCGTCTGTGCTCGAAAGTCAGTTTCGCCTGGGTTTAGTCCGATTTGCCCATCTCGCCACCAGTCCGCTTTCTATGGCCCCCGGCCACTCCACCGCCGCTGTCACTCCCGTCACCGCTCGGAGTCCGGCTGCCCGCTCTCGCGCTCAGTGCCCCACCACGGGGCGCAACCGCTGCCGCTCCCCTGTGCGTCACCGCCAGCTGGACAATCTGCCAAGGATCAGGAGGAAATCAGCAGTCGTCGCCGGGGTTAGGGCCCCATACGATTCTCCCATGGACAGTCCAGCCTCGCCCGCGGCTGCCCCGTGTCAAGAATTCCTGTCATACAAGGGAAACACGCCCTTATGTAAACAGGAGAGCTGTTACATAACTCAAGGGAAACACGCCCTTATGTAAACAGGAGAGCTGTTACATAACTCAAGGGAAACACGCCCTTATGTAAACAGGAGAGCTGTTACATAACTCAAGGAAAACACGCCCTATAAAGGGAGGAACCGGGAGGTACAAGGCTGTCGGATATTGTGTTTACACCGACGTACCTGCTTCGTGAAGAGCAGTGTTCCGGAGTGGTGCTCCAGTAAGGCAAGAACGGAGGTAGGTCGAGTCGTTACTCCCTGGGCCGTGTCTTGCCCCATCGTCACCTGTGAAGGACCCGGAAGCTCTACCGGTCAACCATTGAGCTTCGCTTTTTGACTCGGCTGAGTCCAAGCGCAGTGGCGCTTTTGCTGGTTGGAGTCGTAACTCCCAGCCCGACCAGAGACACAGGGACTGCCAGCTGTAAACGCACACCAGGAGGTGTTTGCCGCGTTACAGACTCGGAAGTCCACAGGATCGATCGAGCGGCTGCTCTCGGTTCAGTCTTCTTGCTTGTGATTGGGGTATCGGTGACGCATCACCAGGAGGTGACTCCGCGTCCCGGTGCAGTCTGAGGAAGAGGTTGAGCGGCTGCTCCCTTCAGGTAGAGACCCCGGCTGGGTGTTTCCCTGACTCCTCGATTCTCCCCAACACTCTTCGTGCCCCTCACAGCCTACCGATTGGCATTGTCGGCCATTTCATTTCTGCCCTCTGTTGGCATACGCCGGGATCGGCGTATATGCAGAGGACGGTTAGGACCATCCGTGCTGTGGGCTGGTAACGTACTTAGCCTGGAGGATTCCAGTGACTATAACTTTTGTTTGTTCTTTGTATTTTATTTGCCTTCATTAAAAGAACTAACCCTTCACAAGTGGTTGCGTCCTCATTGTCGTGTCTGTTAAACGATCCTGAGACGTTCAGGGCGTTACAAAATATCCGACCTTAATAACACTAACTGTCTCCCGGTCGATAACAGACATGGCAACACTTGATGATGTGCTGTCTGCTTTAGCGGCCATGCAAGTTGAAGTGGCTGCCTCTAGGCAAGAAACAGCCGATGTAAAAGCCAGACTGGATGCTATCCAATTGGACCCGCTCACGCCCAGCACCTCCCTCACGAACCAGACCCCTGCGGTAGTAGTGGAAATGCCGGTAGCCATCCCCTTGGCAACACCAGAGAGGTACAGTGGGGATCCTAACACAGTGCAGGTATTCCTCACACAAGTGGCGCTACATTTATCGTGCAAACCAAAGGCGTTCCCCACGAGTCAGGCTCGTGTGGCTTTCCTTATATCCTATTTGGCTGGAAACGCGGCACAATGGGCCGTACCTCTGGTGAGCAGGGACGACCCCCTCTTATGTGATTGGGGTGCTTTTCGCGAGGAATTCCTGAAGGTATTCGACAGAAGGGCTGACTCGTACACGGCGGACCGTGAAATGCTTGAGTTGAGACAGGGATCCAACGACCTGGTGCAGTATCTCAACGCGTTCCGAAGGCTGGTTGCGGAAACCAAGTGGCCTGTTGCTAAACAGACGGCGCTCTTCCATCAAGGGCTGTGCGATGAGCTCAAGGACGCCGTGGCTCATATTGACCCTCAACCCAAGACATGTGAGGGCCTTATCAACCTGGTATTACGGCTGGAACATAGGCTAAGTGAAAGAAAGGGGGATCATGGGAGAAAAGGAAAATCCCTTCCATCCTATGTGACGGTGGGAAGTCCTGAAACTTCCACCGCATCCAAGGGAGAACCCATGGACATCAGCGCAATACGAGCGAGCCTCACAGCCACGGAGAAAGAGTCACGCCGTAAACAAGGATTGTGCCTATATTGTGGCAAAAAAGGCCACTACGTACGTGAATGCCCTGCCAAACCGAAGACGTCACGTTATCGGGCCAACCGGTCGGTAACAGCCGTGGTGGACATACCGGCGGAAAACTAGAGGACTCCAAGACCAGAGAAGGGGCATCTCGGAGTCACTCATCCATCCCTTCACTTTCCAACTCGGTCACTAAGGGACAACGACACCTGTTTATCACGGTGCACGTGGGAGTGCATGACCAGTGGATACCCGTTGTGGCCATGGTGGATTCAGGGGCCACTGGCATGTTTATGGACCACAACGAGGCATGCAGGCTAGGGCTAGTGCTTCTTCCCAAAGCAGTTACCGAAGACGTCTATGCGGTAGACGGAAGGCGATTGGTGACGGGGCCCATCGGTCAGCACACGGGGGTCCTTCCGATGAGATATGGGAGGAACCATTTGGAACAAATCGATTTTAACATCATCCGAGCGCCCCAATATGGCGTCATATTGGGATTGCCGTGGCTACAGAAACACAACCCCTTTGTGGATTGGCCAACACATCGCATCGAAATGACGTCACCGTATTGCATCCTGCATTGTGGAATAAGAACGGAATCCCTTGACGCAGATGAGAGCGGGAGTCAGACGGTGGCTACAGCGGCAGAAAAAGATGTGGCTCTCCCCCAGGCTTATCACAGTTTTGAGGATGTATTTGATGAGGTGAAGGCGGAAGTGCTACCACCACATAGACAGTTTGACTGCCAGATCGACCTGGTGCCAGGGGCCAGCGTTCCCAGCGGCAGGCTGTATGCCCTGACGGAGCCTGAAAACGTGCATCTCCGGGGGTACCTGGATAAACTCCTCAAGCTAGGATTCATCCGCCCGTCCAAGTCTCCGGCCGCCTCGCCACTCTTCTTCATCCCGAAGGCTAATGGGGAGCTGAGAGCCTGTGTGGACTTTAGGGCATTGAATGCGATAACCATAAAAAATCGGTACCCCTTGCCTCTCATCAGTGTACTTCTGGAACAGGTCAAGAAAGCTCGTATCTACACAAAGTTGGATTTGAAAGGGGCGTACCATCTGGTGCGCATGAGGGACGGAGACGAGTGGAAGACCGCCTTTAAGACCAGGTTCGGCCTTTTTGAGTACCTCGTCATGCCGTTCGGTCTGTGCAACGCCCCGGCAGCCTTTCAGTACTTTTTGAATGAGGTATTCAGAGAGGAGTTGGATATCTACGTGGTCGTATATATCGACGACATCCTCATCTATTCGTCCAGTGTGGAGGAGCACGTACACCACGTCAAAGCTGTGCTCCAAAAGCTGAGGGAAAACATGCTGTTTTGTAAACTCAGCAAGTGTGACTTCCACGTCACATCCGTGGAATTCCTCGGAGTGATGCTGAGTCCAGAGGGACAGGAGATGGCAGAACGAAAGATCAAGGCGGTGAAAGAATGGCCGGTGCCCCAAAGCGTGAAGGACGTCCAAAGTTTCATTGGCTTCGCCAACTTTTACAGGCGGTTTATAGATGGATTTTCAGGAGTGGTGGCCCCAATCACACAGCTACTGAGGAAGTCCAAGGAGTTTGTCTGGTCCCCTGAAGCGAACAAAGCCTTTGAGGCCCTGAAAAGCGCCTTTGGTAAGGCGCCGGTGTTGGCTCACCCCGATCCGGATCTCCCCTACGTGGTGGAAGCGGACGCGTCGGATGTGGCGCTGGGGGCTATCTTGTCCCAACGCAACCACGACACAGGGGTGCTTCATCCCGTTGCGTACATGTCCCGCAAACTCAACGACGCCGAACGCAACTACCATATTGCGGAGAAGGAGCTTCTCGCAATCAAGGACGCCTTCACCGAATGGAGGCATTGGTTGATGGGGGCAAGACATGTGGTATCGGTGTACACGGACCATCGGAACCTACAGTTCATGACGGCCACTAGACACCTTTCTCCCAGGCAGCTGCGGTGGATGATCTTCTTTGCGGGGTTCAACTTCCGCATCACATATCGGCCGGGGACGGAAAACCGGAAGGCGGACGCCCTGTCCCGTCAATCTGCAGTTAAGGAACCATTGCCTGCAACCGAGCGTTCCATCATTTCCCCGAGGATGGTATTGGGGGTTATCCAACCGGATACTTTCCTGAGGGGAATAAAGAGAGGGATCAGGTCATTCGCATGGCGGAGGTGGCTCCTCAGTCACAGAGAATGGCAGCTGAAGGACGGGATACCCCTGAAGGGCAGGTGCCTATTGATACCCACGCCTAGGCTAAGGAAACAAGCATTCATCTGGTGCCATGACTCTCCATGCGCAGGTCATTTGGGCTTTGAAAAAACGGTGGCTAGCATGGGACGGCATTTCTGGTGGCCAACCATGAGAGTGGATGTCAGGAGGTGGGGACAGGAGTGTCCTACGTGTGCTACCATGAAGGCCGACCATGGCCGAACCCAAGGGCTCTTACATCCACTTCCGACCCCGGATAGACCATGGGATAGCATATCACTGGACTTCGTGGTGGGCCTACCGGTAGACCAGGGGATGACGGCAATACTGGTGGTGGTGGATTACTTGACGAAAATGGGGCACTTCATCCCCTGCAAGAGAGTCCCTACGGCCGGGGAATTGGCGTCACTACTCCTAAAGAATGTGGTACGACTGCATGGATTACCTGGGGTGATCGTGTCGGACCGGGGGTCGCAGTTTACTGCGCAATTCTGGAAGACTTGGTGCACTGCGCTGCATGTTAAGACCGCCCTGTCCACCAGCTACCACCCTCAAACGGACGGCCAAACCGAGCGCCTGAACCAAACGCTCAAACAGTATCTGCGATGTTTTGTGGACCAGGGCAGGGAAGAATGGGTCGACTTGCTATGGGTTGCAGAGATAGCCTATAACAACGCCACTCACAGCTCCACACAGTCATCTCCGTTCTATAGCAACTATGGCCAACATCCCAGGTTCTTGCCATTTCTACATCCGTTCAGAGAGGACAGGATTCCCGCCACAGCGGACAGGGTGGCACACATAAAAGACACGTTGATGCGCTCAAGGGCTGTCCTAATAGAGGCCAAGAGAAGATACAAGGCTGCGGCAGATAGGAAGAGAAGGCCCGGGCCACTGTACCGCACTGGAGACTACGTCTGGATATCCACAAGAAACATGAGGTTTCGAAAGAACAGTGTGTTCCATCCCAAGTACATGGGCCCCTATCGAATTACCAGGTGTATGGGTCCCGTGAACGTGAAGGTGTGCTTGCCCCAGTCATTGCGGATACACCCTGTCTTTCATGTATCATTGCTCAAACCAGCACCCTCCAAGCCGTCTGGGACACCTAGGCCGGTATGCGTGGAGTCGGAGGTGGAGTATGAAGTGTCGGGCATACGGGCGTCCAAATGGCGCAGGGGGAAGCTGTGGTACCTGGTTGCGTGGAAAGGCTATGGCCCGGAGGAGCATTCATGGGAACCGGCTGAAGGGGTTCATGCTCCGCGCTTGGTCTCCTTGTTCCATCGGTGTTTTCCTGCCAGCGCTGGACCCGTGGGGAGCCGCTGAGAGGGAGGATGTACTGTCAAGAATTCCTGTCATACAAGGGAAACACGCCCTTATGTAAACAGGAGAGCTGTTACATAACTCAAGGGAAACACGCCCTTATGTAAACAGGAGAGCTGTTACATAACTCAAGGGAAACACGCCCTTATGTAAACAGGAGAGCTGTTACATAACTCAAGGAAAACACGCCCTATAAAGGGAGGAACCGGGAGGTACAAGGCTGTCGGATATTGTGTTTACACCAACGTACCTGCTTCGTGAAGAGCAGTGTTCCGGAGTGGTGCTCCAGTAAGGCAAGAACGGAGGTAGGTCGAGTCGTTACTCCCTGGGCCGTGTCTTGCCCCATCGTCACCTGTGAAGGACCCGGAAGCTCTACCGGTCAACCATTGAGCTTCGCTTTTTGACTCGGCTGAGTCCAAGCGCAGTGGCGCTTTTGCTGGTTGGAGTCGTAACTCCCAGCCCGACCAGAGACACAGGGACTGCCAGCTGTAAACGCACACCAGGAGGTGTTTGCCGCGTTACAGACTCGGAAGTCCACAGGATCGATCGAGCGGCTGCTCTCGGTTCAGTCTTCTTGCTTGTGATTGGGGTATCGGTGACGCATCACCAGGAGGTGACTCCGCGTCCCGGTGCAGTCTGAGGAAGAGGTTGAGCGGCTGCTCCCTTCAGGTAGAGACCCCGGCTGGGTGTTTCCCTGACTCCTCGATTCTCCCCAACACTCTTCGTGCCCCTCACAGCCTACCGATTGGCATTGTCGGCCATTTCATTTCTGCCCTCTGTTGGCATACGCCGGGATCGGCGTATATGCAGAGGACGGTTAGGACCATCCGTGCTGTGGGCTGGTAACGTACTTAGCCTGGAGGATTCCAGTGACTATAACTTTTGTTTGTTCTTTGTATTTTATTTGCCTTCATTAAAAGAACTAACCCTTCACAAGTGGTTGCGTCCTCATTGTCGTGTCTGTTAAACGATCCTGAGACGTTCAGGGCGTTACACCCCGCCCGGCTGCGCCTCACCACTTCGACTTGGCCGGTCCACCAATGACCCCCGTAGTGTCCCAGTAAGTAAGGAGATTCCTGTCGGGGCTCGTCCCCCGCCTCCTCACTGATGCCGGTGTTGGCCGCGTCTATCCAGCAATGCGCGAATCTCCCAAAGCAGGTACCGTGCCCCGCGGGGCGCGCGCACCCCGATGCCTCGCTCGCCTTGACAGGACGCCTCCCTCTTAATCCATCCACCACCACGCAGGTCACTCGAGGCCGCCTCAGTAGCCAGGCCTCCGGGTCCCCTCCACTTCACTTTGCCGCTGGAACCGCCGTACAACCCCCGTCCTCCGTCTCTGGGGGGATCCAGCCAGTGCACCCTCCCGCTGCTCACCTCCGCCGGCGCCTGCTCACTCGTCCCCGAGCCCGGGGCAGCTCCGCTATCTCTGTATGCCTCGAGACTGGCCGTCACTGGGCTGCATGGCCGCCATGTTGCTCCTATAAAGGATTCGCTTCGGGCGCCGGGCCCCACTCTCCGTGGCTCAAAGGCAGCTCCCCGTTGGGTCCGCAGCGTTCGCGGGAACTGCCACCACCGCTCCTCATCGGTGCTGCCAGGCACCCCTGTCCGCTCCGGTGGCAACACTTCCGCACGCAGTGCGACGCAGGCCCGCACTCGCCAGACCCGAGGCTGGGGATCCGAGGCCCGCACCCGTCCGCAGGCGAGCCCCGCGCACCAGGCCTTAGCTGCACTCCACCGGCTTATAACTCGGATCAGCTGCTCCCCGCACGCTGCGACGCTCCCGACCAACCTTTCCGGTGCGTTCCTGTCAGTGTGGGGTAGGATAAATCAAGGATTGTGCTCTCCGTGAGTCGGAGCGCGAGGCTCAGGCGGCCATACTCCTGTCGAGCCAAGCTCCGCCCCGGCGTTAAACTTCTAAAGCGCTTATGCTAACATAGCAATGTGTGCCCATAAAACCCTGTCTTCACTACACCCTCCCTTGATCGGACCACGAACAGAATAGGGAAGCAAGGTAGGGACGCAGAGTTCAAATTCGAGTGAGACAGAACCAAGTTCATATATTGGCAATCCGTATAATTAGTAGTGAAAGTTCGAAAAATTTGTTTGGAAAAAGTAAAAAATTAAAACATCTCTCAGGGGCGTTACACAGCCCAGTCAGGAGTAAAATATTAGAGTTAGTACGTGCGGAAGATGGAGAACTGCCAATTTAATCCATCAACGTGTAGGCACAGTACGTTGCAACAGCCTCCAAAAGGAAGTCATTGTAGCCGTCAGTAAATGATTCCGCCATCCAGTCTAATAAAGTAAATGAACATACATGTTCTTCGAAAACCGTTGCCTCTAGCACCATCAGAGGACAACTTGCGTGTTCTTCAAGATAACTTCATGCCATGAAGTCATGGGCTGTAGCATATATATCCCAATTCCCTAGGATTCCGTGTGCCGCTCCACAGGCCATAATCCCGATATCAGAACAGTCCAACTCATGAGCCACTACGGGACTCATTAGTCGATCATAATCCGGGGCAGGAGACGCCGTGTTTGACAGGCACAAATCCAGAGCCCAATCGAATGGACAATCTAGGCAATGGAAAACAGGTTGCACGCAAGTAAAGTATGAGAACCGGAAGGACAATCCATAGGCTACGCTCAAAGTGGCCAGTGGTAGTGTTCCATAGGATTCAAGCATCCGGTTGCGTAGTTGAAGCAGCCGGGGCAGTCTGTCGTGTGACACATATCGTGCAGCCATTGCGGAGCAAGGAAACCAACAACAGCACACCAGCCGTCAAGGCGAGGAGTAAAGGAAGCCCGCCGAAGACGCTGGAAAAAATAGAATGAAAAAATGCCGGTATCACACCAAATATTGTTTGGAACGAGGTCACAAAGCTGGAGCCCACAACTTTGAAAAAATGCACCAAGCCAGTTGTTGACGAGGCATTGAATATAGTGTGAATCAGAGCAACAAAGTGAAGGGGGAGATCTGTATTAAAAAGAGCATGCACCTCAGTGCGGGTGTTAGCCACGTGAAGGACAAATGTTTCACGGGAGGAAGTAAGGGCGACTTCTTTTTGAGACAATAGAGCCCTTATTTTGTTCATCTTGTTGAACTCTGCTTTCAAGGTTGGTATGGAAGGCCAGATGGATACATCTAGTCTCCCATGTGGGGGCGGGAAAAGCATATTTTTACAGCAGACTACTCGTTGTGAGACAGTTACAATGTACGGAATCCCTACTAGCATCCCGCAGCATTCCTCATTATTTAAAAGCAAATAGCTACCATTTGCTAATAACGTGAAAGTTGGCGTAATTGCTGGCTCAGGATTTCCCTTCAAAATGCAGGTTAAATTCGGGGCACGAACGTTGCGAGCGCCATGCAATTGGATGTTCCTACAAACTTCTGAGTGATCAGGCGTGGAAGTGCATTCCTCTCCTTTTAAGTAAACCTCTTTACCCTCTCTCAGGCACCTGTATGTAAATGGTAGTGACCAAACTTCATGTAGGAAAGCGGTACCCAGTGGTTCATATCTGCCTAAGGCGTATTGTTTCATACATGAACTGAACTTAAACAAAGGAAAAGGTAGTGTGATTAACACATGGATAAGCCACACAGCTGAGTTCGATTCGGCCACAGAGAAAGGTAAAGGTTCCAACTTTTCAATATGCAATAGTGAATATGGAGCATCCTTCATGGACATGAACTGTTGTTTATCAGTCAGATTAAATGGCAGGAATAAAGATGATTTGTTCATGTAGTTCCAGGGAACTTTCCCAGCCTTCAATGTTTGTAAAGTACATGCAAACTGCATTACAGAACGCAATTGATTTTGACCATGGTATAAGACAGACATGTCATCTTGTACAATATCCACAACTAATGAAACAATATTATCTAATGTGTAAATTGTGGAAGAAAGTGTTAATGCTATTATCAATGACAGCAAGCACTTTTTCCAAATTTGCTTGATCAATCGCTCTTAATCTAGAAGCAGCTTCAATTTGAGATAATTTCCAAACTTCTTTGTAAACAGCATACATCCCTCTTTTGGACCTGCCACCCACAGGGCCCTTAACAAAATCATTCAAATCTACTTTGTCATTTAATTTGGACAAATGATGTTTAACTGACGCTAAGGTGGAATGTGTAAGCCAATTTTGACATAATTTACCTACGGAATAGGTAGTGACGGAATGGGAAGATTCAAATCTGGGGTCTACTCTAACCTGTGTTTAGCTAGGGAGCAGACCCAGAAAACGATGTTGACAGTAATCTGAACTTTTCTGCCATAACAACCATCCTTCGGGATCCAGGGTGGAAATATTAAAGGATGTATTAGTAATTAGGGACTGCAATTCATCAAGGGACAGATCGGTGTGATTATCCCATGTTGGATAAACGCCCAGATCAGGAATAGAAGGGGAATTTATCTTTTTTGAAGTAGCCAATCCAAAGCAGGTGGTCTGAAAAATCGTAGAATTAAAAAACAACAGGTGGTTAGGTATAAGGCATGCACGATGCAGAGCTTCTGTGCCTTGTACCTGCCAAGCTTTAGAACAACAAACAGATTTAAGATTAATGGTATCTTTCCACAGCTCATAGTCCCCTACAGCTAATTCATCCATAAAGGACTTCGAATACAGTAATATAGTGTGTGTCAGTCTAACTTTGGAAGCTGACTCAGCAGCTATTTTAAAATAAAAGGCTTCAGGTGTAGATACACTGAAATCAGAAAAATATGCAACTTTTTTCACTAGAGTTTTGGAGCTGCCTTCAATTGGTGCTGGACAATGTTCCCTTTGCGTATAATTAACGACATTTCTAAATGTATTCGCTTTATGCAGGAAATGATTGCCATAGTGTTAGTAACAAAATAACTCTCCATAGTTTGCTGTGTCTCAATACAAATTTTCAGCATCAAAAGCAGCATAATATTTCAAATCTGAAAAAAGAGCCTCGACGGCTTGGACATCCCAGTCATCAGAGCGTATGTTTTGTTTCACAACATCCCCCATAGAAACACGAAGTACATTGGGGACATTAATCACCTCTGTGGGGCCATGAATTTGAAATTTTACAGCATCCCATACAATCCCATCTAACACAGGCCAGGCAGTATTGTTAACAAAAGTTTGGTCTCTCTTCATGATGTGTGATGAGGAGTGGGGGGCCAAAGTTCCATCAATTAATCTAATTGCACATCTTTTGGTTAGATAGGGTCCCATTTACTAGACGAAAAAATACAACCACAAATCCAATTGACATAAACAAAAAATAGATATGAGCACCTGCCAAATGTTAGTCCAAGGGGGAATTAAAAAATGTCTTTTAAACCAAACAGCAAAAATAAAAATTTTCGATGGGGCATTCGATGTTGTAGAGTTAGTGTCAAATGAAAAACATGACTGGTCAACCGCACTTGATTGCAAACCAGGCAACAACACATCTGTGGGATAGGTATATTCAGTATCTTCAACGGGACCACCAGCCGGTGGAGTCAATAAAGGATTAGTAACTGTATGCATCTCGAATCGATCAGGCCTGTTGGTATTTGCCGGAGCCAAAACAGAATTTCTCAGCATTGCTGGACAAGAGACCGCTGGAGTCATACTAAGAAGAATCGTCCACTCGTAGTTTGACATTGTCAATGGAGATGTACCTGTTATCCTTGCGACCAGGAAGTGGAGGTAAAATGACTGTTCTCGTACCCTGCATGCCAAGCACTGGAACTGGAGCATGATATGAGGGGACAAACTCCTCTTTGTTCTCCACCTTCTCACGGACAAGGTCACTGACTCGAGGTAGCCAGCCAACTACCGGAATCTGAAGTGCAGCATCAGTTGTGGAGGGCAAGTGTTCCTTTGCAAGACTGTCTCGAGTCTCTTGTAGATTCTGTAATACAGCAGAATGATAATTTATGTCAAAGGGTGCGGCCGCCGCCGCCATGTCTAGACCATCAAGGTCCGGGACAAACATTTTTATGCCAAAGAGCATTTCGTATGGGGTCCGTCCGCCCGCCCAGAGACCTTCTAGGGAGATTATTAAGTGCACGTTGAACGCTATACAAATGGGCCAACCAGTTCCTGCCAGTACCTAAAACCCTACCTGTCAGGGATTGCTTTAAGTCACGGTTCATTCGCTCCACAACACTATTGCCCTCAGGCCGGTATGGAGACGAAAACTTGACTTGGACCCCCAAAGATCTCATGGCATCCTTGTACACCTTAGAGGCGAACGCTGGACCCTGGTCTGAATGGAGGGTACCACATGCAAAAATTCCCACAAAGACACACAAATCCCTAATGACAGTTCGAGCATCAGCACTCCATTGTGGCCAGACCCATAGAAAACGTGTGCACGAATCCACTGCAACTAAGATGTACTTATACGCAGTATCAGACGAGAAAGGACGGCAGTGATCTAAATAAACACACCCAAGTGGTTTATTAGATATGTCCAACTGTGTTTGAGGTGGACGTGCAGCAGTCAAAGGTTTAAGCTGCTGGCAAATGTCACAATTAAGGCTATAAGCACAAGTCTGTTTATACAATCCGCGCCACCAGTAACGTTGTTGTAAGATAGTAACAGTCTCTGAAATGCCGGCATGGGCAGAAGCCATACCTTCGTGAGCTGCTGTTATCAAGGAAAGTCCGCAGTCTGCGTTGGGAATCAATCTATCACCAACGTCGTTAATTCTCACATAGGGAACTTTATCAGGACTTAAATGATAAGAGTATTTAGAAGGGAAACCACAAGGGTAATTATCACCCTTCTCTGTTGCAGCAATTGCTGCCAACATGTCATCATCAATCTTACTTTTGGATATTGTAACTGCTGCAACTAGATACGTTGCCACTGCTTTTTTCGCTGCACCGTCAGCTAAACTGTTGCCAACAGCGTGGACACCTACGCGCTGGTGACCAAGAGTATGAATTACATTCACGAGGGGCAGACGTTGTTTAAGTTCTGCGATTCGTACCCAAAGCATTTTATGTTTGATTGTGCTACCTGTGGAATCACAATATTCATTTTGAGACCAAAAGAATAAATTGTCGTTGAAAGACTGAACACAGTAAAAAGAGTCACTCACAATAAGAGTAGTCACACGAGGATCAGCAAACTCCAGTGCATGCACCAGAGCACATAGCTCTGCCAACTGAGCGGTACAATCACCCAATGTCTACGTATGCACAAGCATCAGACTTGAATTCTCCATTCACAAAAGTACCAGCCACTATTGCGCAGGCTGCTGAATAAGCGTGCTTAGAACCCGTCGCCGTTTGCACTGAACCGTCAGTGTAGATGATACAATGGTAATCTTCAAGTGGGCGCAAGGACAGAGAAGCTGGATGAACAAATTCATACTGTAAATACTCCTGAGTCTTCAATGAGGCATCAAAGATGAAAGTGACATCCGGAGACGTCAAAGAAGTAGCCCATTGTATCCAACGGGGATGCAAAGCTTTGGAATTTGGTACACTGGCTTTCGTCACTGCCTCTAGGGCAGGATATCGTGTGACAACCAACATGCGTTTCCCTTGCGACAGCGCTCTCTCTTCCAGAATCGCCATCTGCACTGCAGTCAAAACTTTTTCGACAGTGGAAAAGCGCATTTCAGCCGAAGTGTACAAGTGTGACTTGTAAGCAATAGGGACTGTGTCTCCCTCATTGAACGTTAAGTACGTGAAACCCACTGTGCCTGGCACAATTCTTATTATGAGGTTAGTGTGGTTATCACGCGTCAATAAGTATTTAGAAGCAAGAAGATCAGCCTGCAAAGATTGCAGGATAGCTGAATGTTCTGGCAGCCAGCTCGATTTGGAAAAAGTAGGTTGTACCAAGGCATATAGCGGCTTGATACACTGGGCATAATCGGGAATGTAAGTACACCCGAATTTCAAAAAACCGAGCAAAGATTGTAGTCTTTTCAGAGTTGTTGGAGTGCACAAACATGTGCATTTCTTCAGGAAGTGCGGTGCTAAACCTCGACCTTCGTTGTTGAGTTCATAGCCCAAAAACAACACTGTAAACTCCGCAATGTGTGATTTTGCAAAGTTAAATTTGTAACCGAAGTCCACGAACATAACAATTATGTGGGCAACGCGACACAGATGTGGCCATAATTCGCCGTCTGTGAGATAGATATCATCAACATACGAGTACGCTTTAGGGTCAATGCTCTCCAACAGAGAGACTACCTGTGCGGCAAAGACACCAGGACTTTTATTTATAGCCCATGGCTAATCTTTTAAACTGTTTCTGTTTGCCACCGGAAGTAAAGGCTGTCCATTGACTAATAATAGAGGACAGGTTATGGCTGTAAAAGCCATTGGAGATGTCAAGTGTGGTCTTAAACCTTTTTCTCACAAGACTGTCAACAAGGGCAGAACTGTGGGTATTTTGTACCGCGTGTACGTTCAACAATGAGAGTTCAAATGCTGATAATCCAAAACTAGGCAGTACGACCCATCAGGTTTGGTTACAGTGAAAAGAGGATTATTCATGGGTGACACACATGTTTCAATTACACCTTGATATTCCAATTGTTCAAGGATTTCTGTGACGTGAGCTCTAGCTTCTCGGCGCATGGGATATTGGGGTTGTGGCTGTGGATAGACCGTAATGGAATCTCATGGCTCGGTGATAAATTTATCCCACCCAACCTGAGTACGATACAACGCTGGAGCAAGCACTTGTGCCCACTCTTCTGCAAAGTTCTGAGCCTGCTCCTTCGGCACAGTGTGCATGAAAGATGGGAGGATTACCTCCTCCCCTCTGGGAGCGGCCAAAACAAAAGCTGGGGGCCAGTCCGCCTCTGCTAGCAAAACGTCATATGTAGAGGTCAGATTTTCCCCAAAAAAACCTTTTATGGTACGTTGTATGTCACCTTCTATTAAAAGGACCATGTCATATAGTCTGTCAGGGGGAGCCATTCTAGTGTCAGCAGTTTCTACAGTAATAAATGTGTCAGTTGCTATCGCCTTCAGATATGGACGCAGTGCTTGCCGCACTATTGTAACCTCGGCTGCGCTGTCTAGCAGCATTAGTGCCCACGTCAGGTTCCGAAGCTGTGTTCTCACTATCTGTGGCATACCTCGCTGTTAGTGTAGCAACTTTCTTTTTCTGAAATGGAGGTCGTTGACATGCAAATTCGTCTTGCTTGCCTTTACCATCAGCTGGGCGGGGGCTGCTCTCGTCCTTGAGGGGCACCCCGACCTTTGCCACGTTCACCTCCACCGGACTGTAAGACCAATCTCTCCTGTGAAGAACGAGAAGAACGTTGTTCAGGGACCTGAAATCTATCAGGAGACCTAATTCTAGTGCGATTGCGCAATTCATAAGTGCGTTCAGTATCGATGACGCGGGACGAGACCCTTATTTCTGTTGCTGCTTCCCCTGTTTCTTAGTTTTACAATTTTGTTTAGGAAAAGCTGGACGGTCGTCTTTAGTAGACTTAACCATCTGAGTTTGCGGATGCGTTGTTGTTTTAGCAAAAGGCTTAACACACAAACTATTGCGGCCAATGGTCTTATAAGCCTCCGCAAAAACTTTTGGTAACTGCCGGTGTTTATCAACGTCATCGACGAGGCGCAGCGCATTCAACACTTGAAAGTTAACTGCATCTCCCTTGACGTTAGCAAGGATGAGATCAGCAACTACGTCGAACACGCCGACAAGCCTCAGTCCCAACCCGACTGCCGCCTCCGGACCGTGCTCATCCTGAACACGCTTGATCACGGAGGGCACACAGTCATAGACAGAGTGCCGAAGCACTTCGCGTAGACTGCTGCAAATACTTTACCCCAGTTCTCACAATCTGTTACCTCTGGGACTAAGTCTTTCTGCAAACTAACGGTAAGGATCCTGTGTTTTTCCACAGGAATAGAATTTGGAAATACCGCTTCCAGCTGGTCAAATTTCTCAGCAAGCCAATAAGGCATATCGTCCTTATTCTGGGGGCACTTGCCAATTACCAAATTAACCATGACGGGACTAATAGTGATCCCGGCCGGTCCAACTGGTTGCGCCGCAACCCCAGGTGCCCCCACCTGGACATTGCGAGAGACATATTGCACTAAAGCCCTATGCACCGCAATCAAGGCGGTATGGAGTTGACGTAAGTCATCCAGTGGGGCTAGCAAATATCGTGGATGTGGTGTGAACCCGGCCAAGACTGGCCAAGTGGCCCCTGGAATGGACAAGGCACCTAACCAAACCGGGTGTTACGGTGTGGGGGAGTGCGCCATTGAACCAAATACGATGCTGCCAAGCAGAAATAGGAATTTCCTGCGTCCTACACGGTGTGTAATTAGCTGGAACTGCCGTAGGAGTGTATGCGTGAAACGTCTTATCGTCTGCATTCACCTCCAGAAAAGTAACCCAAGAGTAAAACAACTCATAGGGGAACGATGCATCAGCACTCACTACAAAGATAATAGACATTCCATCGTCTGGCACCCCGAACTGCATCAAAGGACGCCAGAGCGGTGCACGACTATGCACTGCAAAAGCAACTTCAGCCATAAGGACGCAGAGAAGAAAAACAATCTATGTTAAACCATAGCACAAAAAGGGGCAGTAATTCAAAAAGAAACCTTTATAATTATCAAGCTTGAATGAACCTATAAGTCAACTATATAGGTAGGTTTAAACCGTCACTACCGTTAACCGGAAACAAGAGTGAGGGTTTTGTGGACAAATATAAGCACTACTAAGGCATCTCAATCATAAGACCAAAACGTTAGGTGCGCCATGTTGTGGGGATTCTGCTCATGCACAGAACTATGCGCAGGAAACCAGGACCTCAGTGAATTGTGGTGTACCAAAAAACTCACCTCAGTACCCAGAACCCCTATCCGACTAGCATCAGTGTCTCACTCGTTCTCCATATCATCTCGAAGCTACCAATGATTAGACAACCCAGAACTAGCGACTTAGAGTACTCTCAGGAATGGTGGGAATCAGAAACACCTTTTCGTTATTATTCTCATATCAGTCCACAACAAGAGTAATCAGAGACACGGAAAAGTTTAAAATGTTTATTTTTAACTACGTGCTCTAAGGTGCAGTACTTTGACTAACATAAGCAGACAAATGATCAAAAATAAAACCATCAGCATTGTTACAATTCCATAGAAAATGAAGGGAGAAATCATATTATAATGATAGTGGAAACAGGTCCTATAATACCTTGTGCACCACCCTCCACCCTCCCCTGGCTAGTAAGCTAGTTTTATAAACTAATAGAAGGTCTCTAGGTTTGAAAGGGGAACCCCATACAACAAAGATCAGCTTAGGTGGATCCCATCACAGGATCAGCCCTGCTCTCTGTGTCTGGAAAGGTTTTCTCCAAGTGCCTGAATCATGCATGCAAATGCAATATTAAAGGCACCAGAGTTTCAGATATTTGCAGTGGTGTGCTTGTTGTGTCTAGAGCGTGGGCCGAGCAACCTGAATTCAACAGCATACATTGTTATTTGACCTTGACCATTTCTGCACACAGTGTTCAGACTAAGGTCGCGGTGCACGTCTAGGGATGTGAACAACAGACCGTTCTCATGGGAAGAAAAAGCAAGCAAGCAGTTTTACTTGTAATAACAGCTACCTATAGTGTTGTGTGCAAAAGCAGCAAAGTGGCAAGATGGCGTTTAACTTCTAAAGCGCTTATGCTAACATAGCAATGTGTGTCCATAAAACCCTGTCTTCACTACAAGATCGTGTCCCACACAGTGAACGAGAGGCGTACGGGAATGGCCTCTGGTGGCCCTGCGATGTCATGTGCGTCTCGCAGGCTGGGAGCGGTCTGCTGGCGCCCAGCAGAACTCACGTCCATGTGCTGCGGCTGGGCAACGCCTCCCACCTAAGATGCTGCCCCGGCAGCGTGCAGAAAAAAACACCGAGGCCAAGGCACACCAGGACTCGATGAGCCCTCTTCGCCCAACAGGATTACGAACGTCGTCAGGTCTCTGCCCGGGAGTCCGAGTCCTCCACGATTCCGGGACTCCACCACACTCCTGCACCGCCTCACCATGGCAGTTGCGGGTCAGGCCGCACACACCACTCTGACATCAGCGGCCGGATCTCTGTGTCACTGCAGTCCACCACGGCCCCGGGGATCACGGATCATAGCCCAGGGTGTGCGGCAACCGGGACAGCAGGTAGGGTGTCATGGATGCAAGGTTCACGGGAGGATTGTACAAGATTACGATAAGGCTACGGGAGCCAGGCTAAGCAGCGTCTGCCTTGTTGGACTGCTTGGCCACGCGGCCCCCTATCGTGCCATGTTTTAGCAATTTGTTTTGTATTGTACTTCATGTTCTGGCAAGGCATCAAAAGTTTGCTTTGGGGGAGATATAATTAAAAAGAGGGTGCCCCCTCCCCAATGTAGGTGAGTTGATGGGTATGCGTTATCCCATTGTAGTCTGCCGGAGGCATTTATCTAGCTTAAAAGGTGAAGATGGGTGTGGCATCCTACAAATTAGGGTGAGTTGAGAGGTATAGTATACCTCTACAAGGGCAAAAAGATCTGTAGGCATTTTCTGTTTATCTTTGTGATTTCCAGTAGCAGTGTAGGATAGAGACTTTTCCGCCGGGTGCCCTCAGTGGATCATGCCAAGACAAGTAATGGTGCAGCTTTTCTACTCCCATATTTTGGAAGCCTGGATGAGGTGTATAGCTCCACGATGTTTGAGGTGGGTGTTGGTCCTTATCAGAGTTTTCTGTGCTGCTACCCCTAGGCATGGACGGGACAGACATGGCTTACAATAACGGATTATGCAGTAGGGCGTTCAGCAAGTGTAGACACATACTTACAATTTGTGTCACATTATTCAGGTACACAGTGCTTCTGGCAGCTCAGTACAAGAAAGTGGCTAGTGTGAACAAGGAGTTGTGGGCAAAGGTTGGAGACCAATAGTTTGCTTTCTACTCTGTTTGAAATTGGATTACCGGTTGAGAGGGTGAAACACTACTCCATCAGGCACCACAACCTCTGTCTGAGTGTAACACAAGCAAACCCCAAATTAACCTGTGCTTAACCCTCTGGTAGCTTGGCACAAAAGCAGTCAGGCTTAACCTAGATGCAATGTGTAAATTATTTATGTAGCACTTCAAATTAAAATTTAATAAAAGTAAAATTTAATAAAGTATTTGACACCAAAACGAAAAAAATCTGATGAGTAGAACTGGAGATGTGCAAAATGCTAGTGCAAATAGTGCCTCAAAGCACCAACTCTGCTTATCTGGTAACTCCTGATATGCACAAAGTAATAAGTTCAGGCTGACCGCAATGGAGCACAGGCCAGCTATAGGAACCAAGTTAGGCCTGCTGAGCAAAGTACCTTAAATCTTGGTTGTGCAGCATTGTTGAGGTTCCATGTTAAGGATGCGCCATGCAGTGGTGGTTCTGATGAGTAGTGAGGCTGTGATGTGAGGATTTGTGATATCATTGAGGTCTTTACACATTCCTTCTAAGTTAAACCTGACTACTTTTGTGCCAAGCTACTATAGGATTAAGCAAAGGATAATTTGGGGTGCATTTGTGTTTCACCCTGACAGAGATTGTAGTTCCTGTTTGAAAAGGGGTTGGCCCTCTCAACCAGTAACCAGTTTCTAACATTGGTGTTTAGAGGTGAGATTTGGACTTGTGTTTCTACGTTGACATAGTCATTTTGTGTTACACTAAAATCCCAGATAAATAACTTTAGACAGTTTCTAGTTTTTTTTAAATTAGTCCTTGATTGGCTCTTTTTGCTTTTTACACTAATTGCCACCTGACCATACCTGCAGTAATGGAATTTGAGCTGGCCAACCTGGAAAGTTACACTGTGGTTGAGCTCAAACAGCTCTATAAGAGGGAAGGGGACTGCAAACCAAGAAAGGCACCAAGAAGTTGGAGCTTCAGAAAGTTCTCAGGGCTTGAACGGAGGTCCACCTGTACAGACAACTACAGAGAATGGTAACAAGGATGATATGGATGAGCTGGACCTGGATGCCAGCCCGAGGTACAAAACTCAGAGGAGGTGGAGGACTCTTGAGCTGGAACTCCCTGCTGGAGCAAGAAGCAGTCGTGTATCTTCACACGGCCTGTGCCTGAAGGAGCTGGCTGACAGGAATGTAGATTGGGAGTTTCAGTTGCAAATAGCCAAGCTCAAATGGAGAAAAATAAATTAGCAATGTAAGAAATGAGAATGGCCAATGAGCTAAGTCTCAGAGAGCATGGACATCAGAGTCCAGGAACCATGGTGGCAGCATACCCACAGTGTCTGAAGGGGACAAGAAAGTTTGCATACCCAAAGATCTGGTGCCCAACTGTGTGGTAGGGGTGACATAGACAACTGGTTTTCTACCTGTGAGGTGGCCCTTAAGATGCACCGGGTCCCAGAAGAGTTTTTGGGAGCATCACTCTGGAAACACAGTAGGGCACTGAATGTCTGGGTGCGGGCAGCAAAGTTGATTATTTTACTAGACTGTTTAATCTGATGCTAAGAGATCACATGTTCAATATTTTAATTAAAGAGTTGCGCCAGCACCTAGTTGTTAGGAAGCTCACTGACCCCATGGAGCTTGCTAAGGAGGCAGACCTCGGGCGGATCACCAGAAGGGTGGTCAGGGGTCCAACCAGAAGAAAGAGGGGGAAGAAAATGTAAAAAATAAGGAGTTCTCTAAAGGCTCACAAAATAATTCCCTAGTGAACAATCGTAACCATTCCCAGTCTGACCCTAAAAGAAAGGGGTACTTTGACAAACAGACTGGGCGGTTTGTCCCCCTATTGTACTGAGTGCTCCAAGAATGGACAATCCAAGGGAGACACCAAATGACCCAAGAGGACACAGCCCCCCACTGGTGGGCAGAAACCTGGGTTGGGGAGGAGGTGGCCTCAGTTAAGTTGGGAGCGAGAGCAAAGGTTACCTTAGTATACCTAAGGGATAGAGAGTTCGTGCCAGAAGATCATTTACCTTCCAACACTACTAAGCATAGGCAGTGGGTCACCATCAATGGGCAAGGTGTGGAAGCTCTAAGGGACACAGGAGCCAGTATGACGACTATGAAGTCTTGTCCTGTGTCTGCAGAGCAGATCCTGCCTAATACATTCCACTAGGGCATATTCACAGACAAATGTGAGAGCTACTACACAGTACGTCTGGGTCCCTTTAAGTGACGTGGGGGGTCCCAGGTTCTCCAAAAGTAGCTGCGAGTCCTGCCATGTTAGGCAGTGACCTAGTTCACACTCACTGGAAGGAAGAGGAGTTCAGTTCTCACCCGGGGATGTTGGGCTTGCCTGAATGGGTCTGATTGACCACAAGGGCCAGAGCTGTCTGAGAAGGAAGTCAAGAAAGTATGGACTCTCGAACAATGACCCAGGTAGATGCCAAGAATAGGAAGGGCATGGGGCATGGGAAACCAGCCCCTGAAATTCCCACAGTCCACGTTGACGGGCACCTGAGGAATCCGCCCCAAGCCTACCAGGGAGGACATTACCGCCCAGGGCGACATGCCGGAGCTTTTTGAATGGCAAATTGAGGATGGGCCTACCAGGGAGGAATTCTGCAAGGCGCAGAGAAAGTGTCCATCTCTAGAGGGCTTCAGGGCGCAAGCTGAAGTCTTGGCAGCAGGTGACTCCTCTGAAGATCATTTTATCTCTTGGGAGAATTACCTCATATACAGTGAGATTATATTTCTGGTGCTGCCTGTGTTCAGGTGGTCCTACTGGGGTTGGCTCTTTATATTCCCGTGGCAGGACATCTGGGGCAGGACAAGGCCGTTGCCAGGTTTGTGCCCCATTTCTATTGGCCCTTGGTTGAAGACAGCCTCAGATACATTAGGTAGGTCTTGTCCCACCTGCCAGGCCAGCGGGAAAGCTGGGAAAAAGCTGAAGGACCCGCTGACTCCCTAGCCTGTCACTAGCATCCCCTTTGAGATGGTAGGCATCAACATTGTGGGCCCCTTGAATCTCAAGACTGAGGTGTGTGACTGCACCTGAGGTGACTAGGGCCTTATGGGGATTTTTACCTGCTTGGGGTTCCCTAAGGAAGTAGTGTCTGACAGAGGCATTAACTTCATGTCAGCTTTCCATGTGGGATGAGTGTGGGGTAACCTATGAATTCTCCACATCTGATTACCCTCAAACAAACTTCTCCACATCCTATCACCCTCAAACAAACAGGCTTGTTGAAAGATTCAGCAAGACTCTCAAGGGCAGGATTATGTGCCTGCCTGAGCCCATTAGGCGGTACAGAGACGCCCCCTAGCTATACCTGATGTTCACCTACAGGGAGGTGCCACAGAAGGGTGTTGGATTTAGCCCATTTGAACTCCTCTATGGTACTCTGTTTGGGCACCTTTAATCCTTGTAAAAGAGGGGTGAGAGCAAGGTCCCAGGAAACCCCCTCAGGATCTGCTAGCTACAAGCTGGCACTCTGCAACCAGATTCAGAGCTTCTGGAAAAAGGCGAAAGATAATCTTGAGGCCAGGCAAGAGGTAATGAAACTCTGGTACAACCAGAGGGCAACTCTGGCAGAGTATCAGCCGGCAAGAAGGTGTGGGTCATGAAACCTGAGGAGCCCAGAGCACTTGAAGAACATTAATGGGTCCATATGAGGTGATTGAGCAGTAGGGGATGCCACCTACCTAGTGGATCTGAAGAACCCTAGAAACCCCTTAAGGGTGCCCACATAAACCACCTCAAACCCCATTTGGAGAGGTCTGAAGTCACCATGCTCTTGGTGACAGATGACAGAGTGGAAGAGGAGAGTGTACCTCTCCCTGACCTCTTGTCTTCCAAGGAGCATGATGGGTTAGTAGGGGGTGTTAACCTCTCACTTACTCTGACCTCAGAACAGTAGAGTGACTATCACCTGTAACTGGGGCAGTTTTCTTCTCTGTTCTCTCTCACTCCTGTTTTGACACAATTGTGTACTCACAAGATAGATACTGGAGAGAGTATGCCTGTCATGTCAAAAACAAAATGTACATGCAATCAGATGAGGTGAGGGCCAGTATCAAGGAGGAAGTCTCCAAGATTCTGGTATTAGGGGTGATTGAACCCTCCAACAGTCCCTGGTCTAACCCAGTTGCGCTGCTACCCAAGGCTCCCACAGCAGGCGTCACCCCAGAACTCCCGCTGTGTGTGGACTACCAAGGACTCAACTCTGTCACTAAGACTGACACTCAACCCATCCCTCAAGATGATTAGCTCATAGAAAGGCTGAGCACTACCAAATTCCTCAGTACCTTTGATCTCACATTAGGGTACTGGCAGGTTGCTCTGATTGAAGAGGTAAAAGAGAGGTCTGCATTCTCAACTCCAGGGGGTAACTTCCAGTTCAGGGTGATGCCCTTTGGCTTAAAGAATGCTCCCACCATCTTTCAGAGGTTGGTGAACAGGGGCTTGGCTGGGAAGGAAGCTGCCTATGCCACCTAACAAAATGACATAGCTGTCTCTAGCTCCAGCTGGGAGGAACACCTTTACCACTTCTAGAAGGTGCTTTAGGTCCTGCAGCAGGAGGGCCTGACTATCAAGGCCAATAGTGCTAGATGGGGCAGGGTACAATGTGTACGTCCTGTGTCTTCTTCGAGGATGCTGTCGACGAGGAGCTTGTGATACGAAGGCCAGCATCAAGGATGCGTTACACAGCAGTGGTTCCACAGGGGATGCATAGAGCTTCCTGAGAGACTTTGGCTACCACCTAGATGACTCCACTGACCTCCTGTAGAGACTAGACAACATCAGCCTCAAGCAGCTAGTCACTGACACCACGCACAAAGCAGAACTCACCTGGTCGGACCACTTCATCCTACACTTCACCATCTCCGAACATGCCTGTACCATCCCCAACCAACACAACTCCCCCTTCTGCAGCTTGTCCAAGGTCACTCAGCAACAAAGGACAGATGACATCACCACTATACAGCTCATAGACACAACCAACTTGGACCACACAGTTCAGAACTTCAACGACTGAATCACCAGCTTCACTGGCCAAATCGCTCCCACCAAACCAGCCAAAACATACAAACCCCCCATACAAGCGAGCTGGTACATCCCAGAACTCAGCAGATCAAAATGCAAGTCCATCAACTTGAAAGAAGATGGCACATTAGCAAGAAGCACACCGACAGAGCCACCTTCAAATCAGCCCTCAACGAATACCATCAGCAGATCAAAACAGCAAAGAAAGAGGCCCTGATCCACAGCATCAACACCAGAGGCAATTAAACCAAGGAACTCTTCACCATAGTCAGAGAGTTCACCTGCCTGCCAGCCACCGAAAACTCGATCCTGTCAATACAGGAACTTGGTGACGCCCTCGCCCACCATTTCCACAACAAGATAGCAAACATCTATAGGAACTTTGATCTCTAACCCACCAACCTCCTCAGCTTTTGATCGACCACCTCCAACAACCACACGCTCAACGCATGGAAACAACTCAGTGCACCAGACTCAACCACCCTTATGAACTCCATCCACCGGGAGCACCCACACACTATTCAATGACAGAAGAGACAAAATCGGCCATCACCACTATCATCAACGCCTCACTAGGGCCCCCCCTCAACGCCTTGAGACCCTCACGGGTGAGTAGCACGCTTACAATTCCCTGATTGATTGACTGATTGACTAATCATGTCTATCTTTCCTGATGCCTGGAAATACGCCGAGGTCAGACCCCTCCTCAAGAAACCCTCAGCAGACCCCAAAGAACTCCAGAACTACAGTCCCATCTCATTGCTCCCGTTTCCTACCAAAGTCCTGGAGAATGCCATCAATATCCAAGTCACCGAACAACTGGAGAGAAACAGCCTGATGGACCTCTCCCAATCAGGATTCAGAACCAGCCACAGCACTGAGACAGCTCTGATCACCGCAACAGATGACATCTGCACCCTACTTGACAGATGAGAATCAGCCGCCCTGTTAGACTTGGTATCTTTGGCTTGGTTTCCCCTGACTTTTGGCTCTACCTCCTGTATTTTTGATGCTGTGCTGGATATTGTTTTTGCTGGCTTAGATGCTTTGGGCACTTTATCACTTCTGATCAGTGTCAGAGTGCAAGTGCTCCCTGTGCAAATTGTGTTTACAATTGGTTCTCCCTGATTTGCATATTTGATTTACCGGTAAGTGCCTAGTAAAGTGCACTAAGTGTGCCAGGGCCTGTAAATCAAATGCTACTAGTGTGCCAGGCCCTAACCCCCCCCCCCTTTTCTTACATGTAAGGCACCTCTATGGTAGGCCTAAGGTACCCCCCTTGGCAGGGTGCCGTTCATGTGAAAGGTAGGACATCTACTGGTGTGTGTGACATGTCCTGATAGTGAAATACTGCCAATTTCGTTTTTCACTATTGAAAGGCTATCTGTCCCATAGGATAGAATGGGAAATGCTTTGTAACATCTTACAAGTATAATGTCCCATTGGGACAAGATTAAGAAATAAAGTTTAGACTCTCTGAACTCAGATTTTAATAACACATCTTTTAGTAAAGATGTTTTTAAAATTGTGTGTTTGGAAATGCCACTTTTAGAAAGTAGGCATTTTCTTGTTTAACTATTTTGTGTGCCCTGCGTGTGTGTGTATTAACCGTGTATTGTATTGGAGTGACAGGGGCTGTGCATTCACTGTAGACAGCCACTTGATGGGTTATGGTGTACCTGTCCCTTCCTGGGTGAATCAGAGGTGAGCTGAATAGACCGTGGCTGAATTTAGAGTAGTGGGAGGAGACTTCCTTGCACCTGAATAGGGCCTGTCTCTCTTGCAGAATGCTGTCTCCACCCCTGTGGTCATACTGCACCAGTGAGGACAGAACTGGTTTGGACTGGGCTCAGAGACCCTTGCACAAAGAGAACAAAGACATTTTGGGGTATAATTATTAGACCTAAAACTCCAAACCTTTAGATCACTTCTGGACTCAAGACAAATCGTTGCTAAGGAGAAGAGCTGAAGAGCTGTGAGGAGGAGTACTGCCCCTTTGCTGTGCTCTGTGTGGGGGTGGCATGCAGTTGCTGTTTCTGCTAAGGAGAGGACAAAGACTGGAACTTTGCTTTGAACATGCTTGAAGAAGATCTCCAAGGGCCTGTGTGTGCTGGCTTCCTGATCTGAAGTCTCAGGGATACAAAGACGTCACCCCGAGCTCCCCTGACCTCTGTGCTGAGAGTTCTCACTTGCCAGGAGGCGCCTGTTCCAGATGTGTGCCTCTGGAAGTTGTTCCTGCTGTTGGGAGCTGGAAGAAAAGAAATGAAGAAATCAACGCATCGTTTTTCTTGCAGCTGTTTTTCCGACGCAGCGCCGCTATGTGAGAAGAATCTCCATGCATCGCCTCACTACTGCAGAACTGATGCACAAACTGTCGTGGCTGCAAGAACCGTTGATCAAGGGATCGCGGCTGAAGAAACTGACGTAGCACCGCTCGACAACGCCGCATCGATCAGATACGCATCCCGGATTTCCACATATCGCGCCTGTGTGGCAAGTTTTCCCGACGCATCATCCGCGGACTAGAATCGTCTTGGAGCCGACTCATCACTTCCCCCTACAGACCGGATTCGAAGCATCACTTCCCCTGCATGAAGCAGAACTGTTGCATCGATTCCCCACGGCCTCATTAACTGACGCATCTCTGTTTCATGACGCTTCCCATGTCTGCGGCTGTTTGGCCGTGTGAATTTTGACGCATCTACAGGTATTTCGTGAGAAATCACGCATCCATAGTTTTCTATGGACCCAGTTACTTGAAACCTTTTTAAAGTCATATTCTTATTGCATGTATGTTGGCTTTTGGTAATTTTGATCTTGTTGAGTTTAGATAAAGATACTTTATTTTTTCTGAACTGGTGTGGTGTCCATTTGTGATGTTACCACTGTATTACTGTGTGTTTTGAGTACAAATACTTTACACATTGCCTTTGGGATAAGTCTGTCTGCTCGTGCCAAGCTATACAGGGTGTGAGCAGGGGTTGTCTAAAGTGTCTATCCCCCTTACTACAAGCAGGGGTACCTATTTGGACAAAGGTACCTACCTCTGCCAACTAGAGACCCCCATTTCTAACACTCCCTGATCCTGCTTGACCTCTCCATCGCCTTCGACATGGTCTCCCACCATACACTCATTGATCACCTATGTTAGATCAATATCGCACAGGCACAGGCTCAGATGGATGGTATCCTTTTTCACTGGACGCTCCCAGAAAGCCCCCCTCCCTCCCTTCACATCGTGAACCAAGCACAACATCTGCGGCGTTACCCAAGGCTTATCTCTAAGCCCAACACATTTTAACGTTTGCATGACTCCACTCGCAGACATCGTCAGATCGCATGACACTCCCAGTCCACAAGAGATGTCACTTCAAGCTCCTGACCCACACCTACAAAGCCCTTCATGACCAAGAACACGCCTTCTTTAACCACCGCTGCACTTCCGCCATCCCACATGACCCTCTGCTCTGCACACCTTCCACAGATCCCTCACATATGCCGCTGCTGTGCCCGAGGGTGCCCCTTCCCATCTCGCCACCAAAGCCTAGAACACCCTCCCCCTCTGCACCTTGCCCTCACTGACCGACTCCAGGAAGCGGCTCAAGACCTGGCTCTTCTAATGAGACCCACAGCAAGCACCTGGATATCTTCTCAGGTGACAAGCAGTGCTCTATAAATACTTCTTGATTGATTGATTGAGCTGCGTCAATTCTGCCCTCAGGACCACAGCTAGGCTGGGAGAGCACTGCACATCTTCAGGACCACTTACAATGGCCCAGGGCTGGTGTGGCACCAATTGGGGGCATAATTCACAGCAGACAGAGTCCAGGTGCTGGGTTCAAGGTGGGTGGGGCCTTTTCTATCCCTGAGGGTCTGACCAGGAAGCCAGCAAACTAGCCTTTGAAGTCACTCTGGTGGTCCTGGGATTAAGATGGAGGTCTAGTCTTTTCACTCAGGCAGCAGGGCAACAGAGTAGCAGTCCTTCTTGCAGAGCAGCACAGCAGTCCTTCTGAGTCTACTAGGTATGGAGGTGTACTGAAGAGTTGGGCCTGAGAGTCCATTATTACTACCTGCTGCCCACTTTGAAGTAGGAGAAGGTTCTGGAGTTTCCATCTACAGCGGTGTTTGGTTTTTCCTGCCTCCCTGACTTGGCCCTAGCTTCTCTGGTGTCACAATAGACTAGTATCAAACCCTTTGCGAGTGTGCAGCGTTGTGATTGGCCAGGGGAGGGAGCCTATGTGCTTCCTGGTTCCGGAGAGACTACGAGGGACAACACGACGGAGGAGAGGCAGCTGTGGACTTGGCATGGAGGTAAGTGTTTTTTTATATTGTGTAATACCCCCGTGACCCTCCCCCGCCCATTTCTCCACTCTTGTCCCCTGCCAGCTGCTACTGCTAGTAGCATTTGATTTACAGGCCTTAGGTACATGTAGTACCACTGTACTAGGGACTTACAAGTAAATTAAATGTGCCAATTGGGTGTAAGACAATTTCACCATGTTTAAAGTAGAGAGCACATGCACTTTAGTACTGGTAAGCAGTGGCGAAGTGCACAGAGGCCTACGGCCAGGTAAAACAAGATCAGCAAAAATAGAGAAGTAAGACAAAAAGGTTTGGGTAAAACCACCGTAAGGCTGACAGGTCTAACATACCCAGACTAAGAAACAGCAGAACATTTACTGAAGAGTACTATAGAAGAGTAACTTCATATTAGGGTACAATGGCCTAGGGTGCATAGATGTGTAGAGAATTTGAAGTCTGCCTTAGTCATGCCAGAGGTGGTACAGAAAAACTGCAGATAGAGGAGAAAGCTGAATACTAACTGATAATTAAAACACAGGTAGGGGATAAGTCATAAGAGAGCTTTAAAAG
Organism: Triturus cristatus; assembly: GCF_964204655.1. Classification (NCBI taxonomy): domain Eukaryota; kingdom Metazoa; phylum Chordata; class Amphibia; order Caudata; family Salamandridae; genus Triturus; species Triturus cristatus. Next base: position 231,746,099 of record NC_140581.1, read on the forward strand.
ACCAGCAGGACATAATCAATTCAGTGATCTATCCCATCTTATATTGAAGATCTTAAGAATATGTGCAGCATCCCAATATTGATTCTGCAAGGCTCTGATAAATCCTTTAACACACGTACACATCCAAAAGAAATAAGAAACTAAAAAAAGTTAAAACATATTTTATTAGACTTTCATTATTTGTTCGATGTGGTTAAAAATAACCATTTGTCTAAAAATATGTTTGCAATTGTTATTTGATCCTACGTAGGTTGGCTATAAAGTTATCTGGAGCATACATAATGTACTTTTATTCCAATCATACCAGAAAGCTGACCTGCATTGCTTAAATCGTGTTTTGGGGGAAATTATATTAAGACATATCACAGTGCAGTTTCAAGTGTAACACAATAAAATAGGCATACTGTAAGGAATTGGGCTACTGATTGACGGGGAGGGAAATTCTGCTTAAGCAGAAACCACATTCCTTGAAAGGTTGAAGTCACAAGCAAACCCCAAATTAACCTGTGCTCAACCCTCCGGTAGTGTGGTACAGAGCTAACCTAGAGGCAATGTGTAAAGTATTTATGCAGCAATCCAAACAGTAATAAAGTGAAACACAATACAAGGAAAATTCCACACCAATTTAGAAAAATAAAATACAATGTAATAAATAATTTAAGACCAAAACAACAAATAATCCAATCAGTAGAACCAGAGATAAGCAATTTTAAAGATTTAAGTGAAAATAGTGCTAAAATGCACAAAGCGCTAACTATGGATATCTAGTCCCACTACAGCGCGACAATGCCACATGTTCAGGTCGACCACGATACACTGCGGGGCAGCTACAGGGACCCAGTTTGGCCCACTGAACAAGAGTACTTTCAATCCTGGTTGCGAAGAGTTGCGGAGTCCCCCATCGAGAATGCGTTGCGCAGCCGAAGCGATGCAAGATCCGGCTCAAACATGCACCGTGCAGCGTTGGTTCCGAGGAGCTGCAAAGCTCTGATATAAGGTCCTGCTTCATTGTCCATTAGGCCGATGACAAGGGGCCTAGCGATGCGAAGTCCTGTATCGAGGATGCGCTGCGCACCGGCTGGTTCCGAAGAAGCTGAGGGGCTTGAGATTTGGAGTCCTGCGTCATCGTCGAGAGGCTTGCGATGTGAGAGCCTGGTCGGTAATGCATCGCACAGCGGTACTTCAGATGAGGCTGTGGGCTGTGAGGGTGATGCGAAATCCTTGCGCTAGGAAAGTCCACACAGCAGAGGCAATGTATTGGTTCTGCTCTGGGTTGCGCCGCATAGCAAAGGAGATGTGTTGGTTCTGCTGGGTCTATAGATTGGCTGACAGTGCACCTTTAGACCCACTTCCAAGGGTCCAGTACTGGGGTTGGCACCACGTAGCGGGACAGGACTCACAGATGGCAGAGTTAGAAGGCCAGCCAGCTTGCCCTTGGAGTCACTCTGGGTTCCTGGAGTTGCAGGTCAAGTCCTTCTCACCCAGGGAAGAGGGCAGCAGGACAGCACATCAGTTCTTCTGAACAGCAGTCCAGCAGAGTGTCAGTTCTTTCAGCATCACAGCAGTCTTTCTTCCTGGCAGAGTCCACAATTGTACTGAAGATTTGGTGGCTTAAGTCCAATATTTATATCTTGTGCCCAATGTGAAGTGGAAGAAGCTTCCAGAGTATTCCACCCCCCTCCCAAGTCCCAAGGTGCTTTTAATTTCCGGCCTCCCTACACAGATTTTATAGAACACAAAAGATTAGTGTCAAACCCTTTGTGAGTGTTCCCAGGCAGGGCCTTTGTGATATGCAAGTGGGGTAGGTGACAGCTCCTCCCCCTTGTTAACTCAGAGTTGGCCATCCTGCCAGCACCCCACTTCCCTTTGTCTCACTGTCTGCGAGCAATATACAAAGCCAACTGACAACTATACCAAGTCTTGTGACCCAGGATGCAGACAGCAGGCACCAAATGGTTGGGAGAAGAATATGCCATCTTTCGAAAACTGACATTTTCATACTTGTGATTAAAAATCAGACTTCACCATTAAAGAGGGCTTTTAATTACAATTCTTTTGACACCAAACCTGTCTACCTGCTTCCAGTTGGAAGGCACAGCGTATTAAATGTAATACAGTAACCCAATGATATCCTATTGGAGAGGTAGGCCTTGCAGTAGGGACAAGCATTTAGTTTACATGCCCTGGATGCACAGGGTTCCATTCTACCAGGGACGTACATGTAAATTAAATATGGCAATTGGGTAGAAGCTAATTCCACCATGTATTAAGGAGAGCACAATCACTTTAGGACTGGTTAGCAGTAGTAAAGTGCACAGAATCCTAAGGCCAGCAAATATTAGATCAGGAAAATTAGGAGGGGTGAAGGCAAAAAGTTTGGGGGAAGACCACCCTAAGGCTGACAGGTCTAATACATACTTACTGATTGAAAGTTATAATGATACAATTTGTTCTTGATGATGCTACCAGAGGAAAGGTTAGTCTAAATGTATTCAGTAATTGTCTAGCTTCAGCACTATCACAGCAAACATATTTTCTGTGCAGCTACATTGCTTAACAGGTAAGTAAGATCACCTTAAATTAAGCTTTTCTTGAATCCTGCATGATGCAATAAAATTAGTGTTTCTGTAAATGGAAAAAGACATTCATAAGGTAACATATTATCACAATAGTCCATTAAAGGAAAATTGGATATCAGAATATTAATTAATATACAGAGCCAAATTCTCAGAAGTTCTCACTCAAGGAAGGAGCAGAATCCCACAAACCAGATATAACGCCTACTAATGTAGATTAAGGTGGAAGGATGAATGTGTGTAGCATATGCAGATGAAAACTGAAGTCATTAGAAGTCAACATAATTATACAGAGTAGAGATTAGACAGAAGACTCAAGTGTAGCTAACTCATGACAGTAATCAATTCTAAAATAAATCTCACATTCCATCCTCATAGATACACACCCTTAGTGAATAAATAGGTGGCTATGCAAGCTAGTTCAAGGGCAGGATACTTCTGATATGTGTTAGGATTATAACATTTGTGAAAAATGTCATGATACTTTCCTTTTGCCACCAGGTCATGCTTCAAATAGCCTTGCCTTTATCTTTGTTTCTTATGAAATGCTCTCTGCTATACTGCAAACACTTGCACTATTTACTCCATTATTTTCAGCTACCATTTTAGTATATTCAGGTTCATGTATGTTTTCTTGTTCAAAACTTTCCTAAACCATGTCATGAAGGTATGCTCTGATCCATACTTCATCACTTCATATGTCTTAGAAATGAGCAATGCATGTTGAGAATTATACATAGAAGCATGATAATGTTGGAAATGATGCACTTGAATATGAATAAAGTTTAATTCATATGTTGCTGAACAGCTACAAAAGAAGAATAAATATGAAATAAATAAAAAGTGACACTTGTTTTGGCGTAAAGAATTTTTATTTGAAGAATCTTTATGAAAAAACTCCCACAGAGTTGCAGTGAAGTGCATCCGTGCGTTGACAAGTGTGTTCACTGCCAACACATTACAAGTTTTACATTGAAGTGCATATAATGAGGCTTTGCAAATTGCTGGACAGCGCAGGGAGTTAAATTCTGATTGTGGACCCACGTATAGCTAACATTGTATATAAATATTGGAGAGTGCCACTGGAACATTGGCCATTCAAACCGTTTTGTTTGCCAGGTCGAAATGGTAGTTGAAAGCTGCACACACTGGGTGCAATGGGAGGTCTGAGACCTGTTTAAAGGACTACTTAAGTGAGTAGCACAATCAGTGCTGCAGGCCCACTAGTAGCATTTACTTTACAGGCCCTGGGCACATGGAGTGCCACATCACTAGGGACTTACAAGTTAATTAAATATGCCAATTTGGGATAAGCCAATGTTACCATGTTTTACAAAGCTAGCACATGTACTTCAGCACTGGTTAGCAGTGGTAAAGTGCACACAATCCTAAGGTCAGCAAAAATGAGATCAGCTAAAATGGTGGAGGAAGGCAAAATGTTTTGGGGCAGACCGCCCATAGCTGACAACCTTTTGATGTACATATCATTGTGGCTGACATTTAGGTGTGAACTCTGGTCACTCCCAAAGCCTGTTTTGTGGGACTATCAACTTTGGAGTGTCTCCTGCTGTGGCAGAACCCCAACATAAACCTTCAAAGACCTAGACCCTAAATCATATTTGGTGTCTGGAAATGGACTATAAGAAGAGGAAGATTGTCATCTGCCAAGGGCTGTGTGAGGAGGGGCTCTGTAAAACTTCTGCTTGTGAAAAGGACTGGGGGCCAAGGCCTGCTAGGTTCCCTACTGGTTGAGGCAAAATCACCCAGGGAAACCAAGATCGCCTGTCCTGGAGCCTGGAGCACTAGTGTATGCCTGCTTGCCAAGAACAGTGTACCCTGTGAGAAAGAGAGCATTGTAAGGAGTGTGGTCCAGTGAAGAGCTCAGCCATAAGGACTCCTGGTGCGAGTTGTGAGGAGATGGCTGTGCACTGAACAGGTCATTACCTGTTTGCTGTATTGAATCTGTGTCCTTGTATTCCAGGAGAGAGCTGCCGTTGACTGAGCCATGAGAGTGCCATGCGGGAGCAAGAAGCCTGTTCTGCCTCGTTGCGGTGACCTCATATGCCAGGACGGGGATACCGTAGAAAAGACTTTGCAGACATATCACCAAAACTTGTGTGGACCTTAGCGGCAACCCCGTATGCCACAATATTCAGGCCATCCCCTGGGAAAAAACTAAAGCTGTGACCTGTGGGTCGGAATTGAGCACAGAGACCTGCCTCCTAACCTGCCCTGTGGACTCCAGAGGATGTCAAGAGGACTTCACTCCGTCACTGGGATCCGGTTGGGAGCATGAACATCAACCCCCTCCTCATGTGGGGAAAAGCAGACCTTACCACGCCAGCCGAAGCCTGGAACACATCCCATCACTGTTGAGGCCAGCTGCCCTGCTCAAAGGAGAGCCTGCGCCTGCCGCTGCTTATCATGTGTGCAGATCGACTCGACCGTCCAGGACTGGAGCATTGAAAGTGCCTGCGGTCAGGGCACCTGCTGAAACTCTGAACGCTTTTGTGCTGCGTCAGCTGGTAAGACTTGATATGGGCCTGTCGAGCCCCTGGGGACTCGCTGCTTAAAGTGCTGTAGCACCATGACACTGTTGACTATTTCTTAAGGGTTCAGAGTAAACGCTTGAGGCCTATTGATAAGCATTTCCTGGATATGGCCACCAGTAAATGGGGAGTGACCCCAACCACATTACAAGGAAGAGGGTCTGGACAGGGATTTGTCAGTTGAACACCAGATCTCTGATCTCAGGGGGATTGTGCTATTGATTAAGAATGTCATAATACTTCTTTGAATGAGTAGAGTTAAAAATAAAATTCTTTTTTTAAATATAAAAACAAGTATTTGACTGGACATTGATTTATTGACATTACCGAGTGCACTTTGAGTTATGAGTTGTGTTCACTAAACTGTATTTACAATTCCCCCCCCTTCGTCCCTCTCAAAAGGAGCCTTTGACTGCTTGTCCACAACTACTCTGAGAGTCAAGTGCAGAAGGGGTACTTGGCCTACTTGCTCAAGATCCATACGAGGCCAGCTCCGTAAAATCAGGAGTAATAACCCTCAACCACCACAGTTAGGCCCGGTTGCTCTTGCGTGCCCTGTGACCCTCTGAAAAGGGTTCTGACACTAGCCAAACGGTAGCAGAGTGTTGTACAGGGACAAAGGCAAGCATACAATTGTTGCTCAAATATGAATTTACCTTGAAACAACAAAAGACAAGAGGCGTTTGGCAAAACTGGAACATTTGGTTTAATTAAACCCTGTGGCCAGGAGTACAGTTACGGAAGCGGATCTGAGGACTGACTGAAAGTATAATGGATCTGAAGAAGGTTTTATACACTTCTTTGGGTATTATAAACTGTTTTTGTCAATTCATTTTTCGTAAATAATGCAGGTCTTGTCTTTGGAGTCATAAATTAGGCCCCTGATAACAAATGTCAGTGGGCCTCGACCTTGCGTGGGCACAATGTGGGCCAGTGGCTAACATGTCCAGATGTTCAGCATAAGGGGTGCGTGATCGCTTCGTGTAGTATGTGTGTTGTGTTCTGATTGGCTGTGTGTTCCTAAATTCATGTGGTATCTGAATGTTTGGATGATTTTGGGAAAGCCTGCATCCCTTTGGCCATGTGTGCTTTATTGAGGCCAATCTGCCTGGATCATTGTGGTGTTGTTGCGCCTATCTGTGGGATTGATCTGAGTTTCCTGTTCGCGCATTTGTCTGCCAGCTATGTGCCACCCTATCTGTGACCAATCAATTAGTAACCTCAGGCCTAGGTCTCAGAGCCTGCCTGACCACATATTTTTGAGTCTGGGTTGATGGAGAGTTTATGATGGGTGAATTCGATAATAATGATGCAATCTCGTTCTTTTACATACATGTATCATAGTGTACATCAACATCAAGTTTTCCAATATTAACATTCCCCCCTCTACACCATCAAGCCCATACTTCATGACAGTCACATTGTTGAGGGTTTGTTGTTCTTCAGTTTTGACTATTACTACTTCCTTAGTTACTTGTATTCTACCCAATTTGAGGACTGCGTTTTTACAGCAGGAGATCCCTCAAAACAATTGCAGTAGGAAAACGGGCAACAATGACATATACAGACCGGTCAGCCACTGGGGGAATCAGGAGAACCAGTTCATATACCACTCTTGCTCAGGGGAACCTTCCTCCTCACGCATGTCTCTTTGTAAACGGTGCAATGCTTGGATGGCAAGAGTCAGAGTCCCGTTGTCCATATCATTGCTTGGGATAAACGTGCATTAGGATGCACCAATCTTGACATACACCCCTCCCTCTATTGCAGTCATTAAGTCCAACACATATCGATGTTGCATCACCATGGGGCGAATGGCTCTCAGTTCTTCCTTGATAGCATTATGGCCAAGCTCAGTTCTCTTCATCATCTTGAGCATTTCGCACCTGGTTATCTGCAACCAGTGGGCATTCGCTTTTGTCTGCATGGTGAAGAAGGCTATGGACCCTTCTGATGATATTTGTGCATCAGATATAATCAGCAGTTCTTTTTTTCTCAAGTCTGATGCAAGAGTTGTCTTCTTCTTTAGCAGATGTTGGTAAAACTCTGACAGATCTTCTCCGGCAATGACCAAAATCAGAGTGTGTATGGTGATGAGGGAGCAGAGACCGCGCCATTTGGGGATGAGATGAGTGTTGTCAAACTCACTGCATTACCTGTAAGTGTTTATCAGCATGGAGGTGCCCCATTACATGTCCGGAATGTGCAGTATTGTGCCACAGTTTTCATTTGTTCCCAGTGGAGTGGTTCCTTTACCTCTGAAACTCAAGGAGTACAGTGTAAGTTTCCACACAAGTAGGGGTTGCCCCTTCTGTTCAAAACATGTATATCTACCTCAGTATCCCAGATTTCTTGACCTGGGTTATCCATGCTGTTGTCCAACCCTCCCCTAAAAGACTAATTTCTCTTCGCATCATCGAGGTGACTGGCCCTACACTGGAACTGCATATCTGGGGTCCATTTATTATTAAACAAGACATGCTAAGGGCCACCCCAGCACCACAGATGGAAGAAGGAGCGGATGTTTTCATGCATTGATTTGGTGGTTTTGCTACCTCTAAGAAATCTTTTCTCTGGAAAGTCTCAGGGCCAAACAGTATCATTCCTTGTGGTGCCAGATGTCTTGGCTACAGCCTTTTTTCTGGAGATTTCTTTTTGGGCTTGTTTAAGGTTCTTTTTTTGATGTTTTGGGTGCCTTCCTAGATCTCACATGATTTGTTGTCTTATTTTCTATGAAGGCGGTGGTGGTAGGGAAGCTGTTCCATAGCCCTGTGTACCCCTGCTTGTGTTGTTTTACGGAATTTGAGGCTGGGCTGACTGTTTCCTCTAGATGGTGTATGTAAGGGCTTGTGTGTTGGATTATTACCAGGCCTAGTATCGAGGTGAGCACGTTCTGCGTTCTACTCTTGTTCGGAGCTGTGATGGACTTTGCAGACCCCCTTCTTCCAGGCGCCTCTCTCCCTTGGACCACGTCTTTTTGCAGGGTATTTGGTCCTGCTGATCCTGGCTGTGGCTAAGGACTTTTAACCGGCTTCACATTTCTTTCATTGTTTTGAAGGGACATACACCGGTCAACAGACTTTGGACATTTGGATGACTTGAGGGAAAGTAAGAGAAAAATTGCTGCATGGAGAGTTTGGGTTTTAGACCAAGAATTTGTCAAAACCCACCTAATGATGGTGATGGACTTGGATAGCTGTTTTTTCTGGCTAATCCTCCTTCCCGAATGACTTGGTGCCATGCGGCGCTTAGCATACTGTCAGAACTTGTATGCATGCTGTGGAAGTTATGGGATCTTCTCTATCCCAAGCGTACGAGAAACCTGGCTCCCGACACTGAGAAATAGCTTTGTTTTGGAACTAAAAGGGTGCTTCTATTTTGGCTGGAAGCTTCGTTTTTTTTGTGGTGCAGTTGGGGCTATGCGCCATGAAGGAATTTTGATTCCCAGGCTGGGTGCCTGATAATGGGGTTCTTTCGGTTTGGTGATCGGAACCCGTCCCAATTGGATTTGGCTCTGGATACCTGGGTGCCTGCTTTTAAGGACTGGTCGGGGAGCCGCCCTGCCCCCTTGTCAGACTGCCCTCCCCCTGGGGTGTGGTCAGCCAACCTTTCCTGGGGATCAGAAGCAGAGTGCGGCCCCAGGCTCCAGCAGGCACTCTGAATGGCGGACTCTAGTGAGGTTACCCAACCAAAAAAAGACATCCAGCAGCCCTAAATTCCCAAACGCAAATAAAGGCTTTAATTCCTTATGTTGTCTCCTTTGTCCTTCTTTTTGATTTTTGGGTGCAGCGAAATTTGGGGTGTGGGTGAAATGGGTGGTATGCATTGGAGTTTGTTTTAACTTACTACATGTTTGGGTTCTACATTTGTGTGAAGGCATTGCCTCCCCAGACAGCTACCCCTCCCTGTCATGGTTGTGGCACCAGTCCCTGTTGTGGTGGGTTTCCTGTCTGTTGTTGCTGTTTCCCCGTGTTTTTCCAACTACCTGATCCCTGTTGTGGTGGTGCGGTGGCTGGCTGACTTACCTGTGGCTGATTGTAAGGTCCATTTGGGTTTCCCTGGCCTTGGTTTTGTGGATGGAGATTTTGCAATGACAGGCCCAAGCTCATCGACCTCTGTTCATGATATTGCCTTTACCCAGCATCAGTCGGCCATGTGGCCCATTCTGTAGCAATAGCAACATTCTCTTAGGTCTGGCTACTGGCAGCCTCCCTGACTTCTGCCGTAATAGCCAGGTTGAAATCCTCTGGGGTTTTGCGGTGGAACCCCCTTCAAAATGGATGTCATTTGTACGCTCACAGCGAATGCGGCCCTCTCTAGGGTGGTCTTTTTCAATTTGTGTTGGACCACCGTGTCTCTCTGGGCTTGCCTACCCATCTCATGCTTAGGTTCTCTTCCCACGTGGTCAGCAGGGGAACTTTCTAGTTAATTTACATGCCATATTTCCTATGATGACAATACGTCTGAGTACCCTATCCGGCAGAAGAAATGGGGCTTCAGGCATTGGGGAACAAACCACATAGTGCTAGGCAGCCTCGTCTGCCCCATCTCCTCATTCATGGAGGTGCCATAGGGGTGGCAGAGACTGAGGTCAGTGGTCCCGGAGCCATGTGTGGTCTGGCTGACCACCATTGCCCCTATGCGCCTTGGCCCCTACTTTCTACCTAATCTCGGGTGACCCAGCAGGTATGCACGTGTTGCGTCTCGACTCTCTTCCTCCTATCGGCCATCAAGGTCCTCGTCTTTTTGGCTGTGTCAACTAAGGGACGGTGTCCGCGACATACCCATTGTCAAATAAATTCACAAAATTCAAAGAAATTTTCCACATATTCCAAGACTGCCTCAGCAAATGGGGTCTGATTTGTAGGGACTGCCCTTGCCACATGCGATGTGAAAGTGTTTCAATGGCCTGTGTTCGAAGCTGTCCCTATATATACTATTCCAAAATTAGGTATAGTGTGCAGAGAGTCCAGTGGATTCCCAGAGGCTTTACAGAGGCTAAAGTAGATTATACTAATGCTCTCTTTTGTGGTAGTGTGAGCAAGCAGTTAGGCATATCAGAGGGCACTGTTAAGCATTTGTTGTACGCTCAGTGGCAACAAATGAGACACAGACTCAATTGATAAATCCCAGACCAATTTGTAAAAATAATACTTGGTTGTATTTATTTTGTAGAAGCACAGAACTTCATCATAAGTAAATTTTTCCAATAGAAATACTTTTCAGTTTAAAAAATAGACAGTGCAATTTTCAGACTTTTCAATGTTAACCTATGGGAGGAAGAAAACATTCAGCATACTTAGGGATAACATCGACTTACACGACCAGTCTCTGGAAGTGAAGGTCAGTATTGGGCAAGGTTCAGTTCAGCACCACCAGCGGCACAGTGGCGGCCGGGGCAGGGTGCAAATTCAAGGTTGTGTGCTCAATGCAAATCAATGGGGATGGGGGCAATCGGTCAGAGTCTGCTTACAGGTAAGTAGCAGAGGCTTGGGAGGCCAGTCTCTAAGGGTTGGAGCAAGCACTGGATGGGGCCCAAAAGAGCACTAACACTACACCACCAGTTGCATAGGGACGGCTGGGTGCAGGGTGCCAACACAGCGTCAGGTACCCAATGCAAGGCAATAGATAATGGCCAATTCGAACAAGGGCTGCAGGCTCAGGCCAGGAGGCTGGTCAAGGGAAACCTACAGCTGCAGAGGTAAGTTGCGATGTTTGGGGACTTAGAGACACCTTTTGTCCTCTTCACCAAATCCAGGACCGCCTTTTGGTGTCAGAAATGACTTACCGGAGCAGGTCGCGGTTGAAGGGGTCTCCGTGCAGAGGCTGCAGGTGATGTTGGGGAGTCCTGGAGAGGTTAGCTCACTGTGGACTCGGGCTCTGGAGCACAGGGAGCCTTGTGGGAACCAGTAGGCCACTTGCACTCGTGGCTGGAGGTGTCAAGTGCAGAGGTGGATCCGGGGGCAAACTTTGCAGTTCTTCATGTCACCGAGTACTTACTTTGAAGATGGTTGCTTGGTGAACAGACCCACTGTTGTCAGGAGCATCTTTATTGAAGGCAGTCAGTCCTCTCTGAGTTCTGGAGGTCACAGGCTGCAGGAGGAGTCGTCTTTTGGTGCAGGATCATCAAGGGCTGCAGACAGAATGGTAGGGCCAGGGCCAAGTCAGTAGTTCTCTGCAGGACCTAGTTGGAAGAGTGTTTTTTCATTTGCCAATAATTTTAGCGTTGTTTGACAAATCCTTTCAAAATCAGTATAACGCTCACTCCGGCTGCTGTCTTGAAAGTTTTGTGGAGGCCTAGAAAAAGGGGTGCCCCGAAAGGCGTTTTCCCCATGTTCATTCTCATAGAGATTTTAGACACCACTACTGCCCGAACTGCTGAACGGAATTACAACAAATCTGGCTGAAAGGTAGCTGTTGGTCCAGAAAGTTGACCTTTTTGTGCCAGTAGGAAGTTATAGTTAGGACCTAGTGTCCATAGGAAGAATGTTTTTTTCATTTGCCAATAGCATCATTTGACAAGTCCTTTCAAAATTAGTATGACATCCACTCCAGCTGCTGTCTTCAAAGATTCATGGTAATCCGTCAAGTCGGGGCCAAGAAAAAGAGTAAGGTCCGAAAATGTTAATTCCTATAGACACTTTTCGACACGACTACAGCCAGAACTGCTGAACAGAATGACACCAAATTTGGCAGAAAGGTAGCTGTTGGTCCGGAAAGCGAATTTTTTTTTTGTAAATTGGTGTAAATCCTTTCAGAAGTTTAGGAAATATTAAGGAAAATCCAAATTTGTATATATAGAGACGCCGATCCTCCGAGGAGCCAACAGTCCTCGTGCTCAAATCTGATATATATACCAATATATATACCTATATATATTGTTGTAGTACTTTATTCGACATTAGCAAAAAATGTCATAAAAGTTCATCTCAATGTATATAAAAAGCTCATCACAATGTGTATGAAAACATTTTAAAATAGACCATACTACAGCAACCAACTAAAATTCATATGAAATTAAAAAGAATAAAAAAGTCATATATGCTCAGGTTATATTCACATGACCTCTGACATTGATGTTATAAGCAGAAAAAGGTTGCAAATTCATGTGGGTGGATGGTATTCTTGCAGATGATGCACCTTAAGCAACCTACGTCTTAACCTCCAAGCCCAACCCAGATACTTGGCAGTCCCGCAGATTACACTTGGGACAGTTGTGTCGTATGTCAAAATACGCAATGCTGCCCTTGCAGACCTTATGCCCAGATTTTTACAAACAGGTTTAAGCCACCTTAGTCTGGGTTGCCTGTATGCCTGGCAAGCAAACATAAAGTGGCCGATGGACTCGGTGGGCGAAGCACAGCCAGGGCAACCTGTTGGGTGCGTATTTACCTTGTTCCAACTAGATTGGAAATCATAGAGAGGAAGGGTACCATACCGGAGCTTGAGGTATAATGACCGGTCGTGCGGTGATTCAATAAAATCCAGAAAAAGCTCCAATTTAGGAGCTGGTTTCATATCTAAAAAGCGCACAGTGAGGACACCATCCTGGCTTCTTAATTTTTCGGCCATAACACAATCCCAGTAGATTTGTTTTAGCATTTGTTTGGGGGGTGGGACCTGAGTCACCCACGCTTCTTCCAAACCAATCTTCTGCAGTTGTTTTTTCAAATTTATTATCCAGGGGATCTTGTGGTCTGCTCCCAAGTTTAATAACTCATCTAGGGCTAAGGCAAAGTGGTGGAGTTGGGGGGACCTTCTAATCCTCGACCAGAATAGGATAGGGCGCAGCCTGGCCACGTCACTGATGTTATATCTGCCAAAGTCGCTGCGAAGTGGAGCTAGTGGGGTAGACAGGGGGAGAGAGACTAGATCTCTAAAGAACTTGTTCTCAGATCTAATTAGCTCTGTCAAGTTTTCAAAGCCCCAAAGTTCCGCCCCATAGAGGGCTGATGACAGTGCCTTCCCCTCATAAACCTTAACAGCCGCCGCTATTGGTCTACTGTGTGAGAGCCTCTGATATTTCGATATTGCCCCTGTAGCTCTTTTATGGGCGAGGAGCATTTTGGAAAGATGGGGGGCCCATTTGAGCTTATTATTGACCCTCACTCCAAGGTAATCGAAAGCATCCACTAACTCAAGTGTGGTACCATTGAGGTGGATGTTATTCCTAAAATTTTTTGAGGGGGAGAGCGCCATCAGCTTAGTTTTTGATGTATTTATTTTCAGCCCCCTGGTATCGCAGAACTGGGAGAAACGGGACAACAATGTTTGTAAGCCCATGGGGCTTTTCGAAATCAAGAGAGTATCGTCGGCGAAGAGCAGGGTAGATATTTTTTCCCCGCACAGGGTCGGAGCATCGACCCTGTCGCCTCTCAAATGGTCTGCCACACCATTTATATAGAGAGAGAACAGGGTCGGTGCCAAAACACATCCCTGTCGCACTCCTTTCTCGACTGAGATACTCTCTGTAAGTTGTCCCTGCAAACCCCACCTGACTTTGGCGAAATTGTCTGCGTGGAGGCGTTTAAGGAGGTTCAGGGTCAGGGGAGGGATTCCCAAATCAAGTAGTACCTGCCACAGCTGTACTCGTGGGACCAGGTCAAAGGCTGTTTTTAAATCAATAAACGCCAAATAAAGGCTGCCTTTTTCGATGACCACAGATTTCCAGTAGATGGTACAAAATCTAAAGACCTGGTCAATGGTACCTACTCCCTCCCTGAAACCCGCCTGCAGATGACTTAAAATATCCTCCTCGGCTATCCATGCCTTGATCCTGGTTAGGAGGACTCTGCCAACCACTTTTTGGATTACATCGATTAGACTAATCGGTCTGTAGTTGGCAGGGTCCCCTCTATCGCCTTTCTTATATATGGCCACCACCTCCGCCCCCTACCAGGAGTCCGGAATTGGGCACCCTAGGGCTAATTTGTTAAGAAAGCGCAGGATAAATTCAGCCCAAAGGTCTTTTTCGTGAAGCAATAAGTCACCTGGGATGCCGTCAGGGCCAGCTGCTTTGCCCGGGGCAATCATGTTTATTGCAGAGAAGACCTCAATCAGAGCAAAGTCAGGCTCCTGCTCAGTGGCTTCCGAGTACTCTGATGCAAGCTCCAGCTCCCCGCGGCCCACTGTGTCACAAGATGAGTAGAGATTTGAAAAATGTGAATACCATTGGGAACCCGTTATGTGGCTTGGTATTGGATCAGCCCCACCCCTCATACCAACGTTTACAAGATTCCAAAAGTGTGATGAATCTTTTAATAGGGCTGCGGCCTTTAAGTCTTGCCAATGGGATTCATCCCACAGGCGCTTTGCCAACCTTATGGTATTGTAATACATTTTCCGGGCGTTAATGATGAGTGATTGATCCTTGGATTTAATAGCTAGGGATAGCGACTGTCTCATGACCCTACAGTCATGTGAAAACCAAGGATTTTCTGATTTTGGAGGGGGCTGCTTTGAATCCCCCTTCACCTGTGCCACAAAAAAATTTCCGACCCTTCCTATCGTTTGTTGGTAGATTTTTAGGGGATCAACAGTAGGGAGGGTCTTCGAGTGGCAACTGGTGAGTAGGTCCATTGCTGCAATACCATCTTTAACTAGGGATTTGATTTTACCTAAATCCAACTCACACTTTGCCACCCTAGGCCACTTGAGTCGTCTGTTACAGTTTGTTAGGGCGACCTCTCTAGCCCCGGGCCTCTCTTCGTCCGAGTGCTCGGTAAGAATGATGGCCTGGTCCCTCCTAAGTTGTAAAAACAGAGGATTATGGTCGCTCTCAGACCTATCAACCACTATCATGTCAACCAAATATGGCCAGATGTCAATGCTCAGAAGGATATAATCAATGCGTGAGGGGGCTCTAGTTCTCATAAATGTAGGGGCGCCTAAGCCGTCTGAATTTGTACGGCCATTTGTTGCCCTCAAGTTAAACTCCAGGGTTAGAGCATTTATTTGCACAGCTCTTTTGGTCCAGTTCTTCAGTGGTGGAAGGGTTAGTTGGGGTATACCTTGTTTGGAATCAGTGTCACTTAAACCCAGAATGTCATCACAGCTCAGGGGCTCGAAAGTGCAATTTAGGTCCCCGGCAACTATGACACCCGCCTTGGGGGAAATTGAAGAGAGTTCCGACTCAAGAGCTGAGATAGTTGGACTTACTTGCCCCCCAGGAGTACCCCTAGCATAAATATTGAATATTTCAAGGGAGGGCTGCTGGGCTACCCCTTTGATGGAAATATGCAAAAGGTCCTGGGATATGATTGAGTGCCGTTTAACTGTCCAGTTCAAACTAATACTAATCCAGATTAAAAGACCCCCGGACGGTCGACCTCGTGTGGATCTGATCGCGGGAACGAAAAAGGTAGAGAATCCTGTCCTATGCAGGGGAGCTAGGCTCCAGGTTTCCTGGAAGAGGATAACATCGAAGTTATTGATGAAATCACTCCAAACAGGGTCTGTAAGATTCCTCCTTAAGCCTGCTATATTATATATATATTCTCTACTGGCAGTCACCAGTAGGTAGTTGTAGTTCAGACCATGTTTCTATAGGGAAAGTGTCTTTTGACTTGCCTCTTTCTTTGGCGACATTCGCAGAATCTTCACAAAATATTCCCCAAAAAGTGTCACGTTGGGCCATCTTGTGCATGAGAAGTTTAGAGATGATCCGCCAAGCAGGGCCTGAGAAAAAGGGGGGTTAAAAAAGTGCATTTGCCATGTTAATTCTCATAGACTTTTTAGACACGTCTTCAGCCCGAACAGCTGTACGGAATTACACCAAATTTGGAAGAAAGCTAGCGTTTGGCCCGCAGATTGTTCCTTTTGGTATTTGGTGTAAAGCAATTCAGGAGTTTGCAAGATTTTAAAGGAATTTCATATTTGTATATCTACGATCGATCTCAAAGTCTTCACGAATGACGAGCTAGTGCAGATATCTACAGAGCTCTGATTGGCTGCCAACACTTCAACCAGGAAGTGTTGGCAGCCACCTTAGGACTCTGCTTCAGCCAAGTCCCACCAAAAAATTAGAAAAAAAAGAAAAGGGGACAGGGTAGAAATTCCATCCCCCAAACCTTGGTTTTGGGGTCCCAGAGGGACCACAGCAGGGTAAAAAAGCATTTTATTTAAATTCACAACAATTTTTGCAAACTTTTTGTGAATATCGAAGTGAATTGAAGAAAACAAACAAACGTGGGAGACTGTGCTGATTTTTCAAGAAGCCCCCAGGAGGGCCACATCCGGTGGACATGCCAATATCGATATAAAAATGGAGAGGTGCATGGGGCCCACTTCAAGGGCTTCTTCATGCCCTGGGGACCACCACCTCCCCGGAGCTCTTGTTACTATGAAGCGGGGTGGGGCTACACGGACCCCAACATGCCCCAGGGACCACCACCTCCCCTAGGCTGTAATTATAAGAAAATATTTGAGGGGCCACATGAACCTCCCCGGTCCCGGGGACCACCACCTCCTCGGAACTAATATATACATGGTTTTAGAGAGTCTGTGCTGAGCCTCAGGGACCACCACCTCCCCAGGGCTTTCTTTGTTTTTTTTAGTAGGAGGGTCATACTTGGCCCTGGGGACCACCACCTCCCTGGGTGGCCCAAACACAAGAAAGGAGAGAGGCTGCGCGGCCCTCCTCCTGGAGCCATACATGGCCCTGGGGACCACCAACCCCAGGGCGGGCCCTTCTGTGTCTCGAAGTGCCCAACCCTGGGCATAGCTGTTTGCTTGGCGGGAGAAGCAAAGAAGCAAACATTCTGGTTCCAGTGGGCAGGAGCTCTCAAAGTTCTCCCTCCCCCTGAAAGCGGGGGTTACATCTCTACCCCTGCCTGCAGAAATGCTGGCACAGAAAGAGATGAAACTATTGCTCCTCCAAGCAGGGAGCTACATTTCCAGCAGCTCCCAGTGTGCAGCAGCATTTCAGGTTCCCGCAGGAAGCGGGCGCCGGCTAGGACTGTGGGGGCCTTGAGGCTCCCCCCGCAGCCCCCATCTTGCACACTATGTGCCCTGGTGCACCAGGGCACCCAGAGACACATGGCCAGGCCCCGGGGGATGGGGTTCACATGCCAAAATCCTTCCGTCCCCCTCCCCTTTTGAATATATATAAATTAAGGCCAGGCCCCGGGGGATGGGTTCCCCAGGTCCGAAATCGAGCCGAGAAGGGGGTCTACTCAGTCCCCCTCCCCTATTCAATTAAGTTCAGGCCCCAGGGGGTTGCTGTCCCCGGGGCTGAAATCGGCCCAGGGAGGTGGGTTGCGCAGCCCCCATGTCCATTTAATTTCCTCCGAGCCCCGAGGGATGTGTTGCCGGGTCCGAAATAGGCCCGGGAAGGGGAACTGCATGTCCCCCCTCCCCTTTTGAATATATAAATTTAGGCTGGGCCCGAGGCCAAAATCGGCCCAGGAAGGTAGGCCTCAGGACTCCGCTTTCCTATTTAATTAAGGCTGGGAGATGGGGTCACTGGGGCTGAAATGTGCCCAGGGAGGGGCCAATTTCAGCCCCAGGCACAGCCTCCCTCCCCCATTAAGTCTTGGCCAGACCCCGGGGGATGGGGTGCCTGTGGCCATTATGGCCCTGATGCTCATTTAAAAGAAAATTAAACCTCAACAGTAAGCACTTACACATATAAACATTGAAGGTGCTCCAGCTGAAGCTCCACTTCTGCAAAGGACATATGATCTTTACTCCTGGGCTTGGTAAAGGCAAAGCAAGTGTGTTTTCTCAGCAATTCCATATGAAAAATAATCTGAAATCCTTTGTGGAGGTGAATGCATCGTTGATCTATTGGAGCACAATCTGCATGTGACTGTGACGAGTGGGGATCTTTCTTGTCCTGTCCTGGTGAGAGCAGAGTCCATGGTTCTCCCTTTAAATGACTATAAGTATGGAAATATGCACTTCAGTTGGAAGCTTTGTCCAATTGTTACAGCCCACCCTGGTAGTATGCAAAGGTCTTCCTGCCTTTTGCCAGGATGATGCACAGCTTAAATGGCCCCCAAGAACATTTCCCACTGATTTTGGGGAGCAGTTCTTGATGCGTAAGAATATGAGGACATTCCATCGAATAAAGAAGCACATACTTCATATAGTTAGGAGGAAAGGCCCCTTGTTTGGTGGAGATTTACCTCTTTGTTGGCTCGTTGTCTTCTCTATTGGAGGATTCATGTTATTACATATTTCTGGATAAAGAGGCACCAGGACCAATCGCATTTCCTAAATGCACACAAGCTCACAGGTGACAATTCCTTGTGCACCATTATGCAGTTGTGGTGTAGAATACGTGTAGGACATTTACCTAATCAGGTAGCACTTAGCAATTAACTAGTAGATAGTACTCCACTTTGTGGCTATTTTGTGCAAAACTATGGACTCTTGTTGGATAGAAGGGCAGGTGCAGTTACTGTTTGGCTGAGTCACTCACACAACTACTGACTCACCCATACAAACACTTAGACACCCCCACACACACACACTGAAAGACCCACTCAGAGACCCACTGACTCACACACCCACTCACAGACGCACTCAGACGCACATGCCCTGATTCACTCACAGACCCATAGAGCCACTCAGAGACCCATTCAGACCCATACAGCCACTCACATAGCCACTCAGACACTAATGCACTTACTCACAGACCCACTTAGACACTCATGAACTCACTCACAGATTGACTCATACACTCATGGATGTACTTACAAACCCACTGAGACACTCTCACACTCACACACAGACCCACTGAGACACTCATGCACCCATTCAGACACCTACTCAGGCACTTATGCACCCACTCACAGACCCACTCAGATCTTAACATAACCACTAACACACCCATTGAGACACTCACACACCCACTGAGATGCTCATGCGCTCACTCAGTCACTCACTCTCAAAGGTTACAGTTAGGAGATAACATTTTAAAGATCTTAGAAATTCACTTAAAAAACCTAAGGTTACAGGGACGTTATAGGAAACAACATTAAAAAATCCTTAGAAATTCACTGGAAAAACAATGGTTACAGGGACTTTATAGGTAGGCTCACATTTAATTTGTACAAAACCAGTGAAATTCAGTTGATATAGTTTGCTGCGCTAACTATAACTTACGCCCCTGAAAGGCAGTGCTTATTACCGCACATATTACATCATTCAGGACATGATCAATGACATTACTCATGACATCTCAAATGACATCACTGATGACATCATCCACAGGAGCACACACACATCAATTCACACACTCATACCACCACACATACACCCACTCACACCCCCCCACAACCACTCACTTACCCATTCACCGACCCATACAACTACTCACACACCTACTCATTTGCCCACACAGCTATTCACAGACCCATACAAGCAGTCATACATCTACTCACTTACCCAGTCAGCTACTCATACACCCACTCACTCAGCCATACAGACACGCATACAGCCATTAATTCTTCCATAGAGATACTCACACCCCCACTCACTCACCATACAGCCGCTCATACAGACACTCACTCTCCAATACAGCCACTCATATATCCACTCACTTACCCATACACTCAGTGAAACAGCCACTTCCTCACCATACTCCCACTTACACATCCAGTCACTCACCCATACACCCACACACTCAGGCACCCATACAGCCACTTACACACACACTCAACTACCCATAAACCACCCACATACTCACTCAGACACCTATACAACCACTAACACACACATGGATACAGACAGTCACGCAGCCACTCCCATAATATATGTTTGAACTACTATAGGGCATTAGTAGTACACAAAGTACACTAATCTAACTTATATAGTAGCTTAGTATATCTGTGTAATGCTCATAAATGTTTAGAAAACACTCACAAGCACTGGTGATGTCATCAATGATATCACTGACCATGTTATGAGTGATGTAATATGTGAGGTCATAAATGTTGCATTGGGTGGGTCGTAAGTTATAGTTTGCTAAGCTAACTTTAATTGCTGAATTTCATTGATTTCATATGAGTGAAATGCGAGCCTACCTATAACATCGCTGTAAACTTTCTTTTTCAGTGAATTTCTATGTTTTTTTAAATTCTATTTCCTAACTATAACATCCCTGTAACCTTTGGTTTTTTTCAGTGAATATACATGTGTGTGTGTCTGTGTTTACTAAGAAAAATAAAAGTATAGCTAGGTGAAAATGTTGGTTAAAATATATCATTTTAACTGAATAAAACCACTGAAATTCAGCAGTTCTAGTCATCTCAAGTGACGATAACTTGTGCCAAAAAGTGACTGTAACTCTTGGCCCCACCATGCACATTGTTGCCATCAATTATGTAATTTCAGATATTACAGTGGTGTTATAAATTATGTAATTGAACGTGTCATAAGTGATGTGATATATGAGATAATTAGCAGTACATGGCAAAGGTGTCAGTTATAGTTACTTTAGGGTACAAGTCATAGTTACTTAAACTAACTATAATTGGTAAACGTCAGTGGTTTTGTTCATTTAAAATAACATTGATTTAACCTTTGTTTTTTCAGTGAATTTCTATGTTTTTCCTAACGTAAAGTAAGATGTCCATCACCATGTGTGGCTTACGACTAGGTAAGGACTGGCATGTGCCCAAGCCCTGTTCCAAACTCCCTCTGGTCACTGAGCCCGCGCCGCCAAGCATAGCTGCCTATGTCAAGTAACAAATGATGGGTATCATTTTAGGTAAGGCAAACCTACCGGCTTTGTCAAAGTGTCAGCACACCAAAATATAAAAAGAGGCAATAGCTATAATCAAATGTACAGGTTAGAAATTGACATATTACAATGTTTAATAATAGTGATTGTCATAAAATACATTAAAGATGTCTTTGAGAATTTTTAAACATTTTTTAGGCCACAAAGTGAAATTATAGAACCAGTAACAAGAGGTCCCTGCACATTAGCTGAACAGCATACATCTCCAGCATGGACTGCATTAAAAAAATATTGTAAGGTCTCCTGGAGGCATGGATTCAATAACTCAGAAGACTTACTGTGGTTTTGTTTTTAATGTATATGGGGGCCGCTGCGCTCCCTGTAGCTGACCACAACATGAGAAGAAATATTTGGTGGTGCCCCTACCCCTGCTACGGTAAGCACCAGGATCTCAAAGTATCATTAAAAAGCCCACGCAGGGCATTATGGGGTGCTCTGTGCACGGAGCAGTAACTGGGAAATGAGCGGCTCCTGACGCTCATATATTATTCTTTTTTTCTCTTTTGTAAAAGTTCCAAGGTACCCACCCACCGCATCAACAAAATGGCTACACGTTGGGAGCCACAGGGCCATCTGCAACTGCCCTGCAGGCCCTGTGAGCTCTCCAGCCAGTAGCCACAATGGGTGCTAGCGTGAGAGGTGAATTTTTTTAAAGTGGGTGTCCCAGTGCCCACCTTGTCACCCATAACATCACTACTCATTAGGAATTGCGGGGGCAACCCCAACGCCCCACTGCACCTGCCTACTCCCCACCAGCCCCCATTGTGGTGCTGGTGGGAGCCATGATTTTTTTTTTTAATGGGTGCCCCAGTGCCCCAAGTCCCATGTGGCCCCTGCCGGCTCCCCACGCACTGGAGGTTGCACACATGGCTTTTTGTTTAACCCAACAGCAGTGATTTTATATGGCAGAGATATCCAAAGTGTTGACCCTTTAAAGTCCACCATGTACCTTTCTCAACACATAAGTCCAAAACTACTGTACGGATTGCACCAAATCAACAACCAAATCAACAAAAGCATGCCTATTGAAGTTCATGTTTTTTAATGATATATTAACCGTGTCAAGTTTGGCATTAATTCGTTCAATGGTTTTCCTGAAGATGTGACGAAAATTTCCAGATGGAGCTAAAATGGAAAAAATCATCCTTTTTCCCCCTCTTAACTTTTTTCCCAGTTCATGAAGCAGCAAGAAAATAGGCATGCTGGAACTCAGCTGACTAAGCTTATAAATTGTTAGAATCATCCACAGGGGTCTAAGTTATAGGCAAATTAGAAATTCCTTCTGACTGGAAATCTTAGCTGGTCAATAACTACATAGGGCCCGATTCCGATCCGGGCCGGAAAGCGTTCCGACTGACACGGACCGGGGCTGAAGTCCGACCGACTCGTACAGGCGCTGTACGACCTTACAAGTACGATGCGTCCCGGTCAAAATCCAACCGACTCGCAGGGAATCAATCCGGACTGACCGAAAAGTATGGAAAAAAGTGCCGCCGCCTGGAAACTGAACCAAAACCTTTCGACCGACACGGAACGGCTACAGTCCCAACCGACACAAACACGTACCTTACAACCAGCCAAGTACGATGCAATGTGTCGCGGACAAAAGCGAGTCGCAAGGAGTCCAAGTCTTACAGCCGATTTGCACTAACCAGAGACATTGGCAAAAAAAAGAGCCCGTCGCGACCAACGCATACGTGAAACATGCAACATAGCACAATGTCAGTGTAACCGACTCGGATCACACCGGAAGTGACGCCACAGGCGTACGACCCGGACAACGGAACGTCCCCGTCAGGCCTAAAGAAATCACGTAATTGACACAGAAAAAGGCCAAACAGGCAGTTATAATTCCACAAAAAAATCACATTTCAAACCAAGACACACCCACAACTCCACCAATAAGAAGGCCAAAAATCCAGACCATGATCCCTTGCAAATCTCACAGACCTGCAAACAGACAACACTACCACGCTGAGACATACAGCCACAACCTACACACTACACAATATTAACACCACACAATAGGCACACTTACAGCCACCCAGCCATACACACACTCACCAACCCTCACTACCACACACACACCCATCCATCTCCACCACCACCCATCACCATGCCCCCAAAGAAGAATCCAAAGTTCACAGACAGTGAGTTGGAGGTCATGGTAGACGAAATCATCAGAGTAGAGCCACAGTTATTTGGTTCCTTGATCCAACAGACCCCCCTATCTCAGAAAAACAAGATGTGAGCGAGGATTGTCGACAAGGTGAATGCCTTAGCACCTACCATGCGCACAATGGACGACATCAGGAACCGGTGGTACGACATACGCAGGCGGGTCAAGAAACCCATCAGCAAAGACCATGCCCTGAGCCAGCCCTCTGGTGGTGGTCCTCCTGCAACACTGGGGTATTTCACTTCCTGGGAGGAGAAGGTGCGGGCCATGTTCCCACCAGTCGGCCTCCATGGATTGCCTGGAAGACCACAGCCTGGTGAATACACAAACAACTATTACAAAATGTGATGTCACAGCAATCAGCAGCCACAGACAATAATGTCAGGGGGACAGAGAAAACATTCACTGTCATCAAGCCACATCAACTTAAACATAACATAACTATCCTCTCATGTGTATGCCACCTAGAGAAACACAATACCTGCAATGTCCCAGTAAAATGTACCTAGGGCAATGCATGTACAAACCCAATGACAAACATCCCTGGGATTTGGCCCCATACACCACCAAACACCGTCAGCCATCAAGCTACCACAGTTACACACAATCCCAGCGAAGCGAGTCATAGGAAGGAAGGTCTGGCATGCTGGACAGGTGGGTGTAGACGAACGCAGGGTGAGATTCGTAGCCCCAGGCCATAGTCCCCATCCCACCTGCCCCAGGAATAGGCCCATGCACCAGGCTCACCTCACAGGGAGTGTCAAAGTATAGGCAAGATTGGAGACACTGGGCTCTGGTGTGGGGAGCACAAGGCCTTTCTGGGATTTCGGCAACAACAAACACCAAGACACCATTGTCAGGCAACTTGAACAGGTACTCAGACTCACTGTCTTGGAAGCATGGCCCATGGGGTCCTATCCAATCCAGAGGGGAGATGGAGTGCAACCTCACACTACAACTCCCAGCAGGCCCTGCCACACACATCCCTCCCACCAATAACAAACAACACACCTGGGACAAAACACAACCTGAGACTCAAGGTAAACCGACTATCAAGATGCCTGACACTGGGCCCGGGGGGAGGATATGCAATCCATGGTGTTAATTGTGTCCCAATGTAGATTGTAACTACAAACATACCTGCAATGTCACTGGCAAGATCCCCATTCACAAAAGTCACAAAACTAAGAACAAATACACAGCAAGGCAATGGGATTTGAACACCAGTCCCATGCAGCAGCCATCTTGTCTGCACACATCCTATACAAGGAAAGCTGAGTCAAAGGAAGGAAGAATGGGTTTTCTGGGAAGGGGGTGGAGTCAAATGCATGATGGGAGTTGGAGTCCCAGGCCATAGTCCCCATCACACCTTCCCCAGGAATAGGCCCATGCACCAGGCACACCTCACAGGGAGTGTCAAAGTATAGGCAAGATTGGAGACACTGGGCTCTGGTGTGGGGAGCACAAGGCCTTTCTGGGACTTGGGCAACAACAAACACCAAGACACCACTGTCAGGCAACCTGAACAGGTACTCAGACTCACTGTCTTGGAAGCATGGCCCATGGGGTCCTATCCAGTCCAGAAGGGAGATGGAGTGCAACCTCACACTGCAACTCCCAGCAGGCCCTGCCACACACACCCCTCCCACCAACAACAAACAACACACCTGTGTGAAGCAGGGGAGTGCATGTTTTGCAATGTACATGTAAGGCACCTTAAAAATACATGAGCTGTCCAGGCACACAGCTATACGTGTACATAAAATGCATCTGGAAATTGTACAAAACCTACTTGAGCATCTGAATGTGATAATTGAGGACAAATCCATGCACATACACTCATCATGAAGCATTGTACAGAAGTGATATGTTTATGTGTGCTGAACCACAACATACATTGTGTGTCTCTTCCACCCACAGGTGCAGCTGGGGAAACTTCAAGAAAAGACAAGGAAGATTCACAGTCCCAGACTCTGGTTGACACAGAGCAGGCCGGTGTGGATGCCTCTCACAGCTCTGACGACGACCATGAACAACCTGGACCCTCCGGTGTGGATCAGCGTGCAGCAGCAGTAACATCTGCACCCCCTACCACCATTCCTGCTCAATCTGACAACACCCAGATGACCCCTACTAACACGGACAGACAAACCCAACCCAACACCGAGGGCACAGCAACACAGGGAAACCTGGAGGTGGCTGCCAATTCCACCAGTGCAATCACCAGAGTAGGCCCAGTGTCATCTGTGCCTGCAACAGCAGAACCTGCTCATGGTGGTAGGGGTGGTGGGAGTGGGGGCAGGCTGAGGCCACCCCATGGCCATGCTGCTGAACCCCAAGCTGATCCCCAATTGGCACGCATCATTAATGCGTACCAGCAATGCACGGGAGACTTTAGCCAGATTATGGGGCACCTCAGGGACATCAAAGAACAGCAGGCTGAACATCATGCCAGATGGGACGCACACATGTTGCGGGTGGAGACACACATGGCCCGCATGGAGTCAAAGATGGACAAGTTGGATGATGTTATGGTGGTGTACAGAGATATACTGGGATGCCTACGTCAGATTGCAAACAACATGGCCCCACCTCCCTGTGTGCCCACCACATCAGTTGCACAACAAATGCAACTGCCACAGGTAGGGAGGTGGACTCTGACTCTCACTCCAGTGCACCGCTACAGCCTGCACCTGAGGGACTGCCTGAAGAAGCTGCGGGGTCGTCCAAAGAAGGACAAGTGAGAGGCAGCTGGGACTGCACATCACCCAGGAAGTGAACACCTTTCCCTGATGTCTACCATTGTGTGCAAACCCTTCACCTTGTCGACTGTCCCTATCTCTCCCACATGTGATGGAGGATCTGATCTGAACCAATGGAGCTACTGACTGTGGACTTTACTCTGACAATTCCACCGACCAAACCTACCAACTCCTCTGTGAACTTTGGAATCCCATTGCACTGTACAGCACTCCATGTCACCTATATCATCCACACACATGTATGTAAATAAACACTCCAAATCACAATTGTTGACTCTGTGATGAATGTGACTGGTTTTGACATATATAGGTGATGAAATGCTAAAGTAAGACTGGGCATGGGAACCACTAGAGCAATCTAAACACTGGAAATTGATTCATGTTGCTGTGACACATTTGAGAGGTACACACTCTTAGGTCAACACAACACAAAAACACCATGCCCATCACATTTCTTGTCTCACACATTGTTAACTGCAAGTACCCACAAATGATGAATCAGATCCAATCAGCCCTCAGGTACATCATGCCAAAGATTCACTGATGTGTGGACACAGAGTAACCACACCACAAACTGGTGCCCAACTTTATTATACATACACAACTAGTAAACAGAACATCAGATGCAAGGTACCCTCACATAACAGTGAGCAAATATGCAACCAATACGGCAGACACGCCAGCACCGGGGTGTGTGGAATGATGTGTTCGGGAAACATGAAAGGTTGCATCCAGTGACCGTATTGTGCGTTTCAGAGGATACATGTCACCAGACAACAGCATATGGACCCTGTGAATGACAGACATACAACAGTATTGAAATCACTACACAACTGCATACATCTACAAAACACATTACATACACAATTAAATTAACTTTTGAAAATATCTAAAGATTCATGGCAACACTGTTTGGAAGGACATAGTGACTCAAGGGACACATAAATGCTATAATCATGACACGTAGCATTTAGAAACACATATGCCCACACAGCGCACAACCCAAACACATCAGGTGAAGCAAGATATCATGACAACATATCACTGTATACTCACAATTAGGAGAAGAAGTTGTTGATGAGCTGAGTCCATACATCCCCCTCACCCTCATCGTCACTCGCAACATGTCCCAGGCCAGGATCCTCACATGCTGGCGGTTGCTGTCCGTCATCATCTTCGATGAGAGGCACCTCCTCCCTCACTGCCATGTTGTTTAGCATGCAACACACAATAAATATCTTGCACACCTTCTCAGGTGCATATTGGAGGGCCCCCTCTGTCCGGTCCAGGCAGCGGAATCGGCTTTTCAAGAGTCCAAATGTCCGCTCTATGACTCGCCTGGTCTGCCCATGTGCCTCATTGAAACGCATCTGTGCAAGTGTGACAGGGTTCCTAAGAGGTGTCAGCAACCAAGGCATGTTGGGGTACCCAGAGTCACCTGCACACAAACAGACAAACATGTCATGGATCAGGAATGAGCGTGTAATCCAAAGATACCTAAGACATGTAAGGTAAAACCCTACTACTCACCGACAAGCCAGGCACGCTGGTTCTGCAGCTGTGACATCAAATGTGGTATCCTGCTATTCCGCATGATGTGGGCGTCGTGGGCTGAACCAGGGAAACGGACACACAGATCTGAAATTGACATGTCCGCAAGACATACCACTAGGGCATTAATCGAGTGAAAATGTTTATGGTTGCGGTAAATCTGCTCCTGTGCATGTGGTGGTACCAATGCCACATGTGTCCCATCAATTGAGCCAATTACATTTGGCATCCCTCCCAAGGCATCGAAATCTCCCTTTATGCCTGGCATTTGTTGTTGTGATGGAAATCGGATGTATTGGTCCAGATACAACAACATTGCCTCCAATACATCACGGAGAACACGACTGAACATAGTCTGTGACATCCTACCAGCACCAGCCACTGTGTATTGGAATGTTCCTGTGGCAAAGAAATGTAGGGCTGCCATCAACTTGACCTTGCAGGACAGCACAGTTGGATACGCAAGTCCAGGTTGCAAATGTGGGGACAACTGCACCTCCAAATCCTCTATCAGCTTGCATGTGAAGCGGTACCGTCGGATGCAGTCCCGTTCAACCATGGCTGCAAGGTCTGGGAAGGGTCTGTGGACATTAGGTGCCCTGCAGTACATAGGGAAACAAAGAAAGTTTTTCAGTTCACCCACATCTGTGGCAATGACCAGGCCAAATAACACAAGCTACATCACATCAGAACACAATAGAGTCAGGTGTGTGCAATTCTGCATGGACACATATGCCACACATGTGCCCCTCACAAAACATGTCACCTCCACATGGTGACACAACAAGTGCCATGCACTGCTGTCGGCAAACTGTGGGCCCTGTCACAGTACTTCGGAACATATGGTATAGGACAACTACACACCGCAATGGTTAGTGAGGATAGTTGTGTTGTCAATATGACAACGGGCTGCCAGTAACACACAATGGGAACATGTAATGCGACATGGACACTGTCACCATGAAACGTCTGATGTACACGTCACAACACAAGCAAGACACACAGGATGTGCAAACAGGCTTGTCTGAATGTCAAACCTGGATGTCTGTGACACACAGGCACAACACAAAATCAAAGGACCAAGTCTGATGGAGATTGGGGGGAAGACCAACTCCCAAATAAAAATATGTCAATGTCCCTAGTATTTTTTGCAAATACTCATGATGTACCACACACAGCAAGCCCATGGACACACATTACATATCATATGCCATGTAGGGTTAATGTGACATGGCAAGACTCAATGTGCCCCAGTCACTGTGCACAGGCCACGTGTGTTGGCCACCAAAGTCCTGAAGCACAGGAGGGAAGTGCATCACACACAATGCCTTATGGTGACCATGTGACATGGCACATCCTGGTAGTGTGTACCACATTGTGCACATCAAACATGCAATGTGTACACGTGTATACACACATGTGATGGAGCATGAATAGTGAATGCCTGTACTGTGTGACAGGCTGTCACTGTGTTGTCCAGCGCCCTGCGTCCATATCAAAACATTTTTGTGGGCAGCCTCTGACTACCGAATGCAATGGTGACACTGGCATGTGCGATTCTATGAGACGTGTCGGACACTTGTGCAACGATGCGTACGCACGCCTAGCTCATAGGCTGTAATGTCACTCTATGCGGGTGCGATTCCGTGAGACGTGTCGGACACTTGTGCAACGATGCACACGCACGCCTTGCTCATAGGCTGTAATGTCACTCTATGCGGGTGCGATTCCGTGAGATGCATCGGACACTTGTGCAACGATGCGCATGCACGCCTTGCTCATAGGCTGTAATGTCACTCTATGCGGGTGCTATTCCGTGAGACGCGTCAGACACTTGTGCAACGATGCGCACGCACGCCTTGCTCATAGGTTGTAATGTCACTCTATGCGGGTGCGATTCCGTGAGACGCACCAGACACTTGTGCAATGATGCACATGCACGCCTTGCTCATAGGCTGTAATGTCACTCTATGTGGGTGCGATTCCGTGAGACGCGTCGGACACATAGGATCCAAGGCGTACACACCCATTGGCTATTGGCTGTCATGGAGACGAGCCTTGTGTTTTGGTATGTGTACGACTCGTGTGCTGCCAGATTCAGTTGGGCCCATGCAACAATGTTGCAAATTCAATGCTGTCAGGATGCAGACATTTTGAACGACGCTGAAGGCGTGTCCGATGCTTTCCAAGACATGGATTGGGCCAATTTGGATAACGCGAACGAGTCTGACCTATCTCTTTGCCCGCATCGAACAGATACTGCCTCTGTAGCACTGGTTTAAGGCTGTGTGTTCCCCTGAGGCAGCACTTGCTTGCACTACATGCCACAGGACTGGGTCACATCACACCACTGCTGCTTTCTCTGCATCCTCTGTCTCCTGCAATGGCACGTACTGTGGAGAGGGCCCCAGCATTCACTGAAGAGGAGAACCAGGCCCTGCTGGACAGCCTCATCCCACAGTACTGCAAGCTGTATGGGAAACCAGGGGAGCAGGTGAGTGTGGAGTCCACTGCCTTGCCATCTTTACATGTAGTGTGACTGGCACTACTAGCATTGTGCCCTCAAAGGGAAAGCATGCACATTGAATCATTTTAAGTTTGAGAGTTTGGGGATGTATGTACACAGCTGTCAATGTTTCAGATTGACTTACCATCCTATTTCCCGTATTTAAATGTGTTGATGTATGACATACAATTGACTAATAGTGACACTTCCTGACATGCAAAAGTTAGCATTGATGAAGAGGGGAATGTGAAAATGTCTGCCATTCCAGCCATATCAGCAAACAATAACTGTGAGGGCAACTAAGACCTGCTGCAATACACCAGACATGTAAGGCTAGCAATCTGCAGGAGGGCCTCATGGTGGTTTTGGAATGAGAAATTGCCAATTCATTGCAGTGCGGTAGTTTTTGGAGAGTTGCACTACAGCTGCAGAGCCTAGACCCCAACTATCCTCACTGCAGTGTTCATGATACAGAGCAGTATGTTTGGCTGCGAAAGTTAAGCAAACACCTGTGACCCCCCACCACACCCCGGTAGTAAATTTGGTGACTAAATTGACATGTTGTTGTTGGCAGTGTTCAATAATCAATGTGGCTCATGCAATCTAGGGTACTGGGGCATGCTTCCCTGGAAGACTCATTGGTGCCAGGTTCACCGATGTGTGTTACATTGTGATTTGGTGTTTATATGATGCCAGGGCTTGCTCAGTGATGTGTTGCATTTAAGGTCATTTGTCTAGTAAATACAGGTGACTGATGTGAATCTGTTTCTCTCCCTTGTTGATCAGCATCATCGGCAGACGCTGAAGGGGACAGCTCCACGGACCGTGAGGAGGGCTACAGCCAGACTGGATCCGCTGTGGAGGAGTCTGAGGGAGCAAAAGGCACGGAGGGTGAGGGAAGCCACACTGAGGGCGAGTCAACGGCCACTACATCTGCTGTGGATGACAAAGGCTCAAGTGATGATTCCCAGGAGGGTGCGGGTGTTTCAACACCAGAGAACACTGACAGCGAGTCTGTCCCCGCAACCTCCACCATCTCCACCCTCCCAGTTGCTCCCATCCCAGATGTCCGTGGAGCAACCCGTGTTAGGGCAAGAGTCTCCAAAACAACAACACTCACACCTGCACCGTCACGCACAACAACAGGCCCGAGTAGCACACGCACAGGGGAATCCAAGTCTAAACGCACCAGCACGCACACACAGGGAACTGAAGGCATACACACAGGGGATAGGGTGCAGACACACAGCCAAACATCCACAACAAGCCCGCAGCCCTCAGACACCTCTCCAGCCAAGACTTCTTCCCGTGATTTCCCTGCTAAGCCCCCTTCCCAGAAGCTCTTCATCTGTGAGCTTGGCCTCTTCCCCTCAGATACACCTGTGCCAACTCGTAAGGGGAAGTGGAAGTCACCTTGCCAGGAAGGTAGACCCACCAAGCCACGCACACCCTCACCCAAGAGCAGGGACACAGAGGCCCCCCCCGGAAATCACCAATAACCAGAAAGACCCCACGACATTCACACACTCCCACCACCCACTCTCCGTCCTCAAGCTCCCATGCCACCACTCCTTGTGTTCCCCCGCCACACCCTGCCCCAGGTTCACCCACCCACCGCTGGCCCATCCCCAAAGTCATTAGGCCCTCCCCCCTTCCACAGACACTTACACAACACCCAGCCCTCAGCCTATTGCAGCAAATGCAGTGGAGCCTGTGTCCCCCCCAACTGTCCTGGACACTGCAGTGGAGCCCCAGCGCACTCCATCGGACATGCTCACTGCAGTGAGACCCCACACACTGACCCTGACCCATCCACTGCAGTTGCTCCTGTGACCCCTGCACCCACCACCACTCTCCTGCCCCACTCTTGTGCACCCTGTCCCTGCGGTGCCTGGCCTGCCACCATAGATGCCCCACCAAAGGGTGATGTCCCCTACTGTGTGTCAGTGCAGGCAAGCTAGGGCTGACATGTTGTCAGCTGTCCCCCATCATGGACTGATGTCATGGCCTGGCCATTGGCCTTATTGCATTTTGGGATTGAAATTTCCCCTTTACGTTGCTGAATAAACGTATGTTTTGTTATTGCTTTGATTTTCTTCTCATATACTCTTCTCGATGTTGCTGAGGTGTGCAATTAAGTTGCTATTGTCATTTGCCAATGTGTGATATGATGTTGTGATGTGCCTCATGTGTGCCATGGTACATGAGTCATATAGCAGTAATGTTATGTTATGTTATCTGGAATTTGTAGAGTGCGTGGCTACTCCGAAGAGTGTCCTGGCGCTGAGAAAAGACCGCCATAACCACTGACAGACAATCACCCCCAACCACAGAGCCAGAAAAGCCTAAAGCTGGAAAAGCCACGTCTTCAGTTTCCGCCTAAAAGTCAGAAGGTCCGGGATCTGTCGCAGCGGGGTGGAAGGCTGTTCCAGAGTTGGGATGCTACTACTTGAAAAAGATCTTCCCCCTACCCGTGAGAGCCTGACCTTTGGAGTCAAGATCAAGCACTGGGTAGAAGATCTTAAGGAGCGCTGAGGCATGTAAGGCTGAAATCGTTCCCTTAGGTATGGGGCCCCAATCCCATGGAAAGCTTTGAAGACCAGGACTAAGGCTTTGAAGTGAATTCTTTTTTGCACTGGAAGCCAGTGAAGTGAGGACAAGAGATGAGAGTTATGTGTCCTGGGCCTAGTTAAGAAGATGGCCCTGGCTGCCATGTTCTTGATGACATGCAGACGACCTAGTAGGTAATGTGGAAGTCCCAGATACATAGAATTAACATAATCCAATCTCGATATCACTAAAGCCTGGACAACTGTTTTACTATGAGACTGGGAGAAGTGGGAGGATGTTTTTCAGCATTTTCAATGTCCCAAAACAGGTACCTGCCACTGATTGGACTTGCACCTTCATAGAAAGGGCAGAGTCCAATTGAACCCCCAGATTTTTTACAGTAGTGAGCTCAGACGATGGGGGGACATGTCTTGTGGCCACCAAGAGTGCCAGGTCTCGTGTGGACGAGGGCCAAAAAAAATAATTTCTGATTTGTCAGAGTTACATTTTAATTGATTACAGCTAAACCACGAGAAGATCTCAGAGAGGCAGTTCTTTATACTGGTCTCATCGAAGCCAGAGCCCTTCTCGCATGTGAACAACAGTTGAGTGTCGTCCGTGTATGACACTATTATAGCGCCATGCTTCGACGAGAAGGGCAAGAGGGGCCATGTACAAATTAAACAGCGTCGGACTGAGAATTGATCCCTGCGGGACCCCCACATTCAAGGACGGGATTTCTGCTGAAAAAGGTGGTGCCCAGACTGTTTGAGAGTGGTTGCTGAGAAAGGATGTCAACCATTTCAATACCGTGCCTCCAAACCCGCCCCCCTCAAGTCTTTGCAAAAGTCGCTTGTGGGGGACAGTATTGAAGGCTGCGGAGAGGTCGAGTAGCACCAAAACCGCGCTCCCACCTCTATCTAACGTGGCTTTAATCGTCTCAGCAACCTCCAGCAAGGCAGTTTCAGTGCTGAAGTTGGCTTTAAAGCCCGATTGACTGGGGTGTAGGAGATCATTGGCCTCTATGAAGTTTGTGATAACTTCGTTCACATATTTCTCCAAGACCTTGGAGAAAAAGGGCAGGAAGGCGATAGGCCTATAATTGCTGGTAACCTCAGGGTCTGCCGTAGGTTTTTTAAAAGAGGGAGGATTTTGGCGTTTTTCCAAATTTGAGGCATAAGGCCCTCCCGCAATGTGGTGTTTAAAATTGAATTAACAGCCGGATTAATTACTTCCGCTATGGACGGCAAAACTTTAGCAGGACAAGGGTCTGAGGGTGAACCACACTTGAGATTTTTCATAAAAGAAAGAGATTGATTGAGGCTGATATTCGGGAATTGCAGAAGACAGGCATCCATGCTGTAGCAAGGTGGTGGATCGCAAACTTCCTCCACCTCTAAGGGTTTATCCTTGAAGGAGTCCTGAATACTTAAAAAAAATTTGTGGAAGAAGCTGGCCATGCGCTTGGTCCAGTCACTAGTGGGGATGAAAGGGCGGCTGATAGGTGAAGGAGATGAGAAACTTTTTACAGAACTTTCTTGTAGTATTCTTTTAATGCTCGGTTATAGATGGCTTTATCTGAAGGACTGTAATGCCTTTGCCATACTCTTTCCAGATGTTTACACGCACTTTTACTAATTTTTAAAGTAGGCTTGAACCAGAGAGCTGAGACTCTGGTAAATGTAGCTACTTTCATAGTAGAGGGGGCAAGTTCCTGCGCTTGCCAATTTAGCCAGTTCTCTAGGGAAAGTACATCCCACTCAGGCTGGCCACTGAGGTATATAGGGCATTGGCGCAGAGACCTCTGTATTGCCTCCGGTGAAATCAAGTGAAAAGGTCTGAAACTACTATGAGAGAGAGATTTTCCCATAGGGCACAGTTTGTCAAGTTCCTTACTTATATTGAAATTCATTAAGTAATTGTCAGACCCGGTTAGGGCAAGGGGAGCCTCAGTTTCAATCCTCATTGAGGAAAAGACCTGGTCTAAGGTGTGCCCTTTATCGCGCGTGGGTGAATTAAGATACGGGGTTAGGTTAAAAATGTCTAGAGATTCGTACAATTTTATAGTATCTGAATCCCGAGAATTATCCATATGGATCTTAAAATCGCCCAGAACCAGGCATTGGCTATGATTGGCAGCAATGAAAGCAGACACCTGGCCAATAGACTCTAGGAAATTTCCTGCTGGGCCCGGAGGGCAATAAATCAGGGCCCCTGCGATAGACTGATGTGCCGAGACAGTCAAAAGGAATCCCAAGCTCTCCGCACCTTCCAGGTCTGGCAGTGATAGGAGGATACAGCTAAGAGAGCTCTCAAAAATTAGGGCTAAGCCGCCCCCCCTGGCCGTAGTACGGTCCCGTAGAGTATGTCTCCAATTCATCATTGTGTGTCAATTCTGATTCTCAAGATCACAACTGATGTTGCACAGGGATTGGGACAGCCTTTGGAGTACGTCACATCTTTGTTTTCCACTGTTGCACATGTTTTGTGCTGACATGTGTGCACATCTTCCTTCTTACTGACTCAGCCCGTCAGCACCGGACATGCATTTTCATGCATGGGTGATTAAAAAGTCATCTGTGTCATCGGTGCAACTTGGCAAAAAATATGTTTGGAGTATGTGCTGGTGACTTAAGGGACACTGCAGGACACAGGCTGATGTGACCCAAACCTTCAGTCAGAATAGGTGGCTCACTGGCAGACTCCTACTCTGACATGACTTGGCCCTGTACAAATGACTGTTGGCACAGCTGAGGTTACACATGAGTGGAGTCACCTCATGGCAGTGTGTAACCTCGTGTCATTGACTGGGCCCATCTGTTGTGTTCTGTGTGCATGTCTCAGTGGGTTACCGTGCTTTTTTACACACAGCCTACATTCCCTGCAGTTGTGCCTGACTGTGATGCTTGCTGAGTTGGCCTGTGTTTGCCATAGGTGTTAGGACTGGATTGCCTGGGATGTGGGTACATGGTATGTACTGGTTATAGGGGAGTAATCGGTGTGTGATGTAATGGCCCTGGTATGTGTGGAAACTCACATGGTATATCACCAGGATTCAGCCCTGCACTTTGGTGTTTTCAAAATCAGGTTGTTTTCACATTGTGGTGTCTTCATCTGCATGGGTAACTTGTATGTGTGTGTTAGTGCTTCCACTGATCAGAACCTAGTCTCCAATGCTTGCTGCTGTGGAAATGTATCAACATGCTATCCATTGTTCTGGGACTGTTCCAAGGATCACAATGTGTCAGGTAAGTGTCACGGGTGCATATGTACCTCATAACGTACGATGTGTGTTTCATTTGCAAAGGATGTTGCCTGGTCATGTGTGATGTGTTTGTACACCTTGGTTCCCCTCCACCCCTGTGATTTTCATCGGTGCATGTGCAATGTCAGCAGTACCTGTGGGATTGGCTGCTGCTCATTGGTGCAGATGAAGGTGTGTGGCATCTGGAGTGGGCATCTGTGAGTGTTCTCATGTCTAGATACATGGAGGGCTGACGTCACAGCACATGGCCATTTATTTTTCTGAGGGAGTGTGATGTCAGGTTGGCTGTCACTACCTGCCACAGGGGGCGCATACCGCACATATGTCTGTGCTCAACAGTAGAGTGTAGATCCAAAGTGTTACATGCAGAGGGCTCATCATACAGGCTACTGTTGCAACAATGTGGGCTCCTTGTGGATATTGATGGAGTGGGTCTGTCTCTTGCTTTTTGTTGGTGTGCAGCCAAGCTTATGTCACATGGCTGTGTTGTGTGAACATTAATGTCACAATGGCTGATTGGCCACATGTATGCAGCCGGTTCCTGCGTGACTTCTGGATGGTAGTGTGTGCGCATATATCTATTTTAATTTAAACACCACAGGATGTGTGTCGTACTAGCCTGGGTACACTGACACACACACACACACATGTGGTATTCATTTTGCAGTGTGGGGCTGGCTGGTTGTGTTTGGGCACCTGCACCCATGCGTTGATATGGCTATTCTAGACATTGCCTGCAAGTCGGGTGTAGGTATTTCCGTACTGTCCCTGGCACTCTTCCCTCATCATTTGGTGCATTCTTCATGGTTATTATGTTCCATTGCTGCCATGGTATGGTCTTGATTACCTCATGGCTGCAATCTACACAGGATTCCTTGGTATGTGTGTCTGTTTGTGAGCATATGTGTGTATGCATTCTGTTGGGCACTACTTACATTGTGTAGTTGTACATTGGAGGCACTGCTACTCTGCACATGTCAGAGGGATGTTAGTCGACGCAGGTCACTTACACTCCACAGATGTGTGTTTGTTTGCAACACACCCACTACTTAGCCACTTCACTGCTTGTGGTGTTACAACCAGGAATCTGACGTGCAGAGCAGCATTGTCTGACAATTTTGGACAGGCACTCATATTTGGATCCCTGCGGTGGGGTGGGGTTTGGCACCATGGATGCTATGTTCAAGATGTGCATGGATTTATGATGCCAGAATCAGCTTTGGGTCACAGTTGCAGGGAGTTCACACACAATGCACAATCTTGGCATGATGGTAGGGTGAGGGGTGCTGGTACTACAAGACATATGGGTGGGACTGCTGATAGTGATGGGCATCCACCCCCATGCAGGTGGAGTATGCAGATAGTGATAGGCATCCACCCCCAAGTGGATTTGGACTGCTGGGGGTGATAGGCATCCCCCCTGAGGCTCAAGGACTGAGCATCCACCCCCTATGTGCTGGGGAATGCTGGTGGTGAGTGACCCTCACCCCCATGCAGGTGGAGTATGCTGGTAGTGATGGGTATCCACCCCCAAGTGGATTTGGACTGCTGGGGGTGATAGGCATCCCCCCGCGGCTCAAGGACTGGGCATCCACCCCCTATGTGCTGGAGAATGCTGGTGGTGAGTGACACTCACCCCCATGCAGGTGGAGTATACTGGTAGTGATGGGTATCCACCCCCAAGTGGATTTGGACTGCTGGGGGTGATAGGCATCCCCCCTGAAGCTCAAGGACTGGGCATCCACCCCCTATGTGCTGGAGAATGCTGGTGGTGAGTGACACTCACCACCATGCAGGAGGAGTATGCTGGTAGTGCTAGGCATCCACCCCCATGCAGGTGGAGTATGCAGATAGTGATAGGCATCCACCCCCATGCAGGTGGAGTATGCAGATAGTGATGGGTATCCACCCCCAAGTGGATTTGGACTGCTGGGGGTGATAGGCATCCCCCGTGAGGCTCAAGGACTGGGCATCCACCCCCTATGTGCTGGGGAATGCTGGTGGTGAGTGACACTCACTCCCATGCAGGTGGAGTATGCTGGTAGTGATAGGCATCCACCCCCATGCAGGTGGAGTATGCAGATAGTGATAGGAATCCACCCCCATGTAGGTTGAGTATGCAGATGATGATGGGCATCCACCCCCAAGTGGATTTGGTCTGCTGGGGGTGATAGGCATCCCCCCGTGAGGCTCAAGGACTGGGCATCCACCCCCTATGTGCTGGAGAATGCTGGTGGTAAGTGACACTCACCCCCATGCAGGTGGAGTATGCTGGTAGTGATAGGCATCCGCCCCCATGCAGGTGGAGTATGCAGATAGTGATGGGCATCCACCCCCAAGTAGATTTGGACTGCCGGGGGTGATAAGTATCCCCTCCTGAGGCTCTGGGACTGGGCATCCACCCCCTATGTGCTGGAGAATGCTGATGGTGATAGGCATCAACCCCATATGGGCTAGGCACTGCTGCTGATGATGGGCACCCCTGCCCCCCACCCCTCCATTGGTTGTTCCTGCTGGTAGTTATGGCTATGTACCCCCTATGGGTGTTGTACTTGCCGCCTGCGTGGTACGCATCGATTCCTGTTGTTGAATCTGTCATAAACGTACAGTGCAGGGATGACATGCGCGATCGGATACATGCTTGGTTCGTCTCGTACCCGCTGTCCGTGTTGTGGCGCGAAATGACGCGAAGAGACTCCAGTTCCGGATGCTGAGACGTGTCGTCAGTGGCGAACCGTTCAGCGGGTAGGAAGTGCGCATCGTACTTGCCTGGCCGGAAACTGCTGTTTAAATGCTTCCGGACGAGTCGAATTCTGCGGTTATGGTTCCGGCTCGTCCGGGAAATGAGGTTGATTTCAGAGCCTACGGCTCGGTCGGCAATAGGACACATTTGCGCATCGTACTTCCTTGTACGGACGGGTCGGCTCTGGGACAGAGTCGGTCGTAAGGTATGGCTACGGACAGCTCTCGGAGGGTTGTCTGACGCGGATCGGAATCGGCCCCAGAGTGGCAACTGCAATCTACTTAGTCAGCATTGACATTGGTTTGTGACTATTCTTTCATGGTAGAAAAGATATAGGGGTGGGTAAGAAGTGTTTGATCTTTTTAGTTCCCATAGTAAATTTTCCTCTTATATACATGGATATATACTTATATGGAGGAGTGTGGCTCAATGGTTAGAGCGGCAGACCCTGAAGCAGAGTTCTGGCCAGGGACCAGGGTTCGATTCCCGCCTCGGCGGGGCTCGGACTCAATTTCCTCGGACCTGTCTATTCTCGCCTCGGTGCCTATTCTAATCACGGGCCCCACGCTGCAACTCTGGGCAATAGCTTGCTTAGCCTCCACACCGGCCCCAACAGCGCTAAGGATGCCTGGCTTCACCCTGGGGGTGCCCAGGAGTGGACACTTCACAGGGAAAGCCAGGAGGGGTTCCACAGCGGTATGAGTATCAGCGCCAGGAAACCGCAGAAGGTGACACCGCAAGGTGGCCGTCTGGTGACAGTGCGCTCTATAAGTACCTTTACATACAGCCAACAACTGACCAAATTTACTCCAAACGTGGCATGAATGAAGAACGTTTCTCGGATTGAGATCCTTTTTCGGTTTGGTGTAAATCTGTTCAGTAGTTTCTGAGATGTACAAGCTCAAAATGTTACCAATCAGGTCTTAAAGGGTTTTGTATTACACTGGCATTTATGATTCGTATATAATTTACTCGTCAGGGAATTAGAAAAATAAGGATAGGACATGGAAACCGTTTACAGAGCTGGATCTGCAGATCAGAGAGATTTGATTGGATGCTGCAAGAGAAAATGTTGTCTTGCAGTTGCCATTTAAGGGGGCTGAGTAGGCTGGGTAGGAACACCCTGACTCCCGGCCCACATGGTTGAGGACTGTCAAGTGCCCACCCTTTGAGTAAATTATAAAAATTAAACAACACATGCCATAGCCAGTGGCATCTGCCATGCTCAAAATACGAATTTACCATTGCCATAGAATCAGAAAAACAGTTGTAATGTGAACGACATGACAGGAGGTGCAGGAGGTTATGGCAAATGTTATGTGCTTTATTAACCAAAACTGGTGAATTTAAATGGTTTGTCGGATTTTAGCCAGAACCGTAAGCCAGTTTGTAACTGTGTTTTTTTAGAGGATTTAATTTTTTTACTGATATACTTAATTTTCAACATTGGTTGCCTGCAGGAGCTGGCATTTGTCCAGGCTCTGCAGTTGAACTACGGTATGCGGGCAACCCCTGAAAGGTCCCCTACCCAGTCTGCTGTGGGGCCAAATACTGAACTGTGCAAGGCGGTGTTGGCACAGGATCTTGCCTATATTTAAGCCATCTGTCCAGCCCTCTGCATGTTATCAACCCTTGTCCAGCCGAGCAGGACTTGCACATGGGAATTAGCCTGTGGGCAGGCCCTGTGCCAAACTTGGCTCTGGGAGTGTGGATTGGTCACAGGGTCTCACCACCAGCCAGGCCCTGTGCGCAACACGCACAGGGTGGACAATCTTCAGACTGCCCTCATGGTCTGGCCCTTGTGCAGCAGAAGTTAGCCTCAGGAATGCAGACAGGCCCTGCAGCCAACACAGTGCGGCTGCCAACCCCACTGTGTTTTTGTGTTTATGTGTGTGTGTTTATAATGTTGTTATAGCACAACCCTTTAAAAAAAAATGTTTTAAACTATTGTATTAAACTGCTTTTATTTTGTGTTCTTCACATCTTCAAATTTGCGAACAACGCTCTTAATTAATGTTTTAGGTGCTGGTTCATCAAGACAAGTCTGTTTTGTTCATTTCTCCGGAACACTTTTTTATTTTATTTCTTGCAGTATGTTGCGAACACCTGTAACCTTGGGACTTAATTCTTATCCTCAGATTGAAGTACTTCCAGTAGAACTGTTTCCTTCTCCCCTTCATCTTGTTACTGCTATTTCATTTCTGCTCAGTGGTTCTGGTTTGGGTGCATGGCTCTTAGATGTTTGACCACTCCACTTGCGCCAAAAGAGAACATCTTGGGAAGCTGACCCTACGGGACCTGGCCGCACACATTGCATGTTACCTTTTGTGCATTTTCTTTCTTCTATAATCTGGGGTGTGTGGAAAATTTCCACAAAAGGGATTCTCGTGGAGAATATTCTGCCCTTCAACCACTGGAAGTTGTTGCCACTTCCAATACAATATCTTCTTGAATTTCGACAGCAGATGGCTCGATCCTGCTGCTTGCTGGCTCGGTCCAGCTTTTTCATCCAGATATTTTATTTTTCCAAAAGCTTTCCTCTCAGTCTCTGGGTGAGAAGAGAGCGAATATTATGTTCCCCAAAAGGGGTTTTCTATATGCTATGGCTTCTTTTATGATATTTTGGAGTTCATAACCAATCAGATGCCTTCTTTATGTTTTTTCCAGCTTCACAGTGCTCGATTCTTCACATCTCTTCCAATAGAAACAGTGCTAGGCCTTCAGACCTGCTTTACAAAGACCCCGAACTCGAAAACAAGTCCCTCGAACGCCATAAATGTTGCAAAAGTTGTGTATGGTATGCAAATAAATTCCACTGGCTTGAGGGTAGGGGTTACATAAGTGAACCTAAAAAACACACAATCGTATTGGCACGTTTCCATTTTTCTACATTTTAAGTCTCAGACTCACAGCGTTCTCTGTACTGGAAGACGGAGCTGCGATTTGAGGGCATGCCAGACCCACCCATGCCCATTATCTGGGAACCACAGGAACCTCCGATCCCAATAGACCATTGAGAAGGTTTCATTGGTTCCTACGAATGCACTGATGTATCCATAGTCAGAGGGTCCTTGGCTTCCTTGCACAGATCATTGCTCTCTTCGTCATAAGAGAGAGAGCTCTGCATCAAGGGGAAGCTGTTTGTTTTTGTTCTTATTTGCTGTCCTTTTCGTTTATGGCGATCTACAACGTTTAGCTCCATTCTAGCGAGTCAGTATCAAATACACACACTTGATTGTCTTCCTGAGTAAACAACATGTCCTCACACAGCTGTGGCCTAGCCCCACCGCCCAGATAACTCTTTACCCATCGCGTTTTAAGGCAGTGAGTCAGGGCAGCGCGGTAAGAGACCTTGGTTGTGGGATGAGAGAAGAGAGATGCGTGGGGCTGTCACTGCCGTGTTGTGTAAGTCCATTGACAGGAGTGCGCTCCTCTCTTCAGGTGGACGACACTAACACTTCACACTTGCGACTGGTGCTTGCTAGAACCTGCAACCCGGGAAGAATTCACAGGGTTATCTGTTCCTTCCTCACCTGAGTGCAACGCTGGCCTCTCTCCCTCTACCTAAGAGCGTGTTCCCAAATGTGCCTGTTCCTTGCTGCCTCAAATGCCTCTTAACGGGTCTGTGTCAGCTGCTAAAATAAAGAAAATAACACTTATGTTAGTAGTGGTGTGTATTTATACTTAACTGAGACCCCTCCTAGATTCTCTCTCAGACTACTTATCGCCACCTGCTCCTCGGGGACATTAAATAAACAGTTCTCTATGAGATCGAGTCTAATAGTTCCTTGTAGTTTCTCAGGTTACTACCCGTAGAGTAAGTAATAATCTTTATTCGGTTATATAAAAACAGTTATAACCATAAAAGCTTTTGCAAAAAGAAAAACATATCATCCTCAGTATACACACAATGTGAAATTGTTTAGTTTAACACAGATACTTTCAACCCAAATTGGATCTATGATTATAAATGCACTTTAAAAACATAGCTACACTTTTTGTGATCAGTGTAGTATTCAGAAATTGTAGGTGCAGCATAGCAGGACGACATCTTCTAAAACCAAGCTTTCTTAACAACGGGGTCAACCATAAATTGCGATGGACAGCATAAAATTTACAAAACAAAACAGTGTGCATAGTTGTTTGTGTTGAAGTTTCGTCGCAAGGGCACGCCACTAAAGTTCGTTCCCAGGAGTTACATTTTGGGAAGGCTACAAGCCTATGGAAGACGTTCAATCTGAAACGTGTCAGCAAGAGGCGCTCAAATTGGGACTCAACATAGGTCAGGTATGGTTCAATGGTGAGAGAAGTCTCAACCATCAGAGAATGTTGGACCGATGTTTTACTTGACTCTTTTGTGATCCGTAATTCTTCCAGATGGGAAAGGGCTCTTATTTTTAGATCTTTCTTCGAAATCTCGGAGATTAATTCGGGATTATCATAATATTTAATCAGATCTAGGTCATTGAAAAACTTTTTTATGTACAGTAGCCATTCTATTTTTCCTGCGTGCTCCAGCGTCATGCAATCTGCTATAATCTCCTTTGTGAGTAGATTTTTTGATGACATCCAAATACGGCGCCACAATAGAAGAGGTTGGACTTTAGCCAAGTCTTCGATGTGGGCCATACCAAGTTCGGCATGACAAGAAAACGTGGACACACGTTTTGGGGTCATCAGGAGAAATCTCATGAAAACATTCTCTGCGATTTGGAGTACGTTCGTGCTTTTATGGCCCCACAAACCTGCCCCGTAGAGTGCGATAGAATGGCATTTTGCTGTATAAATGCGAAGAAGTTCTACGGGTGGTCTTTTCCCTAGTTTCTGTGAAAATTTTATGAGTGCCATTATTGCGCGCAAAAGATGATGTTTTCTAGCATTAATGGCCGCTTTCCAATTAAGTTTTTCATCGATCAATACTCCAAGATATGAGTATTGATTAGTGGATTCCAACTTCTCTTTGTTTAGGAATATTGACTTTCCCCTTTTCCTGTCCTTTCCCGCCACCATTACATAAGTTTTTTTGATGTTTATTTTTAGGTCTAGAGTATCCATAAACTGGGCATACCTGTCAAGGGATTTCTGTAACTCTCGCGGGGTGCGCGCTAAAATTACTGCGTCATCCGCGTAAAGAAGCGCTGGAATAAGGCGGTCTTTTATTCTAGGGAGATCCTGGGCCCCCCTCAGCATTGCGACCTCCAGACCGTTGGTATACAGAGAGAAGAGGAAGGGGGCCAGGACACACCCCTGCCTCACACCGCGTTCCACCCGAAATGACTCAGAAACTTTGCCCTGTGTACCAAAACGGACCCTCGACGTAGGATTAGAATATAATGCCCGAAGGAGGGTTACAAGGGCTGGATCTATTTCCATGTCAGTTAGGACAGACCAGAGCTTTGAGTGGGAGACGCAATCGAAGGCCGCGGAAAGATCGACATATACCATATACAATCTGCCTTCTTTTGCTGTTACGTATTTCCCCATCAATAGGGTTAAGTTCAGTGCCTGTTCTATGGTTCCGAATCCTTCTCGGAAGCCAAACTGAATATTTGATAGTATATTGTGGTCTTCTGCCCAGTCTTGAAGTCGCTGTAAGACCACTCTACCCAGGACTTTACCGAGGGAATCCAGGAGTGATATTGGCCGATAACAGGAGACCTCATCTCTATTTCCCTTCTTAAAGATCGGGATCATGATTGATTGGGTCCAGGTTTCAAATAGCCCATGACTCATTGTCGCATCAAACACCCTTTTTAAGATTGGTGCCCATAAGTCAAGTTTAAATTTAAAAAAGTCGACTGGGACACCATCTGGACCGGGGGCTTTACCTCCTTTACTTGCTTTCACTGCCTTAATTATTTCGTGTAATTCAAAGCTTAGAGGGATCGGAAATAGGATGTCTTGGGGACTATCCTCCTTCTTCTCATCTAAGTCTGTTATTTGAGTTTTACTGAACACTTTAGCAAAATGGTTTACCCATGTCGGGCCATCAATCGCTACGTCGATTGAAGGCTGGTCACTGGAGTCGGACAGGAAGGGAGTCTTCACTATCCTCCAGAACAGCTCTCCATTTTTAGACTGAGAGCTCTCGTGCAGTTGATCCCATAGGGAATCTTTTATTTTCCGCTTCCTTAATCTGCAAGCTAGACGGTAAGAGGTCCTTAGCCGGCGAATTTCGTCTTGGTCTCTTACAGATTTTGACAGTGCTTTTTTCAAAAGTTTATGAGCTACCGTGCATTCGTGACTAAACCACCCTCTTTTATCACCTTTCTTCCCTTTATTAGTACAAGTTAAAAAATTATTTACTTTCTTCAGAATAACACTAAAATTAATTAACAATTCTTTTTGGTTGGTGTTGCTATCTAGACATTTCATAATCGCCGGATAAACGGCTTGGACCACCTTCTTGGTTATTGTTTCTGGTTCGATCTTGCCCCAACTTATGGCATAGCCATT
This sequence comes from Triturus cristatus, assembly GCF_964204655.1. NCBI lineage: Eukaryota > Metazoa > Chordata > Amphibia > Caudata > Salamandridae > Triturus > Triturus cristatus. Next base: position 231,790,984 of record NC_140581.1, read on the forward strand.
TTGTTTTGCCAAGCGAATGTTGTTTTGGGCAAGAGCAGACATCAGCGAGTATGGTTTAAATTTCCCTGCCTCAAGGGTTAGGTTAAAAACCAACGCTGCATGGTCACTTAGTGCATTAATTATTAATCTAAAATTCTGTGCTCTACTGCCCAGCGTAGCTGTGATCAAAATATAATCAATTGTTGTCTCCCACCCTCTCCCCAGGTATGTAGCCTGCAGTTGTCCTGATATAGTATCGGAACTATTTAGGATCGTTAGACCTAGTTCCGACATCATTTCGTTAAGTAATTCTCCTAACTTTGTATGACTGAAATGGGTCTCGTAGTTATCAGTTTCTTCCCCATCCCCACAAGCGCAACAGTTTGACACATTACAGGGGTGGTGATTAAAATCACCGCCCCACACAATGCTAGGGACAACTGTCCCTTGTATTCTACTAATCAATGTAAAAAGTTTGTTACGGATGGCCTCAAGTAGTTCTGGTCTCTCTGATTCTGGAAGGTTGTCGTAGGAATTTACTAGAAAAATAACCCCCTTCCCCTCAAACGAGAGTTTTAGAATCTGATGGTTAGTGTGTAATCTCAGGGGAGTGACTTTTAACCCAGGTATGGTATTTTTTATGAATATCGTCAAACCCCCCTTCGCCCTGCCATGTAAGCCTGCAATAGCCGGTGAAAAATAAGTTTTGTATCCCAACAGATGTTGTTCGTTGGTAGACCATGTCTCTTGGAGACAGATTACATGGTGGTCTTCAACAAACTTCATGAGAGTCCCATCCAATACTTTGTCTCGTACACCCGCAATATTCCATGACATAAACTGTACATTGATACAAGCGTTTCTTGGGTCTGAGCTTTTACAAATATTAAGTACTTTCTCTGCAGGCGAAATTTCTACCACTCTTAGATCTGTAACCCCCGCCTGTTCGGGTGATAATTGATGTGTCCTCGTTAAAAAAGAATCAGAAACCCTATGCTGTAGAGGGATTGGTACAGAAGGGGGGGTCCTAATTTCTTTAGATCTAGTTTCCACGGGTTCAGATACATGGTCCGAAGCTTTGGAAGACGAATGGTGAGATGCGATGAATTTTCCAGTTTGGGTCTCTTTGATGTTAAGTCAATCTACATCTTCCAAACCGCACAAGGCGGCATAACGATTAGAGGTAGGAATATTAAATCTCTGATATATCTGAGAATTATTATTTCTTGGAGCCTGGTTTGGAGCTTGGAATAGTTGGTAGTTATTGCTCATAGGTCTACTATTCAGCTGCGGATAGAAAGCATAGTTATGTGCAGCTTGGAAGGAGAAACGATGATCCATTTTACCCCAATTCATAGGAAGATCTTGTTTAACATCTGGAGTGGAGTAGGCGATCAATTCTCTAGGGTAGAAATAGTCAACCAGGTGTGTAGCAATTGCGACCTCCCCTCTAGCCTCGAACCAATCACCTATGCATCTGACCGCTCTGTGATCTCTGAAATTTATGATTATCACATCGCCCTTCTTATCTTTAGGTCTAGTACCTACCCAACATGTACGTCTCACCATAAGAATTTCCCCGTTTATGTGTGCAGGGAGGGGTCTATTTAGGTTCAACCAATGCATGGCTTTATTTTTTAACGCATGGAAGTCCTCCCTTGCACCTGGTGTTAATTCTGGGACCCCTGTCATGATGACTGTGTATGGGGCTGATTCGGGCGGTAGGTCCACCCTTCTGCTTACTGTGATATATTGTGGCTGGGTTGACCAATCACGCTTCTCATGATCTGTTACATCCTTTTTCTTCGTGATGGTTATTTCCGAAGAATGAGTTCTATTTTTACTTTTTTGTTCTTCGGTGTCCAGACGAGTGGTAAATTTCTGTTTATTACCCACCTTATTGACCCCTTCAGTGTCTCTACTATTTGTTATGAACTGTGTCCTGCCTTGATCTGCGGTATTATTAGATGGTATATCCGCAGAGTTTGCCCCCGAGATGGTGAGCGAATTTGTCAAGTGATCATCCGTGGGGGGTCGCGCTACCATGGGAGGAGGAACATGTTCCTTCACATTATTTTTAATCTGGGTATTGGTCGATTCAGATATAAGTAAATTATTCCTTCCCACTTGTTTACTTAAATCCTCTAGATGGAGAGTTATTAATCTGGACCTTTCAAGAAGGGGAAGTAAAAGGGATTTGACCATTGTCTCTAGTTTAGCAAGTAGGTCGCTCAAGATTTCCGGGCTGGATAACAATCCTGGAGTGTTTGTGCATAAAAGAGGAGTGTTTGTTGCTACGGAACCTACGTGATTCTGTTTTTGTGTGAGCGATTTAGCTTTTTTCTTTTTCGTCAAGAGTGGTCTAGTGAGTATGCCTCGTCTCTTTCTTGTTGGTGGTCTATTTACCACAGGGGGGGAGGAGATAACTAAATTTGGTGAATCCGAGAGCCCCGATAAGGTAAGTGTGACAATATTATCATCAGGCTGGGGGACCTCACCAAGGGAATTAACATGTGACGTGTTTTTTGTTATTCCAGGCGTTGAATAAGATCTAGAAATTCCGGTACCCACATTCACCACCTCTGGAGATAGAATTTTGCCAATTGTGCCCAGTGAGGAACGCTTGCCTGTTAGAAGGTCTAAAGATAATCGTTTTTCCGTATCCGCTATCTCCTTCTCCAAGACAGTAGTCACACGCTTGAAGAATTGGTCGATAGTGCCAGATACTGGGCCTTTAGAGGTGTTTACGGTTAGGGTACGCGACTTATCAGCACTTTGTGACATGATGTTATATTGCGGTAGAGCTACAACAACAAAGATACCACAGTGAGTCAGTGTCCGCAACAGATGAAGGTTTCCAACAGTTTAGAACAATATGCGATAGATGCTCTCACCATTAAATGAAGGTTAAGGGGGTGGCCCGTCCCGTCCACGCTCGTCCTCGGACGGCCTCAGACGGCCCACCCTTTGCCCAGGCTTCGCCCCAGTCTGCGCCCCGCTCGCGTCCCGCTCACGCGAGGAGGGGCGGAAGTTAAATAGCGGGAGGAGGAGGGTCCGGGAAGAGGCACCAGGTGCGTCCTATGATGGCGAGGCAAGGCACCCTGGGCCTCGCAGTCCCAGCGCGTAGTCAGGAGCAGCCTTCAAGGAGTTATTCCGCCGGCAATTTCCTTCGGCTCCAACCACTTTAAAATCAGCGTCCTTTAAAATGTCCACGTTCTGCGCCTACGAGCGGCACCCGCGAAGCGGGGGCCGCGAGGCGTTTATGAAGGGAAAGGTTGATGGGAGGAGGGTCCGGGAAGAGGCACCAGGTGCGTCCTATGATGGCGAGGCAAGGCACCCTGGGCCTCGCAGTCCCAGCGCGTAGTCAGGAGCAGCCTTCAAGGAGTTATTCCGCCGGCAATTTCCTTCGGCTCCAACCACTTTAAAATCAGCGTCCTTTAAAATGTCCACGTTCTGCGCCTACGAGCGGCACCCGCGAAGCGGGGGCCGCGAGGCGTTTATGAAGGGAAAGGTTGATGGGAGGAGGGTCCGGGAAGAGGCACCAGGTGCGTCCTATGATGGCGAGGCAAGGCACCCTGGGCCTCGCAGTCCCAGCGCGTAGTCAGGAGCAGCCTTCAAGGAGTTATTCCGCCGGCAATTTCCTTCGGCTCCAACCACTTTAAAATCAGCGTCCTTTAAAATGTCCACGTTCTGCGCCTACGAGCGGCTCCCGCGAAGCGGGGGCCGCGAGGCGTTTATGAAGGGAAAGGTTGATGGGAGGAGGGTCCGGGAAGAGGCACCAGGTGCGTCCTATGATGGCGAGGCAAGGCACCCTGGGCCTCGCAGTCCCAGCGCGTAGTCAGGAGCAGCCTTCAAGGAGTTATTCCGCCGGCAATTTCCTTCGGCTCCAACCACTTTAAAATCAGCGTCCTTTAAAATGTCCACGTTCTGCGCCTACGAGCGGCCCCCGCGAAGCGGGGGCCGCGAGGCGTTTATGAAGGGAAAGGTTGATGGGAGGAGGGTCCGGGAAGAGGCACCAGGTGCGTCCTATGATGGCGAGGCAAGGCACCCTGGGCCTCGCAGTCCCAGCGCGTAGTCAGGAGCAGCCTTCAAGGAGTTATTCCGCCGGCAATTTCCTTCGGCTCCAACCACTTTAAAATCAGCGTCCTTTAAAATGTCCACGTTCTGCGCCTACGAGCGGCTCCCGCGAAGCGGGGGCCGCGAGGCGTTTATGAAGGGAAAGGTTGATGGGAGGAGGGTCCGGGAAGAGGCACCAGGTGCGTCCTATGATGGCGAGGCAAGGCACCCTGGGCCTCGCAGTCCCAGCGCGTAGTCAGGAGCAGCCTTCAAGGAGTTATTCCGCCGGCAATTTCCTTCGGCTCCAACCACTTTAAAATCAGCGTCCTTTAAAATGTCCACGTTCTGCGCCTACGAGCGGCTCCCGCGAAGCGGGGGCCGCGAGGCGTTTATGAAGGGAAAGGTTGATGGGAGGAGGGTCCGGGAAGAGGCACCAGGTGCGTCCTATGATGGCGAGGCAAGGCACCCTGGGCCTCGCAGTCCCAGCGCGTAGTCAGGAGCAGCCTTCAAGGAGTTATTCCGCCGGCAATTTCCTTCGGCTCCAACCACTTTAAAATCAGCGTCCTTTAAAATGTCCACGTTCTGCGCCTACGAGCGGCTCCCGCGAAGCGGGGGCCGCGAGGCGTTTATGAAGGGAAAGGTTGATGGGAGGAGGGTCCGGGAAGAGGCACCAGGTGCGTCCTATGATGGCGAGGCAAGGCACCCTGGGCCTCGCAGTCCCAGCGCGTAGTCAGGAGCAGCCTTCAAGGAGTTATTCCGCCGGCAATTTCCTTCGGCTCCAACCACTTTAAAATCAGCGTCCTTTAAAATGTCCACGTTCTGCGCCTACGAGCGGCTCCCGCGAAGCGGGGGCCGCGAGGCGTTTATGAAGGGAAAGGTTGATGGGAGGAGGGTCCGGGAAGAGGCACCAGGTGCGTCCTATGATGGCGAGGCAAGGCACCCTGGGCCTCGCAGTCCCAGCGCGTAGTCAGGAGCAGCCTTCAAGGAGTTATTCCGCCGGCAATTTCCTTCGGCTCCAACCACTTTAAAATCAGCGTCCTTTAAAATGTCCACGTTCTGCGCCTACGAGCGGCACCCCACCTAGAGAACTTTGCTAGGTTTTTATAATTCCTTTTACATTGCTCAGGTCTTGTTACTAACCAAAAAGACACTGGCAACGGGTTCCAAACAAAACAACAAGCAAAGTTACCATGCAATAAGTATTCGTGCTTTAACCAAAACTACGAGTTAGTTCTTGGTTTGCCCAATATAAATTCACTTTCTCTTTCTTTTTCTCTCCAGATGACTGAGATTCGTTGCCACAGAGAGGTGTCGATTTTAGGTGCTTGCGCCTTACCTTAGTATTCTTTGTATTTAGCAATTCTGCCATAGTAATTTTTGGTTTTATTTTGTTTCCTTAATTCGGTTGTTACAGCAGGCCACTGGTGACTGCCAGCAGAAAAGACACTGATGATTTAATTCCTGCTATCAGGGTGGAGCTCCTGCTCACTCAAAGGTCCAGGGTCACAAGTAATGGTTGAGCCCAGGCCTGGCTTTAAATGCTCTAGCCACGCCCAGCTAAATGCTGAAAATGGCCTCTGGTTTGTCAAGGTTTCTAAACCTTGCAAGAGCTGTTCTATCGATGACTTCACAGGCGCTTCTGCCACTGCTAGAAATCAGTGCTAAATCACAGCTACACAAGATTCATTGGGTAGTTGGGGAATGGCCAGAGTAAAAGAGCAGTAACACACAGTGGCACAATATTTCCCTGGGTGGTGGTGGGGGGAGGGGGGGCAGGCCCGACACAATGACTGATGGTCAGAAAAAAATAGGAGAGGGGAAATCCTGAAGAATATGGAGAGGAGAGAAATGAAGAACTGAAAGGTATTCAAACAGAGAATTAAAGATCTCCACCAGAATCCATTATCTGGAAATCTGGAAGCTGAGCACACATAGCTGAGGTAAATTTAGCTTCAACGCACAAGACCATTAATGCTTGGCACGCCCAGCAGTCCAATGCTGTAAGTAGTAGGAGGAACATTGAAGAGGAAAGTAGATATGCATGATTCAGAGATGCAGCACACCATGCCTCCTAGAGAGAGGTTTTCTGAAAATGGCCTCCAAGAGGAGGAAGAACAAATGTATAATTGCTCTGTAACTGTGGAATTGCATTGCTTGGTGTAGCACAAGTTGATTTCGCAGGGAGAGTAAAGTGGAAGATCGCACAAAAACCAAGTGCTTGTCCACCAGTTCGTTTCCCATTGGTGAAGTTGCATTTTTGTTTTGTTTTCCCCCTAAAAAGTAAAAAAAAACAAAAAAAACCTAAAAGACTTTAAAAAAAAAAGATTCTTTTCAGAACCAACTTGCTTAACAAAAAAGGTAAAATATATATCTTGTTTGTTTTGAAGATGAGAGCAAATGAGTGTGAGTGAAATTGATGGACAGTAGGAGAGATGAGTGATTGAAACAGTGAGTCTGAAGGAGACAGTATGTGAAAGTGAGGATGTGAGTGAAAGGGATTGTGCAGTGGGGGTTAGTCGAAAGGCTTCGCCTCTAGCCTGATCCTGCATTCAGCCTGCTGCTGGAGGCCGACAACTACGACTGGGCATGACCTTTGGCCGTGCACAGCAGGGGATGGTTGAATGGCCAAGCCTCCAGCATGGCCCTACGTCCATCCCACTATAGGCTGTATGCCAGGCCCAATAATCAATCAGTTGTAAGATGCCAACACGGCTCTGGAAGTTGACTGCCTGGCTAGGCCACCCAACCCAGCATGGGAAGCCAAAAGCCAGTCTCAGCAGGGGTTTGCCACGGGGTTTGGTCTCCGGCTAGGTTCTGCACCCTACCCGAAATGAGCAGCCAAATCACTTAAAGCAACCGACCCCTGCTGTGCATGGCCATTTTGAAAGAACCTATTACCTTGTATTGCGAGAAACGGCATATGCGATCTCCAACTACACTACTTACAACAGATGTTTGTAAATGTATCCTATGACATTATCCCCAAATCGGAAAGGAGTTATTTGTACCAAGGGTCACAATTATTCTCATATGTGTTGGAGCTGATGACAGCTTGTAGGATGTCTTAGACAGAGAAATATGCCTAATACCATATGCTTTTCAGCGGGTGAGCAGTGACGTAAGAACCGCCCCCACAGCCCCGAGTTGCGGAGGCCCCCTCGCTCCAGGGGTCCCTGGTGGTGAGGTAATGTTTGAGGCCGGAAATTGTTTTTAACAGCTCGCAATATTATTATGCTTGCTCCTGTTATTTCTGCCATTGTATCCATTATGATAAGACATGGTTTTAGGTCATGATATTTGAACAATCTAAAATGACAAATTATGTATTTGAATTTGGACTGCCATATAGTGGCATCGGAATGTATTTAAATGCCATTGCACATAACCTATTCACCCTGGTAAATTAGATTTAACCAGTCTCTTCCATTTTAGCTTTTGTTTCTGAAAAAGTAAAAATGCAATAGAAAGGAAAATTTAGTACAAGCAATGTGTCTGTATAAGATAAGGAGCACTTAGAATAATGCAACTTTATCTTAACCGGAAAATTCGAAATGGCATTGTAAAGTCAGAAAATAACTGCTAAACGTTAAAGTATATTTTGTTTGTGTGACATTTCCTGAAATACTTGAAAGTACAATCAACTGGAGAAATTTCATATTTTAGTATAGTTAAAGTCATGTACGTAGATAAAGTGATATTTATTAACAGTGCAGAAATTACAAATGTCATCTTTCCGAAATTCCTAGTTGTAGAACTGTCCACGTCAGAAGGTCAGCGCTTATTTTCATTAACTCGAATCCATTGATGCCTGAGTCACAAGGGGACAGCAATTCCACAAATGCTACACTTTCCACGTGAAATTCTGCAGGACCTTATGTCCACCATCACAGACACTGGAAATGTCCTGTGCCTTTTCTGTTGGTTGAGTCCTTATGTTTTACTTTGTGTGTGGTACTTTTTGAGATGTTGCCTCCCAAGTCTCCATTGATTCCCTCCTTCACTGATACCCATCCTCATCATGGGGCCCGGTGGTACTTTCCTGCCTCTTTTGAGGTTGACGCATCTCCCTCCGCAGAGTGCGTCAATGCCATTTACAGTGCTGCAATACGTCATTGACATCACTTGTGCCTGAAAGGTACTCCCAAATCTTCACGGACTCACAGTTACGGTCCTGGTTTTACATTTGATTTCTGTTTGGGCCTTATGTTATCTCAAGCTGCTACCTTAGCCATCATCCTTGGGATTTCTAAAACGAGAAAATAAATCTTAAGTTGATCATATGTATTGATTAATTTGTGTTGTTTTTTTGTAAATGCCGGCTGTCTATTTGTAGCCATCTCTGATGCTTTCAATCTGAATGCAGGCCTCTGAGAGAGCGAGGCTACACTACTGCTGTCAGCTGTGGCTGAGATCCCACAAGGGCCAAACGACACACTGCGGGGAGCTGATCCAGCCTCTATTAGGGAAAGCGTGTCTCTTCCTCGGTGGCCTGACCTAAGGAACCGGACTGGAAGCCCTGGCGCAAATGTTCACACCAGCCCACAGTTGTGCAGGAGGCTGTGACTAGAAGGAGGGCATGGGGCATGGGGGCATGGTCGGGCTATGGCAGCCGATGCTGCTCTGCAACCAGCCCCCCCTAGCCTGCAGCCCACCAGTGAACTTCCAGAGTGGCACAGCGGTCAGCCCTGCCCTGCTAAGCAGTGAGGCAACCCCAGTGACAGTGCATGTAGCATGTGCACAACAGCCATCTTCTCTGCAATACATGCAGGGTAAAAATAACTTTCTTATCAAAACCAAGTTAGTTAAACATGAAGATGTAATTTTATTGTTAGTTATGGGATAAAAATGCTAAACGTCTCCAAAGAATGTAATCGGGCACAAAAAGCCCAGATTCATTGAACGGGTGCAAGAGAACAGTTTACAATAAATCTGCAGGCTGCACTATGCTGTCTCACCCAGTGAAGCAATACTGAAGCCTGACAATGCATCACGTGTTGAATTCCAGCAGGAGGAGTTTCATGGCAAGTTCATGGGTGTCAAGTTGCCTGGTGAAAAATGAAGAACAAAGATAGCTCAAGTTTCTGAAGTCCTTAGCTTGAAGCAGCATAATGGCATTGGAGCTCCTGTGGAGTGGTGTAGCCTGAAATAGTTTCAAACAATGAGGGGCTTCAGTGCTTAATTTGTATAAAGAAATGAAGTGCCAGGGCCCTTCTTGGAAGGCCACTGCAGCCTGAACCACCCATACACTGCCAGCGCTGTCAATGGCAATGCCAAAATAACACCTGCCCATCGCACTCCTACAAGTGTGAGAATTCAGATTATTTCAGACACACAGCTATAAAAAGGGCATGCGAGGCTGGTATTATTATTTTTCAATTTATATTAGCTGAATAAACATGGTTGGTGTACTCATCTCAAAATTAAAAAAAAGACAGCACCACCATGCGGCGAACTGTAACTAGAACCGGCGCTGACAATTAAGTGCTGGTGCTGAGCACCGGAAACCACCGGCACAAATTAAGCACTGCTTTTGGTTGAGGAAGGTTTGAACCTGGACTCTGGTGACTCGATGACTCGGGCCTCAAGGTCATGCTGTGAGACAATTTCTACTTGTTTATGCGGCTGAATACTCATTTTACAGATATGGGTAAGAACAGGTTCAACAGGAGGCTTCTTAATGATTCATAAATTCGAGTTACAGAGATTTGTTGTACAATAACAGTGCAATATTGAGATTCCTTCATGGTTAGTTCGACTGTTTAGCCCATTTTAAAGCCTCTCTGTAATATCGTGCATGAGAATATTTACAAATCTGTCACATGTAGTGGAAATGCATGCTGAATATACACCGAGCCACATCTGTTAGAATGGCCCTATTCAACGGTGCCAATTTCTGGACTGATGTGTATCCTGTACATACAGGATCCATAACTTATAATTCTAATAAGCATCAGCAGTAATCAAGCATTGGCCAAACAAGTTACTACCAGGCACCTCTCTCTCGGATACATCCCAGTTCACTCAGTGACTAGTATGCAGCTACACTAGTTTGGACCAGACACTAAACTTAAATCAGAAAAAATTGTCAATAACTAAACACGTAAATAAATAACTGAATGCCATATGAACAAATCCATTTAGTGGTCGCAAACCTTGAAGTTCAATAAATCATAGGGTTTCCAGCCTGTAAATGGCTTTTCTGGATGTACTAAACTCAGTGGCGGTCGCCATGGCTCGTGGGTGGCGAGGCCGGTGCGGTGGGTTGCGACATGGGGGTGGGGGTTACATTGTGCATAATAAAAATAAAAAAGGAATGCAGTCTCAGACTGAAGGCCTAGAGATAGGGAAGGCTGTGAGGGTCGAGAAGTGCTTAAGAGGGGAAAATTAACAACTGATATATAGATATGTGAGCTGTGCTTGCATACAAGGATGCGCTGTCGTTAGGGTGGCAGTTAATGGGCTAAAAAAGGGGAGGGTGGACGATGATGTCTGTGGACTGTTACCCTATTCCGGGATCAGATTGAAAAGAAAGGGGATTGTGATGGTGCAAGGGGGGCAAGTAAAGGGGTAAAGAAGCGTGGGTAGCCCATTGCAGAGGTGGTCACAGAGGCGAAGGTAAGGGGGAGGCCGTGAGGGGGTCTATGGGTGCACTTGGTCCAGGATCAGTTATTGGTAAGGGTTGCTGGGTCTGCTCCGAGGAAGGGCAGCTGGGTCTGTAGACAAACCTCCAGTCACTCCTGCACTTTATAGATGAGCTTCTCATAAGAGGCTGTTTTATGCACTTAGGCAGTCCATTCCTCTAGGGTAGGGTGGTGGTGGAGCGCCAGTAGTGAAGACTGCAGATCTTTGATGCGGAAAGTGCTGCAGCAAGGAAACATTGTTCGTGGGTAAATAAGGAAGGCAGGCCAGCTACGTCGTGGAGCATGATCAGTTTGTGTGAGAGGGCAAGGGGGTCTCAAGGGTTTTGGCAAGGGTACGCCCTTCCTTCTGCGGGTATTCCAGGATAGGTGGACAGTCATGATGAATATGAGTGATGTTGTAGCCCTCTTGACCGCATGCATCTTCAGCAGTTTCAATTAAGAAGTATTTTTTGATGTTAAATCAAAAAATATATGATTTTCCCTCACTTTTCCTTCATGCCTGTAAACACAGGTCCATTTGACCACACCACTGCCTCTGGTGAGTCTCATACTGAGATGTAATAAGTACAGGCGTTCCTCAGAAATTGTTCTTCATTCCATTCTTTTTTCATACGTATCCCATTCTACTTGCTTGTCTGAAACAATCTTGTGTTTTTTCTTACCACGTCTATGTGAATGATACACAAATTATAATGAGCGCAAATGGTACTGCAAGTCACACAATCAGATTCAAAATCTGCATTCTAGACAATGCAAGATGAAGGACTAGAACCTATCAAAGCTCACTTCAGACAAATTTGAAGTTCTGATTGAAAGTTCTGATAATGGAAGATTATTCTAGTCTGGGAAATCTGCTTTTGGCCACCCAGCATGTGGTTGCCCTGTTCACCCACCATCACTATTTATATTTACCTTTGACTGCAAATTCTATCCTAGATCAAGTAAATTAGACAGAAGGGATCTGCTTTGCTTCCCTGTGAGAAATCAGGAAGATTCTCTCTTGCTTCAGATTCAATACTGAAAGACAGCTATAAATGCCTTGATATCAAGACTTGACTACAGAAACTCCCATTCTCTAGGCCTTTGCACGCCCCTCATTCATTGTCTACAGGTACTTCCAAACTTGACAGCATATATGGTGTTGCAACTACTGGATATGTAGCACCCAATCCTAAAATATGATTGACTTTCTTTGGAAGCCAGGCTCAAAGAGGGCCGTCCTTAAGGTTTTATTGATTAAATAAACTTACATTATTGTTTCCACAAGCCACATTGGAGAGCTACTTGCCACACATGCTTGCTTAGATCATGCTCAATGAAGCTTTTGCAAAAATCTTGACTAAATAAAATTATAACGATGGCAGCTCTTTCTCTCATCTTGTCCTGAAACTACGGGACAGACTTACTCCTTTGATAACAAATATTTCTCAGTCTGCAATGTAATTAGGGAATAATTAAATGTGGCTATCGCTTTATGAGTAGCATCTTTGTTTGTTTACTTTATGAGCACTACCTTTAATTTCTGTTTTTACTATACATGCAAGACGATGTTTGACCTGACTTAGCTAGAAAATCATAATGGGTAATGAATGCTATATAAAACCTACATACTTAAACGCACACTGCTTTGTGTTGTATTACTGGTTGTCCACCCCTGCAACCTAATTCCATTTGCCACAATGGCCATGGACGTTTGTAAGAGTATCTCCTACTGACTGCACAGCCTGACACAAGGTGGACAATGATTAACCCAGAATGCCGAGGTTGTACAATTTGACACCACTCCATCGTCAACTCAAGACCGATGATGGAATTGTTCATTGCACAGTCAGGATTCCCTATGCTGGAAAGTGCTGTAGCAAGTGAGGACAACAAATTCCAAAACTGGGCGTGCGATTAAATCAATCACTTTTACCCTTAATAGATGGTGATGGTCTTCTGCAAGTATTGAGGTTCACTGTTTTGTGGTCAGTATGATTGAAGTTTGAACCACATTTGCACGTGCTCCAGTTCTTCCAGAATGTTATACATAGACTTGTTATTTTTCTGATCGATTACTGTCTCCTTCTGAAGGGCAGGATAGATGTCTGCCTCCTTCTGAAGGGTAGGGTCACATCTGCCGGTGTGCACATCGTACGTATGTGTTTTTTCATTTAAGATCAGGAGACTGTCCATATTGCCATTTGCAATGTCTGTCAGAACACTATGCACTGTGGAAAGCCTACGACAGATATAGGAACCTTTTTTATGTGTAATCTTATGATGAGACACCACCCCGTGTGTTGGCTAAGTATGAACAACCCCTAAGAACTAAATTCAAAATTCACAAAGTAGTAATTAGTAGTAACAAGTACAAAATAGTAATAAGTAGTAACATACTACCTGGTTGGGAGATGACCAGTCCAGAGAAATAACTTTTTCACAGCTCATATCTACTGAGCTGGAACAAACCACCCATCAACTCTCTCAAGAGTGCCTTTATGCAGACAAGGGGAGGATCTCGCCATTACTCAATTGCAATTGGGAGGACAGCTGGTACCTATATAGCTATGTCAACCATGTTTAAACAATGCTAAATCTAGTCAGCATTATGGTATATGAGCGAAAATATTCTCTGCAAAGACCACAAATGTTATGCATGGAGAGAGTGCCCAGATTGTTATGGAAAAAAGTGTGTTCTCATTGCTAAAGAGACCTGTCTATACATGAGATAATGTTAACTACATGTAGCATTGACAACCTTGTTTTTGTATGTGGGGTGCACTGGACCTTCCTGAATGCATCTATTGGTCCCTTTGTGGCGGTTCCGCA